>NC_067286.1:40299752-40949127 GCF_020740795.1 Apus apus | reverse complement strand
AGATCAGCTGGTGTTATGAATGTCAACTTGTCAACTTTATCAGTTTAATTAAAAAATTAGGACAAATTTGCCCTGCTTGTATTGTCAGGTTTCACTACATAGGTTTAAGAACCGCATCCTTAGAGAAACCTGTCAGAAGGTTCAGAGGGTCATAACTACCTGAAGGTATAATAAGAACCCCCAGTATTAGTTCTTCAAGATTCTTCTGTTGGTTTTTTTTAACAGTCATGGAACATACTTTTCTTCCATCTAGCATCAGGAATCTTACAGCAAACCTTGCAACTTGTAGGTTTTTAAACTCTATGCTTCACCTCACCTCTAGATGTGTACTTTTCTTTTATTACCTTATTCATTCACCCATTACTTCTTCAGACTAAAATCAATTACCCCACTTCAAAGCTATTCATTATAGCAGGTGCCTTAGTGACAGGCTGCTGAAGGGAACAGTACAAACCTTTAGTTTAGAGACAAAAACATGCAAAACCACTATTCATCAACTAACTTGTGTAAGTTTACTCACTAGATGGTCTTTGCAGGTCATGGAATTTTTTTATGATAAATGAAGGATTTCAGTTCTTTGCATATCTGTCTATGCTACAGAAAAAACTAAAAAAATATCATTTAGCTAGAGAATGAAACACATCACACACTCTGATATTAACAAACAGGAATCTATCAGAGCATTACCAAACATTACTTTTACATTTCTGGAGTTTCTGAAGTTCTCTCAAACCAAAACAAAATGTGTAATGAAAGCATATTCTGGAATCAAAGATGACCAATGGGAACTTGGGCAAGACTAGAGAAAAGTTTTTAAAAAGTACTGGAGGCTTCTGAAAAGGAATGAAAATACTTGATGTTTCCCTAAAAAGACCTGGCTGATAGATTGCAGACAAAAGCAATGCCTTTTGTCTGGAGTGGAACTGTGAGAGTGACAGAGCACTGGAACAGGCTGCCCAGAGAGGTCTTGGAGTCTCCTTCACTGGAGACATTCAAAACCCGCCTGGACACATTCCTGTGTGATGTGCTCTAGGTCACCCTGCTCTGGCAGGGGGGTTGGAGTAGATGATCTTTCAAGGTCCCTTCCAGCCCCTAGGATTCTATGATTCTATGATTCTTTGTTATTAAGGTAGCACTTAAAAGTGTCCTGTCAGATTGGCAAACTCAGCTGGACCACTAGTCTGGGACAGAAGAAAGAGCCAAGAGTAAGAACTGTCTCTTCAGGAACAAGAGCTACCAGGAGCACTGCAAAGTTGAGCTGTAGGATCTCAAAAGCACACATTTCAAATTGAAAGTCTTGAATTTTTTATTTGAAGTGCATTTTGGTTTGGGCCCAGGATATCTAAACTGTCTACCAAGATTTTGAAAGACCCAGCAGTACCCTCTACAAGTGCATATTGTCCTCTCAGGAAAACATCATTTTCTCAGAGGCTGGTCCAGTCTGTGGGGTAAACTCTCCCATGAATGGGAAACCTAGAATATCACTGACATCCTCACCTTCTGCTCTAAGGTCAACACAGATTTCCATCTACATTTACATACCTGTAAAAATCTATCACAACGAGAATCCTATCAAAACAAGGCACTTTATTCAGCACATTACACTCCTTACAGGGTGGGCCAGAGGGCAAATATATGATATATGGCAGTTATGATGCTTAAAGCACTGGTGAATGGTGCTCAAATACTGTGGTGATAAAGGTTGTAGGAGAGTGCATATAGAGCAAAACAGGCAGAATAGAGGGTGCTGTGTTTATAGAACAAGGCACTGACAATGGGAAGGACGCCTGCAATGTGAGTTCAGTCTATGGAAAAGGATTCAGTTACCTCCATCATGAAATCACACACCATAGCTAAAAAGGCTTCAGTGATCTCAGTCCTAATGTAGATATGTGTCCTCGTTTGCCAGGATGAAGCAAATTTTCATTTTACTGATTTTTTTTCTTCAGTGTACTCTTTTAAGCACACAACTTTTCCAACTAGTGGACTGATGACACTGGAATGTTTATGTTACTGGTGAGACATCAAGGACACTTTGCTCTGCTTGTTGAATCTGTGGCCTCAGATGTTAAAGAAGCAGACGAGTTATATCTGCAGTCCTCCCGTGGAGAGGAATGGACTAGCATATTTTGCCAGAGATATTCTATACGTCTATATACACATAAGACTCTGTATAAAGTCAGGGATCACAGAAGTCAAGCCTCTTCCTTCCTTCTTCTTCTTCTTCTCTTCTCTTCCACCTATTGTCAGTGTCCAGGGAGGACTCCATCTGTTCATCACCGTTGATCCCCAGGCTCATGCATTCCCCTCAGCTCCTGTCTGCTCTGCTGTTCTCTCTGGCAGCTTTGGGACATTTCAGGACTGCTCGCAGCTCAGGAGATGCCATGGGAGTTGCTGGGGGTGAGGGAAGTTAACAAGGGTTTTGCACATTCCTGAATACATTTGTATATAATTGTACGTATTTACTTTATCATTAGTGTCTAATTAAAGCTGTCTAGTTTAGTTTTCAAACCGGAAAGTCTCTCTCTCTTTCTCTGTCTCCTTCCCTACCTAGGTGGGAGGGGGAGGGGATCAAGAGCATTGTAGTCATTCGTTTAATTGCCAATCCTGAGTCAAACAGCGACAAAGTGTTTAGCAGGTTTTAACTGGGTTTAGAGGTTTGGGGCTTTTTTACAGAGGGTGACATATTGGCCGAAAAGCTTGCAAAGAAGGCCCTGCCCATCAGAGAAGTCTTTTTTTCTCCTGTTGAGTTTCATATCTTTGTGGTGTTGTCCATCTGCTAGGTGTGCGTTCCTAAGGGGCAGCTGGTAACCTGGTAAGTTTGATGAACGTACAGAATTAGTTACGTGCATGTTCAGCTGCTAAATAATCTGATACTTAGAGATATATATTTTAAACATTTAGGCACTGGTTGATGTTTAAAACCAGGGAAAAGACAAGGAAAGGAGCAAAGAGAAATAGCTTTATGCTAAACTGCATTCCATCTAATTTTCTGTTCCTCAGTGAAAGACAGTCTCTCTCTCCTGCTTGATTTGGAGATGGAGGCAAGGTTAGAACATGAAGAAAATATCAAGAGGTTCAATGATGCAGCCATGGGTAATCAAAGCCATGTTAATAGCTACCTCATTTTTTATTTATTTTTTTTTTTCCAAAATAAAAATACCTTCCCCCACTTCTGAGTGTTCATCTTTTGCATAATATATCACTGGACATTTCTAACCCCCCATTGTACCCAGAGAGGCAACATGTACAGATCATGTTTACACTACTCCTTGAACACTGTACTATCTCCCTGCAGAAATCATTCTGCTTTTCCAAATTCAGTAACTCCAGTCACACCTTCTGTAGTCAAAGTTCAAATCTCCTAAAGCAGGTATGCAATTTAAGACTATGGAAACTATTGGTTATTGGCAAGACTCTGTATTGAACAAGATACGCATAGCGCTATAATCCTGATCCCCCAGCTCCATGCTGACCAACTGCCTAGCAGTACAGGTGTTGGTCCGGACAGCAGCGTTTGCTCCTTGTGAAATCACTCCAGCCTTGCATCATTGAACTCTAATGTATATTCCCCATCTATCAACCATTCAGTTGATGCATGTGTTCGGGATAAGTTGTGCACCCCAACACCTGAACCCAAAGCAAGTGCTGCTGTAGAGCCCCTGAATCCTCATTGCACACAGGCAGCAGGGGCCCCATAATCATCTTTTCCATTTGTGTTGGCTTAAGGACAGAGAAATGGAAGAAGCAGGAAGGGTAAAATGTAGAGATTTTTTTTTTTTTTTGTAACTATATATTCCACATTAAAATGCCATGTTCTAAGTTGTGAAGAGATGGCAAGAGGAACACATTTCTTATGGTCCTGATTCAAAGCTCACTGAAGTCAATAACAAGACCTCATGGACTTTAACAAGATTCAGATTAGGCTGTTGATACTATTTGGTCCATTATTCTGTGTCCTCACTGTGGATTTATGTGGTATAGATATGAATCCCACTACATATTGCTTTGAATCTCTCACCTTGCTGTTGTAAGGCAAATGTTCCTTTTATGCAAGAGCAGATTTGGAAAATATACTTGAAAGCAACTTCAATACCTCCTGTCCATTTTTTCTGGCTGATCCAGCTTTCTTGTCAAAAAAGTTCCTGGTCTCTTTGCTAATACAGGATTTCTAATGAAGACACTGAAACCTGACTACATCATAAGAATTAGAGAAAAATCTATGTTTTAGAGAAAAATCTATTAGAAATACTAAAAGAAAATCAATTTGACAGCCCACAGCAAAAATAGCTTGGTTATTGGTTCCTCTGACCTCATTATTTTTTATTTTGTTGTTAATTCAGCTCTGCAGGTAAATTAATATAATCACTGCACTCAGGGGACCAGGGTAAGTAATGTGTAACTATATTGCATATGAAACTTTATGGGAAGTGAATCAGAATGTTGTCTTATACCTGGAAAAAAAAGAATATATTGTTCCAATATGGGGGGTTTTGTATTTTTTTTTTTACCTTAAATTGCTTTTCTGAAGCAAATATATTAATATTTTAATTTAAAATAAGTCACACTGAGGCACCAACAGAATTTCAAAATATTTGCAGAAAGTTTTAGAGTGTGAAGACTCATTGAGTAGTAAGAAGAATGTAGGCAGGAAAGAGAAAGCATAAAAAAATGAGATTGGTAACAAGGGATTTCCAAGGAAAGAGAAATCTAGACTAACAGAACAGACAAACAAAAAAGATGTCTAGACACTTTGTAAAGCACAGTTCATAAAGATTAAACCTTCTTGTAGAAGAAAAATCAATTGAACTTACAATTTAATAAAACTTGAGCAAAAGTGTTTATGTGGTCAAAACAACCAATATGGACATTTTCAGAATGAAGATTCTGTTCCTCATTTAAGAAAGACTATGATTTTGGATTGTATTTTTTCTAGATAAATGAAAAGAAAGAGGCAATTACCTCAGATCAAAAGTACAGTAAAATTTTCAGATCCCTAGGGTCAGCTCTCTCTGGCTCTAATTAACTACCTGTGAAAACTAGAGATTCACAATTGCCTTCTTTTGCTAGGAGGGTGAAAACTTCATAACTTAAAACTCATTTTTAAGTGAGAAAACTATTTTTCTGCTGCTTTACTTCCAAGCAGGGAGATCCAAGGAAGGACTATATGTACTGTTTGGGTTTCATCCCCCACTGGAGAGTTATTTGTCAACAGCATTGCTCAGAAATGCTGATCCTTTTACTCCCTTAGCTTCCAAACCTCAGTGTTTAGGAAACCTCCCACCTACCTCTGGAACAAGAGCTTCTGCATTGACACCCACACAATCATAGCCTCTGACACTTCCTTTCCTCTAAAGACTTGCATGTACATTACATTTCCAACTGCCCTGGTCATATGCTACATCATAGAATCATAGAACGATTTGGGTTGGAAGGGACCTTAAAGATCTTCTAGTTCCAACCCTTCTGCCACAGACAGGGACACCTCCCTCTTAAGTATAACCTTCAACACCCAGTAGAAAATGACATTCCCAGAAAGACACAGTGCTCTCAAAAAACAGCTTTAAAGCATAGGAAGGAGATTATCCAAAGGCAGGGACAGGAGCAACCACAGATGATTCACTGTGATGCACTGAACTCGTGCTCATTTAACAAATATATCACTCCGCCCTAGAATATTGTGAAGTATTGCCTTAAATAAGTAATTAAAATGGAAAATAAAGACTACTTAAATGACAGAGGAAAGCTTTTTTGACAAGCACATAACTTGTTATTAAAATAATTATAATTGTTAAAATATGTCATAATTGGCTTTTTAAATGTTAACATTTTATTTTTTTATTAATAAATATAATTTCAAAGATTCTACTGAATATAGTTATGTTACTGGACAGAAATACTTTATATGTCATCACGCTGGTAATTAAGGCCAGATTCAGAAGGGAAATGTTGGAGCCTTGCTTTATATTTTGCTGTCTGACAAAGGTGAAAAGTAAATAATCAGAATGTGCTATTTTACCAAATTTTGCAAAATACTCAAGTACCTAGGTACTTAAGTACAGTACAGTACTTAAGTACAGGACTTAAGAAGATGATAGTCAGGAGTCACAATCTAGTATGTACATGGAAGTGCTAAAACAATAAATCTTCAAATAATTGAGTCATACATTTTTTTACACAGATTTGGAATAAGCCAAAAGAACTAAATAACATGCTTGGATAAAAAGGATAAGGATATTCTAAAGTTAAACATAGGCCTCCCAAAACAGAATTCAAAGCTGCAGTGCTCACTATTTTCTTTGTTATTTAACAACACTTCACACAGCTGGAGCCAGCCCCTTAACTTTAGAAAACTTCCAAGCGGTTCCTGATGAACAAAAAGAGGGGGAGAGACAGAAGAACAGGTGGGGGAAAGAGGAAGGCGAATCAGGGGTCAGGCTGCGATAGTTGTAATCATCTTGAATGGCTCTGTGGGACACACGCAATGACACTCATGACAACTGAAATCTTTCTTAAACAAAGACATCCCTTGTGGCAGTTTACAGGGATAATCTTGCCTTGGCTAGCATAAAATAACCTAATGAGAAATTAAAATCACACTGTCCCCCTGTCTTAAATAACCATTACAGTCTGGAAAATTGAAGCTGACATCTGTTTCCATAGGAAAGCACAAGTTTTTGTTTTACAAGTCTGAAGTAGTGTATTTTTCTAGTAATTAAAATTGCATCATGGATAGGTAACAAAAGCAAGGTTCTCAGACCTTATTGTGTTTTTATGCGAAAGTTGCTATTAAATGGCAGTGTCCTAAGCTAATGTAATTTCAAACCAGGAGACCTGGAAGGTGAAAATTTTGTTCAGAAATAAGGTGATTTAATTATTTCGGTTAAAAAGAAAATTTCCAAGTTTTCAGATTTGTTATGAAATGAGATGATTCCTATGGCTGCCAACCAGCTGGTTATAATATGCAGGCTAAGTGCCAGCACTTGGATATTTTAACTAGAAATGCAGATTTCCTAGATTTGTAGCAGCCTTATCAATTCTTCCCCTTTCAGAAATTTTTCCTTATGATTAATTTCTTAGATTCTAAGCCTCCTAAGCTAAATTTTAAATCAAGTTTAAAAAAACTTTTTAAAATAATAAGCCTGAATTTGTAAGCATAACTTTGGAAGATCATAATAGAACATGGAGAACACCAACTCTCCAAGCCTCAAACAGCTCTTGTCTGCTGTGTACTTATCCTCAGAGAAATTTTACATTGTTCCACCATGATGCCCAGGGTACGACTGGCTTTATGTATCATGAGAATTGCAGCCACCACACTGTATAGAGCTGAAAGAAGTTTCTAGCTGGGATGTCATTGACAGACAGATTTAGGAAAACTGGAAGTGATAATATTCCCCTCATTATAGCAACTGCTGTGACTAAATAATTCCAGACTTTCCTTAGTCCTCTTTTGGAGGCTCTAAGTTTTGTTGAGCCATCTCTTTAACATAATGAAATTAAATTTGAGTGTTAGTCAAACATAGCTCAGGACGCTGCTTTCCTGCAGACATTTGAATTGTGTTAGTAAAAACCGTCCTCTACAACTACCTGAAAGGAGGTTGTAGTGAGGTGGGTGTTGGCCTCTTTTCCCTGATGGCCAGCAATAAGAGGAAATGGGGTAAAGCTGCACCAGGGGAGGTTCAGGCTGGATTTTAAAAAAAAAATTCTTCACAGAAAGAGTGGTGAGACATTGGAACAAGCTGCCCAAGGAGGTGGTGGAGACGTCCCTGGAGATGTTAGAAAAAGGGATAGACACAGTGTTTCATAAGATGGTTTAGTGGTTAAAGGTTGTAGGGTGGATGGTTAGACTTGATGATCCTGAAGGTCTTTTCCAACCTGGATGATTCTATCATTCTATGATTCTGATCTAGTTGCTTTCTTCCTAAGTGCTTGAGCATCAACCTGACTCAGTGGAGAGAAATAACTGAAACAATGTCTATGGACAATTTTCATTTGGGACACGAATGCCCTCACCTAAGGAAGTGACTCCTCCCTCAGGACTCCAGTATGTAAGTCCACAGTCAGGACTGCAGTCAAGAGAGACAGGTACTCCCCAGAGTGAGTTGATCCATTAGCATGGATACTTATCTTCAGGTAGGGTGAGCCACTTCCTGGAAATGTCTGCTTCTCTTCACTGAACAGAAAGGGATCTTGGACAACCAGCTTAGACTAGACATGTGTCCTGGTTTGAGCCAGGATGAACCCAATTTTCCTTTTACTGCTTTTTTTTTTTTTTTTTTTTTCCCCTTTCAGTAAGCTTTCTTTTAACTAGCAACAGTGTGTTTTTCTAAAGCTGATAAGACAGTGGAATGTTTTACTAACTGCTGGGTCTTCAAGGTCGCACCTTCACTCTGCCGGCTCAGACACTACAGGGAGATCTATGACCCCCCCGTAGGAGGCTGAGTTAGACAGACAGCAAAATTGGCCAGAGATATTCCATTCCATATATCTACGTAAGCTCAGAGGAAGGTCAGAGATCACAGAAGACAACTTCCTTCCTGCTTCTTCTTCCCTTCTCTTCAGTCCATGGCCGGCATCCAGGAAGGACTCCATCCATCCATCCATCCATCCATCCATCCATCCATCCATCCATCCATCCATCACTGTCAACCCCCAGGCTCAAGCTCTCCTGACCCTCATCACTTTGTGCTCTCTCCAGCAGCAGTCTGGAATTTCTCAGGACTGTTCAAAGCTAAGGAGATGCTGTGGGAGTTGCTGGGGGGGAGGGGAGATGCTTTTGCACATACCTGAACATATTTTTATATAATTGTATATATTTCATCATCGGTGTTTAAAGAAAGCTGTGCAGTTTGGTTTTCAATCCAGCAAAGACTCTTACTTTCTCTCTCTCTCTCTCTCCTTCCCTACCTGGATGGGGATCAAGAGCATTGTTGTTGTACCTGATTCAAACAGTGACAACATGTAATTTTGACATGGTCAAAGATAGATGTAATGAACCCTATCCCATGTGAGAATCATAACGAATACAGCAAAACCTGCCACTAAGCCGAGAGCATTTAGAGATTGTTTTATCAACACACTGTTGAATGGATCTTTAATGTATATTTTTGAAAACAACACTTTAACACTTTCTATAGTTTAGGAAAGATTAAAACAGAAGATCAAGCACCCAGATCTACTACTTGTGATATTATTCCCAGCAACCACCTTAACTTCAACTCCCTGTTGCTAAACTGTTATCTGCTCTTAAGGCTTCATTTATGATTTTTATAGCTGTTCTGAGTTCTTTAGGTCATGCAAGATAATACAAGAAGAGAAAGGGAAATAATAAATA
Organism: Apus apus; assembly: GCF_020740795.1. Taxonomy (NCBI): domain Eukaryota; kingdom Metazoa; phylum Chordata; class Aves; order Apodiformes; family Apodidae; genus Apus; species Apus apus. The sequence continues at coordinate 40,939,790 of NC_067286.1, read as the reverse complement.
ATAATAATTGCTAGTAACTGGAAAGAAATTTCAGTTGTTTCTTTGATTTTTACTAACAGAATTGCATTTAAGAGGAGGCAACCACATTCTACTCTTCTATGTATTTTATATGTAAAAGCCAAATAAAATGTGTCTGTATGTTATTTCCTCCTTGATCACAGTTAGAGCTGTGCATCAGGGACTTCCAGGCCACTATGGCACAGCCTGGAACACCTCTAATGAGATTTAAGAGTACAGACTGTCTGCTTTGTTCGATTGTTTTTAAATATATTTTTTCCAATTACCTTCTAAAATGTCCATTTCTCACAGAAATGAAACTCAGTGCTGGAAAATCCAAAGGCAGGCTTGTGGGTGTGGAAAAGGAAGGGGGCTGGGAAGTAAATCAAACCCTGAACTACTTGCATGGCTTATTGTGCAGGGCTGAGAAAGAAGAAATAATTTAACAAAAGCACAGAGAAATCAAAACACATCTTGACAGAGCACATACTTCTCAATGTAACACATACATTTAGACCATTACTGGCAGTTGGAAAATACAGAAACCAGCAGTATACTAATGCACTCAGCAGGGAGATTTTTTGATAGACAATATCCATGTGTGTACATGTACCTGTGCATCATCTCCTCCTCTCCATGTGACTTTCGAGGACTGTAGGCAAGATCACAAAAAAAGATGATCAGTGTGTTTGTTAAGAAAAAGATAATAACACATAAATTAGTTTTAATCTTGACAGGACTTGGCATTTTTTTTCCTTTAAAGCTAAAAAATAGGTCACTCTGTCCTAGGAATCTCTAAATTACAGGAAACACTAAAAGCTAATGTGTTTGCAGTTCGTAATCTTAATTTCCAAAGTTTGCTTTTCCACTGCTTTATACAGAATCCATTCCATAGAAGTAAAAGTACTTTGAAAAGGCACTGCCTTTTCAGAGATAATTCTGTTTTAAAAGCCCAAATAACAGATTTTAAAGGCACTTAGGCATCTTTTTTTCTTTAATGGGAACCAGATGCATAAATGTCATTGCAAATGTGGCTGCTGATTTTGACTTTGCAACTGACAACAGAGTTTTACTGGACTCACTAGAATGATACTGGTTTACATTTACACTGAGAATCTCACCTCCTTCATGTAACTTTAAACCAAAAAATGCATATGAATTCTGTGAACTTTTCTTGCCCTTTTGAACATTTCAGTTTGTTCCCAGCATGTATGGTACTGCATTGTAAAGTCCGTGAAATCCAGCTTGATGGCACTCTATCTTGTCACTGCATGACACTGATGAAGACTATTATTACCTGGGGTAGCTGAAAGTTTTATTGCAACCCCTCTGGCATTAAACTACCTCCTGCCTGCCATACTTGGAGAGATAGCACCGGCTTAGGAGTGTCTGAGTCATGATGCTGAAGGATACTTCCCTGACTACTCTTTTCTTCTTCATATCTTTCACATCTTCCTTTCTCAGATTCTACAACATCCACTTCCACCTTTCACACCTCTTATAGTTTCTGTCCACAGTCACTTGAGTCACAAATCCTTAGTCTGTTTCTGATACAGACACAGCTGCCTTCTCTGTTCAGAAAAATGAAAATTTTTTAGCATCCCTACAAAGAAGGGAAGGCATAAAGACTCAAAAAGTGCAGCTATCATTGAGGAGAAGAAATGTCCAAGTAGTAAGAGGGAACACAGGACCTCTGGACTGACACTAAGTCTAAGGTAAGGGTAGAAGGGGAAAAAATAAAGTCTGTGTTAAAACAGAAACCTAGTATCATGAGTTTTCCCTGCCATTAACCTGTGATTATCAAGGCAGTTGAAAGTTTCTCTTTGCTTTTTCAATTTCTGTTTGATCTTACTCTCACCACAAAACTAACATTTGTGTGCCATAGGACTTAAATAATGAAAATAAAATCAAATTTCAATAAAAGGATTCCCAGTAATTTGTTACTTATCTGCATTATCTGTAGATTTGTTGCATGGATTGTCATCTCCTCATTTGTTACTTATCACTTGAATCTTTCCTAGGAAGTAGGAAAGAAAATGCATACACTTATACTCTACATAGATTTTGTATCTTTAAAATCGTGTGAAGTACTTTAAAGAAAGACTATGAATGTACAAAGACACATTTCCATGTCATCAGAAAGCAGTGCTAAGTCCATATTCACTTTTGCTTTAAAGCAACTTGTTAGCAGCAAGGTTGCCAAAGACCGATATTTGTTAACCTTTCACCACACTCTGCTCAAAGGGAGAGACAGGAATCATATACATCTTAAAAATGTGAAAATACCTTCTCAAGAGGATTATTATCCCTGGAGTTAGATATTTTAGATTAGATAAATCTGCAATTTGCCTACACTGCCAGATTGGTTAGTGTGTGAGTGGTTGGCATTAGTTTTTAGCACATATTTAAGTTCAGCAGATACCATATGACCATGTCATAAGCTTAACACAGCTATCTGGGAAAGATACTACAACTCCTAATTAATATGCCAGGAAGTGTGTAAAACCTATCCTTTCTATTGAGCACAGTACATTTGTTGTGGGTGGTATGTCAGCTACATTTATTTCCTTGGTGCATTGTTAGGATGCATTTAGGTTGTCACTCAATTTGTTTCCTCTCCAGAACAGCAACTGAAAGTCAATGGATATGTATTTATCACCACTACATTTCCTCTCATCAGCAGCATGAGTGATTCCATTTGTATTTTTAATATGACCCAGGGACATAAGTGGCAATTGAGATAGAAAGGGGAAGCACTTTTTTTTAATGTACATAGAGGAAATGTGTGGCTCCAGGTACACAGCAACTAACATAAAAGCAAAACATCTTGTATCCACAGAACATTTACATGGCTGCAAAAGTCAATGCTTGACCACATGTTAAATATTGTGTTTGTAAAATAAAAAAAGTTTGTCTCTAGCAAGCATTCTCTATTTTAGGGACTACAAATTCTTTTCACACATATTTCGGTTCAAAGTTTCGAGTTTACTTCATGTGACCATAATGCCATCATTATAAAGGTTTCAGGAGTACCTCTAGAGAGAATACAAAGGATGGATGTCAAATATTTTAGTTTGTCATGGGTACTGGGGATTATAAAATTGATCACAGCTGAAGATGCATACAGACAAAAAACTGAAGATATACAGCCTTCTAACTATTGGGCAATGTTTAATCTAGTTAAATTATATTCTAATAACTTGCTGACCTGTTATAAGATTTACTCTAATCTACTTGGAAATAGGGTCCAAATCCCCATAACATTTTACATCCAAAGATTAAAAGGCATGCAGGATATTTGAAGCACGTTTTTTTTATCATTGAGGAAAAGTTTTTGCCTTCTTTAACTTGATTTATTAGTACTTTAAAATGTCTGCGTTAGATTCCTCTGGTGTACAGCCTTGAATTTCCCTTCAAACTCTCATTTTAACAAGCCTCTGAGAATCAGATTTGTTAAGGACACATAAAGAATCTATTCCTAGCTCATAAGGATGCCTTTCTTACTGCAGCTGAGTGGAAGTTTCCCTCAAATTCCAATAGCATTTTTAATACAAATTCTGCTTTAGTTTTTTACACCTAAACTCAGCTTTTTGTAAAAAGGAATTCATAGCTTGCTGATAAAAACTATAAAGAAAACATGACTGTTTACTTTTTTCCTTCTTTTTTGCTGTATTCTTTCAGGTGCAGATTTCAGGGCGTGTTCTTCATCCATTTCAGGCTTTCAGGAGATACAATTTGAGTGGGTTTTACTTTTCTATTGATTCCCACCGGGAAGTGATTGCTGAAGCTTTGCAATCAAAGAGATTAACCTGTAGTGTTCAAAAGTAACAGGCTAGTCAAATGCCAGCAGCTTATCACTTCGCTTAAATCCTTCTTTCAAGTGTATTAGCTGGATGTCACTATCTCAAGAGAAAGAATTAAGAATTAAGGGTTTTAATGGCTCGGTTCCCAACATTGTAAAGAAGGGTTGCCTAGAAGTACTTATCACTGAGATCCAGCTGGCAATCTCAGTCTTCAGAGAATCAGAGAATCATGTACCCCCTGAGTACATGCTGCATGGGCCCAGTTTCTCCAAGGCAGGAGCACAAATACACCAGGTGCGACCAAGCATGGGATGTGAAGCAGTGCTTGTACCTGAGTAACTCTTCTGTAAGCTGCCAGCTCTCGGATTCATGCCTACCTTCATGATAACGCAGCCTTCAGGTCTCCCCATTTTTGTTCAGCACAACTTGTCCTGCTGACAGAGCTCATAAAAATTATTTGAGATTATAGTTTCTTACTTAAGTCTAACATTGGTTTTCTTTCTTTAGTAAATACAATACTTTCTGTAAACTATCCAAAAGTCCATTGTCATTCCTCCTACAAATTTTCTACCATTCCTTTCTTTCCCATTACTACTGATGGCTTGGTACAGATACAGATACAGATACATACAGGAGACTGACCTGTACAAATTGATGGGTTGGGATGCCATCCACCCGAGGGTGCTGGGATAGCTGGCTGATGTCATTGCAAAGCCGGTCTCCATAATCTTTGAGAAGTCATGGAGATTGGGAGACATCCCTGAGGACTGGAGGAAGGATGATGTCACCACCACCTATAAGAAGGTCTAAAGGAGGACCCGGGTAATTACAGACCCATTAGTCTCATTTCAGTGCCTGGGAAAGTCATGGAGCAAATCCTCCTGGGGACTGTCACAAGTCAATTGAAGCATGTGACTGAGAAAAGCCGACATGGATTTACCAGGGGCAAATCCTGCTTGACAAACCTGATTGCCTTCTACGACAAAGTAACCTGCTTGGTTGATGCAGGGCGAGCAGTTGACATTATGCACCTGGACTTCTCCAAGGCTTTTGATAAGTTCCCCCACAGTCTCCTCCTGGAGAAACTGACTCAGTACAGCCTTGACAAGTGATCTGTACAGTGGGTGGGGAACTGGTTGACGGACAATTCCCAGAGGGTGATAGCTAATAGTTCCTCTTCAAACAGGCAACCAGTCACAAGTGGGGTCCCCCAGGGATCATGATTGGGCCCAATGCTGTTTAACATCTTCAGAAGTGACCTGGATGTTGGGATCAAGAGCACCCTGAGGAATTTTGCTTACAATACCAAGATGAGTGGAGAGGTTGACACTCCAGAAGGGCGAACCACCCTCCAGGAAGACCTAGACCAGCTGGAGGAGTGGGCTAACAGAAACTTTATGAAGTTCTGTGGGGAGAAGTGTAAGGTCTCGCACCTGGGAACAGTAACCCAGGAGTGCAGTTCAGACTGGGATCCACTTGGCTGGAAAGCAGCCCTGTGGAAAGGGACCTGAGGGTCTTGATGGATAACAGGCTCAACATGAGTGAACAGTGTGCTGCTGCAGCAAAGAAAGCCAACAGGATGCTGAGCTGCATCAACAAGGGCATCACCAGCAGAGATAAAGAAGTCATCATCTGCTCTACTTGTTACTTGTCAGACCACGCCTGGAGCCTTGCATTCAGTTTTGGTCCCTGCTCTACAAAGAGGATGCAGACAGGATGGAGAGGGTCCATAGAAGGGCCACAAGGATGGAGAGAGGACTGGAGGACCTGCCATATGAGGAGAGGCTGAGAAAACTGGGTTTGTTCAGCCTTGAGAAAAGAAGGCTTAGGGGAGACCGTATTACCATATTCCAGTACTTAAAGGGTGGCTACCAAGAAGATGGAAATTCCCAGTTTACAAAGATTCACATGGAAAAGACAAGGGGTCACAGGCACAAGTTCCTCCTGGGGAGATTGTGTTTGGACGCAAGAGATAAGTTTTTCACCATGAGGACAGTCAAACATTGCAATGGTCTCCCAAGGGAAGAAGTAGATTCTCCCACACTGGACAGTTATAAGTCTCAACTTGACAGGGTGCTGAGCCACCTTATATAAACTATAGTATTAATTAAAAATATTGGACAGGAAGATCCTTGAAGTGCCTTCCAACTTGGCATTCTATGATTCTGTGATTCTTCGCAAGTTTTACTGTATAGTTGGATCTGCTTCCAGTCCTCACACTATCAATACTATGTATTAAGACCAAAAAATCAGTAGTGATAAGTGTAGTCACCTGGGTCATACTTTAAACTGGAAATAAGAAATCCCTGAATCTTTTACTAGCAGAACACACTAGATTTTTATTGACAGCTTCCCAACACTGCCATTTAGCATCATATTTTGCACATACAGCATTTTCCAGGATTTAAAACATTAGATCTCAATCATTGTGTTTAAACATAAAAAACAAATATTCGTATAGTGTAGTACTTACTACTCACTAGGGTGTTTTGCTTCATCTGGTAGGACAAAGATTGTGCCATTTTCCAGGAAAGGAAGGCACTGCTTGGCTGAAGGGTGTGGTGAGAAGGACATTGTTTGTATTGTGCTGGCTGTGGCTGCCTAGACCAACAAACCTAGGCCTGCAGTGTAATGTTTCTGGCCCTTGCATGCCACTGTTGTAGTCCTCTGGTCAGGTGCCTCTGTCTAGAAAAAACATGTCTTAACTGAGCATAACCATGCATAATTTAGTGTTGTGTTAAGTTTGATAGCAAATAGTAGGAAACTTTTCAGCTAAGATGGCATCATAGCCCATGCAGTGTCCTAATAACCACAGGAATTTGACCCTTTTACTCTGAAAAACACCAGCTTTAAATACATGCATATTGGACAGCAGACTTCAAAATCCAACAGTATTTGCCTGTAACCAGGTGGATACACAGAATTCCAGACTTTATCTATCCAGAGAATCATTTGCTGCTGGGAGAGAGAAGCTGGGTTCTGAGGTGTGCCACATTATCAGGGAAGTTTGCAATGAAACCATGGACCAGGTCAAGCTGTAGAATGCTATGGAAGTGTTAGCGTATCCCAACATCCACAAAATAAATTCCCAAAATCATTTTTGACAGAAATAGACACAATTATAAATGGAAAATAAAGAATGATCTAAGTGAGGATAAGAGAAAGTGACCTGGTCCAAGAGGACAAAATAAAAGCCAAAACATTCCAGATTTTCTTCTTTATTATTAATTTCTGTGTTCAAAGATTCTCATAATGAAAACTCTAGAAACATGAACAGGATCTATGCAGGATTATAAATCTGTAAAATACAAAATACGAGCCATAGAAACTGAACTTGTGGTATTTGGGTCCAAAAGCTCACAATTTTGGATCAAAAAAAAAGTCTTCACTTATCTGCAAAATATGCTGAAAGTTTTATAACGAAATTTTTAGTTAAAAAAAAAAGAGTTTGCATAAATGTCACCCTTAAAACCTTCTTTAAAAAAGATTGCTGCTTGTGGCACTTGGCATGCCTACCAGCATATGGAGCATATTCATTTTCCAGCGTAGCTTTTGGCTTAATGCAGTGAAGACTGCATTAGTGACTGTTGTCATGACATTTCCCTGTGCAAGATTAACGTGTTTCCATTCTAGCATCCACAGCTATTATTGAAATAACATAATTTGTGCATTATATGAACTTGTCCCTTGCCTGGATAATGAGTTGATGAGGCATTTGTATGAAGAACAATGTTTCATTATTAGCAATAAAAACATGAAGGTCTTCAAAATGGCCTTCTTAGCAATCTTGTGCATGACTCTCTGCTTTATTTTCATGTTCTGATGCTGCTGAGAAATAGCAATTGTGCTATGGTAAAGTAGCACTAAGTAAATTTCACTCTCATAACCTTCTGCAGTGTTTGGCCATCAGAGAGCAGGAGGAAATCCCAGCAGTGCCATCTGAAACACTCTCCCAGTGACTCTTCTCTACTTGACAATTGTTTCTGTTCTCAGTGCCTACTGTCTGCATCCCTTGCAGGGTTTCTGTAGGACACCAGCTGATTCCAAGGCAAATTTACTTTTTTAGTAAAAGTGAAATCCACAGCCAGCATAATTGTAAAAGGATTGGATTGCTCTGAAGCAAAACATGCAGTGAAAGGGATGTGTAGCAGAGTAGTTGGTTCAGCAGCTAGGAAGGCTTCTGTCTTTGTTGACTACAGAAGGTTTCTATGATCATAGAATCATAGGATGGTTTAGGTTGGAAGGGATCTTAGAGATTGTCTCATTCCAGCCCCCCTGCCATGGGCAGGGACACCTTCCACTAGACCAGGTGGCTGAAATTATTACATTCTTCTATTAGATGTCTCAGATAAATGCCTGAAGCCTTCATAACATCTTTTCCATAGGTGCCTGTGCCACGCTGTTCTACTCCTGTCATAGATGCCAGTGGCACACAAGACCTTGGTCATTTAAGACCTTGAAAAGCCTGTTACAGTAAAAGATTAAAAAACAAACAAACAAAAAAAAAAAACACAAAAAAAACCAAGACACAAAAAATGCTTTGCAATGCATGTGGGAAAGATGTTCTAGGAAAACAATAGAATTTTAAATTATTGGGTAGCTATAACAAGCCCTTCTGAGGTGTTCAAAGGTTGTTTGCTAGTTCACCCTTCGGAAAAAACCCTGAACTTGAGCGTGTATGGTGTAGACCACAAGAAGCAGACATAGTTTGCTGATCCATAGTTTGACATGCACATGAAATCATATTTCTCATCATCCTTTTTTTATTAGAAGCTAGGACCTGGAATGTTGTCTGTGTTTACTTTTGTTAGTTCTGGCTGTAGTCTGCCAGATTGTTCTGTTCCCATATTAAAGACCTAATTAAAAGGCAGAAGATATTCCCAGTGTAAAACTCAGTGGCCAATAAACTGAAATTGACAAAGATAGCTCATGAAAGCTCGGTTATTGCATGTTAATCACCCCTCAAACTTACTTTAGCATGAAAACTATTTTAGAAACATTGATTCAAATAAAAATCAAACATGATCTGAAGGCATTTCTGACTAATATTGCTCACCCTTTAGGGGAATCCTCATATAAATATGGTTTTTGTAATAAGAGCATTTTTTGAGGGGAGGAAAATGGTAAATGCACACAAGTATCTATTTGCATGATTATTCATTTATACAAGCTGATCAGCTAAGACTGAAACTGTGAATTTTAAGGAAAAACAATGCAATGTGCTTGAAGTGGTGAAACAAAAAGTACAATCAGTGGCTTAGAAGTACTGAATATTTTAAGTGAGCTTTACTGAGAAATTTACACACTTGTGCTATTCCTATAAATGATTTTGAATATTAGTCAAATGTTTATAAATTATTAATGGATTGTTTTGAAGCAATGAAAGAATATGACAACTAAGGGTTGTGTTTTTTTAATTACAAATGCATCATAGTTTTCTACTTGCAGCTTTCAGAGAATTTATTTTCAATTTGCACAATATGCCTTTCTGTTCATTTGAAGGCAACGTATACTGCTTCATTATACTTCAGAGGAATTGGTTTGTCTTTAATTTCTACTGGTTTTGCCTGCCTATCTCCTTTTTTAATTGTCAAACTAGAGCAACTAAGTGTCCTATAAAGATAAATTAGCACCACAATAGGGTTAAAGCTGCCATATATATGTATCTCAGGCTTCCTGCAAATCAGCCAGTGGGAGATGCTCAGATAAAGGCTGTCCAGAGAGTGGGGTTACATCCACCAGGTGATAGGAAAGGTTTGGTGGAAAAGTATTTTCCTTGGCCAAGTCAACTCATTTACATCAGAATTTTCTGCCACATTTAGTACAGCACAGTGCAATGAGGTGTGCACTTGGTGTCCAACATGGCACTGACATTTTCTGATGGTTGCGTTGGAAAGCAGAGTCTCAGCAAGCCTGAGTCAGTATTATATATATCTTTTATTACTGGTTTGTCTGGTGAAAAAACCACAAATTTTCTGTCAAATGAGGAACCTTGGAAATCTTGCTAGTTGGAACTGGGCTTCTGGGCTTTCTGCCATGATTCTCTATAAGCTCATTTATGCCAGAAGGAAGCAGAAAACAGGGATTCCAACCCAAAGCTAACCCACCAACCTTGTCATATTTGTTTCAAAAAAAAAATTATGCTTATCTTTCTAAAAGAAGTAGACCAGGGTTGCTATTCACAGGAAAATGTGAAAAGGAAATCAGAAGCTTTCCTTTTGAACCATCTTAAAAGAGAGTGAGCTCCTTGGCAAGGTGGAAGGGAGGCCATGTTCCCCTCGGTGCCTCAGATGGTTGAATCTGCTTTGAGGAAGAGGCAAGCTACATCAGCAGCAAACAGAATTTTGTAGCTGCTCCCTGCTGAGGCTCACAGTGTCAAGCTATATTGGTTAAAAAGTTGATTCCCTTCCTGAAACAATGGTATTGTCATAACCCTCCTAAATATGGCCCCATTTGCCAAAGGACAGGTGTAAACTGGTGAGGTTTTGAGGTTGAGGTTTCAGTGGCCTGTGTTGTGATGCAGCTCCAAAATGAAGAACATACATTCTCAGGTGAGGTGTAGTCTCTTAGCTTTGTAAGGTCATTCACTCCATACCACTAGAGAAGTAATTAGAGGAACTACATAAGTCAAACACAAAAATTATGCTGTGCTAGGTATATCTTATGCTATGGAAATGTTTACAACAAATATGAAGTCTGGCAGAGTGTTCAGAGGAAGAGATGAAAAATCTGTCAGTATAGGGGAATATCAAGGGAAATATTAAGTTGCACAGGAAAGTCCATGGATTCTACAGTACAAGAAACTCTCCACACAGAAATAAAAAATTACCTCTTTCCAACTAGTCCAGATCTTGAGAACAAATTCAGAACCTGAAAATGAAAAATAATGGCAATTTTTTCCATTCTCACCAAACCAAGTCAAAGACATTCAACATCAGATTGATATCTGATACTTTTCAAGAGCAGAAATTACTACATATATTGCTAAAGGCCATGGGAAACCAAAACTTTCAGATCATGAAATACCATCATACATGCAATTCTGTTTCCATTTCCTGACTCACAAATGAAGAAAAGGTGTATGGCATGGAGACCCCAGAAACATCTTCAGGAAACAGGATTGGAAAACCATCAAGACTATTCATAAAAGATAAAATGGCCCACAGGGCTGAAAAAAGAACTGAAGATCATGAGGAATGGTACACAGTTCTTGCTGTTTGCAATAGCTGAGGTTTAGAAAAAAACTCATTTCACCAGCAAGCACTACAGAGAAAATATTTCAGTCCAATAACAGTTCAAGATGAAATTTTTAACAGTTCAAGAAAGCTAATTTTAAATACAGAATCTGCCTGTTACTAATTGAATTATTTGCCTTAGCAGGTATGTTTAAGTAAGACTGTCAACATATGTCCTAAACCTAAAAGTAATTAATCCAGCAGAATTGGAACAACTAGTCACAATGTTTACAGATGGAGAAGCACAGGAGACTCAAATATATGTTTGATATTCAATGCCATTTGGGTCTGTCTCAGTGATGTGGATTACCTCACCTCCAGAATCATATCACAGCTAACATTGTTTAATAAAACATACTAGATTCAGACACAAAACTCAAGCCTCTGCCAAGTCTCAGACCTTCAGATGGTCTCAAATAAAGTACACACACTTAGCACAGGAAAAGCAGCCTCTGTCTAGCTAGGGAAAAGGCACACTGAGGTCAGATTGCAGATCTAGCTTATAGCCATGTGCATGGAATAATCACAATTACTGAAAAGCAGATTTTGACCCATTAATTTCATGAGAACTGCCAAACCTTTCCTCCTAAAACTATACAACTGCCTTTATTTAGTGGCAGGTATACTAGACTCCAATTTTTACATGCAGTTTGGGCAGCATAAGTGAAAAAAGGCTCTCATAGCTTTCATTATATGTTAATATTACTGAAAATGTGAGTGTCCAATGGTAGGATCTTTTTTGGAGGTTATGCAACTTCAGTAACAAAGAATATTTGTGTCACTAGCTTGGGATGGTCAGCAAACTGCATTCAGTATCAGACTTTGTCCTGAATGTCCCAGGTAAACTGATAACTGTTTTCTCAGGATTTGGCTGAAATTAGAAGAATTTTGCCATTTGACAACACAAATTTCAGAGACTTCCAAGAGGTAGCACTGCTGAACAGAATCCTAATGGGATTACATGTTCAGAGGTCCTGAGCTGTTACCAGTTTTGCTAAGCAAGTCAAGTTGCTTAGTGTTTTCCCCTATGGAGGTAGATGTACTTGTGTGTGTCTGATGCTTCTTTTGGAACAAGCTGCTCAGATAATGTCACTGCTACTAAAAACGTCGAGGACATACTTATGTCTAAGTTGAAATTCTCTTCATTGAAATGAATGATTGGCTCATCTTTGAGTAAATTGCATGATTGGCTGTCCCTGTATAAAGCCTTCACATTCTTCTTTTAAGAAAGAATCATGTTCCTCTTAGTGCTCAAAAACATAGATCCCAACCACTGTGAAGGTGACTCTAATACTTCAGGCAAACTAACATCGGCTAACTCTGACTTTGTGCTGGCAGGTTTCCATCTCCATAATAAAGTTCAGTTGTCAAGGCCTTGTGAACATTTGATTTTGAACTGTATGTAGAAGCTTGACTTTGTTCCCCTATTAAGAAGATAAAAAAAGAACAGCGCTACTGGGTAGGACAATTCAATTATACCTTTAACCTCAGGTGAAAAAAACTTCTGAAGTTTTCTATCCAGCCCCAAAGAAAATATGTTGCAAATTTGATTTTGAATCCCCTGACATCAGAATAACTCAAAACATTTGTGTTGTCCTGAAGAGGATGGGGCATGAAAGTGATATAACAAGCAATATGAAATCATCACATAGGGTGTCTGTCCCAGACTTAGAGATAACAAGCAATTGATTTAAATACAGTCCTGGAGACATGGACAACAACAGTAATTCTTAGATGCCACATAAGGACCCTGGACCTTGGAGTCAGCCCTTACTCTCCCGCAGGCACGTCTGAGGCTGAACTTGGTTTTTAGTGCCATGTAATCCAGAGGGCCCAGACAGCCTGTGTAATATGGCAACAATCAACATGCTGAAAAATTCGCTGTATGCCCTGAAGGACTGTGTTTAGTAAAACTGCTGCAGTTTGTTGTTCATAGAATTGTAGAATCATAGAATGCCAAGTTGGATGGGACCTCAAGGATCATCTGGTCCAACCTTTTTAGGTACTACTATAGTTTATATGAGATGGCTCAGCTCCCTGTCAAGATGAGTCTTAAAACTGTGCTTGCTAGTTTATAGCAAGCACACAGGAAGGCTCCATTCTCCACAGAAAGGTGGTGAATGATCCCTTCCAGAGTGCATTTTAATGCCTCAGAAGTCCCCTGATCGGGGCACCTGTCTGTCCCTCCCCATGAAGTACATTTCAAAAGCAGTTCAGTAATAAATTAAAACTTTAGAAATTACAAATAATAAGATACATAATTAACACTTCCATGAATCACAAAGAACTTACTTTAGTTGTGTTTCAAAAGGCTTCTAGAATGTAGGAAAGTTTTTTCAGGATGTTAATCTCCATTTTTGTTATAATATCCAGCTGAAATCTAGCTCTTTCAGACACAAACCCTTAATGATGTGAGAAGTGATGCACTGTGCTCTGCTACCCCAGAAAGAGAAGCTTCTTAAGAACAGCAAACACCTATATTAGCTGATCAACTGTTAATCCTAGATGAATAACCTCCATTGACGTATGGACTACCCAAATACTTCCTAAAGTTTTGATTGTTTGACATTGAGGTGAATTTAGCCAACTTACTAGTGGGTAACCAAGTTTCACAGCAGACGTTTTTTCACCTCTTGCTTGACTGCTTGGTCAGCTTCAGGATATGGAGATGGACATTTGTGGAGCTCAGGCTTTGTTTGCACAGTGTCTGGTAAAACAAAACCTTCCCCTGTGATTGTGAGCAATAAACACTGACAAAAAAAGGAAGGGTAAGTCCCAGGTTGTGTTGCTGAGTAACTACATTTATAGCTACATAAAAACCAGAACACCCACACAGAATCCCTTTCAGAGGTGGAGAATCACACAAAACCCCTCCATTATCCCTTTTACAAAACAAATTGATTTTCAGACTTCAGCATTTCAAAAAGCACAAACATCTGGTGGGAGCAGACACTATGATTCCTGACACAACTTGACTTCACCAAGCAGCAACATTAATAACTTAGAACAAAGGAAAAATGAGAGACTATTTAAATCAGGAAGGGCTCAGTGAGACGTGTAATTGGGAGGAAACCTTTGGTCAATGTCCACTGTACCAGCGGCAGGAAAGGGCACTGTTTTAATGATTTACATGAATGAGAAAAGACAACTTCATAATTGTCAGAATTCAAATACAAAAGCTGAAAACAAATTGTTAGAAAAGCATAAGTGTCGACTCAAAAATTTAAAATGGTAAACTGAGGAAGCCCATTTCTACCTGATTTATTGGAATATATAAAGGCATGTGGGAAATAATTTATGGGAAAATTTAATAAGTTTGTGTTTTGTTTTATATGCAGTCACAGTTTGTTTTAGGATCTGGGAATGCAGAAGGCTTTCAGTTGTGGCATAGACTTCCAAATAATGCCAGAGCACATCACCAGTTTCAGTCAGGGGAACATGAGTCATTGCTGAAAATCTAGTACATGATTAGTACCTTAACCCATTGATAACTTTAGAGAGTGTGGGAGGTGTCCAGTCTGTAAATGTATATTCTCAGCCTAAGGGCCTCTGCACTGAGGTCTCACAGAGACAACTGGCAAGATATTTTGTATTACCTTTGTGTTCCATAAACACACACACAGAGACATTTTAAAATGCAAAGATGTGTACAGGACTCCACAGAGTAGCTTTTCAATACTTCTTTCAAACCAATTAATGAGTCATCAGAGCCAAGTTTTAAAAAAAGATGCATATTTTTTTCATAAATGGCATACTTTTAAATGTCTGTGAAAATATAGTTTCAAATAATTCTACCAGTTTTCTGATTTCTGTACTATTTTCAAGATGAGAAATAAGAAAGAAGTGCTTATAGCTACCATGGGATTTTGCCTAGATTCCTGTGACTATCAGGAGAGAGCAGTAATGTTAAAGCCAGTTTCTCATACTGCAGAGAAATGGGACTGCTTGGGGTTTTTTCCACTGGCCTGCGTATACTTCAAACTGCTCAAATTTTCCCTTAGTTAAAAAAATTAAAACCTGGCACATGGCTGAAATAGAGTAGTTTGTCTACTAATTTTTAGATGTTGTGCTCCTGCAAAGCAAGAGAAACACTGACTACCCATCAGTATGAAGCTTGGTAGGGTACAGTAATTTTATAGACCCCAGCTGTAACCTGGAACTGCTCCTTCCATTTCTACTTTCAGAGCATCTTGAAGTCAGCAAAAGCTTAGCACATTTCCTAATATATTCAGGTTTCCCATTCATCCTTAGCCCTGCAGGCAAGGGAAAGTAACTTCATGAGACAGCCTGGATAAGGTGTAGTAATAAGAATTTAAATTCCTTGCAAAAAGCTTCCTACAGCCACAGCTTTCTCACATGGAAGCACTGGCACACTTAGGCTGTTCCAAGTACTTTCTGGATCAGCTTTCTGCCTCTGCCTTCTTTCCAAAGCAGGATGGGGAACAGTACCAGCACTAAGCACAACAGTTCCATTCAGATAACACATCCAGCTTTGATCAACCACAACTACAGCACTGCCCAGCAGACCCTGTTCTGCAGAGGGCACTCATTATGGCTTGCAGTTACTTCTTGTCACAATGTGTGTTTTAGAATCTGGTGCTCTTCTGTACCAGCATAGCAACCACACAAGCAAAATACTAGAATGCCAGTATTTTTTAACCTAGTTTTTGAGTCAGAGGAAATGATAAATACCTTATCATCAACAAAACTACTTTTCAGAATCTGGCTATAGTAAGGGATATCTCCTTAATTCATGTCATTCACACATATGACTAAATGCCATCCCCCAGTTACCTCTCAGAATCTGCTGGCAGAGCTGGGTGGTGGAGAAGGTAAAGGCACTCTGAGCTTTCCACCACAGAGCAGGAAGTATGTATTCTGTACTCATGAAGGTATGCTACAGTTTTTCTTCAAGGTCAGCTGAAAATCTGAGTGGGGAAAGAGGGCGGAAAAAGGTAGTTAGCCACTTCTCTGGAACCAGGGATTACTTTAAGTACTGTAAGCAACAGTGAAGTAGGCAGTTCCCAATAATACTATTTCAGAAGAGAGATAGCCCCAAGTTGCAGTCATCCACAAAGTACTTGGGTAGCTCTTGGTAACAGCAGATGAGCTCTGAAACACAAATTCCAGGCTGCCCAGCTCCACAGGCATCTATCAGGTTGCTCAAATACTTCTGCTCTTGTCCTGGCTGACCCTGGTATTGCCCAGGACCCTGGAAAGGAAAAGGAAGAGTTTGAAGGGAGAGCCCTTTCCCTGAGCAGTGTCTGGGAAATACCCATCGCTTTTCAAATATGATTATGAGGAACCTTGCAGAACCTTTCTCTGTCACCCCAAACTATTCTGCAGACCTAGGTATGACTCTGTGAAGCAGATTTCAGCAAACAATCCTGTTTTAGTGTACACTGTTTAGTGTACAGTGTAAAATGATATCTATGACCCTTCTAAACACAGAATTGCAAAAATAATTGAAACTGCAAGGATAGACTTCAAGCCACTCTTATTGTACAAATACCACATAAATTAACCATTGATTGTGTCTGGTGATCCTTTTGAGCACCAGAGAAAGCCATAGCACATACCAGTTGTAAATGTAAGAATCTAGAAAACATGAATAAAATAATTTAAGCAGTTCAGAAAACTTCTTTTTTTTTTCTGAATCTACAAAAGATTTCTGAAACCTTCAGGGCGAGCCATGAAGGTGACAGCAAAAGAGGTCATGCAAGTTACAGAACACTGCTGTTACTATGTATATTAGCAGGATTTAAATTTGGACCTTGAAGCTGTCTAATTGACTATGCATAATATTCATCTATATGCCAGTTGTTCACCTGTACTGTCCCTGGTTACAAATAACTTCTGACATGCACAGATACACTCAGATTAACCTGAAACATGAGAGGCTACTTTTATATTGCACAACCTACTTTCCTGTTTCCTGGTGGGGGCTATTTGTGGTTGACAGAAGCAGTTTTTAATGGTTCCATATAGACCTGAACATTAAACTTTTGTTGTATGATGTATGTTTTGGATTGAACAGCAAGAAATTCTGGAGCTTATCGATTTGGAATTACAGAAAGCAAGCTTGTGTGTTTTGCTTAGTTACAGGATGATCATTAGCCACCAACATGATATGGCTGTGAAAAAAACATGAAATATTTCCATAACATAAACAACTTCTGTTCAAGATAAGATACATTAATCTAGAAAAGAACAGCTGCAGAAATGCATTTGTAGCATAATCAAGAGACTGTAGAGGCTTTTTAACAGGAGGAAACCAGAAAAGATTTAGCTATAGAAGTGAAGAAACATAATCTCAAATACTGATAGGTATAAATTGTTTGTGAATAAACACAGGCTCAAAAATAAACATTGACAGACATTGGCTCTAAAAGAGCCTGTTGGTAGGAGCTGTGAGAGCAAAGATGTTAGATCTAGATATTATCAAATATATAAAAACAATTTTATATTATTAGGGACTTATGAAATAACTTAGCTAAATTAGCAGAGGACTTGATTCATTGATAAAAGAGATCTCTTTCAATCCTAAAGCTATCACATTTAAGCAGAGAAGTTGGTTTAGTTATACATCCTGTACTAGATAAGCATAAACCAACTAATTTTAAAAGCACCTCTGAGGAACTTCTATATCTGTACTGGCATTTTCATGTAAGCTGAAGCTTGTGTGTCTGTGTACATGCAGCATTTGCAGATGTAGCACAGAGATGCCAAAGAGAAAAAATGGAGACTCAGAGACTGCTGTTGGTAGCAGGGCCAGTTGTCCTTCTCAGGGCAACTTACAGTTTTAAGCAGACAAACCCTGCAAGAGGAGCACTCCTCCAGAGAAGTGCAAGCCCTTTCCATGGACTCTGTCAAAGGCAGAATAAAAGGCTACATCAGAAACTGGTCTAAGCCTGCAGTAGTCTTATGCCTGGCAACAATAATTTCACTGCCTTTTTACAAAGAACTGCTGTGCAGTTTATTCAGTTCCTGTGCTTTGCAATGAAAAAATTTCCCTGCAAAATCAGCAAGAGTTATTGTGCTTGATGAAGTACAGGCAACTCTATAAAAATCTCAGTAAAATCAGGCTCCAGGGTTTTAAAATTCATGACATCACAGTCCTCCAATGTGTGAGAAGTGAGATCCTTTATTGTTACTCCATCTTTCAAGTTCTTCTAGACTGAAAGATTACAAAGACAAAAGTAATACATCGCTCAAAAAACTGTTCACCTATAGGGAATCTAAGACTGTTTTCAAGAAATCTTTTATAGAGTTAGAAGCTAGAAGCAGAAAAAGAGATATTTTTTTGCCACTAGGGTGGTAGCTGGCTGACTGCCATGCAATCATGCACCATCTGAGGAATGAGATCCCAAATTATGAGACAGATTCATCCTCTATATCTACTTTTCCCAAACGTGTTGTAATATGAACCTGCAGTTCAGAATAGGATATGCTGCAGTTATGAAAATATAACAAGAGCAGTGAAAAACAGGCACTCAAACTGCAGTGCTCCATATGGGAAAGTAACACCCTGAAAAACCTTTTACAAGCCGTACGCTCTGCACAACTGCAGGTTCCTGGCTTCTACAAGGAGTTTTCTGTTTGGAAACAAACCCAGTTCCCTGCCTAATAAAACTGGAAAGAAATTGACGAGCAAAGTGAACACTGACACACTTTTCTGAATTTCTTAGATAAGAAGCAGCACTAACAGCTGAAATATTTTATGAACAAAAGTATTGCCTGAATATAGCATTTCTCATGGATAATGCATCTGTTCTACTTCATATACTTCTCAGCATGGATGTATATGGAGTAATAAGTTTACACCTGCTCCTGAGAAACTTGGCTTCGGAGGCATGAACAAAATTTGCTCTAAAGGAAGAGGAGAAAAACTCCTCTAAAGAGGAGAAAACTTCCTCTAAAGGAAGAGGAGATGGAAAAAGTTACTTTACTGGATTTTGCATCTTTTATCATTTACATGGAATAGATTGTATTGATAGAAAATGGAGAATACATGCACAGAAAAGATTTTGCTTATGTTGTTTACAAGATTTAGGTATCCTTTTGCTGACTTGTTAGGGTATTACTTCTTACATATAAACCCTAAGCAACACAAGAGTCACAAGACACTGAGCTTTGCAGTGACAATAAAAAGCTTCCCAGGTGTCGCAAGCCGGTACCGGGGGGCTACCGGCTGTCAGGATACTTTTGCGACTCCCCCTCTCAGTGTGGAGGGGTTTGTGAATGAGCCCGAGGGTCACACGCGGCGCTGCCTCTCACGGAGCAACGGCCGCGGGACCGTATTTCCGGGTGGTAGCTAGAGAGCACCCCCACCCCACCACGCTCAGAGATTGCCTCTAAAGCCAAGATTTACTCCACAAACTAATAGGTTTATTAAGGGTTAACACAAACCGAGGGATGATGTTCAGGGACAATGCAGGTGTGAATGGCTACCAGGGATATCAATATGTATGTGGTGAGAAAGTGTCCTTTAGGGAGGCAATGCAAAGGTGCTTTTAAGGGAGAGGATTAAGGATCAAAGGGAGGAGGGAGGAGGGAAGGAAACCCGACGCCGGTCCTCCTTAAGAGGTCGCGCTGTGTGTGCAAGTATGAGGAAAGGAATATGTGTGTGTGGGTATGTGTGTGTGTGTGTGAGGTGATGTTACCCTCCGGCGGCTTGTCCAGCGTCGGTCGGTGGCCAGAAGGCAGGGCGGCAGGTCCGTGGTGTCGGAGGGGCAGCCTCTCGGCAGCGGGTGCAGCGCCCGTCGGTTTCCTCTCCAGCGGCAGCAACACGGGGAGGGGGCTCCGGCCCCGACCCCAGGGCTCGGGACCCCGGCACGCTCGGCGCTGAGGCTCAGGCTGGACCCGGGGCAGGCAGGCAGGCAGGGTCCCAGCACCAGTGTCCGCAGCAGGGGGGTGTCCCACGCAGAAAGCGTCCGAACGGGCCTCAGGGAGGAGGGAAGGGCCCACCTGCTGTACTTGCCGCCTTTGATACCCCCTGACCCACCTGTCCAGTCAGTGTCACTGTCCAGAGCCAATGAGCGTCCGTGAGCCCCACTTTAAGGCGGTGACTGCCAGGGGCACAGGATGGCTTGTCGCCCATCCTTTCTGTCCCGGACCACAGCTGTTGTTTTGGGTTCAGTTGTCCTTGAGAAGCGAGTCTGTTTTAGTTCGTTAGCTGGGGATAATCAGGAGAGGCCTTCGCTGGCTTAAAAGACATTTTGTTTAGACTTATGTGGGGAAGAAAAGAACAGTTTCCCACACCAGGTATCCTTGAAGATCCAAAAGAGATTGCTCACATTGTGAAAAACTTTGACATCAGAGATTAAGCAGACATGGTTGGTAGTTAGGAATCTGAGGTCTATGCTAATGATACGTTAAAAAGTAAAGTTTTCCCTGCAAGGTGGTCAGGCAGATGAAACATTATAAATTAGCAAAGATCTCTAATTTGTGTTTTTCTTCTCATTCCAGTCTTAATTTTCCACAAGGAGAACTGTGCAGAAGCAAAGTCAACATGGTGTGCCTTAGAGATTTTTGACACCTCTCTATACATCTGCACTTTACACAAGAAATATTCTGTTTCAAACCTTACTAGCCTCTTTATGTCACTAATATTCTGGTATTTTATTTGATTCTTTAATTAGATGACTTTTAAATCCAGCTTTTAAAATGAACTAGTCAAGTATGAAGGAATTAGAAGGGGGGGGGTTTTTTTATGTTGTTGTTTGTTTGTGTTTGTGTTTTTTTTTTTTTTGTTGTTGTTGTTGTTTTTGTTTTTTTTTTTTAAGATTTAGACACTTCCTAATCATGATACCTTCTTGCAACCCCTGGCTGAGTACCCATTTTTAGTGTTAGTCTCCTTGCATCTCGTGAGTTATTTAAAGATGTTACTTTAGGCCACATTGAAAATAAGTCTTTTCCAAAAAGTTTAAAATGGAGCTGTATGCTTTAAACAAGCATGAAAACCTTTTTCTTTCACCTCAGTTTTACAGCTACTGAGATGCAGTTATTAATTTATCTCTTTCTCTGGCCTTTAATAAAATTTGGCTCTATTATGTGGCTGGGAGAACAGTTCTTAGAATAATTTCCAATTGCTTTTCACTCTAAAACATGCTCTGATTAATTACCAGTTGCTTTACGTAATTTGCTGGACTGCATTTTTATTTTATGACAATTAACTTTTCTTTAAACAGATGGATGCTAATATATCACACAGCCTTGAAAACGACTATTATGCTGTATCTACCTAAATGAAATCCAGCTTCATTCCAATAACATTTGCCAGGTGGTGCAATGCTTTGATTATTTTGTATTTGGATTATAAACTTGTCTTCTTTACATGCTTAGAATTGTTCCACAAAATTGTTACCTGATGTTCAGTTTATGGCTGGGAACAATGAGATTAGGAATGAGTCTCTGATGCATAAACATAAAATATGAGACATTAAATCCCTTAACGTATTTAATTGCTGCTTAGGAAAAAAAAAAAAATCAGTTGAATTTTCGTACTGGTAAATACCTATTTGTTAAAATAAATGCTTCAGTGTGACTTTCTAAAGCATGTTGGTTAGAATTCCTCAGAATTCCCAAGAAAAATAGAAATATTATTGTACTTTCTTAGACTGATCCATTACATTTACATTTAAATCCGGGCAGTTGTTATCTAACTTGGATACAGTGACTATTAAGAAAGCCAAATACTCTTAAGTCATCACTACTGCAAAAGAGGGAAACCAGGGATGAGAAATTCTGACACTACAAGCTGAGGAAATAGCTGGTCAATCCAACTGAGAAAGATACACAGGACTCTGCACTGAGGTAGCCAAGAAAGTACCTCTGTTTTCATTTGATTCTAACCAGCTCTGAGTCACCCAAGCCCACAGGTCCTCCAACACCGCTCCTTCAAGGACTTACTTATTCAAGAGCACCCTCAGACCTGGGCTGCTTCTGTGGATTTGTGTGGTTTCTAGCTCTTCCTAAGTCTAGGCCTTTCTAGATTTTCCTTGTCCTGGGAACCAGGGGAAGACATAACCCCAATGTCAGTCAAGAGGAGGGGGCCACACACGAGTGTGCCTTTCATCTTCCTGAGCCTGAAGACAGAGGTTTGTCCCCATGGCAGGACATGCCAATGGAGCTGCAGAGAAACTATGGTGCTGTGCTGCAGCTAGGGAGTATGTGAATTGCCACTGACTACAGAAAAAAATCAAGAAACAGAGGCTAATGTCCTCTTTACCTCCATAAAATGCTTTCCCCAAGACATCAGTGTCTGACACAAGTCCGGGGCTGAGATTTGCTATGTATCTGGAGCAACATAAGCATCTTGTGGACAGCAGCCAGTCAGAGTGAGTCTCCATGGGGCAGAATGGCCCTTCATAGCCTTTCATCTTCAATTAGTCCAAAGCCTATCCAGATCTTCCATCGTTATCAGCAGATAGGAGCCCCTGTCATGAGCCAGCATCTACTGAACTAAGTGCTAAAAAAATAAGAACAAACCCATTCCCCACTGTAAATCAGAACAATGCCAGTGCAAGAAAAATAACACAAAGAATAGAAATGCCCAGCTAAAATAATTTATTCACAGGAGAAATCATTCTCAGTGGCCTCAGAGACTACCCAAGAGAGGTATTAGTACATTCAGATCCGTCATCTTTCCCCCTCTTCTATATTTTGCAAGCTGGAAGCTTTGTGTGCAAACAAGAAGAGCTGTACAGCTGCTGTGCTGCTGCGTCCCTGCGGACAGCTCAGATTCAGCTCCACACACAGAACCAGCCGTGCTTGCTGTGACACACAGCACTCCTGTAAAACAGAGTGCCTGCAAGGGAAAGGCAGAACTGACACAATAGTGGTTTATTACTAAGCATTCATAACTGAATTGGGAAAATATTTTATTTTGCTGTTCTAAAACTCATTCGGTGTTGGGGAGGCACTATGGAGATTACACAAGATAATTTCTCTCAGCACTCAGGGAAGAAAGGAACTGGAAGTTCAGCATCTCACCTCACTTTATGGAAAACTGTGCATCTAAATAGAAAACAAGCAATATTTTTCTAAAACATTTCACAAAAAGACAGAGTGTTCTCATACGTCCTTAAGGGTCACCTTAATGCCTTAAGGTCAGCTGTATGAGAGGAGTTACTCAAAGCCAAACAACATCTGTAATTGTTAAAGCTGGGGGTGAGTCACTTTGAATTCCCTGGATGTTTCTGCATGGCTAAGTCAGTCACAGACACTGGACTACCACACATTTTGCTGAGTCAGAGTCATCTGTTCTAAAACTGGAAATCTTGGTGGGATGGCATGCTAACTTTTTTTTTATCCCATTCTAGATCTTGACGGCTTGTGTCCTTCAGTTCTCTGTTGTGTTTCTATTCCAGTCTCAGCTACTCAGATTATAACCATGCATGCCATCTCTACAGTATCCAAATCTGTTGCTACACAAGCACTAAAGAGGTGAATCTTCCAGGCACTTCTGCTTGCAGAGCCCCATATGACAGAAAAACAACACCAACAAATCGATGATAGATGCCAACAGGCATACTGGCTACTGCTGATAGCTCTCTTTCCTCCTATGAACATGGAACATCCTCACAGAGCCCTGGAAAACCAGCTGAGTATATGGATAACAACAACCCTGCACTTAAATGCTCGGCTAAATTGAGCCTTGACAAATGTTCTCAGACTCCCCATACCTGCCTTCCAAGTGTGTCTGTTTACTTTCAAGGATGCAGATGTAATAAAAGCCAAACCTATCATGTTCCACTGTGTCTTAGGTATTTTAGTGCCTTAGCCTTAGCAATGCTAAGATCTTGCTATTTACAACTCTGTAACCTGGTACCTAAGCCACTGAGGCAGCATTTCCAACATTTCTGTGTGAACTTTTTCCCGTTATTGTTCCCAGTGTATTGTACTCTTACTGTTGCTCTCACAGTGTTACACTTGCAAATCCTGAGGGTGGTGTTATAGCAGGTTCTCGTATTCAAGTGCCATGCGCACAGCTGCCAGAAGAATCATTCCTCTCATTGCTCCCCTCCTTTCATTCTTTAGTTTTGATTTTTTTTATATATATACATTAGAAATACCCAGAGTGCAGTGCACAAGGAAGCAGTTAATAGCCATTTGAATCCTCTGACAAACTTAGTCAATAATTTCTGTGCACAGAAGCATAACAACCAATCAGTGTGCAACACTGACACCTAATCAGCATACTCCAATTAGCACTGGTAAAATTATTATTGGGAACAACCCAGAAGGAGTTTGTGTGGGTCCTAATGAAAAATACATATAGTATTAGGGGGTCACCTCTACTACGGGTTCAAGACAGAGGCAAGTTAGAGCCGAAGGATGGACTGAGTGTCTCCTAGTCCTTTCTGCCAGTCACCCGTGTTCAGTTGACACCAAAGCCCAGGAACGAGGAGGTAAAAAGACTCAAATCACAGAAGTATTTCCCCTGAGTATGTGCTGCAGTGTCACCACTATGAACACTACTATAGCAAGTCAACAGACAGGAGACCTAAATCTAAAGCTCAAAACTGGGCTGAAACCACAGTGAGGAGTCTCCTAACATGGAGACAGTATGAGGAATAATGAGAAGGTCTTAATGCAGCAATAATATTTCTGGCAATCATAGGAGCAATCTACTACGTTCACGTGGAAAGGGTCAGTACAGCATCCTACCTACAAGCTTTTATTTCCCCTCAGACGCTCTTCAAAATAACATAGATGCAAATGAAGCTAGCCTAAAAACCTGGTAATATCTTGCCACTTCAATGGTTTTCAGTTCTTCTCTCCCAGTGAAAAAGAGCACTGCTTCCTCAGCTGCTCCGGTTAAAGCTATTTGGTTAATTAGGTGCAGGGGAATCCACTGTCTACAAGGTCTTTTCAAAAAAGATCTGCTGAAAAATAGAGCAGAGGATAAGATTTCCACCTGAAACAGTTGGCTGAATGTAGTAAATTCCAAAGTAGCCAGTCATACATAAAGGATACAGGATTTCTTTTGGGTTTTCTCTGCAGTTTCTCTGGGGAAAAGCAAAGAGTTCAGACACCTTCTGCAGGTAAATGAGGTGTGCTTCATTTTAGATGTCTATAAGAGCTAGAGAATTTTACCTTAGATTTCTGCAAGATTCCTCTCGGTGGGAAAGGCCATATTGTAATGTCTCCTTCCATGTCCACTGAAGCATTTCATAAATCCTTCTTTGCAGGAAGCTGTATGTTTCAGCTGCTCCGTTCCAACAATCTATCAACTGTTATACATCTTAACTCAATCATGATCTACCCAGTCTAACTATTCCTTTCAAAAAAGCGTATTTTTTTACTCTCATGTCTAAAAATAAGATTTCTAAATGTTATGTTTCAACGAGAGAAATAACATTACAATTATAAACATGTTATGAAAATAATTTTATAGTTTTGCTTCCTAAAGGGTTGTAAACCTGTCCTGGTTTGAGCCAGGATTAAGCCAATTTTTCTTTTCACTGATTTTTTTTTCCTTCAGTAAGCTTTCTTTTAACTAGCAACTGTGTGTTCTGCTAGGCTGATAAGACAGTGGAATGTTTTTCTAACTACTGAGGTTTCAAGGTTACACCTTCACTCCGCCGGCTCAGACACTATGGGGAGATCTCTGACCCCCCCCGTGGGAGGCTGAGTTAGACAGACAGCAAAATTGGCCAAAGATATTCCATTCCATATATCTACGTAAGCTCAAAGGAAGGACAGAGATCTTAGAGGACAACTTCCTTCCTTCTTCTGCTTCGCTTCTCTTCCGTCCATGGCCAGCGTCCGGGGAGGACTCTGTTCATCCATCACTGTCGACCCTTAGGCTCGAGCTCTCCTGACCCTCATAACTCTCTGCTTTCTCCAGCAGCAGCTCCGGGATTCCTCGGGACTCTTCCCAGTTCAGGGGAGTGCTGTGGGAGTTGCTGGGGGTGGGGGGAGGCGAGAGGCTTTTGCCCATATCTGAATATATCTGTATATAATTGTATATATTTTCTTGTATGATTCATTAGTGTTTTAATTAAAGCTGTGTAGTTTAGTTTTCAATCCAGCCAAGTCTCTCTCTTTTTCTCTCTCTCCTTCCCTACCTGGGTGGGGGGGGGAGGGGATCGAGAGCATTGTTGTCGGACCTGAGTCAAACGGTGACAAAACCCAAGCCATATTACTCAGAAGGCAGCTTCACAGAAAAAAATAATCCCCAAAATGTTCATAGCACTCCCTATTTTTTCCCAGTATATTACAACTGGATTAAAAAAATATTACTATTCAACAAAAAATCAGGCATATGTCTACTATAGACCATGCTTTAAAATGCGCATCCATGAAGTCAGCAAAATAGCAGATATACATAAAACTGTGTTTCAGAACCTTGGAGTCTTTGAAACTTATTGCCTAAATTTGAGTTGACATTGAAGACCTAATTCTATTGCAAGGATATGAAATATATCCAAAAAGAAACATAAGCTGCTAAATTTCTGTATCTAATGATCGAGTTTCCTCCCCTTGTTGGCATTGAGTATAACCGAATTCTGTAAGTCCAGCTGTAGTTGAGGAATATTGCAATTTAAAATTGACTTAGGACATGGACACACAGATGAACCAAGGAAGCTTCCCTGCTTCCCAAAACAGAGAAGAACTATGCACAAAATATGGTGCCTCTTCCTTCAGCTGTTACCTCTGCCCTGACCTGGCTTGTTTTACCTCCACTGCAGCGCTCAGATTTTTTGGGCACCTTGTTCTTTTCTGGGGTTACCTGATCATTTCCACTTGGCAGGTACCAGGAGCAGTGACCTCTATGCTTCAGTCCAGACGACCCCTGTCGTAGGGCTGCTTCATTCATTTCAGCCACAACTTTAGTCAAAATGTGACCACATCGGAAGTGTAAACCTCCTGCCTGCCAACAGCAGAGGAGGCTGCAGTGTAAAACCCCACTGCTGCCTGGCATGCAGTGACTGAGACTGTTGGGGAAAAAAAAAAAAAAAAAGCCTTCTGAAGGCTGCAGTCTTAAAGAACTTCTCTTAACTTAGTCTCTTGTGTGTTTCCCCCTCCTTAGAAAAAAAACAAAAAACCAAAAAAACCCCCAAACAAGCAAACAAAAAACAGAAAAGAGGAAAACTTTCAGGAAAGACACGACTGAGGTTGTGTTTCTGTGAAGGAAACAGGGTCCTGATGGACAGAATAGACACTGTCAGCTCACCTCCATTCCTGTCTGAAATCCTGTTCATCAGCTTCTCATTATATATACTCTTGTCATTAGTAATGCTCTGAATTGGGCTATGATCCTTGCCTATGCAGAGATGATAGATTGTTGTGCTTCTGATTAAATGGTTGCTGTAGAGAGACAGCGCTGTGTGGCGTGGTACACTTCCTCTGATGGGCTGCACTGAAGGTGCAGGATGGGACCATGTGTTTATGTTAATCTGTTCTGAGGGCTGTGAACCTAATTTGAAAGCAAACTGGTAATTAAAAATAAAAATGGGGGGGGGGGGGGGTGGAATTATTTAACATCCTGACAGACATATCAACACATTTTTGTAAACACTATTCCTCCCATATAAAAATGCATGAGTGAGTAGCTGAGAAAATCCTCTGCAACAATTTGGCTTTCAGAAAACTTTCAGGAAGTCATATCCTCTTGGTGCCCTTTTGTTTTCTCCTTTTTACTTGTTTTTCTTTGCCTTTTTCCAATCTGTACAATTCCCATAAGTTTCAAAGCAAGCCTTTCTACACAAGCATAACTTGCAGAGAAATCCAGAAAGCAGCCTGTGGTGTTTTGTCATCTACACTTTCAGGTCCTCTGACCTGTCTTTCTGAATCTTTCCCAAATTTACCAAACTCAGAGGACATCTTTACAAGGGAGTGCTATAATTACAATTTACCTCAGAACATGAGTCAATTTTCATTTCATGTGTGGAGAGGAGTTTATTACCCATCTTCATTCTTCGCGCATTTACTTAATTTGCTGAGGCAAACCAGCCAAGTGTAAAATCAAATTATTTAAGGAAGATTATAGGATAATAAGGTAATCAGCAGTAGTATAAAAATCATTGTCATGTGCAAAATATTCCATATTCTGTGTTTTAATGTGGAAAATAGAGCAATATGATAGTGAGAAAACTGTCTAGAATTTTCTAGTGGCAGAAATACGCTAGCCATTCATTTATCTTTCTTAAGTAGCTTTCTTTTCTATAGCTAGTTCAGAGAAGGAAAGTTCCAACACTTGATTGCATTGAAGGACACTGATTTACAAACAAAGTTCAAGGGATCATCTTGTGTGATTCATTCTGAACTCAGTAAAAATCAGCACAAGTCAAAGGAGAGGATTCCCACTGCATTTGGTATGCTTTACATCACTCTAAATCCCAACAGATGGAGAATCTGATCTTGGAGTAACCCCACAAGACATCAGTGAGACATCATCAATAATAATGAAATGAAAGGATTATTTTTCAAACTTTTCTCCACTGGAATATTCAGATTAAGGCTTTTTACAATGTTAAATTATTTGCTTGACCCATCTGCCATGCCAGTAACTCACTAAGGGATGGGCAGGAGCAGTATCATAGAAACAAGATTAGCTTGGAAATTGTGGAGATATATTGTGTCTCTGGAACCATTTTATTTTAAAAAACAGAGCTTTACAAGTGTTCATAGTAAAATAGTTGATACAATTAAATATATTAGAGGGTTTAAAACACAACTCTCACCGAGGTTGACTTAGTAAGGCTGAATGCCTATAAAATAATCTTGGATGAGAGTTATAAATTCAATTCTCACATAGTTGGTTTTCAGGGTTTTTTTTTCGAATGACTGGTGTGTCACTTTCAATTTTTCTACTTTATAATCAAGTAAAAAAGCACAAAAAAAGATGTAAAAATTACCACTAGGTATGTCAAGAGAGAAATTACCATTCTAGCAAATGGTTCCCCCAGAGATATGAAGAAATGTCTCTTCTCGTGTCTTGCCACAGCACAAGGTTGAATTTCACTGCGCTTATTCTGTGCTATAATATTATCAGAAATTGCATCATCACTATCAAACAAATCTCACAGACTTCACTAGGACTTAGGCACAGGATTAAAGCTTTCCTGAGAGGGATAGAAATATCTGTGTGAGAACATGTTGCTCTTTTGTGTTCACAGCTTAATTTCCTAATCCTACAGATGAACGGATCTATAAGTCACTATCTAATCCTAATGTCTTGACCCACGGAGTTCCTTCCTTCAGAAAATTTTCGGAACCTGGGAAATCCTTGGCCTGATAAGATTTTTTTAAAAAATGAAATAAGCGGACTTTTCCTCTTTATGATTATCCTTTATTGAAAATACTTTATAATAAAAATATTTTATTACAGAAGCACATATAAACCTGTTTTATACACATACGTGTCTTATCTATATATTTTACATATATATGTATATAGATATTTCCATATATATGTATATATATATATCTATTTTCCATTATTTCCTTAAGTTTGTCACATCAGTATACCTGGAATTTTCTCTTACATACTTCACATGCCTTAACCACTTAGCAGTTTTCCTCTCTTTCCTCTTGAGGCTGAAAGAAAAGTCTACAGTGATATGGCTAGAACAGTGCCTTCATCATTGTGTTCTTCTCCTCCTCTCTGCTGCCTGAGCTGTCTGCAAAACACACTAGGATGCCATGCTCTCTATTTCTCTATCTTCTGCAGAGAAATACATCAAGACCCAAGGGTGGATGCAGTCTAACAGCAACATAGAAACTACCTAAGCCTCTCAGAATCATCATACCTGCCACTTAGCTTGAAACAATTAGGAGATGAGAGATGGTAAGAAGAAACACTGATTTTCAATAACATGTTGTGATTCATTGGCTTGCAGAAGATGTAAAGTACATTGCCCAGACAGTCAATAAGTAGACCTAGACAAAGTACAGCACAAAGCTGATTTCTAAATAGAATTTTAAGCAATCATTGTTTATCATTTTGCCAGCTACAGACTCTAATGTCTTTGGGGCCTGTCTGGAACAACTCAAAGGATCAATCAACAGTTAGCCATTACAAATTATTTTCCTTTATTTATAAATAAAATTTACATAGATGATTCACAAGTCACAGAAAATCAGAAATTAGATCCCGTCCTTGCCTCATGCCAGATCTTCTCAAATAACAGACTTGCTCTTTCTTGTCTTCATCTGCTCCCTGTTTGTTTGTATTTTTAAGGTGATATTGTTGGTGTTTGACCTCCACATAAACATAAACTAAGCTATTCAGGAAGCCCTAGTGACAGGAAATTTGAACCTGCTAAAATGTGAGTCAGTTCCATCTCTAATTCAATAAGGACATTGCCACTGATTTCATAAAATGTTCAATTAGCCCAAGAACCAGTTATTACCATCCTGGCACTTCCCTTGCATGCTCACAGTTGCACAGCAGTTAAACCCTGTCTTTAGAATCATGGAACCATGGAATGGTTTGGGTTGGAAGCAACCTTAATGATCATCTAGCTTAAATCCTCTTGCCATGGGCAAGGACACCTCTCACCAGACCAGGTTGCGTAGAGCCTCATTAAGTTGGCATTGAGCACTTCCAGTACTGGGGCATCCATAGTTTCCCTGGGCAATCTGTTCCAGGGTCCCACTATCAAGAATTTCTTCCTAATGTCTAATCTAAATACACCTGCTTCCAGTTTCCTCCTTTCCTCTCCATTTGTACATGCACACTCCACATTTGGATATTTATTATTGAAATAATTCAGTGATTCATTTTCAAAGTCAGCAGCAAATATAAAACCAAAGAAATTAAATTAAACATATTTCTACTGACTGTAACATAGAAAAGAAATGCCTGACAGAAAATTCTTCCTGGAAGAAAAAAAAATCTCCAATGATTTACATGAAAATACCCCTTCCATAATAAACAATTCAACAAAATTTACTGGGTTCCCAACTACATAATTCATTGAAGTGGAAAAATAGAAGATTGTGAATGTTACCCAGAAGTTTACTTCAGATGTACACAGGTGTTTCTTCTAGAGCTCCTCCTTAGTCCAATGGCAAAAATTATACTGGTACAGAGAAATCAAAGTGGTGTATGTAGGTAGGGCATCTCTCCTGAAACAAAAACCAGCATCACCCCAATGAGATTGTTGCAATACTAGATATAATGTGAAATAACAACATACTACACCAACTAAAGTTAGGTTCTTTGTTTATTTTCAAGCACCTAAACTCTCAGAGGATTTTGTATTTGATTTTTAGTGAAATTGCGGTGCTTGGAAGTTAAAAAATCACTTTAAAATCACTAACGTAATCTCATGTGGATGGAGGTTTTGATCATGTCTCTTGCTTAAAGTTAAGTATTCTTTGTGCAAAAAAAGAGTTATTCCCCTTAAAAGAAAGGCAGGTGGATTGCTGTGACCAGAGTTTCTCCATATTCGTCACAACTGGTCTTTGTACACTGCAGGTTAAAGCACCAAACTACTGACACTGAACTTCAGATCAAAGCATGGATGCTGGCACGGTGAACAGTTCCCTCAGAGATTGTGTGTATCAAAAGATATCACAAGGCTCCAGGAAGCCTTGCAGAACATATGAGGACAGATGTATTCAAAAAGTTCCAGTGAAGTCTGGTAATACATTCAGCCTACAGCAAAGCATAAAGGTCAGGTTCAGCAGAGTGTTGGAGAGGCTGGTTCCCTTTTCTCACAGATCTGCAGCCAGGCTGAGGACTAAGGGGTACCAATTCATTAAACACTGCAGAACTAAAATAAATAAAAGTACTCTAAAACAGTAAGAGATTAAAATTAGAGCAACAGAGAAAAACTGTTCACTGTACCCAAGCACAGTAAGAATAATAATGCTAATTTGCTAAGTGACCATTTCAGATTTCAGCATTGCCTTTTATGTCATTACTGCTCTCAAAACGACATTTTTAAGCAATTGAACAGAAATACTGCAATATGCATTAAAAATTTATTTTATCTTCCCATCTGCCTACTCTGCCCTTGGAGTTGTTTCCAAAATTGTCAACCACTTCAGAATTTGACCTTGTCAGATAACACAACCAATGACTAATGTCAGCTGCTCTTTGGAAACCCCAAGACTCTGCATACCTGCAACTGGCACTCTGTCTTCTAATGCCATGAGACAGCTTTACCATGTCCTGCAATTTTTCAGGAGTGTGATGGCACACCTTGTGATTCTTTGCAACCATAGAACATTTTGATGCAATTTCAGCAAGAGCAGGTATGGTATACAGCTATGTTCTGTCCAGTTTTGCTCCCTGTGAATTATTTATCTTCAGCCTTTTGTCTTTGCTCTAAAACATTCTTTAACTCAACAGCTGTACCCCTCAGAAGAAGAAACATCAGTTCATGGGTAGAAGAAGTGTCTTTGTCTAACGTTCCACCTTCCTTCTACACAGACAATGCAATGCAAAGAAAAAATGTTTTTATTGTAACCAAGATGGTCTCACTTCAGACTCACAGATAAACACTCTGAATCCCTCAACAAATACCTCAAGTACCTTGCATAAGGCTTTATACGACTTAAGTAGAGCAGATACAAGTGTGTGTTAGAATCACAGAATCACAGAATTGCTGGAGTTGAAAGGGACCTCTAGAGATCGTCTAGTCCAACACCACCAGAGCTTCTCAGGCTGCTGAGAAGAGCCTGTCTCCATCTTCCTTGCACCCACCCTTTAGATACTTAAATACATTGATAAGGTCTCCTCTCAGCCTTCTCATCTCCAGGCTAAAGAGACCTGGTTCTCTCAGCCTTTCCTCATAAGAGAGATGCTCCAATCCCCCCATGATCTTTGTCGCCCTCCTCCGGACTCTCTCCAGTAGCTCCCTGTTCTCTCTTGAACTGTGGAGCCAAGAACTGGATGCAGTATTCCAGTTGTGACTTCACCAGGGCAGAGTAGAGTGGGAGAATGACCTCCCTTGACCTACTGGCCACACTCTTCTTTATGCAACCTAGGATTCCATTGGCCTTCTTGGCAGCAAGGGCACACTACTGGCTCATGGTTAACTTATTGTCTATCAGGACTCCAAGATCCTTCTCCTCCAAGCTGCTTTCCAGCAGATCGACCCCATTGGTGCTTGGGGTTCTTTCTTCCCAGGTACAGGACCCTACACTTGCTCTTATTGAACCTCATGAGGTTCCCCTCTGCCTAATTCTCCAGTCTGTTCAGGTCACCCTGAATGGCAGCACGGGCCTCTGGCGCCTAGAAAGGAAAGCAAATAAATTGTGCAAGCAGGTTGATGATACATTTAGTATTACTTTGCTTCTCATGGCATGCCCCAGCACAACTCATTTCTGAGTGCATCCATGCCCAGGTTGTGCCATGTTCTAAGCAGGTTACATGGCAAAAGTGTGGATATGTGACAAGAATGTCTTTTCAACACCATTTGTGTGCTACGTTTGTACTTTCTTTTCCATGTTACAGTAACGTGACAGAAAGCTGAGCAAGCTGACCTGATTTTTCAACATGTGAAAGACCTACCAGAAGTACTTCCTACTGCCAGGTCACCTTCTAATTTATTTCACATTCCAATGTGGAAAGAGCTTGGTAATTACTTTTGTTCACTATGTCTATCTTACTTTCTTCCTGCATGCAGTGTATGAAAAGGGAAAGAAAGGATTTCTATTCTAGTGTGACCAGGTAGAACAGGAGATGTATGGCTTTCAGTTATTTAAAAATACGTTTTCCAAGTTAATTTAAAAATTTCTGTAATTTTCTAAAGATATAAGGGTCTTGAAGGGTTAACATTATCCTTGAAATAAAGATATCTGTTGTGCAAGGATTTGCTTGGATTTTTCTGAAATTTAATTTGTTTCTTAAAAAGAAAATAAATCCATCATAGACCAAGACAAATATTTTTTTCTGTTTTTCTTTTTTTTCTTTAATTACAGTCACTATGCCAAAATAGTCATCATTCCTCTAAATTTAGGCATTCATCTTCAAGAAATAGCTTTCTTGAAGGCAAACAAAGCAACATCACTCATAATTTGGAAAACTATCATGAAAATAAAAAATATTATTATTACTATTATTATCAGTAATAATAGTAATAACAATAATAACATAAAATCAAAATTGTTCTCTAAAACCCTCTACAAACCCCCAGTCAAATGAATCCTAATTCATTAGTATTCATGAGCTCCCAGGGACCTTCACAGTACCCTAGAAACTCATTCCAGAGAAGTTCTCATTTGAAACCCTGGTCTGGTTTACCCATTGCATTAAGCTCAGATTACTGTCTTTATTAGTAATTTGGAAGATGTGACAAACTGCCTGTGAATTTAATCCACAGAATTGGAACATACTTCATAGACTGGGAAAAATAAATGTATAATAATAATTCAGCTCTTCAGCTGTCCTTTCAAGTCTTAAACACTGGCACTGCTACCCTCTTGCTTCTCTCCAGCTCCTCAATCTTCCTTCATCTGTGATGTGGTGTGCAGAGCTCCAAAGCCCATTCCTGGCTCATGGCCCAACATGTATCCCATATATCAGGGTTGCAGTAACATGACGGGCACATTTAGCCTGTACATGAAAGACCATCACTGAGAAAAAATTGAGACTAATTAGCAAAATAGAGGATGGGGTGCAATGATATGAATCTGAAATAACTGCTTAGAAAACCTGAATGGAGGACGAGACAACTGCTGTAAATAAACTACAAGGATGGGAGGTGAAATATTCAAGGTCACTTTTCAACTCAGCCATGGATGTCCTGAATAACTTTGGACTAGTTAAATGGACCAAAATATTCAAAGGTGGATACTAATATTTGTGCATTAAATTTCAATGTTTGACCAGTGTAAATACTTCCGCAGGTCTGACAGTCACTGCTTTTGACACCTCAAATACAAAACTAAAAGTCTAAAGTTTAAGCACCTCCACTTGAAAACCAGCTTTTTAATCCCAGTATCTCAGCTTTCACACTGAATATTGTGTAGTAGATGTTAAAAGATCTGTTGTATTGGCTGAGAAACTCATGTATTAATGATGATAATGATGGCAATGATGACAAAAAGATGAAAACCTTAAAATGAAATAATGTACCAAAACATCAGTGTTATGGCAAGCTTCACACTGAGGCCCTTAGGAAAGATCATTCTATTTGACACAACATTAATGTGGCCATTAGAGTGGTAATTTAAATTATTTCCAGTACCATATATTCTGCTAAGTCTACTTCAAAGTGGAAAAAACACACCAGCAGATACAATATTTGTTAGATTAGCAGCTTTCATCTAGCCTTATTTGGAAAGAAATTTTAAAACATAAAATAAAATGTAGTCCATAGGACCTAGGCTCTGTACTGATGCCCTCACACCCCACCCCAGCTCTAGCATACTGGTGAACACCCAGTAGAAGATGGTACAGTCCAGGTAACATACAATCTCATGTTCTCACATCACCATTGTCTAGGGTGCACTTTGTGGTCTTATTTGGGTTCTTCAGGAGGTCTCTTAGCCATGTCAGTGCATAACCAGTAAAGACTGTTCAGGCTTCATGGCTCTCCTGATACTGGACTTTTACAGCATCATAAAAGAGAAGCATAAGCATGATAACAGTTTTACAAATAAACCTCAGACTAATTCCTCATGCCATTTCTTACCTAAAGAGTTATTTCAGGTTTTCAACTGTCAGTTCAACTTACTGCTGCTGCCTGAAGTTTTAAACCACCTTGCTGACTATAGTGGAGGTCACAAACTTTTCAGCAGGAGCAAATGGAGAGAAAATGCAAATAATGTAATGTTGCAACTGGATATTCTTTGTTTCTTTAATATCTGGTTATGTTTTTGGAAACAAAAAGTCTATATAAAAAATTAGACTTCTACCTTAGTGCCAGATTCAAATTTACCAGTCAATCCTATTTCAATGTTATTTGCTGTAATTTCATTTATGGTGCTTGTTTCTCCATGCCAGCTGCTTTGCATTCACCACGCTGGATATTGTCCCAACAGAATTACAGGCAGCCACAGTCCTGGTCTAAACAAGTGAGAGACGGAGAGTGGGGCAGTGGTGGAGTTCAGTATGATGTAAGCAAAAGTCATGCTTGAAAAAATCACTGTATTACCTAAGGCAGGGGGAGCTAAATAGGAACAGACAAAGGCATAGCCCAGGTATCCTCCAACACTGAGATGGAGACATTATAGAGTAAAGAAGTTTTGGAGTTAACTGGTAGTCCACACAAAACAGGGAAAGTCAAGTTTGAACTGTTGATTTTTCAGTAACCCATAATAGATGGGGTCATTGCAGCTACTTCTGCTCTCTAAAGGCTTTAGCAGCCCTCTGCCTGCAAACTTATTTTGCCCACAAAGTTCATTTTGGGAGCCCTTGAGGGATTACAAATGCCAAATCATGCATCATGATAAACAGGTTTTTACCAACCAGACTAAGAGCACAACTCATGCATTTTCTGGGCTTTGACAGAAAATTGCATAGTATCCTCCATGCCCTAACTCAGGCACACTGCACTGGTAAGGAAAATACAGATATTAAGGATTGTAATTCAATTAGTTATTAGACATATTTGAAAGCTGACTAGATAATATGGAAGATTATTAGAAAAAAACATTTAGTAATAACACTTTTTTTTTTTTCATATGCTTTGTATTCATAATCATAAGGAACTGGATACTTGGCTCCTTTTGTCTCAGTCTGCCAGGATTTCTCACACAGAAGGTATTGAGAATCACACAGGTGTTCCATTCTGACAATTTTCATTTGTAAAATGACACTATACTAAGTGTGCTGCTATCTATGATTTAGAGAAACTCTAGAGACACTTCTAAATTACAGTAGAGGCTGAATGAGCCTCTTGCAGTGTCTGCAATCATGAGCACACATGGGGAACTAAGCTATCTTTGCATGTCCAGCCTCTCCTGTGATTTTCCAAGCAGAACAGCAGCTAAGCAGAGCTGACCTAACCAGCTTGTTCAGAAGACACTGATGAAAGCATACTTTAGAGAATAAAATACCATGAAAAGAAATTCTGTGGAGAAGTTCCTATGATCTTTAAGCAATTACCCACAAATACTGCTATCCACAGAAAATACATTACTTTTTTAGCTTCTGTTTTGAAAAGGCAGCTACTGGGTCATGTTGTCACTGTAACAGATATCAGAGATGATGCACCAGCAGGCAAAAACTTTTGGGCACAATATAGAATAGAAGATAGCAAAGCTCCTAGTTTTTGAACAGGAGCCTGGATGGTGTAGGCAAAATTCTGCTTCTACTGCCAGGAAGATGCAAACAGATTTTTAAAGTCCCAAGGATGCTGGCCACCAAGGATTTCCACCACTGAGAGATCCCAGTGCTTGCTTTTGTAGAGTCCTTCAGTTATAGAGAATGTAAAACAGAATTTAGTTGGCTTTACTTCTGCCTTTCCCACAGTATGCTGCTAATGCACACTCAACTCAGAGTTGCTCCAGCAACTACTCAGCTTCTTTCTTTCACTTGTATTTGCTAACATAGCAATATACACACACTTTGAAAACTTTTATTCTTCCCTTTTTTTAAATCTGTCAGTTTATTCTTGGCCTTCCTAACACCACTTCTTCGGCTTGCACCTACCTGAAGTCTTCCTTCCATATCTTTTCCAGCTTCTTTTCTGTAAACTCTAATTTCTTTTTCAGAACTCTACAACTCCCATGTTGATTTCTCAGACAGGCATATGACAGAGAGTTCTGCAATGTACCTACAGGCTCTTTTTCTTCCCATTTCTGCTTTGAAAACACTGCCCTTCCAGTAGAATGGGAAAATAACATCTTGGCCTTTCTCTAGACCAGGATTCTGCTGTCCCCGTTGCCAGGATAATTTAGGGATCACATACACTGACTTAGCACTTCATAGATAACAGTTTCCCCTCTTCCAACCTCACTTAGGAGTTCAGCAACTGAAATGTTTGTCACATTTATTCCTTCTAGAGAAATTCTTAACATTCCTTTCCAAATTTTTGAAAACATGATTGACACATAAGCACAGTTTTATCTGGGGAATTTGGATCACAGTCAATGCCTTTTATTAGAAAATCAGATTTATTTTGTCATTTATGTGCTAAATGCTCACTGCATGGCACTAAATATGCTTAAATTTGTGGATGAGCGTTAGAAAAGATCCAACGACATTGTATCAGGTAAGTCTATGCTCTTGTCAGAGCAGCACATTGCCCTGTAGTTCAGTCTCAAAGCACTTACTCACTAGAAAGTTTTAAGCAGTTCAAGAAAGTAGGAATTCCATCCATTATTTTTAAGAGTGTCTCGTCTTGAAGTAGCCATTACTGATATAATACTATTCATTAACAGTTCACCCAAATTTCTTTCAAGGATTGTTGTTGGGATTTTTTGTGGTTCATTTTACCGATTGCATTCTTCTCCATTGCATTACTTGAGACAATTAATTTATGTTTATGGGCACCAGGTTGGTTGTCATCACACAAAGAGAGAGTCACAAATACTGGGGAAGATAGGTGTCTGCTCTGGTGAATGAAGATAAAATTCCTCAGGCAGCACTCAGCACGAGTCTAATTTGAAAGGGCTCTGCAAAAACTCATCTCCTCTACTTGACTCCAGTGAGATCATAGGTAGATGAGGCTTCCTAAACTAAAATATATTGCGGGGATATAGGTCATATTTTGTAGAGACCTTCACAGTCAGCTACTGTACAATTTAAAGCCTTTTTTAAAAATAATTTTCTATATATTTCTGCTCTGCTTGACCTTTGATCTTTTCCTGTTATTTTCCCACAGGTTTCAATTAAACCTAAAAACCTCTTCATTGTCAAGCACCACGGGTGTTACAGCCCACGTCAGTCTAAGCTGGGTGTTTAGTAGTTACCCCTCAGGTTTGCCACTGCTTTTCCCTTTTACTCGTAGTCACCATTAAATTATAAGGCACTATGAATTCTAGTTTTAATTTAGCATAACTGCTTTCCAGGTACTGCTATTTCAATGCGCATCCTGTTATTTTTCAGTCGGTACATTTTCCACGAAGTAGGTACCTCCATTTATCACTTCTATTATACTGTACAAGACCTTATACTATTGCTTTAACTTGCCAGGTGTTTTTACATTCAGTATCTCTGTGCATTAACCCTTAAAAGAAAAGAAAAATAAACATATCTGAAAAACAGTATGTATGAACATGCTGGTTCCTAGATCCCAAACCTATCTTTGAGTGGCCCAGGATGTTTACAAGGCAAAGAACTGCCACATTGGAAGGAACTTCATTAGGGTGGAGGCCATCAGCCATACGACTGATACAAGAGACAAGGAAGATGGCAAGTGGAGAATTTAGGTCAAACTGGGAAGCTGAGAGCAGTACAGTGCGTAAGTGATTCATGAACAAGGTACAAAATTTATGGAGAAAATTCTGAGGTATTCATTTTAAAAGTTCCAGATGAAGCATGGACTAACAGGAAACAGGCAGATGCAATGAGGGTAATGAGTTAACACTTCTTAGCCAGAGTGGAACTCGCATTTCAGAGATCAGCAAGTCCATGTAAGAATGCAAAGCAATTCAAACACTTGCTGCTCATTTCTGGTTACACACAAGCAATTACCTCAAAGTAGTTCACATACTAAGATTATCTGACAGCTTATCTCCCAGTTAGGTATTAGTTGAGCTGGATTTCTTTACTGAGTTTCAAAACACCTGCTTATTAGTGTTTTCCATGAATTTCCATGGTTTTTTTCCCAGCCAAAACTATCCTTGGTGTAGTTGCACCTATTGAAGGCCCAATTGATTTGCTACTCCACCATGTCAAACTTATGTTCCATTAACAGATGTTTGTGTGTTACATTTTACTAATGGCACCTCTAGTGCCCGTCTGTCAACGTTTGACTCAGGTCTGACAACAATGCTCTCGATCCCCTCCCACCCAGGTAGGGAAGGAGAGAGAGAAAAAGAGAGAGACTTGGCTGGATTGAAAACTAAACTACACAGCTTTAATTAAACACTAATGAATTATATAAGAAAATATATATATAATTATATACAATATGTTCAGGTATGGGCAAAAGCCTCTTGCCTCCCCCCACCCCCAGCAACTCCCACAGCACTCCCCTGAACTGGAAACAGTCCCAAGGAATCCCGGAGCTGCTGCTGGAGGAAGCGGAGAGTGATGAGGGTCAGGAGAGCTCGAGCCTAAGGGTCGATGGTGATGGATGGACGGAGTCCTCCCCAGACGCCGGCCGTGGATGGAAGAGAAGGGAAGAAGAAGCAGGAAAGAAGTTGTCTTCTGTGATCTCTGACCTTCCTCTGAGCTTACCTAGATATATGGAATGGAATATCTCTGGCCAATTCTGCTGTCTGTCTAACTCGGCTTCCTACGGGGAGGTCACAGATCTCCCCGTAGTGTCTGAGCCGGCAGAGTGAAGGTGAGACCTTGAAGCCCCAGCAGTTAGAAAAACATTCCAATGTCTTATCAGCCTAGCTAGAACAGAATGTTGCTAGCTAAAAGAAAGCTCACTGAAGAAAAAAAAATCAGTAAAAAAGAAAATTGGCTTCATCCTGGCTCAAACCAGGACACTGTCAAAACAACTTGATCAGTTTAAATAGTGAAGAACACAAGTAAAGGCAATTTTACTGCATTACTCCTGACTGTATTATGGATAGATGATCCCCCAAAAAAGTGGTCACTTAAAGTGCAGTTCAGATCCTTGTTTCAGAAATGCAAATAAAATGGAAAAAATGTGTTAATTTGTATAGTACCAAGCCAGTCTAGCAGCACCATAGCAACCCTATTCCTAGGTCCTCTTCAAGGAAAAAGAACCCAGTTAGCATGAATCAGTAGCAAGGATAAATTAGCCTTTAGCTGACTGCAACATGCTGTAGCCAAAAATCTGCCTGAGGTATGTTCCACACTTTCCACAAGCAACAGCTCTAGATGTTGTAACTGCCCATGAATACTTATATTTTTTAATTGAACATCTATGGCCTGTGTTATAGAGGGGGTTAAATTAGATGTATGTCATGGTCAGTTTTGATGTTACAACTGCAAAATCTATGTTAACAAACTAGCTTAGAAAAGACAGCAGCCTCCCAACAAGACTAACAACAGGCATAAAATCAGGTAAAAGACAACCTGCTTTGCAGTGGGAGTTCAGCTGTACTGATAGAAAGTATTCCAAAATCAGAAGACACGGATATATGTAAACAATTATTAATTCAATATCAAGTAAATCTGTTACACTTACTTCAGAGGAACACCAAACATTTTCCTGGAAAAATAAGAAGTTTCATCTGAGACTGTCATCATTCTCATATTCTTTGTGATTACCTGAAATATGTT
Source organism: Apus apus (assembly GCF_020740795.1). NCBI lineage: Eukaryota > Metazoa > Chordata > Aves > Apodiformes > Apodidae > Apus > Apus apus. The sequence goes on along the minus strand of NC_067286.1, from coordinate 40,898,475 downwards.
TGTGGAATAGTTAGGCTTTCAATTAATGATCAAGTCCTTGTTTCTGTGCTGTTAATTACTCCACACTTTTTTCTCTCCTGTCAAAAGATTATTGCATTAACTTTTACTTACATAATAACTTATTATTTATATTAGCTCAGTATCCTGGATGGATTCTGTACAAAGCCAGAAAAAACTGGAAGAGTTTTGAACCTGAAATATAAAAATGGACATAAAGCTGGCCACCTCCATCTGTCTGTCTTAATCTCCCGGTTGAGTCAGAGAGAGATATGCAACATTAATCTACCTTTAATAGCTCATAATAATTTAGGGTTAGGCAAATATAACCATTTTCAAACTTGACTACAGAAATTATTCAATGAGTTCTGATCCTATGAGGACATCTAGTGAGCAATTCCATATAGAAGCAAATAATTAACTGTTTCTACAATATACACCATGAACAAATACTTTCCTCAAATCTTTTATTGCAGACAGATATTATTTTTACTGTTTCTATTACAGCAGCTTACAAAGCCAGGCAGTAATTGCAATAGGCTCCCTATATTTTTTCTATAAACACACTGAAAAGAGAAATCTATGTTCCAAAATTTTACATTCTAAGGGAAAATTAGCTCACACATTTTCACAAGACTTATACAGTCTCTGGTAAAATATATTTTTTTACAGCCTGTTTTGAATATTTATCCTAATACTACTCCTGTAACTACCACATGACACTAGGCTTTTGTGGGAGCAGGTGCCTTCCGGAGGGATGCAAGAACCCAGCTGCCAACAAGGTGCATCTGGCACTGGAAGCACTGCAAGGAGACTCTAGACTAGCAGGGAAAACACCAAAGATGTAGCTAAAGGGAGAAGCAAGTTATCTGATGCATTTCACACAGACTGCACAACACCTGACAAGTTTCTTTACTGAGGGAGAGAAAATTGCACTGAGACCCAAAGATTAATCCAACAACCCTCTGGATTCAGTTAAGAACAAGGCACAGTATAAAGGCAGAGCTTTCTCTCTCTTGTTTTTCCATTTTTTTTCCAGGCAGAGTGGTTCTTCAGATCACTGCCATACTTGATTTTGCACATAATCTTCAAATGCAATTGCAATCACTGCTTTGTTGTTTAGTAGACTGAAAAGGAGGGGCTGAAATAAAACCCCACAACTCTCAGCATTGGCAGAGTTTTGATTAAATTGTTCTGATGTTTGAAGCTCTTCAACTATAATATATGCATGCTTTGTATCAGAAGATCAACTACAATCAACACATGATCAGATGTAGAGCACCTTAGCTAGAAAAGATGCTGTAATATCTTAAAGAAGTTTTAAAAGGAAGAAACACTTTTCAAAGAAAGACTGTTACATTGTGTCTGCTTGTGACATCTTAAAAATTGGAAGCTCTCCAGTAATATCACATTTAGACTCTAAAGACAAAATATAATTTTGCACAGTACATAAATAATATGTTTATTGAATTGCACATATGACTGCACTTCCCTGAAGTTCTATCTGCATGTATGAGACTCTGAGACTCTTCTAAATTAGTAGTGCCCCAAATGCTGCTTATGGCAGAAGTATTATTTGAAAAGGCTCCAATTTCCACCTAATTAACACACTAGCTGATTTCTCCAAATCCTCACTAATATTTAAGAAGTTACCAGGTAATGTAACAAGCTTAATGAAAAACAGAAATTAGCTACAGGAGGAGTTTTTGGTACGTCTCTAGGCATGAGCACAAGGAATCCAAAACATCTGAAAGAGGGCTGGAGCATCTTTGCCCTGAAGACAGAGAGCTGGTAGCTGTTCAGCCTGGAGAAGGGGAGGCTCCAGGGTGACCTTATAGCACATTCCACTACCAGAAGGGGCCTACAGGAAAGCTGAGGAGGGGCATTTCACCAGAGAGGGCAGTGATAGGACAAGGGCTAATAGTTTTAAACTGAAGGAGAGTAGATTTAGGTTAGACATCAGGAACAAATTCTTCACTATGAGGGTAGTAAGGTGCTGGAATAGGTTGCCCAGGGAGGTTGTTGATGTCCCCTCCCTGGGGTGTTCAAGGCCAGGTTGGATGAGGCTTTGTGCTGTCAGGTCTAGTGTGAGGTGTCCCTGTTCATGGCAGGGGCTTTGGAATCTGATGATCTTTAAGGTCCCTTCCAACTTTAACCATTCTATGATTCTATGAAAGTCCTGTGGAAGGAAGAGCAAAACCAAAGACTTTGGCAAACTAATTATTTCTGACCTGTGCTAAGGTTTTGCGTTCCTGCCTTTTTGAGTCATCCAGACACATTTACACTTTAAAGAAATTTCCAATTTAGATGTGGTACCTCTGTCATTACAATGAAATCATGCCCTTATGTTAGTGGGACTAGCCAAGAACAAAGGAGTTAATCGTATGCATTTGAAAAAGTTAATTAGGTATTGTTGGAGAAATATCTTTCATGTTCTTTTATGAAAGCTATTCACAGAATAAACAGTAACGTGTGTGCAAATAAGCAGGACTTAAGAATAGGTATGGAAATTCTGAAAGTATACTTCTTTTTACCAGTGTATAAGGATTGAATATTAAATAGTTTTTACTGAAATTATTCTTGGAATATATTTTCACAAACTTCAGAAAAATATACTTGATGCTGATTTGATTTATGTAATTAGGTTCAACATCTGAAGGACAATTGCTGTGTGATGTGATTTGATGTAGTATTTTGCAAAGAGCAACCTAAAATAAGCTTATTATCTGGTATTGTCTCTGCTGTGAGACTTTTTAAAGATATCCACAGACATTCATAGTTACTTGAAAAAAACTTACACTTTGGAAATTAAAATATTTATAAAAATTGGTACCAAGATACTTTTGGCATGAATCTTCATGAACATTTGGACCACCCACAAATATTAATATGCTAGATCGATAGTGAAATGAAGAGTGAACATTAGAAAGAATGGCATAAATAATTCTGATTTCAACTCCAAAATTCAGTGTCTGCACCCAGTTTACTAGAGGAATAAAAATACCTGTTGGTCACCAAAGCATCAATGATTCTGTCCCTCAAAAAATCTGTAGTATCTAAAAGGAACCTGACAAATTTTAACAGCTATCTAGGGCAAGAGCTACTCACTTACCAAAATTAATGCCTCCTAAATGGCTTTGAAAATCTCACCCTTGACAATCATTACACAGAATGCAGAATATACATAGAACTGCAAATAAAAATGATAATGCATTATTTTATTCCAAAGCAAAGGTTAAAAGATGACCTTTCATTTTGCATAACATCATTTGCAAAACTGTTATTTGATTAAAAGACTACTTAACATCATCTATGTCTAACATAGTGTGGTATAAATTTCCCAGAACAATAAATATGAATTTCAAATAAGCCGAATAATCAAGGAATACTTTCTGCCAGTACAGCCAAACCGCCCCTACTGCATCTGCTGATGTAGCTCATGAGGACCCTCCTTTTTCTTATTGGTTCTGATTTCATAGCATGGCCAGTCATCTTCATTCATACCCAGCAAAGCTGCAGTAAACCATTCCTGCCCTCACTAACATACCTCTTCAGCTCTGTTTGGACAGGGTATCCCACCTGCAAACAATGCAAGTCAGAATGCTGTAGCTGAAATTACCAGGTCTACCCAAAGCAGCAGAGGAAGCCCTCCCACCACCTACTTCTGCTAGCAAAACAATGGAAGCTTCTGATGCACCTCACAGGCTGAGGAGGGATGGTCTCATTTTTAAGCAGCACATTGCCTTGGAAGTGAAGCAGTTTAAGTAACTTGAGCTTAGTTTAGGCACACTGCTTTGAAAACACACTTTCGTTGCTTCCACAGTAGACTCAGATCCTTTCCAATGAGGCGGAACCAGAGCTGATCCAGGGGGCTTTATGCGGACTTCAGCACAGTGTTCTTATGATCCAGAGTGCCAGAAAACTCAGTGGGGGGACGCTTTGAGTGGGGTCACTGATGTCAGCTAGCATTTCTAACACCAGTCATGCCATTTCTCAGGTGATGGTTTCCAAAGCTTCTGTTTCTTCAGCTTGCTCCCTCACCACTCCATGTGCAAGAGTTCACTAAGGCAGGTGCAGGCACACAACAGTGGAATGAACTTCAGACAGTGTTTTGTTTGAATTTCTCTCTTTCACCAGAGCTATGTTCTGTTTCAATAAAACAAAGTACACACAAGAAAACATAAATGTACATTTCATAATTACCAATAGGTTCTAGATATAATAACTACAAGCACACACAAAAACCACATTCAAAACACCAATAAAGCATTCATCACTTACTGGCAAGATGGCACAAGAAAAATCACAAGTTTGAGTAGTCTCACATTGATTGAGAGGAGAACCAGACTTTTTGTTTTTACAGAGAATGAAATTAAGCTGAAAACTTTCTACAGATCAGAGAGTAAACAGGAAATTTAAACACCCTTGAGAAGTGATATTCCAAATGAAATTTTGTTTTTTATAGACTAAGATTTTATTTTAAACTAATTATAATGTTATTGCCTCATTTAAACTCCTTTCAGCTTATTGGGTAAAGTAAGACACAACTTCTCAAAACAGAAGAGAGGAGTTTCAAAGCAAAGTCAAAGCATCCTGCTCTGTAAACACCAAAACAGAATGCAAATGAATTGTTTTATTTTGCTGGACTTTTGTCTAAACAAGAATTCGCTGACATGGGCATGCTTCCACAAAACATCTGGATTTAACAAAACCAACAGAAAAATCTTTTGTCAGAAAATTTCTGAGTAACATTAATCATACTGTCATTAAATGAAAGCTGAATTAGTAATCAGTTACATTCCAGGGTTTAAAATTTATATAGATACCTAAATGCAGACAATTCCCAACTGGAGTATTTTAAGGTGAGTAAATATACACATTGCTTCTGAGAAATGAGAATTAGCCTTCAAATCCTTTCAGATACTTCTGAGAAATTAATTTAAATCTAATTTTGGTAACACATTTTGAACTACCCTTATTCCCTTCTTTCTTAGACAATATTTAGAAAACTCTCATTTTAAGTTCAACAGTTTAAATTTTAATTATATTTTGTGTCAAGTAAAATTGTTTTTGGAAATCCTGACAATTTTTTCCTAGAACAGCAGTTAGGAAAGCTTCATCGTTGATGCTGGACTGCATTTGCTCATTCCTGTGTGAAAACACAGTCACATCAGTATCTGGACTAATGAATCATTGGGGAGGACTGGCATAGCAGCACGGTCGACCCTGCTCTACTCTTGGCTGCCTTACTTGTTTTAAACAAGTAATCCATCTGTTGTTATTTTCCACAACTTAGAGGAGGAGCTAATAACCAGAGCTAGGGAGCTGCAGTTGCCTCAAGCTCCCTGGCTGGACTAAGCTGGCTGCTTTGCATGTTGTCCCAGTTCCTGGCAACCTACAAAACACATTTCTAAAATGACCATCTCTCCTCATCCATCTAGTTCTACCTCGAGTTTTTTTCAGTTTCAGACCACCTCAATACATCTGAGTGCAGCTTACTTCAGTAAGGGCAATGTTCAATATACAAAGAATTCTTAGAAGAATTTCTCATCAAGGTTTATGAGGAAAAAGTCTGTTACAAAGTCTGGGAAAATACAACCAAATGAGTAAGGCTAAACTTGTCTGCTCCTTTCTATATGGATTTTAAAAGAATCAGCATTAACATGAAATATATTTCATTAACATGAAATATAAGTGTTATCACTTATCGTATCAATGTTTTATCCAGTTAGCATGGAAGATGATCATTCCAAAAGGATTAGTGACTAGAGACAGAGATGGGGAATGCATCCATTTCTTCCATTCAGTAATTTTCCCCATCTTATCAGGCCACGATTATGGCTCCTTGCACCAGGAGGCCCCAGGGCCTGCCAGGAGCAGGAAGACCTGGAGGTGCCATCAGGGCCCTGACAATAGGAGCTCAAAGGACAGCCAGGCTGGAGGGACCATGGGTCAGCCTGGCACAGCTCTTGGACCATTCCCCTCTCTTTTAGGTGTGGTGGTAGAGAAGAAAGGAATCTACACTTCAGGACAAAGGATCCCCATGTACATCACCTTTTGAATAAATGTCTCCTGCTCTTTGCAGTGCAGACAAGAAAAAGGCTCATCCCAGCACAAAAAGCTTAGAATATCTCTCCAATATTCATAAGCCCCTAACATATTTTGGGAAGAGGAACAACTGAGAGGAGGTAGAACATGGCTGCTTTGCCATGCCCTTGAGACATGTTTTCCCTTCCTTTACAGCAGACATTTCTGGTTAAAAACAGTAGAGGCAACATCCAGCTAATAGAGATGAACCTCTGTAGACAGAGAGCTCTACACCACACTGGTGTATTTGGGAAGTTACTCTGAAACAAAGAAGCATATAGGTCTTCAGTGTAGTTTTTTTGTTTCATATTATCTCTCCATGGGAACAGCCTTAGGAAGCAGTACACTTATGAGACCACTAAATGACACTGCCCATAATAATTGACAAAAACTCTTCTCTGCAAAGTTGTTCTTATGCTATAAATTTACTTTTTAGGAATTTTAACTAAGTCCTTTGCCACACTGCATCACTATGAAACAGATCAGGAAAAGTTGATAAATAACACTATCTTTTCCAATAACAGATAAATCACACCCTTCTAGTTTTCTTAAACAAGGGAAAAAGTAATGGCAAGGGAGTATTTGTCATTCTTCTGTAGCTTGTAGGTTTTACTCAGAACTTAGTCAAGCTCCTTTCCCTGAATTTAATTAATTTTAAATCAGAATTTTCATTACCATTATATACACATGTGCATCTTGTCACAAAAAAACAGAAGACTGCAATTAAATTAAGAATCTTACCCAGCAGTGAAACCAGACTTGCAGCTTTGAGAATGCCTGACGCCTGCCTTCTTTTTATTAGAGTTGACAGAGACTTGTTCTGGAAGGTCACAACCTCTGCTTGTTCTGCTAAACTTCAGGTGCTGTTGTGTATTTTTTACAGAAAGCAGGTTACCTTTTCCACTTTCCACAAACAAAGCTTTGTGTCCATTTTGAGAACGGGACAAAAAAAGACAGAGAGGAGGAATGTCTCATGAAATGACATGTGGCCACTGTTTAGTTTTCTTGTTTGATTTCCAGCAGAGAGCAATGATAAGCCTTTTTCCTTTGCAACAAAAAGAATTTACTGACTGGGTAGACTGAATAAAAAGAAACATGCTGTAAAATGTAACTGCTGGGAGCAGTTAAAAGAGTCCACACAGTTTGCCTTTTTTTTCTGATTGCCTCATTTGTCAGATGAGAAAAACATCAGGTCAGGAAAGGAAATGAGGTGTTATTCAGAGTTTGTGCTGTTTATAACCCATATTATTGCATGCATATATACATGAGGATGTGCTTGTGTATGTGTTCATATCCATATGTTTACATTATAATATTACAGTTTTATGTTACATAAGAGCTTGTGATGTATAATAATCTCCATTATAATTGTCTTATAAAATAACTGTATATCAAAATGGAAGTGAAAGAACAATACTGGTAACAAAGGCATTGCAAAACACCAGAATACCGTAATACCTCCTTACAAGAAGTGATCAGAGCCTGCGCCCGCTGGTGTGTGTCGCTGGTTTGTTACCGGGGAGCAGATCTGTTCCACTCAAGATTCCAGACTGCCATCTTCTGGTGGTCCTACTTAAAGTCAAGCTTTGCAAGAGAGTTGTCTTTTGAATAACGTCACTTTAAACATCACCTTTATTCACATTGTCTTTTTCAGAACACATTTTGCAAGCACGCTTATTCAATTTTAATTTATTTTTTTTTTCCTGATATCCCACGGAATGGCTCAGGCTTTGCTTTTCAAAGTTTGGTCCACAGCCAACTCAAATCTGTATTTGATTTGTGTCCAAACAAGCTCGTGCCCAAGCACTGGCCTAAGGCTTGGATTTGGGTGGAAGATGTAACAGATAACTTGAACTACTATTGCTTCTACCCAGGAATGCTCTTACCTTAAGCACAGTAGATGGCCCAGGCATACCATGGCTCACCGTACCAACCAAAACCACCTGGTGTTCCACCTGCCCTTGTGGTCCAGTGCTGCTTCTCACAATGTGCTCATACAGAGTTCAAGAAGCTTTAAGGTCAGGCTGGAACCTGGTTTTGGCTCAGTCATAAAATGCATTACCAGTGTGGCATATACATAAATAACATGAAAAAAAGTATGTCTTTCTCATTGAAATCAGAAGCACATTACTCACAGATTTTTTTTTCCCTTCTACCAAGTTGTATTGCATTTGTTTTAGTCTGCTGAAAATGACAAATCTGCTAACATTTGACCCAGTCTTTGGAACAAAATACACTTCTGAGACATGTTTTTAGGCAAAAAGTGTTGAGATAAAAATAAGACAGAAACTAAGATTTTATTCATATACCTGACCACTCAAAAAGAAAATTCGCTTTCGTATGCACACCTGGAAAGACAAGACCAGGACCTGACTGCTCTGCTTTAAAACTGCTGTCCAGTGACAATCTCCTAGCAACAGCCACAAGAATATTTGGCATTATAGTTGCCTCTACTTCACATTTTCTTTAAAAAGCTTCTAACCTGGTCCCTGAATTGTGCACCCCTTTCCTAAGCGTTGTGTAACAGATTAAAAGCTCTGAAAATCCAGTTCCATGCAGACAACTAACAAATATTCCGTTTTTAAGGATTAAGAAAAATAAATCTAAACCATCCAGAATAAAAACATTACTAGCACAAGAGAGATTACAATAGTCCACATTACTTATGCCAAGCCACTAAATCAATAGTGAGTCATAACTGATTGTATTTGGCTTCAGTTTCTAAATGTGAAGATAAACATCTTTTAAGTGTCTATTTCTGCTTGACATGCAAGACAGGTTAAACTAAAGAAAATTTACAGTGAATACTGCAAGAAAAGCATCCAAGGGAAAGGTTTGACCTCTTTTCACTCTGATTTAAGTTTGATGATGCACTATACATGAGGGTACCACTATCACACAACCCATCAGCAGATAATTCATAAGGAGGTCAAAGAAAGGAAAAGGCCAAAGAATCATGCATAATTCAGCAATTTCATTAATAAACAATTCTTCAGATAGTAAAGAAGAGCCCTGAAAGAGGCACAAGGGAAAGGAGAAAAGGAACAAAAATACCACCAACACTCTCTTCCAAGCAAACTTCAACTTTGTGTGCATACAGGAAACTAAGTAAATAGTTCTCGATTTGCATCAACAACCATGATATTCCTGCATGGAAACACTGTCAGATGTATATTTATACTTTGTACATTATGCTTGAATCACTTGGGTAGGTGCTGACACTGCAAAAAATAAGTAAGGAAAATAAATAAGAAAAAAGAAGGGAAAAGCAGTAAATAATAATTCAGTCACCTTGGACTTCACAAATGATATGAGAGAAAATGGCCTCAAGACATGCCTGGAGAGCTTTAGGTTGGATATTAGGAAATATTTCTTCACTAAAAGGGTTATTGAGCATTGGAACAGGCTGCCCAAGGAAGTATTTGAGACACCATCCCTGGAGATATTCAAAAGACTTGCAGATGTGGCACTTAAGGACATGGTTTAGTGGTGGACTTGGCAGTGTTAGGCTAACGGAGTCAATGATCACAGAATCACAGAATTTTAGGGGTTGGAAGGGACCTCAAAAGATCATCTAGTCTAACCTAGATCTTAAAGGTCTTTTCCAAGCTAAACTATTATATGACTTTATGGAATTTAGTTTTACAGAACAACGTAATCACGGAACTGTCAGAGTTGGAAGGGACCTCTAGAGATCATCTAGTCCAACAGCCCCACTAAAGCAGGATCCCCTAGAGCACATTACTCAGGAATGGATCCAGGCAGATCTTTAGTATCTCCAGAGAAGGGGACTCCACAACCTCCCCGGGCAGCCTGTTCCAGTGCTCCGTCACGTTCACAGTAAAGAAGTTTTTTCTTATATTTAAATGGAACTTCCTGTGTTCCAGCTTGTGCCCCTTGCCCCTTGTCCTATGACTGGGAACTACTGAAAAGAGTCTGGCTCCAACCTCCCTGCACCCACCCTTTAGATACTTGTAGGCATTACTAAGGTCTCCCCTCAGCCTTCTCTTCTCCAGGCTAAAGAGCCCCAGCTCTCTCAGCCTTTCCTCATAAGGGAGATGCTCCAATCTCCCAGTCATCTTTGTCACCCTTCTCTGGACTCTCTCTAGGAGTTCCCAATCTCTCTTGAACTGGAGAGCCCAGAACTAGACCCAGTATTCTAGATGTGGCCTCACCAGGGCAGAGTAGTGGGGGTTTTTTTGCACTTCTTTTATATGTTAACTATTATGCACCTATATCAGTCAATCTTATTAGCACAGAACTTGTAACTGCAAAGTCTCATTATGCTAGGTATTAAACCCGGTAAGAGGATAGTCAAGGAGAGTACAGATGGAGTTAAATGCTTTACTGAGATAACTGCTTTTAGCTGTGATACTCTGAATTTCTTTTCCACCATACTTTTTTTAGCCCAAATATCATAAGGTGGCAAGCACAGAAATTTTTACAATGTAATGTGATATTACAAGTGCAAAAATTTAGATACCAGAACAAAGCTAAAATTCCAGTCACTGTCTATCACACTGGCTAAACATCCACTGCATAGGTGTGCAAGAGCAGGTTTTTACAGAAATAGTGTATAGCAATGCATTATGTGCTCAGAAAATACACTGCAATTCTTTGAGGCAAATCTATGACATTTTTTACTGTCATCTCAATTGCACATAAATGAAAAAATCATTTAACTCTAGGAGTACCATACAAAGTAAATGGACCAATGTCATTCTATATGCTAATTTTAAATAAATTTTTAAATTTTGTTCTATTCTGGATTATTCTCTACTATCTAGAGATCATCCCACATACAGAATATTAGGTAGTTACTGGCACATATTAGCATCAGTTAGGTCTATGTTTTTGTAAAGGTACATTTTCCTTTTGCCCTTTTTCAAGAGGAAAATTGATAGCATTTTGCATCTAAACTAAACTGAAATTACATATATAATTCCTATACCACTGGGATTATGCATTGAAGTGCCATTTATGCAGTGGAAATCTTTCCACTGTTTCAAACCACAGGACTGTTTGCATGCTGAATAAGACCGTAAGATTCCTTCTTTTTATCTCTTCTGAGATTAGGCCTGACAATTTTGAAATTTTAGTCCCACAGATTCACACTTCAATCTCCATGTTTAGGTGAAAGCCTGTTCTTAAGCCCATTTTGCCAGCTCACAACACAAAACTATGGTCTATTATTTATGCATTCTTACCTGCATCTTCAAGTTGGAACAATGCCATGTACTTAAGTGGAAGAAAGTAACCTCAATGCTTTACTCACAAACTTAATTGTTCTCAAATTTCAGTTCTTGGAGTAGTTCTCACACACTGCAACACATGAGCCCTTGCACAATGACCTTCCCTTACTGTGTGACTGACTGGGAATAGGAAAACTTACAAAGAGGTGTGGAAGGAAGATCAGGGAGTGAGACCTAGCTAGCAGTTACAGGCATTTGGTAGCAATCTTAGGGTTACGTCCCAGATGGTCCAGGTGACATATAATTAGCATCACTGAAGCATTTATATTTAGGGGGAAGGGAGAGTATCGTCTCTTTTATCCTTCTATAACCAATATGGTTGAGGTTTTTCACCTAGAAATTCCTCTTCTCAGTCCTTCATTTTGCACACAACACAAAAAATTATCTCATTATACTAAGAAATAAAGAATAACCTGTAACTTGTAAAAATTAAATGTGGCATTTTATTCTTAAATAACTTTGGCTAGTTATGCGGAATCAAGGTAATTATATTATTTAAGTGTACAAAATGTGTGTAGAATATATAAAAATGAAGATAAGTTCTAGCTTCTTGCATGTTTAACTTCTTTTTAATTAAAGATATCTGTCTGGGAATTCTGTTATTAGAAGCCAAGTAGCATGAGAACTGGTAGCTTTTCACGTGGAACCAATCTGTTCTTCAATGCTGATTGCTTGTTTGTAGTCTTCTACAGCCTCTTTATTGAAACCAAGTTTACCACGAATATCAGCTCTAAATTTATACATCAAGGCATCATCAGGCTGAATTGACAATGCTGTAAAAATAAGAAATAGAATGTTAGATGTTTTTTCAATCGTTATCACATGACTATAAATGGAAGCATGGTCCAAAACTTGTTTTCAGTGCTCAAAGTCTTACCCAGATATGCTTTAACAAGAGAAAACATATTACATACATTAATTTTACATCAAGAGGTAGGTAACTTTGTTGTTATTTATACTTCAGATTTTTCTTCTCTTTTTATGACATCTATGAATCCTACTTTAATTTTGATCCAACACCAGAAACTATGTTTTCCTCTGAAACATAAGCAAAATCTAAAAGATAACTATCACCATCAAACTTTTGGAACATGCCAATGACCCCAATACCTTACTCAGCTTCTCATTTGGACAAAAAGATCTAGGTACCCCTTGGAAAAGTTAATTTAATTAGTCATGAAAGCCACAAAGTAAAAATCCCATTTTGATACATTCCACTCGAAAGGTAAACTAATTAAAAAAAAAAAAAAAAAACTAAAGAGAATTACTCTTTCTGTAAAGATCATTACCTGTACAATCAAGTCTTCTCAAATTAAAATCACACTACTGAATTTTCTTTTATAGAATCATAGAATAATTTAGGTCATGAACAATTTAATATAATAAAGTCCAATCATTATCTTGACACTGCCAAATTCACCACTAAACAATGTCCTTACATTTCTCATCTACATATCTTTTCAATACCTCCAGAGATGGTGACTCCAGTACTTCCCTGGGCAGCCTGTCCCACTGCCTGACAATCCTTTCAGTAAATAAATTTTTCCTAATATCTAATCTATACCTCCCTGGTACAACTTGAGTCCATTTCCTCTTGTTCTGTCACTTGTTACCTGGGAGAAGGGACCAACCCCCACCTTGCTAAAACTTCCTTTCAGGCAGTTGTAGAGAGCTATAAGGTCTCCTCAGCCTCCTTTTCACCAGTTACCTTAGATGCTCCTGTTAAGACTTCACCAGCTTTGTTTCCCTTCTCTGGACACACTCCAGTGCCTCAGTGTTTTTCTAGTAGTGGGGAGCCCCAAACCGAACACAATATTTAAGGGGCAGCCTCTCCAGTGCCGAGCACAGGGCAACAATCCCTTCCCTTGTCCTGCTAGTCACACTATTTCTGATACAAACCAGGATGCCATTGGCCTTCTTGGCCATCTGAGCACACAACTGGCTAATGTTCAGCCAGCTGTTGACCACCACCCTCAGATCTTTTTCCAGGAGACAGCTTTCCAGCCACTCTTCCCCAGGACTGTAGCTCTGCTGGGGTTTGTTGTGTCCTGAGTGCAGGACCCAGCACTTGGCCTTCTGGAACCTCATACACTTGGCCTCAGCCCATTGATCCAGCCTGTCCAGGTCCCTCTGCAGAGTCTTCCTACCCTCAAGCAGATCAACACTCTGCCCAACTTAGTATCACCTGCTAACTTACTCGGAGTGCACTCAATCCCCTTGTCCAGATCATTGATAAAGATATTAAAGAAAACTGGCCCAAATACTGAGCCCTGGGGAACACCACTTGTGACCACCTGCAAACTGGATTTGACTCCATTCACCACAACCCTTTGGGCCCAGCCATCCAGCCAGTTTTTTACCAGTGCACCCATCCAAGCCATGAGCAGCCAGTTTCTCCAGGAGAGTGCTATGAGAAACTGTGTGAAATGCTTTACTAAAGTCTAGGTAGACAACATCCACATTATTATAAAATTAATTCTAAAATCTCGTAACTTTAGTTACTGGAACAAGTTTGTCTGTGTCCCAAGTTGCTGAATCCCATGTTAATAGCAAGGACCAAAGTAACAATGGAGTGACAGAGTTCAGATGTTTTGAAACTGAACAAAAGATTTGTTTCTTACAAAGATCAAGATGAAAGTTGAGTTCAGCTCTATGAACTGTATTCCTAATAGAAAAGCTTATAGAAGCCAAATACTGCTTCAAGTCTGATTCTACAAAGAGCACGTTCATTAAATTTCATATTTATAAATAAAATAAGCTACCTGAGTGCCATTTTCTAGGCACCTTAAGATATCTTAACACATACACACAGACACTCTCAAAAATATTTTAGTCTTAGGACGTGCAGTATTTTCACACAACTTCTTGCTACAATTTCATTTAGAATGTAGCTCTGTTCAGCTGCTAACAACACACAATATATGAAACAATTTACAATATTGAGAATCCATTCTCAAAAAATCCTACACAATTAATTAACCTCTTGTTTTTAATCACGCCATAATATCTGATCAAATTAGGGAGAAAATATGCTAGGAAAAATATATACTTAACTCTGAATTATGAAATAAAGCCAAGTAATTTGTTATAATAATTTTTAACATACTACCAGCCATATTCATAACAAGTAAATAATTATTACCTGTTGAAATGTCTTCCTCAGCTAGTTTATATTGCTTTAATCCATTATAGAAGTTGGCTCTGTTAAAATACACTACTGCAGAGGATGGGCAGAGACAAATTGCTTTCTCAAAGTCTTCTTTTGCTTCTTCAATATTGTTCAGTAATGTATTTGTAATAGCACGATTCAGAATAGCAGATTCATTTATTGGGTCAAGTTGTAATACCTTGGAATAATAGCAATAGGCCTAAAAAATACATGAAGACAAAGGACACTTAAAATTTGAGGAAATGGCTTATGTACAACTTGTAAACTCCAGTTTGTTTCTCTAAGCTGTTAGTATTCTTAAGTCTTAACTCATTCTGTTTAATGTTCTTTGTGCCTAGAAAAGAGACATAGCACCAGCATGTTTATCCACAAATAGGTCAAATACCACCCAGACTGACTTTGGAAAAATGAACAGCTGTTTATGCTGAATTGCAATTATAGCACAGAAGAAATTAGCTACACACAAAAGTCAGCTTGAATTAACATAGAAAACAGTTTATCATGCAACATCTACTCTTGAACTCCTTTCTTCATAATCAGACAACCTCTGTAAAACAGAGTAAGGAGTCAGAGAAACAAAGTTAGGAGGAAGAACCACCTATGCAAGACCAGTCATAGAAGAACAATACTAGATGCATAAGAAAAGAGATTACATGCACAAAGGAGAAGTCATATTCATGCCACTGACCTTGAACTCCTAAGGAATTCCCAATTCAAGTCTAACTAATGCTCAAGAGCAACAAGAAATCTAATTGAGAGAGCTGTAGACCCCCTTGACAGCAGAGAGGCCTTACAGATGATCTGGATAGACTAGAGAGCTGGGCAATCATCAACCATATGAAATTTAACAAGAGTAAGTGCCAGAGTTATGGGTTAATAACTGGAGATGGGTTAATTAGATGGGTTATAGATACAAAGGGAAGGACAGGAGGCTGGAGAGCAGCCCCACAGAAAGAGATTTGGGGCTTTGGGTTGATGGCTAGTTGAATATGAGTCAGCAGCACACTCTGGCAGCCAAAAGGGCTGTGTCCTGAGGTGCATTAACCACAGCATAGCTAGCCAGTCAAGGGAGGTGACTGTCTCTCTCTGGCACTGCACTCATGCAGCCCCACCTTGACAACCGTGTGCAGGTTTGGGCACCTCAATATAAGGAAGACATCAAACTCTTAGAGTATGCCCAGAGAAGGATGACCAAGATGGTGAAAGGTTTCCAGGCCAAGACTTAGGAGCTGATGTAACTTGGTTAGTTCAGCTGACAGAACAGAAGGCTGAGAGGTGTCCACTTTGCAGTCTACAACTTCCTCAAGCAGGGCAGTGAACAAGGAGGTTCTGATCTCCTCTCTCTGGTGACCAGTGATGGGACACAAGGAAATGGAATGAAGATGCATGAGGGGAAGTTCAGACTGGGAGTTAGGAAAAGGTTCTTCACTGAGAGGGTGTTTGGTCACTAGAACTGGCTTCCCAGGAAACTGATCATGGCACAAAGCCTATCAGAGTTCAAGGACCATCTGGATGACACTTTTCATCATATGGTTTACTTTTAGGTAGTCCTGCAAAAGGAGTTGGACTTGATGATTGCTTATGGGCTCCTTTCAACTTGAGATATTCTATGATTCTATACAATAATATGAAGTTGTTTTCTTAAATGATCTATTTCTTGTACTGTATATAGTCCAAACTATCTAAGTTTAAAATTATATGCCAAACCTGTACAATACATGATGAATTCCTCAATAAGTGAACTGCAAACTGAAGTGTTTTCAGATGCGACTCTAGGAGAGGATTAATTCAAGATTTAATGCACTAAAACATCCATACTGTTTCTGGGTTTCTACAGCTGCTGGACCATAAATGTCCAACCAAATAAAAGCTTGAGCCTTTGCCCAAGAAGTGTGACTGGAAGACCAAAGGAAAAGTCATTGTGGGGGTCTCCTCACAGAGAGAAAAATCCATGGACCTTGCCTTCAAGCAGATTTCAAGTTCACAAGAGAAATTTCTGTATCCAGATGTTTTGTATTTGAAGATATGCACTGTATTAAAGCAGAATGAGATGATTTAAAACTCTGATGTTACTGATGTAACAGGAAGAAGATCTAACTTCTTGATCAAAGTTCATCAGCAGGAGATTCTTTTCACTTTCCTCGTCATAGTGCTATAGTTAACCTGAGCAAGTTATTAAATGTATAGGAGATAGACCGGAGTAGAGTTACTGAACATCAGTGGGATTTTGGTATCTCATTTATTTACAAGTTTTTGTTATGTGTATCCTTGCTATCATGAATCTTAGGTAATTCATATCAATGATAAAATAGTAGGGCAATTCTTGTTGTTAATTACTACAGATTAATTCATCTCCTGGTAGAGAATCATGAAATTCAATGTTAGAAAGCTTCATGTTAAGTATACTTAAAGAAAGTTTTATACCAACAGTATTTATTCAGGAAAAAAGTTCTGAATACAGTACAAAAACACACTGTAGACTTACTTGTGTAAACTGCCTATTGTGGAAGTAGATATTGGCTGCATTGAAATAAGCTAATGCATAGCTGGGGTCAACAGAAATTGCTTGTTGATAGTCCTTCATGGCACAGGGCAGATGTCCCATTAACTGATTAATGACACCTCGATTTGTTAGCAGTGGAGCAGTGGTAGTAAGCTGAAAGGAAACAGAAGTTGCCTTCTTATTCAGTGAAAATTCACACTTCTACAGTAATTTATTCTGTTTTGCAAATATACATTTACCTTTAAAAAAAAAATTATCTTCTAATCTGAATTGGCAACTATGCATGTACAGTATTTGTTGGCTTCATAGCAATAGGTTGATTTTAGCAGAAGCACTGTAAGCTAACATCTACCTTTAATGCAGCATTTGTATCTTGAAATGCAGCAAAAGTTTCACCCATTTGAAGACAGATTGAAGCTCGTCCATCATATGCAGCACGGCAATCTGGGTCAATGCAAATGGCAACTGTAAACTGGCTCCAAGCTCTCTGAAGCTTTCCAAGGGCCTAAAATTAATTGCAATGTAACTACAGCAAGAAACACCAAATATATGAATGGCCCCCACTTAAAAAAGTCACAGCAGAGAATGGAAGCATGCTTATATTTAAAAATGTAGTTAAGTACATTACAGAAAATGTAATTGAAATATTCTGTTAATTATACGATACTCGTTTTCTTTGCAACTATGTAACATATCTGGCACAATTATTTTAGGTGCAAGTATTACTGCTTCTACATTACTGAATCATAGAATGGCTGAGTTTGAAGGGATCTCTGAAAATCATCTAGGCCAACTCCCTGCTCCAAGCAGGGTCAGTTAGAGCAGGTTGCCCAGGACTATGTACAAGGATGGAGATTCCACAACCTTTGTGCACAATCTGTTCCAGTGCTAATCCTCACAGTACAAAAAAGGGAAAATTAATTCTGATGTTTAAATGGAATTTCCTGTATTTCAGTCTGGGTCCATTACTTCCTTTCCTCTCACTGAGCACCATAAAGAAGAGCTTGGATCTATTTTCTTTGCATTCTTCCATCAGATGTTTAAATCCATGTGTAAGATTTCCCCTTGAGCTTTCAACTCACTCTTCTTTCTCCTTGTATGACATATGCTTTAAGCCCTAAATCACCTTACTGGTCCTTCACTGGATGAGTGCCAGTACATTCATGTATTTTGTAATGAGGAGCCCAGAACTGGACACAGCACTCCAGATGTGGCCTCAGCAGCACCAGCTATAGGAGAAGGATCATCTCCCTCAAGCAGTGTTACTCCTAACATAGCCCAAGGTGCCACTGGCCTTCTTTACCGCAAGGACATGTCTTCAGCTTGTTGTCCAACTGGACCCCCAAGTCCTTTTCTGCAAAGCTGCTTTTCAGCCAGTCAGCCTCCAGCCTGTACTGGTGCATAAGGTTATTCCTCCTTACATGCTGAACTTCTCACTTCCCTTTGTTGTACTTCATGATGAAGATGATCAAAGGCTGGAGCACAGCATCTCTGCTATGAAGACAGGCTGAGGGAGTTGGGGCTATTCAGCCTGGAGAAGAGGGGGCTCCAGGGAGATCTTAGAGTGGTCTTCCAGTACGTGAAGGGCCTACAGGAAGGCGGGAGAGGGGCTTTTCACCAGAGAGGGCAGTGACAGGACAAGGGGTAATGGTTTTAAACTGAATGAGGGTAAATTTAGGTTAGACATCAGAAGGAAATTCTTCTCTACGAGGGTAGTAAGGTGCTGGAATAGGTTGCCCAGGGAGGTTGTGGATGCCCACTCCCTGGAGGTGTTTAAGGCCAGGTTGGATGAGGCTTTGTGCAGCCTGGTCTAGTGTGAGGTGTCCCTGTTCATGGCAGGGGGTTTGGAACCTGATGATCTTTAAGGTCCCTTCCAACCTTAACCATTCTATGATTCTATGTACTTCCAACAAGACTGAGCACAAATGTGAAAAGAAAATAATGGTCTATCAATTTGCTTCCAAAGAAATAAGATGCCATAAGGCTTTTCTTAAGTATATGGATTATTGTATGTTTATTACAATTGTTGTCTGCATTATATAAATGTATGCATATAAGATTGATGTCATTTTATTTAATCAAACATAGCATTGACAAATTTTGTGGTGTTACCTGCAAGTTGTATCCTAAACAAATTCTAGCTTTTATACAATTTGGATTCAGGTGAACTGCTCTCAAGAAATCTTTCTGTGCTTGTTTACAGCCATCTTCATGGCCACATTCCATGTATGAAATTCCTCGTGCAACATAGGCATCCACAGAAAGAGGATCTAGTTTGAGAACCTGGTCAAATGATCTCACAGCTTCTTCAAATTCACGAAGTCTAAAAATAGAGATATTCATGTTTGCTGTTTAAAAATTCTATAAATAAAATTCTCAGTGTGATCAGGAAATACCACCCCATTAAAAATACCCGTTAAAAGTAGTTAAATTCTGTTTGCTTTCTGTATGTGCTTCCTGATGGCTGTAACAGCCACTACAGGGAAAATAGTCAGTGTAAGACCTTGTAGACCTCAGTTTGAATTCCTTAGCCTAAGGAAGTAAACAGCAAAACTTTCATTAACTTTTTCTGGACAAGATTTCACCTTTTCAACAGTTGTAGTCAGAAGAGAGACTGAGTAATTCATGCTGTACAAAAGCCATGACCAAACATGATTTTGGTAGTCTGTTCAGGCACAGACGTTTCAGCCATAAATAATTTACTTTTAATACAGGCCTTCTCTCTGCTTTTCTCATACGAATTCTTGAACTTATCCAAACTACACTAAACTTGCAGGGTAAAAAGTGTTGATATTCTGGTCTAAAAGTAAGCCAACCATGGAACTCCATCCTTAGATAAAAATTGATGTATCTGAAGTATAATTACTGGAAATAAAAAGGATTAAATACCTGAAAAGTCAAGAAATGCTATTAAATATCTTTACACATAAAGCATAAACTTTAACACGATATAGTACAAGATTATTTTACCAAGATGATACTGAAAAAATATATATCATCTGACTATAAGGTACCAGTGTCTACCTGAACCACAGCCTGATTTCTTTACCAAAAGAAGAAAAATTAACTATATTTAGCTAGCAAATATCTTTAATGGTTGTAAACCAAAAGCTTTTTAAAAGCACACTGGTTGCAAAAACAAATGAGGGCCTGACTCCAGTTGTATGATAGGAAGCCATGAGGTTAGAGACTGCAGGATGGATCCAAAATGCATCTTAAACCAGGTTATACAGCTGAGTTATATAGTTACTAGTGACTCCTTTTAACAATTGAATACAGACATGGGTACCAAAATCATACACTTAGTTCTTAGAAGCAGGATTCAGCATTCCTGTGTGAGTTCTACATCATCCAGA
This sequence comes from Apus apus, assembly GCF_020740795.1. NCBI lineage: Eukaryota > Metazoa > Chordata > Aves > Apodiformes > Apodidae > Apus > Apus apus. Next base: position 40,878,111 of record NC_067286.1, on the reverse strand, counting down.
CACTGAAAGATGGAGCCAATTATGCCCTAACTACAGCCATAGTAATACAAGAAGTTTTGATGTTACAATACTGAAGACATCCACCTTCACACTGCCTTGATAGCAACAAGGTTAATCAGTGATAGATGGCAGAGTAACTGTAGAATAAAATAGATTTGACTAAACTAATAGGCAGATAGCTACTAAAATTTCCCTTTTATCATAGGTGATATTTGCATGAAATAGGAGCTATCAAGTCCAAGTGCCACTAAGGTAAACAGACTAAGTGCAGATCTTGTTTCTTTGAATTTATATCTAGTTAAGTGATTAACAGATGTAATTTAGTCCTTATGAATAAATCTCATTTTGATGAAATGACACTTTAGAAATTCAAATTAAAAAAATCAGACAAGGAAGGAAGACCGTGAAGGCTTTTGCTTTTGTTTAAAGGACAAAGTGCATATTTAAACAGAAATTGTATCCTAACTAATTCTGAACAAATCAACACGACTTTATAGCTACTTCAAGTTCCACCTGACGGTGTGGAATAGTATCTTTGTTTATCTCATAATTCTTTGTCCTTCACTCCTTCTCTCAGTTCTATTTTGCGTCTTACTATTTCCTCCTGATGCGGTCATGAATCATAGTTGCTTGAGGCCAAAAGATTTTAAAACCAGTTGTAACACTTGAAAAATACGTAATTTTCTTTTTTCCATTTGTCTTTACAATTTTGAGCTCCCCAGTTCTCAGTGTACTCAATATGAAAAGGTAAACAGGAATATCAAGCTCATTAATTATTTCATTTTTCTACTCTGCATTAAACAAAACTATGTATCTTACCTATAGTAGCAGATTCCCAAAGCTTGAAAGATCTGGTTGTCAGCTAGACTAAGCAATGTTGCTTCTTTAAAGTCCTGAAAAGAACACACATGCAAATGGCTATTGTTTCACTTCACTACAGCTGTGGATTTAGGTAAACAATTTTATACTTCTGTATAAAAAAAGACATTAATTCTGACAAAGGCATTACAAATTCAGAAGTACTAGAAATGTGTTAAACTGTTTTCTTACTTCAACAGAATAAAATCTACAGAGGTATGCGGTATAATAGTATTTCCTAAAAAGCTGGAGGGGACACTTCCAGAGAGATTTGGGGGGGGGGGGGGTTGCGTTTGTTTTGTTTTGTTTTGTTTTGTTTTGTTGTTTTTTGGGTTGGGTTTTTTTGAGGGGGTTGTTTTGTTTAGTTCTTACTGGTTTTTATTTAATAGATGTACTGTACTTCAGCTGCTATTAATAAAGACATACATACTGAAAATATATTCTTCTGTATGCAATTTTGGTAGAATTCTTCCAGTAATAAAATTATCTAGTTATTTTCTGTTATTACTTTGACAAATGTAGTAAGCCAAACTCGTATTTGCATTGGAAGGCTCTACGCACAATGATCCAGTGAAAGACATGGAGCTTTTGCCTTTTACTAACATTCAGAATGTTTTACAAAATGCTTGTGGTTTTGACATATGTGGTTCAACTGTAAAAAGTGTACAGGTGCTTTTAAATCAAACACAATCATTTCAGTTACGATGTAAGGAAGGACTTAAAGCTTCTGGATGGGAAAGTAATCGGTATGTAGTAGGAGTGGTTTAGCTAATGGGTCATTCATGAGTCTGGAAGCAACGAACGCACCAGTTATCATGACAATAAATACCTCTGCTTTTAAGGCAAGAAAAACAAAAACTTTTTGAAAACTTTAAAACTATTTGAAATTCAAAAATAAAAAACGTGTGTTAAAGAGTAATTTTAAACACTGTTAGAATTCAAGCCTGATATTGCTACAGGAGTCCCATGGAATAGGAGAGTCATCTGCACTGTGAATCAGTGTCAGAAACACATACTATGTTCTTACTATGAATAAAATTAGGTCTGTCCTAAGGTCTGGCCCTTCCTGGCCTTTCAACAAAAATGGTCATTTACACACACACACATGCACACACAGAGGAACAAAACAAGCCCACTGAATTAGAACCTACATTTACTTAGATTTCTGCACTCATTTAGACCCAAGATAAATTACTTCATGGAGAAAAAATAAGGAAAAATCAGGTTCTTGCTTATAAAATTTTGTGCAATTCTCATGTTTAACTCTGGCAGCATAAAACTGTAAAACAAGTAAAACTGTATGTTATTAACAACTTCACTGCCAGACTGGTAGTAAGTGTTGACCAAATGAGAACTGGGCACAAACTAATTCAGGAGAATAAAAAAACTGTCAAGCTCGTCTTTATAGCCCCTATTTTTAAAAAGGGGAAAAATGAAGACCCAGGGAACTACAGGCTGGTCAGTCTCACCTCTGTGCCTGGCAAGGCCATGGAGCAGATCCTCCTGGAAAGTCTGCTAAGGCACATGGAAAATAAAGAGGTCATTGGTGACAGCCAACATGGCTTCACTAAGGGCAAGTCATGCCTGACAAATTTGGTGGCCTTCTATTACAAGGCTACAAAGACGGTGGATAATGGCAGAACAACTGACATCATCTACCTGGATTTGTGCAAGGCTTTTGACACTGTCCCACATGACATCCTGGTCTCCAAACTGACAAGGCATGGATTTGACAGATGGACCACTCAGTGGATAAGAGATTGGCTAGATGGCCACACCCAGAGAGTTGTGGTCAATGGCTCAGTGTCCAAGTAGAGGCAGGTGACGAGTGGTGTCCCTCAGGGGTCAGTATTGGGACCAGTGCTGTTTAACATCCTTGTTGGAGACATGGACAGTGAGATTGAGTGTATCCTCATCAAGTCTGCTGATGATACCAAGCTGTGTGGTGTGGTTGACACCCTAGAGGGAAGGGATGCCATCCAGAGAGACCTTGACAGGCTGGAGAGCTGGGCTAACTTCATGAAGTTCAACAAGGCCAAGTGCAGGGTCCTGCACCTGGTTTGGCACAACCCCAGGCACAAATACAGGCTGGGGGAAGAATGGCTGGACAACAGTCCTGAGTAGAAGGACTTGGGGTGGTAGTTGATGAGAAGCTCGACACGAGCCGCCAGTGTGCGCTGGAGCCCAGAAGGCCGATTGTGACCTGGACTGCATCAAAAGAAGTGTGGCCAGAAGGGCCAGGGAGGTGATTCTGCCCCTCTGCTCTGCTCTGGTGGGACCCCACCTGGAGTACTGTGTACAGTTCTGGGGCCCTCAGCACAAGAAAGATATAGACCTGTTGGAGAGGGTCCAGAGAAGGGCCATCAAGATGATCAAAGGCCTGGAGAACCTCTGCTATGAAGACAGGCTAAGAGAATTGGGGCTGTTCAGTGTAGAGAAGAGAAGGCTCCAGGGAGACCTTATAGCAGCCTTCCAGTACTTGAAAGGGCCTACAGGAAAGCTGGGGAGGGGCTTTTCATCAGAGAAGATAGTGATAGGACAAGGGGTAACCGTTTTAAACTGAGAGAGAAGAGATTTAGGTTAGATATTAGGAAGAAATTCTTCACTATAAGGGTGGTGAGGAACTGGAATGGGTTGCCCAGGGAGGTTGCTGATGCTCCATTCCTGGAGGTTTTTAAGGCCAGGTTGGATGAAGTTTTGTGCAACCTGATCTAGCGGTAGGGTTCCCTGCTCATGGCAGGAATGTTGGAACTTAATGATCTTTAAGGTCCCTTACAACCTTAATGATTCTGTGATTCTGTGATTCTATATCAGCAATGGCTTATATTCAAAAGAAAATTCTAAATTTCCTTTACTCAAACAAGGATTTTGTACCTGACATGCATTAGTGTAATCCTCAAGTTCCATGTAGAGCAGTCCACGATTTACTAACACTTTAAAAGCTATTTCCTTACTCAGTTCAAGCCGAAGAAGAATTCCATAATCTTTCAAAGCCTACAAAAACATAAATGTGTTTTAAACCATAATTTGTTCAGAGAGATACAATCATACCTAAACATTCAAAAGACATGCTTTTAAATTCCTACAAATCATGTGCATAGGCACAGATTTCAGTGTAGCTTTTCCTACGTTTAACTGTTCCACATTGAATTTAACCAAATTTGGGACTCTCTGTAAGTACATAGATAGCCATTCCTAGACTACATAAGCAAAGATAAGGCAAATATATTAAATATAAATAATTAAAACTTATTTTGCCATTACTTACATTTCAGAGTTAGAAATAAATCATTACTTCTACTGCTACATTTTATGTCCAATTCTTATTTTTTTAAAAAAATCCAGATTAATTATTCATGAATTAGTGTCAAAGGAAGGTACTTTTAAAATTAAGTATCTTCAAATATAATATATTATTGAAAAATCCAAGCATTAGTTGTATTAACTAAATTTGGGTGTGAATTTTGTAAAGGAGCAAATAGCAACATGATTAGGTAGGCTGAAGAAGCCTCAGTTCTCAACTTTATCAAAACTGAACAGTATTTCAACAATGCTTGATCTAACAAAATTCTAGCCCAACTCCTTTTTCACGTGCAGAATGAATTTATGTAGTAGAGAGTTCAGAGCTAATATGACAAAGATGTAATTGATTGCAGTATTCCATATGCTAGCCACTTAGGAGAAGTCCTATTCTTTGTCACTTCTGAACTAAGCTTGATATTAGAAACAGCTTTAAAGAAAACAATTCAGTTCTTGTTAGATCTGGTAAGGTTCTCCTGTCAATGATACAATAAATTTTTTCTGCAACATCCTTTGTACTTTAAGTGGCTTTTCTGGAGAGTGATAACAAAGCAACTTTTATAATACCTTATTTATGAAGGAACTATCACATTCACATCTTAAACTTCTACCTTCAGTTACTGTAATCACCTATTTTCCTTTTCCCATTTGCATGGTTCTTGATCAATTAAGCTCTAAGTACAAATGGCATTTGCCCAATGTCAATTTGACTTAAGAAATTCAAGCTCAAATACATAGGAACTAGCCCTGTCTCAGAAAATAGGTGTCATCAAAAAGACAGTTCAGCATGACTGTGTTTGTAGTCTGAAGGTGCATGGTGCTTTTGTGCACCCAGTTGTGCCTTTGCTTTATAACATAGGCAGAAAGCAAAAACACTTTGAGATGGGTCACAGGCAAGATAACATAAGTGTAAACACATCCAGAAAAACATGGCTGGGAACAAGAGTTGGGTGTAGTCCAAATCCCTGTTTTGATGTAGTCTTCTTCTTAACTTTTCAAAGGGATCTCAAATAAAATTAATAATGACAGTAGGGACTAGAAATCCAGTTTTTAAAAAACCAAACAAAACAATTTACTGAAGAGCACAATAATTCAGGAAGACATTGCAAGAGGTCAGAAATTTTGACTGTCAATAGCAAGTTACTAACTAATATGAACAACCTAGTGGTCACATGATGTTGAAAAAAAATTAATACCATACCTTTCTGAAGTCCTTTATTTGATGATAACAGATGGCTCTGTTATAATATGCCACAATGCAGGTCTCGTTGAGGTCAATAGTTTTCGAAAGATCTTCAATGGCAGCTTTAAATGTCTGCAGATTAAAAACCACTAGGTATATATTGCAATTCAGTGTCCATGGCACTACATATTCTTCCTCAAATAATAGCCTATTGGAAAATCTTATTTCACAGTTTTACATTTTGGATCTTCATCTGTACTGGAAGGCATCCAACCAGTTCACTACATCCTCTGTGTCCTTACTGCAGTGGGAACACTTCTTCAGAAGCCCTAATTGGGCAAAGACTGGGCGAACAACATTTTTTGTGTTTTCTTACATCACATTCATATACTGCAATACATAATCAATCCTTAATTTTACTAAATTACATTTTGTATCTTATAGAACACATCTTTTGTGGAGTTTTGGTTCTTCTGTGTATCAATAGGTAAGAATCTGTTCTGTGAAACTTCAGAGGAGAATAACTGCTCAGTAGCTTCCCCAGTCCATCAATTGTTTTCAGTTACATTGAACAACAAGACAGTAGCTTCAATGGGAATGAGAAGTGTAATTCCTAGGTTCAAACAGCAATACTTTTACAATTATTTCACTGTGATAAAGTGTCAAGTAAGATGCACTATGTGTTGAGGGAGAATGCAAAAGTGCAACAATAAAAACAGTCCCACCTTATTTTGATACTTTAAAGTTCCTCGGTAAAAATGAGCACGCACGCTGTTAGGAAGAATTTTGATTGCCTCATTGCAATTCAGAATTGCCTTAGAATATCTGCCTTTACTTCCATAGTAAGCAGCACGACCCATATATGCCTGTAGAGATGAAGATAGAATGATGACTTGGTATAAAATGAGCTTTGTTTAGCATCATAAAACAAGTTTTAAACAGAAGACAGAAATTACAAGCTTTATAAAAACACACATCTTACAAAGCTTGTAATTTCTTCTATTTAATGCTTGCCGTGTGTTTGCTGGCAGATTACAAGGTTATACATCCATAAATGCAAAATCTGACAAACTTTGGACCCATCCAAAAATCCCTCACAGAAACAAATTATCAGGAATATTTATATTACCTGGAAATGTGACGGACAAAGGGCAAGTGCTCGATTGAAATCTTGGATGCACTTAGCATTTCTGAGATTCATTCTACACAGCCCTCGCCAATAAAAAGCATCAGGGTAATTTGAATGTAGTCTGATAGCCATACCAAAAGCATCAGTGGCCTAAAAGGATGACATATGATCTGGGTTAAATACGGTCTGTTCAGCTGAAACCATAGGCTAACTAACTGATTCTTTGTACGGCTAGGTATGACCTATTTTTGCAGTTGGAGCCCACCATGTACCTGCATTGTTTTTTATCAATTTCATCCGTTAACTGCTACTTAAAATGGTGTAATGCTTAATGCCCTACCTAATGCAATCATAACCTCAAGCAGATATAATCTAATTCAGTAAACTCATTTCTCCGGTGAGACTACAGAAGTTTTCAGGTAGAGTTTGCAGGGAACTAGATAAAGAATTCAGAAGTAAAGTTAAGCCTGGAAAGAAGGGGGAGGGACAGGGGAAAGGCGCTTTAATATTTGTTTTTATTTTCTCATTACCCTACTCTGATTTGATTGAGAATACATTTAATTAATTTTCCCCAAGTCAAGTCTGTTTTGCCCATAATAGCAATTGCTGAGTCATCTCCCTGTCCTTCTCTTGACCCACAAGCTTTTAATTGTATTTTCTTTCTCCTGTCCAGCTGAGAAGGGGAGTGATAGAGTGGCTTTAATGGGCACCTGATATCCAGGCAGGGTCAACCCACCACAGAAGCAGACAAGCCAAGACATTTTTCACTTCCCTGTGAAATTCTGATATTTCATACGTTTGTAGCTTCTGTCTTGAGCCTTTTAGCAAATCAAAAATTGAAACATATTTTCTAAAATATCAAAACAGAAAACATTTGCATGAACTGACATTAGTGAGTGTTTTAACTAGTGAGAATGAATCTCCTTGTCCAGATTTACTATCAGTTCACTAAGCCACTGGTAGTCCTACATGAGTGTTGTTTTTCTATGAGATCTGTGAAGACATTGATGAACAGCTAAGAAATTCATCTAGTTTGTAATTTCATCAGAATAGTAATTGATGACATACATTTAAAAAATAGTATTAGCACTGGAAAAATTACTCACAAACTTGCAAGACAGTTTAGTGTACAAAATTAATTCAAAATAAAATTGCAAAAGAGAGAGGAGGCAGCTTAAAATATTTAAATAATTCAATGTTATCACAATTGCTTACAAGCAGTGAAGTCAAAGGTTAATATATTCTATGTAATTAATACCAACCCGTGACAAACGTTTTTGCTCCATGTAACACAGGCCTGTGAGATAATACATTTCTGCAGCCTCAAATGTATTAGGTAGGATTTTTGCTGAGGCCATCAGTAGGTTCATAGCTTTTTTAAAAGTTCTCACAGCATCCTACAAAACAGATAATAATAGAAAAGGACTTAACTTAAAATCTGCAAAATCTGTTAGACATTTTAAATTAATTTTCAGTGTTTTTTTCTTAGTCTTCAGAACACTACACTAAAAATGGCTGGTCAAGTGTTCTTTGATGTTGCTGGAGTTAAACACACACTTGATCTTTGAACGGTTCATATTAATAACAGACTAGAAAAACAGATAAATTTTCCTGAACAAGCAAAATTATTACATACCAGGGACCTCAGTCTATATAATTGGATCTTTTAATTTATCATCTTAAATGTCTTAAAACTAATTTATGCTGAACTATGAGTGCTGCTGCTGTTGAAAATTCTTACTCAGGTCTTCTTATAATTTAAGCAATGACATACTTTGAAGTCTTCTTTATATACTAATACATTTCATTAAGTGGTAAAAGAATACAGAAATAAAAGCTTTGTCTTGCTTGGCATATATATAATGCAAACTTCTCTAACCTTTGTTTTCTTGGCTTTCATTTCTATTTTCCCTAAAAGAACAAGCATCGAAGGCTCAGGCTGAGTTGCAGTCGCTTCACATAAGCAGTCTATGGCCTTATGGTGATTTTGACAATATGACTGAATGAGTGCTTGCTGAACAGGCTGAGACAGAAAGGAGTCTGGAAGGAAACCACCAGGAAAAACAATCATCTCTCTTACTTCAACCTATGTGTTTTTCAAGATAAAATACTTGTAAATGTTACGCAAACCTTAAAATGCTATTTAAATTTTTGGAGTATTAAAGCTTGTTTTAACATCCATAAAAGTACAAAAATAAACTAAATTCCTACAGAAGTCTGAAGTCAAACAGTTATTTATCAATGAGCATAGTTTTCTAAATATCTGGAAATATTTACCTTCCCCTCCCCACATGAACCATCACCACATGCCTGCTTTGTTTTTATATTCTTGTGCCCTGTGTACCCACTCTTGGTCACAACCAAAGACAGGAAAGCAATCTCATAGCATGGCTATTCGTATGGATTCACCAAAAGTTTTGGGGCTGCCATTTTATGCGCAGCATATAACAAGGAACTACTATACTCCAGCATTTTTACTCTTCAAACACATTGATAAGGTTCAGTTCTAAAGCTATTTGATATTTTGTTTGGAAAGACTGTACATAAGTACAGAATAGAATCCTTGCTCAATATTCCTTTAAAGCAGATATTACCAATGTTGAAAGGCAGAAATAAAAAACAACAAGAACTCAAAAGATAAAGGAAATTCCAAAATCACAGGTGAAAGTACAGGTAATAGTATACATCACTATTACCTGTAAAAGTTTCAGACATGCAAACAAAATACTCTAGATAATAAGTTCCTATATTTTAGCTGATTCATGGTAGCTAACCTATTTACATGTTTAACTTTTTGAACAATTCCTTGTTTACAGACTTTTGCCATGGTTCACAACTTTCTAGGAAAATTGATGGCAAACTGATGTTACCTTCATTGATTTCTGCAAGTTGGTGAATACATAAACTTGCTAGCTCATATTTCTTCAGCTCCATTAAATACTGTCCCCTGTAATCAAATATTTGTTGGATGTAATTAGCAAAACTATTTCCAGGCATTTCTTTCAAAGTGCAAATACTACTGAAATATGCCTTCATTAGTACAAAAAAGAGGAAAAGGAAAAGTAATGCCTTCCAATTAAAAAATCCAAAGTTTTTCAATTTTTTTTTCAGAAGTATCTCTAAATTTATTTTTTTTTCACACCACAGTATCAAGAAATTTCATGCTTACCTCTCTTCATATTTTAGGAATTACAAAAATACATTTTCTTTGAATTCCAGAGACAGCAATCCTTACAGTCTCAAAAACCACAACAATAATCTTAAAAACATTGTATATAAATCCACCACAGACCAACAGCTGATAGACACATCCTGTTTTCAAGGACAATTTTTTGCCTCTTCAGATGTCAACATCAGTATAATAGGTCATGCTGGCCAACCCAAACTCTGAGGCACAAGCTGAGCAAACCCATTCTTAAAACATGGAAAATATTGTACTATTGAGAGGAACATAGTGACTAATTCTCCTCATACACTTGAGGAATAATATCCTATCCTCTTCTCCTTCATTTTTACGACTTTTCAGGGGAGAAAACAGCTTTATCTAGTAATTTATTGTTTAGCCTTGGACAGGGTCACTACTTCTCACTGGTCTGAAGATGTGGAAGAACAGTTCAGAACTAAATTTGCCCAGACTCAATCCTTCACAGCCTTTGCATTATGTGAATTCTGCTGACAAATCAGTGAAGAACACATCCATTTGGGGAAAACATTTAAAATTTTATTTTTTTTTTTAAGTTTAGACCTGCATTTTTGTCATGGCACCTATTTAGTTCTTTCTTCCCTGAAACTGTGTGTTCCACAAAGAGCAGAATCCTGTATATGAAATAAAATGTTGCTCCCTTTAAGTTAATAATTACAGTAGCTGCATGATGCTATGCAGATAAAGTTCTTCAGGTTTGAAAATGCTATGAAAATACTACATTTTTAAACTCTCTTTCACAGCAGGTTTCAAAGAATACAAGGGTATCTACCAACACCATTTCAATTTTTTTTTTTTTTTTTTTTTTTTTTTTAAAGTGAGATACCTGTGAAGTTCTCAACTAACCGCTTTCCTACCTTAATAGGCAAAGTGGTGACTTATTAGGGTAAAGATGAATGACTCGATTTATATCCTTCACAGCATTTGGTAAATTATGAATCTGTAATTTATCAAGAAAAAACAGCAATTTAATTGCTAATATGAACACAATTCAGAGACACAATTACTACATCTATAAATATGGTTCTGCAGGGTGTAATGTCCACAGAGCAACAACTCACAAGGCACATAAACTCTCTGTAAAGGACCTCCACATGTTTTTAATAAAAGTCTGAAACATTTACCCTACATATTTCCATACTCTCCCACAGGGCAGAATCAAACTCCAGACAGTTTCTTTACTTTTCTAAAATCCAAAGACATTTGGATGTCTAATTCATAAGACATTAGGAAGAAATTCTTCGCTATGAGGGTGCTGAGACACTGGAACACATGGCCTAGGGAAGTTGTGAATGCCCCATCCCTGGGAGTGTTCAATAAAAATAGAGCTATATTAAGTGGCAAACAAAAGCAAAAGGAATTACCTTATGATATGCTTGTGCTCTCAGTACATAGGCTCGAACATAGTGAGGATCAGTTTCAATGGCATTACTAAATTGTCGAATGGCTTCATAGTATTGATCGAGATGCAGCAGCAGTATTAAACCAATATTTAGGTAAGCAAAGGTGACAGAGCTAAAAACAGATTATATTTTTTTCTTTTGGTTATTGCATAAAATATGTCATTGTAGTAAACACAACTTACACAATCTTTATCTCTTTTTGTGATGCTTACCACATATCTATTTCACAAACACACTGAGCTAAAGAATTTAACTGCTAGCAGAGGTGATAGCTCTTTAAAAAACTTCTTTTCCGTAGCTTGTCGTGTTTGGCTGCACACTAGACACTCTCTAATCAGCAAAAACAGCACTCCAAATGGGAATTGTGGAGAAATTATTAAAAGTCTCAATTTTAGAAGTTGGACTAGAAATAGAACCAGCTAGCAATTTTGTATATACTGAATACACCAAGAAATACTGAAATACTGAATTGTTCAGCACTGAAACCACACTGTTGTTTTGAAAGACTGACAAGGCTTACATGTTTTCCATCTGGTCTGCTCCCTTATTCTCTGTCATTTCAACTGGTTAGCTACTAGGGAGACTTGTGTTTCCAAGATCTGCAATACCTTGTGCAGCCTGTTCTTACAGGCTGTTTCTAGGCAAAGTTCAAGACTTCCTATAGGAGAGCCAAGACAAAGAAAAAGTTGAGGGGTCTTTAGACCTGTCACAGATCAGATTGGAACCCTTTGCTCAAGACAAGACTGTTGAGATTGCCTGAGGCTGAACAAGAACTCGTTAGCTTAGAGTAAGGTAATTAACTCAGCTATACTGGTATGGAAGGTTTGTTGCATATTCTAAGACCTTTTGCATGGCAGAGCTGCTACAGGTATTGGTTTCTTAAGTATTTTTAAGTGGTAGGAAGAAACAAAAGTCAAAGAAACCACATCAGCTTCAGTCATCAACTGTGAAAGACCACAAATTGCTTTTGAAATGTTATTTTATTTCAGGGACATTATTGACTGGCTTCTGCTAAAGGAAACATTTTCCATTTTCTTCTGAAGAAAAAAAAATAGTTTGATTATCTAGCTGCACTGTGGACAGAATCCCTCCCAGAAGACTAATAAAATTATTATGGCATGAGCAGTCAACTTTAATTAGGACTTAATTTTCATCTTTTGTCTGCCAAACCTGAATAATTTATCTGCCTTATTGCCATGTAAGGCGAAACAAAATTTAATTTGGAAAGACATTAATAATTATTTTTATTATACTCAGACTATAGCAAATCAGGCAAAAGATACTAAAAGAAGACTACATTATGGGGTTTTGTGGTTTAATTCCTATTTGCTGAATAACAGTTCTGATTCTACTTTTCTTTATTCGTATTTTTATGTCTGCAGGTAACGAGAATGTAAACAAAATATATTAAAATTCCCAAGTCCAATCACCTGTCCAAAGCTAAGACACTTTGAAAGTCACAGATTGCAAGGGACCATTGATGCTGTTCTGAGTAAACCATCCCACGATGAAGAAAAGAAAGAAAATTTTCCTGAGTGTCATTGATGAGTACTGTGGGAGAGAGAGAATAAAATTCAGCTGTTCAGTTATTCACATATATCTCAGTTACTTCGTATAACCTATTTGCACATTATTTTTCACTCTAGTTTTCTTAGTTTTTTTATAAAATGTTCATTGTGGAACAAGATACCTTCAAGACATATATATAATTCTCAGTTGCACCCACCCAAATTGTTAAAAGGGAAGCAGAAAAGCTTCGGAAGTAGAGCTAAGAGTCAAAACAGCAGTAAGAGTAATTATCTAATAGCAAACTTAATAGAAGTGAAAAGGTGCAAAATATTACCAAACACTAAACAACAATCATGTGTTTGATATTTGCAACATGAAGTATCTGTGTTGTATTGCAGTATAATAATTACTGGTGAATGGTCATTCCTCTTTTTTATTATAAATATACACACCAGTAAGAGAAAAAAAAACAATACCAGAAACACTGAAGTCCTGCACAGCTCTTTTGGGATCAATCTGTCGTAGTATGCAACCTCTATAGTAGAATGCTAACCAACAAGAAGGATCTAGATGAATTGCTGCTTCTAAGTCTTGTACTGCATCTCCATACTGTTGCTGCTTAGCATATGCTCTTCCTCGATACAGCCTAATCAGGAGCAAAGTTTCTTTTTAAATATAATTTCCCTTAGAAAATTATACCTACAGAATAAAGTCATAGTGTGAAGTCATAGGCTAATATTTATGATATTAACAGGTTGAGTCAGCTTAATATCAAGAGCTCTTCCATTGTTTTTGTCTTGCAGCCTTGAAGTAATTATTCAGGAAAAAATGTTGAAAAATAGAATAAACATTCAGTTTTATTTCTGAATTTAATAAAAAAAGTCTGAAGGAGCAATGTCCTGTAGTCTATACCATATAGGCAGATCACTTGCATAAAGTCAGTTCAATATAATAAAACCCTGTATCATCTTTGGGCATCACAGAATTGAATGTAACTCTCTCCAAGTTCCATAATTTATTGGTGCAGCAGGTTCTGTATGGGAAATACCCAATTTTGCCAAATCTGATTTAAAAGGAAAAAAAAAACACAACTGTCCTCATTATTATGAAAGCTTTCTGAAATCATCCATTCTCTTAATATTTTTTTAAAACAGATGAGTTTACAAAATGATATACTACTATTTTCCATTATTCCTCCCTCAAATTCAGGAAGCTAGCAATATATTTAGATAAGATAAATCAGAAGTGTAGGTGAAATAATATTTTCTATCTATGCAGTTATCCAGTTTATCATGCAAAATATATACTATTCCTTTTTAAATCTAACACAGTAAAGTCAGTTTCTCAAGAATTTAAATCATGTGCTTAACTCTGAACAAGCACAAGGCACTGATGCTAGTCCTACTCACTAGGACTATTCACAGAGCTCACTCACCAACTTCTGAGCCTCAAAAAACTAGTGGACTTCAGGAAACCAAATGCAGCTTTATGCTGCTTCAAAATTGTATTTCAAAGTCAGAGTTTTATAGAACATCTGTAAATTTCTTTGGAAGCACATGCACCTATTGTTATAAGAAAGATTTACATGATTCTGTGGTTCCCTGTAATGAAGGAGATGGACTGACAGGTAGAAGATACATAGAGGGGCATCCTTCCCTCGCATTTTCTATTCAGTTCAGATGGGAATCAGTTCCTGAATAAGACATTTGAAAGTAAGTGTCTATTTGTAGATGTCTGCAACAAATGTCAGGTGTCTGACTTCCCATTTCAGTTGACGAAGAAAGATCTAGTCAATACAATCCAAGCAGATGAGAGCAAATCATCCAACCCAATCCGTTTAATCCAAAAATACACAATTACTGACTGTTTAGCTGAATAGATCCCTAGGCTTTATAGAAGAGTCTATATTCAGACTACCTAGAGTCTGCTAAGTGTATTGATTAGATTGTCCTTGGCAATAATTCCTGCTCAGACACCTACATCCCAGGAACACAGGAGCCTGACACCTAGATTCAAGTATCATAATATGGTATTGAATATCTGCTTTTATTTTACATATATTTTCATTAATCCAGAACAGAGTGTAAAAAGAATTTAAATCTTTGTAGGAATGATATTAAAAAGTCGTTACATTTTCTAGAAGGGAAATCATATAAATTTCAGTCTTTGTAAGTCAAATCTCAAAATCATTGTTATAATTAAAAAATAAATATGCTTCTCATTCCTAATTAAATTTTTTCATACAAAAAATAATTCAGCACAATGTTAAAACTAGAAGTGTCAAGGCAACCAATGGAAATGAGGCATAGAACGATGTAATCCTTAAGGACATTGTTCATTTTGAGCATGTATTTAAATCCAGCTCTTTATAGCAAAGCACATATGCACGTGCTTAAGTTCAGCTAACTATATTTGCATTACTTCAGTGAGATATGAGCACATGGTTCTGTGCTTAGCTAAATTAAGGTCTAGGGACTAATCCAAAGTCATTAAAGCAATACAAAGATTCCCCAATGGATATCATGGCCTAGAAGTCTTAGTCTATTTCCATTAGACACCTCTTTGGAAACGCAATTGCTTTATTATTGTGTAATGCATATTCAGTCTTTTACATATTAATATTATTTCAATAATCCACTTAAAATTCAAATACTTTTGTTAAACTACATATTCTACCTCGCCCGAGCATTGCTGGGGTCTTCCTTGATCACAGCTGTAAAATCCTGAATAGCTGTAGACACAACTGAACAGTTTAAGAAATGTAACCCATGTTTCATAAGCGCATCTGTTCTTTTTGGGTTATACTGGAAACACTATAATGAAAAAAATTAAGTACATTACGTTATTCCACATTCTTATTATTTCTAATGATCAAAAGTCTTAACCAAGCAAAAAAAAAATATTTTATTCTCAGATTTTCCTTATTATTCCCTTGTTCTTTAATGTCTGTTGTAATTTCCATAAACTGTAAAGTGAAATAAGAAAAGCAGTGATACAAGCTTATTAGTGGCTGACAAATTGTAGACATTCAGCAATTTATTGAATTAGCTGGCAGGAGTAACAGATTATTCCATGGCACTGATTTTTTTAAACATGATTTCTTCAAAAGGTTATCTGTTGTCCAAGCTGCTTAGCAGATATATCAAAATACCATTTAATTTTACTAAAGTTACACAAAGTTACTACATTATTGTAACAATACAAAGAAGGGGACTTACCTTCGCATAATCATCCATGGCCAATAACAATTTATTTTCCTCAAAATACAACTCAGCTCTCCTAAAATAAATGTCATCATCTGTAGGGCTGCATTGTATTGCAGAGCTATAACTGATGATTGCCAATTTATTATCACCCTGTTTCCTATAAATTTCAGCCATTGACAGGTATGTATCTGAAACAAACACCCAAAATAGAAAAGACACTATTCAGCAAGTCATCCCCTTCTTATAGGGCAATTAACACAAGCAGTAGAAATTAAACAGTAGATGATGCAAAAAGTCAGGAAGTCCTGACCTTTTCAATCTGAGCAACAGAACTCAAAAGTTTAGCCCTGTGGCTGTTTGCACAGTTATGGAGCCCATGCAGCTGAGAACTGACAGCTCATGTCAGATCCACAGGTACTAAAAATCTTTGCTCTCTGTAGAGCCCTGCAGAAACAGGCCATCATGCCATTCAGTATAGACCTGTTGATCACAAACAAATATAAACAGATGCAGTTTAAATGGGCCCACATAGTATTTATCCCACTGAATTGGGGCTGGTCAGGATAGAGTTAACTTTCTTTATAATAGCCAATACTGTGCCATATTTCAGATTTGTGTCTAAAACAGTGTTGATTACACAATGTTTTAGCTCTTGCTTAACAATGTTTGCAGAGTGTCAAGCGTGTTTTTTGTTCTGTTGTTGTTGGTTTTGTTTCTTTCCCTTCCACTATGGGGATGGGCAAGAAGCTGGGAGGGTTCACAGCTGGAACAGCTGACTTAAGGAGGGCAGAGGGATGTTCCATACCATATAACATCATGCTCAGCAACAAAAAAAGTTGGGGTAGAGGAGTAAGCCGGGGGGAAGGTGGGAAGGGCACTGTCTTCCAAGTTCAATTGAAATTTCTATTGTTACAACTTGTGACCATTGCTTCCTGTTTTGCTGTGCATCTCTCAGAAGTGCCTGTCTTCTCTGTTACCACCCATTGTGTGGCTCAGGACAGATTTCCCTCTTAGCCTTACCTTCTCCAGACTAAGTAACTCATCTCCCTAAGCCTTTCCTTATACAATTTATGCTTCAGACCTCAGACTATCTTAATGGATTTCCAGTGGATTCTCTCAAGCTTGTCTCTCTCATACCAGGAGTTCCAAAATCGGACACAGTATTGGAGGCACAGCATCACAACCAGGTAGAGGGGGATGAATCACTTTCCCTGGCCTCCAGAGCCTGGTCTGTCAACCAGGTAGTATATCTTTCCCTTTTAAGTTCCCCCTTCCCAGTTTTAAGTGCATCAGAACAGGATGGACTGAAGCACATTAGTGCACTCTCCCCATTAGGGGTCTGTTATCAGACCTGTACTGTCTGCTACTGTTCAGTTACTGTCTGTTACTGTTTAGTTACACTTCAATAAATACCTACCAGCTTTATTTTTGCTCCATTTAATTATAAAATTCAGATCATCTAAAGCAGCAGAAATTCTGTCTTGAAATAGGTAAATCAAATGTCTGTGCCAGTAAGCATTAAGCAGTAGTGGTTCTAAGTGTATAGCCTATAAACAAAATAAGCAAATAACTTATTTATATTGCAGAAGGAACTTGTCAAATGTGCTAACAGTAGCACAGAAGAAATGAGAAAAATTTTGAACTTAAATTATTAATATTATATTTTAAGAAAATTCCTAAACTGACAAACACTTATTTAACCTAAAAATCTGCAAAATTAGACTAAAGTATCATGTACTTACACATATGCACAGAGTATAAGCTACCAGAATATTCAGCACAAAATATTAATCAGCTAGGGTATTATCATTTTTTATGATTCCTTTAAAATAGTTATCTGAACTCTTTCTAGATGTTGGGATTAGCTCTAGGTGAACCCCAGGGAAAAGATGCTTAGAAACAATCTTGTTTGTTGCTCTTCCATTTGGAAGTGAGAAATAATTAAGCTCTCCCTGTGAAAAAGGAGTCAGCTTTTCGAACCATGCTGTTATGAATCCTATAGAAAGCACTTTACATTCCCTAAAAAAATCACTTGACAGATATTACCAAACAAATAAGGTATTTCACATGTATTCATGTGACACACGACATATAACACACACTTAACAGCCATGTGGAAATAAAGATAGAGATGGATACAAATCTGAGACTGGTTTGCTACAACAGTAATACTCAAATTTTGGTCTACTAACTATTACTAGGATCCATAAACTACATAGGAATGGTGTTGACAGATCTTAAAGAGAATAATCAATAATGTTTTCACTAAAATATGCAATAGCAATAAAAAGCAATTTTGACAGTTGATATCAGCCCATTGGTTGATTAAACATTTTGCCAGGGTGTGGAATTTTTAGCCTTTCAGATCCTTGACACGTCTGTTTTTAAAGTCTGGGGTGAATAAAAAATACAAAAAAATAATAATAAAGTTTCTATTAATGTGGTCAGTTTTCCATTCAGATAATTTATGAAGTGTTAAAGGTAATATGCAGATGCATAAAACAGGTACCTATGTCCATTAAAAATAAAAAACACATAGATTTATCCCCAAGAGACACATTAACAGGAATGGTATTATAAAAGGAAATCTCACCCTAGGGCAATATGCATCTTAGGAAATGCAAACTCTAGAAATAAAGACAAATCAGAAGGGTGGATTTCATAAGACATACTGTGAGCGTCTTTAAGATTTATTATGGCTTGAGACTGAAAAGCTGAAAGGAATGCAGAAACCAATATGAAGACCTTTTGTACTTCATTGCTTTGTTCCTTTGCACATTTCCAAATATTCCAGCTGAGCTTTGCACTTTATAAAAGTAAATGCTACTTACATTATTTAAAGGTGCCTATTGTTAAGACTGTTTTCAGGGACAATGGCAGACTGCTCGTGTTCTACTGCCACAAAACAATACCGACACAAAATCTGGCATTATTAAGCACTCCAGTAAAAGGATCATGAACCTCAAAGCATCTGCTGAGGATTACTCCTCCAAATTCCAAATGCTGTGTTAAGTGGTGAGATGTTGGTTAAGGAAAGGACATATTTTGCTGTATGACATTAAACATATAATTAAGTACTGTGGGTTCCAGCTTGGTTAGGCCTAGCTGTGTGTAATATAGATGTTAAATGACAATGAAAATACTATACCCAAAGCACAAACTGTGTCTCTACCCAAGTTTCAGAAACATACAGAAGTATGCCATTGCTTAAAGAATGCCTTTGAAAGCTTTTACAGCACCTACTTCTAAATTATAGACTTTATCAATTTTCTTTTAATTTTTGTTTGTTTGCTTTTTTCAGCAATGTTTTTATTCTCTTTTCATTATGTCTTTCTAGTTGTGCAGGGTCTTGGGCAGAAATAATGTCAGGTTTGTAGCATTATAAGGCAAAATTTAAAGTGTTGATAAAATAACACTACACAGAAGAACACTGATAATATTGTATAAAATCTTAGTGTCAGATGATAGTTTAATTATACACAGGAAATACATGACTTTTCAATGTATTTGCTCACTATCCCTTAGCAAAAATTAAAAATATATTTGTCAGATTTGCCAGCAGCAAAACATGAAGCAAAAGACTTTCTGTGCTTTTTGTCTATTCTGTCTCCAGCTCCACTTACGAGTGTTGTATCCCAAGCAAGGGTCTCCAAAGAAACACTATGCTGCTTGGAGAACACTAGGGTAAATAATGATAGTTTATTAAGAGCCTGCATCTTCATTCTTGCTGGACTAAACTTGGGTTGTGCTGTCATACAAAGATAAAAGGTGGCTGTGTTCAGCTAATTATCAGCTCTCCTGCTTCTAGTTCTTCACCTGTTGAAGAACTCAGCTAAAAAAAAAATTAAAAAGAAAAGCAGGCTTGATGGAGTAAAATCTGGCATTAAACTTACTTTTTCCAAATCATCCATAGCTGATTTTAACTTGCCTAACTTTCTTTGTATTGCTCCACGTCTGCAATAGTGAAAAGCTGAAGGATGCTCTTCAATTAGCTCAGTCAGTTGTCTTACTTCTTTTTCTAAATCTTCAATACTAACTGTTGTACCTTCAGGAAGAACAGGCTGTATTGAGTCAACTAGTTCTATTTGTAAATTTGCTTCTTGAGAGTCTGCTGGCTCAGTTCCTTTTAGTAATTCAGCATCCTTATCCTCAGAAGCAGTCCCACAAGAAGGGAAAGTTTCATCCAACCAGCAGTTCCATATCTCACTGACCCACATGCGAGTAGAAGTTTCTTTTGGAATTCCACCCCTCACTTTTGCAAACTTTTCAAAATCTAGCAAAAGAGGGATGCTGGGGCTCTGATATTGTTTGATTGCTGAAGACACCTTGATACTGAATTTATCATGAATAGGAAGCCTTCCCAGAGACACAGACCTGAGGAAAAATGTATTAAAATTAATTAAAGATTCACAGATTAATTAATTATATCAAATTGCAATCTCCCGGTCAGCAACTACTTAAAATCCTATTGTTAGCTCTCTTGTTAATGATAAATTTTTAACTCATCAGCCATTTATCAAAAAACCATTACTGAAGCAGCAGGTAAGCAGAACTGTTCTGAATAATTCATGTTCCTGCAACACTCAGCACTTAGTCACAGTTGCATCCTTATTTCCTCCAAAAGCTTCTAATTAGGTTTACAAGGACAATGCTAAACCTAAGAAAGGACAATATTTCAGATTGGACAATTAGCAGCCTGGCTAAATGATGATCAATCCTAGTGGATAAATATGCCAACGAAAGATTCCAATGCTATTAGGAGGAGGCCATGAGAATATAAGCAGAAGCAGCACCACCCAGTGCCAAAAAGGCACTTGCATTTACAAGTACATTTTGCAGATCACACTTCAAGATTATTTAAGAAATATTAAAAAACTAGCAAAAACATTAATTTATTTTCTTTTTTTCATTTATATAGACTGAAGTAAGTAAATAATAAGCATTCAATGGAAAAGTATTTAGAATGATACATGAGAACAAAAAGCAAAAAGCAAACTAATTGATGGAATCTACAAGGTTCATGATAAAAAGGACATTAGTATAGCCTAGCTTTTCAGTTTCCTAAGAACTCAGAATTTCCCTCTTGACTTTCAGAAGAAAGAAGTCTGACCACTTAATCAGGCATTTATACTTTTTCTGTTGTGGCATGAAGCAACATGGATCCCAGCTAAAGTGCAGTGCATACTAAATGTCCTAAAAATACCTGAGCAGTATATATTTTTCTTTGCATTAAAAATAAATATATTATTCCTAAATAACTAGACTATTATTACCTCATTTCAGAGCAATACTTAATATTTTAAAAGTTAAAACCTATAATAAGATAATATAGCTACAAACTAAAACATTCTTTAAAAAGGTAATATACATTAATTAAAGAGAACCTTTTAAGAATCTTTGGAGGTAGATTTAATCTCTTAATCACAGCTTCTAATTGTCTAGTGTTTATTCTTTTCTTTGATTTCTTTTTTTTCCTTTTCCTTCTTCTTTGGAAACCAGTGTGTTTAACCCTAGATTTTTGAGGTTGCTCCACAAGAACGTCATTCCCACTATCCTCTTGCCCAGTCAAAGTAGGCATTTTTTCTGCTGGTATGTCTGTCTGCATTGACTGAGTAACAGCACAGATTTGATTCAACAAGTGCTTGGTAGGGGAGCTTTTCTTGATCTCTGCCTCAGCCTCTGGCTCAGCTCTCCGTTGCTTCATAATCTTCAACTCTCTCATGCTGGTTTTGAAACTAGCTGACATAGTTAATGTAGCTTTATCTTTGAACGCAGTCATCTCCAGAGCTGAGACTGATCTTTTCATCAAACTCATCTGTTAAAAAAAGGAAACCTAATTTATTTAGAAGTTCATTTCAAGTCAGATTTATATATCAAATTTTCTTAGGTTTAATGGACTGGATTTTATTTTACAGAATCTGTAAAGAACAAAAATAGCAATATAGGGACTACACTGTCAAATATATATATACATGCATATACATATATATACATATATATACATATATATACATATATATACACACATATATATATATACATATATATACATATATATATACACATATATATATACATATATATATATATGTAGCATTTAATGGGGAAAAAAGATCTGCATACCTCAGGATATCCATCAAAGCAAAGAGATCTGAAACATTAATTCAAAGTTATGTGAAGCTCAAAAAGGGTTAAAATCAATTTTCTCTGAAGAGTAACATAGAAATTTGAATTAAATACCCACAGTCCTTGTAGGAAAGTTATATTTTTAAATAAAAAATGTAAGTCACTGGAGGTGACATTTAGAAAAAGATGAACTCAGGTATATTCATGAACTCAGAAGAAAAGACAAGATGACACAGTATAATATTTGGAACCACAACTGTATTACATGGAAACACAGTTAATGAATGGAATTATACACCCTCATACTTTATGCCCCCATTGTTAAACCACCTGATGAAATAAAACCTAAAAGAATAACTGTTTTTCTTTGGTGTTTAATTGTTATTCGTTATTAAGCAATAATGAATTGCTCTTTGCAATAACAAATGTATTACTTCTCAATCTTTTTGTTAATTTCAGTTCACTGACTTGCACTATAATACTAGGCATAACACATTTTTGTCAAAGAAATTAAAATGTAATTTCATGTAGACTGCATGAAACTTACAGATGGAAACACTCGTTAGTAATAAATAAAATAAATGAAAAAAAGCTTAAGTTGAGTAATTTTGAAAAAAAAATTAACTAGACTCAAAGAAGCACTTTTTCAGTGCTCGGTTACATTTACTAAGAATTATGTAATTTATGTATCTATTAGAAAGACACTGCATCAGCCTTTAGTTTATTTTAATAATTTAAAGCCTTCCACTGAACTAACTAAATACTTTTCATTCCTGATTAGTGGTCATGTATTATACCTTTTGAAGTTTTGAAAAGATTTTTTAAAAATTTCAGTGTAACAAGTGTGCTGATTTTCTTTAGTAAAATTATACTTCTTTATAAAAAGCTAAGCTTTACACTGATTAAAAAGCTGAAAGTCAATGCAAAGCTATCATTTATCACCATATGTATCTATCATTTGCTGTCATTTAACCCCAAATCAAGTAGTTTGAATTTAAATAGGATAAATATTTGTTACTTGATAAATTCTTGCAATGAACTACACAGTTTTGCTAGCTTAATTCAACAAGACTGTGTCTATTTGAATATGAACATAATACTGCCAAAAATCAGCACCAATGCTTAGATAAAACTGCAAATCTGATGTTTTCTTTATCATTGCATACAAACTGCTGCCATACTTCATATTTAAAATAACACGGTCATAACATTTTAAACAGGTCTTTATGGAGTATATAGAAGTTTAAATACATATATACAGTCCTCAAGTGCTTGTCCAAAATCAAATTTGTTTAAAATATTACTTATATAATACTATCGAGGTCATCTTTGCACAAATTTAAAATTTGCACAGTTTATTGCTGCTTGGTGTATTTAGTGAAACAGCTAACATAACTTCAATAGCCATAAAAGTACATAGGACTTTACAGATTGGAAATTTGACAACATTGATGCCTTGATACGTCTGAAATCCAAGGCCCCGGTACTGCAAATCTTCACTCAGATATGTTGATCCATTCATTTCAGGTTAGCCAGAGCACAGACTACTCATACTTATCTCTGTCCAAGTGCCTGTAAAGTTAACAAGGGTTCTCATTTCAGAGTTGTGTTCTCCTATTTAATGTAACCAATCCACCTAAAAAAGTCTTTTGGGACTCACTTTTGCATCTAATAGGAAAATACTAAGTTTGAATCAGTTCAGTGGAAGAATTTTTTACACAAAATCACCCTTCAGGAACTACAAGTAAATATAAAATAATACCTCTGAGCTCTCACTCTGAGGAAAATCAGGCAAGGATTGGCATCTTCTCAGAAAACCTTTTGCCTATAGATAAAACAAAAAGAAAAATAAGTCTGAATAAGTCCAAGCCTCATAGTAATAGACCTTTCAGATACGTTTTGCTTTTAAAAGTAGATACTGCCAAAAATAGAGCTAATGTCTGAAGAAATATGTATTTGCACCAATAAAAAAGAATTCCACTTTTGCCAGAGTGAAGTAAGGACTGCATTTGTCTGGATCTCTGGATGTCTAAAAGGCTTTCCACTGCCAGATGTCCAAAAATCTGAGATACGTTCACGGTGCATGTGCAGATTATTGCTAAAGAGCAAGCAGCCAGTGGACATGCTCTATGCATGAGCTGTAGATGCTTCAATCTCAGAACATACTGTAGATATGCCACACTGTCAATCATCTAATGAATTTACCAAGTGTATGGAGCTGTCTTTCCAATTAACATATTTTAAGCTGGACACTTCTTGTGTCATATTCACTTCATATAAAATTACATCACACATATATTCCTGTCTTGGGAATCCCAGACAAAAAAATGGCTACATAACATCACTACAATCATAATTTCCAATGAGAATGTTACTTTTTCCTGATAATTTATCTGTGCTTCATCTGTTTTTAATTGTTGTTATAAGACCTACTTGTAACAGTCTTTCAGTAAAAGAGAGGTTCTCAATAGGTTCACAAGTAAACACAGATTAAAATCTAGTATTTTAGTAACTGCGGACTTTATTAATTCCAATTATAACATCTAAACTGCCCAGTCAACCTGTAGACAAGGGACTATCAGCATTCTTCATAACTGCTAGATAATTCCAAGGCAGTTTATAGTTACATATACAGCCATTCAGAGAAATTTTAGATAAAAAATTCACACACTTAGAAACATCTCTTTTCCCCTATTCTGCTTCTTGCCTCCTGCAGTTTTTCAGATGTCTGGGCATAGTGGAACATCCAATAAACTGCTCCTTTGAGATCTGTCATATTACTCAAAACCTTTTCTTTATATGACAGGCCCTCTCCTAAATCATCACCAAGTGCTATAATAATGCAAAATAAGAAGCATCTCTAAAATATGCAGAAATAATTTGTCTTCTGACTAGATCTTCAAACTATGAATTGTTTTGATAACCTTAAGAGTTACACAAAAAACCCTGTATCATAATACTCACCAGTCCATAATCCTGCAAGATACTATCATCTTGCTCAGCTTCTAACTCTTCATCATCAATGAAAAAGTCTTCAAATACATCATCTTCAATAACATTTCTCTGAAATATTAATATATTTACATATCTGAATATGTGCAATATTATTATTTTAGTCAGCCATTGTAACATAGTAACAGGTGATTATATTGAGGGAACAAAACTGTTACTCCCTCCACAGTTATATTGAGGGAATCAAACTTCCTAAGCTAGGGGACAGGGACCGGAAGCAGAGTGATCCCCCCACAATCCAGGAGGAGGAGGTCAGTGACCTGCTGCATCACATAGACATGCACAAATCTATAGGGCTGGCTGGATGGAATCCACCCAAGAGTGCTGAAAGAGCTGGTGGGGATGCTCACCAAGCCACTTTCTATCATTTATCAGCAGTCCTGGCTGACTGGAGATGTACCAGCAGACTGGAAATCAGCCAGCATTGCCCCCATATACAAGAAAGGACAGAAGGATGATCTGGGAAATTATAGGCCTATTTGTTTGGCTTCAGTACCAGAGAAGCTGATGGATGGATGGAGCAGGTCATCCTGAGTGGATCCTGTGGTGCACGCAGAACATCCAGGTGATCAGGCCCAGTCAGCATGGGTTCATGAAAGGTAGGTCCTGTCTGGCTAACCTCATCTCCTTCTATGACAGGGTGACTCACTAATTGGATGAGAGATGGGCTGTGGATGTTGTCCAACCTGACTTTAGCAAGGCCTTTGACAAGTTTTCCCAGACCATTCTCCTAGAGAAGCTGGCAGTTCATGGCTTGGATGTGCACACACTTTGCTGGATAAAAAACTGGTTGGATGGCTGGGTCCAAAGAGTTGTGTTGAATAGAGTTAAATCCAGTTGGTGACCAGTCACGAGTGGTGTTCCCCAGGGCTCAGTGCTGGGGCTGCTCCTGTTTAACATCTTTATTGATGATTTGGATGAGGGGATCAAGTGCATCCTCAGTAAGTTTGGAGATGACACTAAGCTGGGTGGAAGTGTCGATCTGCTTGAGGGCAGGGGGGCTCTGCAGAAAGATCTGGACAGGCTTGACCTTTGGGCCAAGGCCAATGGCACGAGTTTCAATAAGGCCGAGTGTTGAGTCCTGCACTTTGGCCACAAGAACGCCTGACAGTGCTACAGGCTTGGGGAGGAGTGGCTGGAGAGCTGCCCAGCAGAGAGAGATCTGGGGGTGCTGAATGACAGCAGCCTGAACAGGAGCCAGCAGTGTGCCCAGGTGGCCAAGAAGGCCAGCACCATCCTGGCCTGCATCAGGAATAGCGTGGCTAACAGGACCAGGAAGGTGATCCTGCCCCTGTACTTAGCCTTTGTGAGGCCACATCTTGAGCACTGTGTGCAATTTTGGGCACCACAATATAGGAAAGACATCGAGTTACTGGAGAGGGTGTAGAGACGGGAAACTAGGCTGATCAGGGGTCTTGGGAACCAGCCTTATAAGGAAAGGCTGAGGGAGCTGGGGCTGGTCAGCCTGGAGAAGAGGAGGCTGAGGGGAGACCTCATTGCCCTCTACAGCTACCTTAAAGGAGGTTGTAGTGAGGTAGGTGTTGGCCACTTCTCCCTGGTGATCATCAATAGGACAAGAGGAAATGGGGCCAAGTTGCAGCAGGGGAGGCTCAGACTGGATATTAGGAACAATTTCTTCACAGAAAGAGTGGTGAGGCATTGGAGCAGGCTGCCCAGGGAGGTGGTGGAGGCTCCATCCCTGGAGATGTTCAAAACAAGGGTAGACATGGTGTTTCACAAGATGGTTTAGTGGTCAGTGGTTGTATGTTGGATGGTTGGACTTGATGATCTTGAAGGTCTTTTCCAACTTTGATGATTCTATGATTCTATGATTAAATAAAGCCTGTTACATATTTGAGCTAAAGATTATTATGACCAAGACTGACATCACAGAAGCCATTTATCCCAGGCTTCTGATGGACCATGTTCTTTCACAAGATCAAGAAATCATGGTGCAAAAAGGGCAGAATCATATCATAGAATCACAGAATCATAGAATGCCAGGTTGGAAGGGACCTCAAGGATCATCTGGTCCAATCTTTCCAGGTACTAACTATAGTTTATATGAGAAGGTTCAGCACCTTGTCAAGCCGAGACTTAAAACTATCCAATGTGGGGGAATCTACCACTTCCCTTGGGAGACTATTCCAATGTTTGACTGTCCTCATGGTGAAACATTTACCTCTTGTGTCCTATCAGGCTCTCCCCAGGAGCAACTTGTGCCCATTACCTCTCATTTTTTCCATGTGACTCCTTGTAAATTGGGAATCTCCATCTTTTGGTAGCCATCCTTTAAGTACTGGAAAATGGTAATGAAGTTTCCCCTAAGCCTTCTTTTCTCAAGGCTGAACAAATTGCTACCTGATTCTCTGAAGTTTTTATCTTTAGCTTGGGTAAATCATGTCAGGTCACAGCAGGCCATACAGTAACAAGAACACAGGTCTCAAGGCTAGGATGTGGGGAACTACGTCAGGTTTATTCCTGCTATCAATTAATCCATGCATAATTGTGCTTTATCTCTTACACAGGAATGTGAACTGGTCAGGAAATTACAGATTCTCTGTAACATTTGCTATATGAATTTGCAAAGTACTGCAAATAAGAGCATAAAATAGGCATGCCCTTCTACATGAATGGCTCAAACCTTGAAATACTGCAATCACAGCAGAGATTTTACACTCAAAACATTTCAAAACTTAAAAAACATTGGCATTTTCTGAAATTTACTTTCTCAAATCTAAGAAATATTTTATTATATTTCAATAGAAATCATTGCCAGCATAAAAGAGCAGAAGAAAAACTAAGCAAAAGTAGCTTTCAACAGAAACATGAGGGCAATAAGCAAGATAATACAATAGCAAGTGGTAATTAAGAATAATTACTACCTGAAACTTTATTATTATAGAAAATTAAACAACACTTTTTATACATAGTACCACAAACTATACTATCACTTATATACTGTGCTTGCAAGAGACAGAAATGTTAATAAGCAGCATAAAATACAAATATTACAGTTAACAAATATAATGTTAGAAAAATATTTATATTTCTGCAAAAGAGGAGGGAAAACTAAAAATACCTTTAAAATACTTACCTCACATTTAGGAAATAAAATTTCATTTAATGAACTAATTGGAGCAGAGAATTTTGGTGGAGCTGGAGCCCAGAGCATTTTTAAAGCTTGTGGATACATGGAAACCTTCAAAACCAAGAAATTCAGTTACCAACTAACATAAACCCAGTTTATAAATGTCTGTACTGAATCTGAACTATTAGATGATAAACTGTTATTTTCTGCCAAACAAGATTTTGTCAAAAATAACTCCATCAAATACAAAAAAATCCTAAGAAGTACAGGGCTTCTCAGTCTGAATTAACTACTTGGTTTGCTCTTTTAGTGTTTTTGTTTGTTATTAATTAGCATGTTACCATATTTTATTACCTCAGAGAAGGAATTAAGAACTGAGACATGACGTTTCTGTACAACACTCCCCGTTAGTTAAAAACTCCATATACATCTTTATATTGCATGGTATCAAACATTGAAAAATCAGCAAAACAGAACATTATTTCAAAGTATTCTGTTCTTTGGTTGCATGACACAATACATATTTTTTAAAAAACATCTTTTTTTTCATTTCTTCCCCAGAATTTCTGTAATTTGTAGGACTGTGCATGTAAAGCACACATTTATTAAAATTATTTCTTACTTTCTCTCCAATCAGTTGCAGTTGTGGCTTTTTAAGACAATATCCAGCTAATTTCTGGTCTTCAGTTGGACTTTTTGACATATGACAGGAAAGAAAGTATATCCCATCTTTCTGCTTATTCTGGAATTGCTCTGAAATAGGCACAGTTTCATGACAAATTCTGCAGCAATATAAAAGATGAATAAATTACTCTGATTATGTCAGGTATTACCAGCACAGAAATAGCTGGGTTGTTAAATACAAAGAAAATAGCATGAAATTTAAAACAAATTGGAAATAGATTATGAATAAAACTGTGGGGTTTTTTTCTAAACTAAAGCTTGAAATTATTTAATATAAAATGGAAGCCTGGTGCCAAACTTGTAATTTTTTAGGGATCAGGTCCCTGGTGCATGTTATACAAGTCACAGGAAAATTACAACACTGAGCTCTACATTAGTATGAAATGCATTACGTGCATAACTTCATGCATGGCAAATACACCACTCAAGTGCTGTGCTTACAGTCAGATACACTTAAATGCCAAAGAGAACTGATTTCAGCAGGAATGTCTGGCTGGTTTTGAACAGCACATTATGTGATTACTTGGGGGTTGAATTCTGATAGTTTTTTGTTTGTCCTTTTTTACAATTAATCTACCTATAGCAAATACCTTGCAAAAGGAACATTTCACTTAGGGAAGCTGCAGTCTGAAGTAATTATACATCCCAAATTCCTATCTATCTACAGTTTCAGTTTCCAAAAAAACCCACACTTTTACATGTAAACTCCTAAGTATGTTTATATGTGCATGTGGACATGCATATATATATAAAATCCTGTAGTAACTGTTCTATTTACTTTTTTCCTGGCATCCCTAAAGGGAAATTCAGATTTTAAGAATACTTTACTTCTACAACTACTACTGAAACTATTTTAGAGATTAGTAGCAAAAGCTGTTAATATATATCACTTAAACAGATATTTTACAGGATTTAGATATAAAATTATAATAGATATTTTTACTTAACAGGGAGTAGAAGTTACACTTAGACGTTTTGCTATTCTTGTAGCTTGTTTTGCAGTACATTAATTACTTAAGGTCTCACTCAATAGTTCATATTTTCTAGCAATTACAAGCAAAGTTGAAATAAGTAACATAGAAACAAAACAAAACAAACAAAAAAACCCCACAAAACAAGACAAACACTCATTTTCATATAATTAGGTATCCATATATGTATGCAAATTAAAATGCACATTACACAGAACACGACTTTTCTCAACGCGTTGCCACATTGGTATATGCCAATACTGACACCTACTGGTGTTAGTCAGGTTTGGGGTAGTTTTTCTACAACCATTAAATTAATAATGAAGTTCCTTTGTGCACTCATGGAACTAAAATGTGTA
Organism: Apus apus; assembly: GCF_020740795.1. Taxonomy (NCBI): domain Eukaryota; kingdom Metazoa; phylum Chordata; class Aves; order Apodiformes; family Apodidae; genus Apus; species Apus apus. The sequence continues at coordinate 40,848,078 of NC_067286.1, read as the reverse complement.
AACTTGAGTTTCAGTGTGTAAACTGTTACTTGCAATTTCAGTCTGAGTCGTTTATCTTCTACAGTGGACTTGATTCTAATTTGTGATTATGTATTTCTATTTTAAGACCTATTTAAGTTATTAGAATACTGTGTAAATGGTGGGGTCTCAACACAACTGAGAACCAGACACCGATTTAGCAAACAAATGCCTTCTGAAGTATATTTGGATGTTAAAAAGGAATCTTTAAAATGCAGCACTAGCCTAGAAGTTGTAGTTCTTACACAGAAAGATTATAGGCCGGGAGTAGTTCTTGAACTCTTTCTGGAATGTTCCTTCCTTCAAGTGGAAGCTTTGTCAAAAGACCTATTTCTTAAAGAGAACAAAAACAAGAACAGAAAACCTAACTTTTGACAGGTGTTTGGCCTTCCTAATTTTTCTTCACATTTAAGTACTTGGTGGTTCTGACCCTTTAAGGTGAGTATCTGCACAAAAGGAATGTCAAGTGAAGTTATACAAGATTAAAAAAAGATATAAAACCAATAAAAATATTCCTTAGCATATGGCAGTTAGAAATGTTCTAAGTGAACAATGTAAAAAGAGCTGTTCCTCTTTTAGGTTAATTTTATTATAACTGCTTTTCAATTCAAGGACTTTATACTAAGTAATCAACTGTGAGTTAATGTGAAACAATATTCAGACTTTTCACTTCTGGAAGAGAGAAGCCACAAACCCTGTTAAAATTTTTGTAGAATATCTGCCAGAAACAGGTTTGACTATCCACATATAACCTTCATAAAAATATATTTAGCTTGACACTTCATGGCTAAAAAAGTAGCTTTTTCAACTCTCAGATAACTGATGCCTGCAGAGTATGCCAAGATTAAACAGGACAGCAAATGCAAGGCACCTTTGCTACCTGATGAATAAACGTTATACAGTTAAACCCAGGGAGAGCTGCAGATGAGCTTGGGAAGTTTACATTTTGACAAATTGATACACCCTGCTCTGCAAGATGTTTTTGTAGAAAGGAATGAAAAGTTATGCATATTTTTAAGCCTGGGAATACTTTTCATAGTGAAGACAAGCCTTTAAAGCAAGAAAAGTATTATTTTCTTGAACAGAACTACCATAAAATCCTACCACTACAGGTGTCTTTGGGCTTTGTTACAAACAAGATTCTTCCACAGAACTCAGAATTAGTTAAAAAAAAAGAAAAAGAAAAAGAAAAAAATTGCATTGCTATTTAAACAGTTGACAAAGTAATTTGAATTTTACTCTCCATTACACTGAAATTGTGCTAATCCCCACACAGATCATTTACATCTGTGAAAATAGATAAATGCAGAGAATTGGTCAATAATGAAATGTGAACAGCTTAAGCAAACCTAAATCGGTGAGGTAAATGATACCTTTGACTTTCAAGGCTCACATAAGGCAACCAGTTTAAAAAATTAAAACCAGAACATGATAGATGATGCCACTAGATGGCAGTGCTCCAAAGAATTTAGTTTTCTAGATTTCAAGGATTAAACGAATTCAGCAAAGAATTTTGGTATAGGCTTCTTTTTAAACTTTAATTATCTTCATCTCCCAGGAATGTAACGCTCAATGTGAAAATTTCCTCCCAAAAATTTCTACTTATTCATAAAACTCAGACTCATTTCCTCAACCTATTTGCTACTTCTTGAAAACCAAGCCATTGTCTTCTTCAGATCCTATCCATAGCTTCTATAATTAATCTCTCCTAGTTCCACTCTCATCTAATTCCTTCGGCTTCCTAGGTATTTCAAGGGGTTCTGTCAGCTACACTCTGATCTTCTTCATCTACTCTATTTCTGGTAATGTTCTAGCCAAAGACCATGTACAGGTTTCCTCTCCATGGTAATGAATCAGAATGTGATTCATCACTCTGTTCTCCATCAACAAAAAATATCAGATCATCTTCCTCTTAGAGATGTCAAGCTGCCAGTGCTAGCTCAGCAAGGCTGAGAGGTAAGAATCTATGAGTCTTTACCTTTTCAACCTCCATGGCCTCCCCACTACTTGCTCTCTTCATCACTATAGCTAGCATCCCATCATTCACACAGACACAGAACACAGGTATAATTCAAAATACTCTTAAAATTATAGTATTTTTCTAATCTTTCTACGAAGCCCAAGTCTGGTATCTAATTTCATATCTCACTTGCTATGGCATTCATTCATTCCTTCAGCTAGACAAGCATCACTTTGTTCCGTTCACCTTCAGTTAAAGCCCTACTGCAAAGATCATAGTTGCTTGTTTTGAGTGTTATCCCATTCTCTGAAGAAACAGAAAAAGAGAAGCTCATTCAAATATGAGATGCTCCTCTGCTTTCAAAGCCTTCACAGCCTTTCCTTTTTTGTCATCCCTTAATCAGTAAAGCAGTAACAACTACTTTTGTGATTTCTTACTCCATCACTGTCTTCCTAAGGTTGCTTTGTGTTTTTTTTTCCTTGTTGAACATATTTTTTCCCATTCTCATGCTGCCTCTGACATCTGAGAAAAGCTCACTACACGTATCAGTTTATTCTCTCAGCATTTCCTTAAATTCTCTTCCACCATGACCTGCAGGACAGTTAATGGCTGGGTGACTAATATGCTAAAACCCCTGTTTACAACACCTATCAGTGTCCTTATTCTCAATGAGTTCTTATATTCTCTGTCTGTATCTGTCCAACAGACAGAAGCGTTGCTGAATCAAAAGCTGTGGGAAACGGTTCTTCTTCTTCCCCACATAAGTCTAAACAAAGAGTCTTTTAAGGCAAACTCCAATTTTGGTCGTGAATGATATGCATAAGCTACCCAAATTCCTGACTGAAGCAGGAGCTCACAAAAACCAAGAGGAGAAATGAGAGCCTCATCCTATACTCTGAAATAATGCCATCCTTGATGGTAAGGGTAATATTGAATACATCAAAATAATTAAAATCCTAAAAACTTTCATAAAGCATTTTATGGATTCATATTTTAAGGTCAGAGGGATGCATCATGATTATGTAACCTCACATTCTAATTAATACAGATAATAAAATGTCATCGGCATTCCTGCATCAAGCTCACAATTTGCTGGGTGAAACTCAGGATACACCTCAAAAAGAAATCCACTTTCAATTTAAAGACTATAAGTAATGGATAACTTCATAAGCTGCTACTTTCATTGCTATACATTAAAATCTTACAGCTAACATATTCAAAGCAACTCCGTATCTTGTGTGTAAAACCAACAGAGTGATCTTTTGAAATATCTTCATACAGAAGTGGTATTCAAGAAAAAGAGATCGTATACAGGGATTGACACTTCTGCTTGCTCCCTTAGAATGGTATTTGGAACACTCTGTTAAGTGCATTAAGCGCACAACATTCCTACAGACCTTCATATGGAAGAATCATCACAGATTTAGCTAGCAGGAATCTGCTGCCACCCTCTGGAACTTAGATTTTTGGGGGCTGCAGGCAGAAATGTCCCTCCATTTCAAATCCAGAACATGAAGCCCTCTTCTAAGGGTGAATGCATCCATTTTTTCAATGAAGGGTAAGAGTTGTTATTATTATTATTATTATTATTATTATTATTATTATTATTATTATTGTTATTGTTATTGTTATTATTATTGTTATTATTATTATTGTTATCGTTATCATCATCATCATCACTATTACTATTATTTTATAAGACAGAAAAAAAAGCAGAGTGGTGATTTCCATCGCTTTATGATAATAGTTATTGAAGCACAAAGCCAGGAAATTCATCACTTATCTGAGGATTCAAACCCCACTCACCATTAGATTATTTAACCATTCTGGGTACAGGAAGTTGTGCTGTTGAGCAGAAAAGAATGTTGAAGTCATGCAGAGGAGAGAGAACAAGTGGTGACATGACTATGTCAGAGTGCTTACATGAAAAATAAAGGTCTGTATAATATTTCTAATCCCAAAACATTTTTTCTATATTATTGCTAATGTCCCACCTCCTTTATTTTAAGGTAAACATGTTTAATTTAAAGTTCAGAGAGTACTACACAGCCATCTACTGTTACTTATCTTTCAAGACTGTAAAGCTCCTTTCAGAGTTACTGCTTTTCAGGATACAATCTCCCTTCCTACAAAGGGTGACCCTAATTCCCTATTCTTATCCTTATGACCTTGCATTTGGCTGTACTAAAACACATGTTTTTCAAGTGAGCCCAAGTTAACAAGCTACACAAATTGCCCTGTAAAACTGGCCTAGCCTTATCCTAATTTACCACTCTACCATTCTTTAGATCACTACAGACTTTATAAACACTAATTTTATATTTCTGGAGCTGGTAATATACAGAAACTGTAACTAGGAAACCGCCAGTCCAAAAAAAAACGAGGAAAAACTTTAAAGTATTAAGCATCCAATTATGATCTTTCTTGACATAACTACATGAACTAGAAAGGCACAAAAAAAAAAAAGCAAAAATGTAACTGAAGTAATAAGCAATGAAAATAGAATACTCCTCATATTCATTCACATGCGCATTATTTTACTGCAAAATGCATTAAAAAAAAAAAACAAAAACAACCCAATAAACTAAACAAAGATGTAGGAATTCACTATCATCAAATATAAAAACTGGCACTATACTAACGTGATAAAACTGAGCAGGCTTATTTAAAAATCCATTTACATTTCCTCAGTACTCCTTACGGGACAAATTTTTGACAGATCTGTTTTTACATGCTGCAACAATATCAGAAAAATTAACTTATGCATTTTGTTCTACTTCAGCTCCTCATTCATCAAAGATGCCAGATCCTGCAGTTATCACATTAATACCTTTTAGATATACAGTGAATACTTTTGACTACAAGTTTATTCTAGGTCCCAGTTCTGCATGTTCTTAACTTCGTGCATGCATTGAGCTTAACAGAACTACACTGAGTTACTTAAAAGTTTTGCTTGTTCCTAAGTGCTTGTAGAAAGAGGATTGAGGTAAGATTGTCTCTGTGATAAAGGGCCAGTGCGTGTGCACTTTAAACCTTTTAGTATTGCAGAATTTTACATTCACAGGAAGACTACTCTATTTGCTCAGTATTTTTATTATTTCAGTAGTACATCTGATGTGAGTAGGATGAAGTAAAAAAATACGTATATTTATAAACTAAATCGTGATATATAACTTCAAATATGTCTACAAAATGCAACTTATTTTAAAACATAAACTAGATTTTACATTATAAGCAAGACACAAGGCTTTTAGTACCCTTATTCTAATTATCTCTAATTATATCTACCAAATAAGGCAAATTTTTCTTTGCCACTTCTTTGAAACTACCAAATACTGAAACACCATACAAGTTATTTCTCAACACATAATCCTCTAACTTACATAATTAATTAAATCATATTCACTCTGAAAATGAGTAAGTTCATACCTTTTTCTTTCAACTTGCTCTTTCAAATAATTATATTTGGAATACATTGATTCTTCCTCTTTATTGTCCATGTCCTCTGCTGTAAATAACATATTATCACCTATTCTGTCCAAAGTATGATGAACTCTGCAAACCAGATGTAAATACGGAGGCACTACAAATCTAGGAGAAGCAGTACATAGTTGATGAATGTCTGGATAATGTTGATCTCTAAAAAGCAAAACAAATAAATTAATAATTTAAGTTCCCATTCTCTGTATTGTAAAGTATGCATTTTAGCTAGTACTACATCATGATATACATCAGACCATAGGATATAAATTTCTAACATAAATACGTTGCATAAAGTGCCTGATAATTTCTACTAAAAGTACAAATTGTATTATTTAGAAAAGAAAAGCAGGTAAAAGCTAAAATTTTGCCAATCATGTTAAAGTAAAAATTAAGTGCAGTGGTCACAGTTCCACTCTCAACTTAAGCAGAGCTTTCACATACTGCACTGAAAGCTTAAGTAATGCTGATTAACAGTTTAAACTGGTTATGTGAATTAATGTTATGTTAAAATGTTACATGTACACTCATCCACAAATTCCCTCCATGACAGAGTACCTTGTAAATACCCTTAAAACTCTGAATGAGTTTTCTGATATGCTAACACTTGAACTTCTTTAGTTTTTAAATTCAGCCGTTGATTTTAGAGGAAACACTGGGTCTCTGACTACCTTTGAAAAGCTAATGACTAAAAAATTCTACCATTCTAAGTTGTCGTCCTGAAGGTGATGAAAACCTATTGACTTCCACAAGCCATGGATCAGATTCTAAAAACAGTCCCCGGCTACTGTACGAACTCTACAAAGTTAATAAATGTCTAACGTGCTGAGAGTTGTAATGTGAAGAGCAGCATATGGAAAATGTTCGAGATGTGAAAAACTCAGAAATGGCTCCCCAAATATATGCTATTTTAAATTAAAGTTCATAAGTGCCTTCATATCTTAAGACAATATCCCAAATGAAAATTGTTAAAATTCCACTTTGGAATTACGCTGAATAGCTTTTGGGTTGAACTATTTTTCTAAGGTTCTCCTGAGACAGTGACACTTCAAACAACTTTGATTTTTGTTTTACTGAGAACTATATAAACACATATTACACAGGGGAAATCAGCAAGAACTACAAAATTAAGTAAGGAAAAACACAAGATTTGTTTATCATGCAATACATATTCAAGTTACAAAAATAATATTTTATATTTACTTATGTTTTCTGAAAAATAACAACAGCATAAAGGTACAAGATTAAAACAACACAGATGAAGAAAAAAATAAGTAAAATCAGTGCAATATAATTGAAATTTTACTCACAGTCAAGAAATTAACACATCGACTACAGACGAGATACTTCTCCATGATGTTAATATAGTTTGAGTCCCTCAGTTTATAGCCACATGAAAACCCAGCACGAAAAAGTGTCAATAAGTCTTTTTCTTTTAATTAAAACTGCCCAAAATGCTTTTTGTCAAGTCATAAAACTTTAATATACAGAAAAGCCTAGTTACTTTATGCTTCAACAAGACAGTTTTCACCAGATCTTACAATCCCAAGTCTCTACTGAAATCAGTAGCATTTTTGCCTGAATGAGAACAGGGTCAAGGTGATGAAATAAAATGTGAAAGTCAAACACAAAAATTAAATCTCATGTTTGAAAAGCAACTCAATCCCACAAAACACAAGACTGATTAGGGTTTAAGGCATGCTTACAGCAACCCCATTTATTGTAAAGGATTTTTTTTTTTTTAATTAATTCAATATATTTCCAGTGTATGTGGAAATGAATAACTCTTTTGGAATGTGAAATCAGAGATCAGTCTTTCAACCAGCAGATCACATTAATTTAAAATTAAAAAAAAATATTTCACACTCCTTTTTTTTTTTTTAACTCAATAGAGATTATTTAATCTTCATAAATATTTGTATTATTTACCTGAGGATGCTCTAAAATAGTTCACTACTTCCGCAATGCAATTACTACACTGTTTTTAAAAAATAAATAAATAGAGGGCAGTTTAACTTAGATCTTACATCATTTTGAGTGATTTCTGCAAATGAAGGCAAGGAAAGTAATTTTTAAATTCTCTAGGAACATTTTCTCAAAGTTTTGTGATATAATTTAAATAAATAAAAAACAATTTCATTGTTATTGTAGTTACTGCTTTTGTATAGAAGTTTATCTTTTCATTGAAGGAACTAACTGAATGCTTTATCATTGCAAACTGAAATATTTGGGGCATGCTGCAGGTAAAGGTGAATGTTTTTACAGCACACACTCTCCTAAAACAGACTATTTATCACTCTTTGAAAAAAGGGGACAAGAAAAAACAGTACCATGTGTGTGGCCTACATTACCTTCACTTAATGCACTAAATACAGGTTTTTTAGAAAATCATGCAGTTACTGCACCATTGATAATCTGACAGTAAGTATTTATTGAAGGTAAAACACTCATTGTCTGTTGACACTATTTGTTTTAATATATAATCTTGCTAACCAAATGATCTTTAAGCAATGCAGATAAGCAATGGCATGCAAAGGGTCACTTAAATGCCAATTTGACTGTTTCATAAACTTAAGCATTCTTTTCCCATGACTATTCTCAGCTACTTAATTGAAAGTATTATCCATTTACAAACTTCAGGCCTGCCATAAAAAGGCTCTCTTCTATATCCAATAGACCTTTCAGGACCCTAAGAACAACAAAAGCTAATAATTAAAGCTTCTTCTCTTCCCCCCCCCCCCCTTTTTTTTAAACTCAATAGAGAAGTGAAGAAGCAACCTATGGTACATCTAAACAAAAGCATCCATAAAGATCTTATTAGCAGTCAAACCATAAAATTGAAGAGTCTCACTTGACATGGAATGGACAGGATGTGGTCTGTACTACTTTTGTAATCTTCACTCCTACTACAGAATGATAGATACAACCTATGACAAGAGCAGGGAAATAAGCAGCTGTCCTTAAATTACAGCTCTCCAGGTAAAATCTACTGAATTTCAGACAAGCACTGACTGTAATACAAATTCAACTTAATGAATTTTTAATACATCTTCTCTATTTAAAGATGATGACTTGCAGCTGGCATTGCTTATATTAAATTTGTGGTATTTTCCATTGTTTGTTTTTAATTATTTTGATTAGATTATGCTTGGAATTGTATGGACAAATTCAACCCCCATATAAGCAACTTCAGTTTCTGCTGCAGTCAAGAGAAGTTTCATCTGCATATAGGATGACTGAATAGGGGTCCTTTGGATTTTAAAAACCATAAATCAAAACTGTTTCAAGGAGATAAATAGCAAACTAGAGATACCAAACTAAACTTGATAATTTAGACCTGAAATTACAAGTGTTCAGATCCACAGCTGAGGGAATGACATTATTTCTTCTCCAAACTTACATACCATGCCATGCACTAATAACTTCATATATTTGCAGGTGTTTTCTTATAATAATAAAATACAATTTTAAAATTACTTGACATTTGAAGCCTGAAGAGACAAAGATCGTTGTGTGTTGTGTTCCTCTTGCTGCTCTTTCTGAACTTCATCCTGTTTAATTTTTGGTATTGCTTTTCCTTCCACCTGTAGCACATCCAAGGATAGAGCCTAAAATGTTCATGGACAGAAGATAAAGACAGTGTTGCAAGCTGGTAAATTATATGGATATTTTCACATGCACTCTTGAACAAGGAGCAATGGCACACAAGCAACTCTGACCATCGGAAATGTAATCCAATGAAACCACAGTACTTAAGAACTCCTATCTACTCTCACAGATCACAGAAACACCCACAGCTATTCCAGATATAGAATAAGCAGGTAAGTATGATAAAACAAAATTTCCAATAGCTCAACCTAAATTGAATTTCTGGACAGTGTGTAAGATGAGTGTATTTCAATAGGGTATGAAGAGAATGATAAAACAAACATAAAAATAATAATATTGTTGCTATTCAGAACTACTCAACTTAGAAGACCATGAACACATTTAACATTTTTATTATTTTCTTATGCAGATTAAAACTGATACACATGGTGTAAAGGATGATGCTTTTAAAAGACTTCAAGGCTATGTTTAGTAAGTACAGGAAACTCAGCAGGAATACAGATGTAAGGAATTCCTACTGTTTCCACCCACAGCTGCTCATTCCTATTTATTAGAGCACCACCTTCTCAGTTGTGCAAAAAAATTATTTTTTCACACTGTGAAATAGATCAGATAATGGATCCATTTTAGAAAAAATAGTGAAAAATAAGCATGGAAGAAAGGCAGAAATTAATCCAGAATTCTAATTCCCTTTGTAGAGTGTCCCAACATAGAAATTTTGTCAGGGGCCACTCACTGTAATCCAGAAGCAATAGCAAACAGAAAACAAAAACAAAAAAAAACACAAAAAAAACCCAAAACAACCAAACCTACTGAAGTAATCATTGCTGCTAAAGTGTTTAAGTGTTTTTATAAAACAGCTTCAGAATCTATACCCGTGTGCTGCTTTTTCCTCCAGAAACCCTCAATCATTCCACCATTCTGTTTCCTACAAACTTAAAAATTAAAAACTTAAAACAGATTATCAGTGCCATTAATAAAAAGGGTTCTTCTGAAATCCACTTTAAAACATGCACACATAACACATCAAAACATGTTCAAGAAAATTAAGAGGCACAATCATAAAATAGTGAAGACAGAAACAGAACACCACAGTGGGGAAAAACAAATTTTAAAGTGCTTTGTCTTGAAAAATTTCTCTCTCAATATGAAAAGTCCACCTTTTTGCCCAACTCTTCCTGATACATCATGGTAATTACTTCTGTAAGGCTGGCTAGCTTAGCTTATAGGAACCCAAGGAACACAACTGTCTTGGCTAAATAATTTTTTAATAAAGATTTTCAGTCACATATCTGGTAAAATCAACCACAAAAGCATAGGATTTTACTCTTATTAGTCCACTCATTTGCTTTGTTTATCCCAGAACAAAACTGGACACAATGTCTTTGTCTGCTGATAACTTCAGCAGTATTTACGTTCTCTAGAAGAAATCACCACATGAAATGAATATGGAAGGTTATAGTTCATAAATAAGTATATTAACCACCAAGTAAAATATACTGAGAACTGTAGAAGATACCTAAATGAGTCACTGCCTTCTAAAAAGGCTAAAATGGTTTCATATATTGCTAGTTTATTTTTGAAACCAACACACACCAACATCTGCACATATATGAAAAAATATGAAGGACCAAAATCAGATATTTGGTGTTTACCAGAGAAACCAGAAGTGAATCAAAATTCTACACAGAATACATAGGCTAACAAAAATACGAAATGCAGAAAAGTTTGCAAGTAAGAAGTCTACCTGAAAACGTATCATTAAAATGAGCCAAATACAACTATTATTTGTTGCTTTTGAATGTCAGGTAAAAGTTCCTGTCATAATCTCTCATCCAATATAAAGACAGAATGTAACTTGATTGGATGCATTGTCATCACCAGCTTTTGGAATGCCCAGGTACTCAAATAATTTGAAAAAAGAAATTTGAAAAATGTGATATCTGAAGTAATAGAAGATACTCAACATCTGTTGATATCTTAAACACCAATATGGCTAATGAAAACCACCAAAACTAAAATTACAGCAATTACTTTTTAAAAATCATAAGACTAAATTCTGTGATCTCATTTTTTTTGTGAATCAAGGAGCAGTACAGCACACTCTTGCTAATGAATAATGCAGACTATACTAAGTCAAGGGGAGTTCCTTTAAGTCTAAAATCGGAGAACCTGAGACAACACACTTACCATTAGATGGATATTTAAAATGCATAATATCATATTTTATTTTTGTACCATGTTGTACATATGTTATTTTGTATTATATTGTATTTTTTGTACATTTTCTTTGTAAAAATACCATTTAACTAGCATACAACTTTTTAATAAAAATATTAATTTAATTTAGTTAGAGATGTAACATTAAAAAATTAATAACTAAAGCAACTATCCATGGGTTTTCATCTATTTTTGTATACCAAAATTTGCGAGATCATCTGCACAACAATCAATTTATCTTGAAATTGCATGGGCCCTGCAGCCCACTATACAAAAGAAAATAATTTCAAAAATAAGATGTCACCAAAACATGCCAGTGAAACGTGTTCTATAGAAATACTAATATACAGAACATTGCCGTTACTCTGCAGAGAGATAGTTCTCATAAGGATGCAATAGAGCATTTAGCCAAAACATATGGGTTCTGAAAACTATTTCTCATTTTAAAGTTGTATCTCCTTTACTTTTCCTATGTGTAAAACTGAAAGCTTGCACTTTCAAATTAAATAATATATTTAAATTATGTAGTATGTATGTTAAATAGAACCAAATATATGTTGTCTTTTCAGGTGCCAATCTTGCAATTTACTTGGTGTTGTACAATCGGTGAACATACACTGTTGCTGCACCAATGCCATCAGTGCATTACAGAAGTGGCATGCTGCCCAAAATAATAATGTTTCAAAACAAATCAGTATCCCAGTACTGTTTAAATAAACGGGAAACTGTTCTGTTGGCAAATAGTATATCATAGAATCATCATAGAATGTTTTGGGTTGGAAAAGACCTTACAGATAATCTAATTCCAACATTCCTGCATGGGCAGGGACACCTCCCACCAGACCAGGTTGCTCAGAGCTCCATCCAGCCTGGCCTTGAAAACATCCAATAATTCAGAAACAAGAAATAATCTTATTATATTATTGAATATTACAAAAACTACCATCAGCAACATTGTACTGTGTACTATTTACACATCACTTAGTGTAATTAGTTTAGTAACCAACAGATCATTATTCATATTAATTATATAAAACATTCTAGCCAAGTACAGGTGGCATGTAGATTATTCCCATGTAAATTATCCAACCTTGTGTTCATCTCATTTATTTAAGTTCAGACCAAGGCTACTTGGTATCTCTCTACATAGCACTGCCTAGTGGAAACATCCCATTCTAGGTTGTCCTTCCCTAGAAACTGAGAACGTATGGGAAAAAAACATTTGGTCCCGGCAACAATTTTGTCCTCTGTAGTACTGTCTCTATAAACTGGATATGTGTTCTCTACTAAAAGTATGAGCTTTGTAGAGTTGATATCCTAATGACAGTTTTTGCCATGTTTGAAATATCACAAAACCAAAAGGATACTGAACATTACAACATTTTCCAGGAAGATATCCACTTGTTAAATGTAGATTAGGATTCTATTTATATGTTGTTTCATTTGTAATCTTCTTTCCAATCTCATAAAGAAAAGCCTAACCCAACATCTGACCGAATGAACCTAATTTGCCTTTCCCTCTAACCTTAAGCTGCAAGACCAGTATGAAGACTTGTTTTATAGAAAATCACCTTTCAAAGGGCAGGTGGTAAGGAAACAGCTTGCAGATCTCTGCATTCTCTAAAGCATCAAAACCTTAAGCATGGGAAAACTAATACTATCTCACAATAATACTAACCTGCTTACTTGCTTCACCTGATCTTTTAGGCCAAGACTAATTTTCTGCACACCCAACCATATCTAAGTTTAAATATTTAAATTTTTAAAAAATTGTGAATGAAAGGCATAGAATGATGAGCACTAATATATATGAATATAGATTAATGTCTTATGATTCCCTTGCCCTATTCAGCATGCTACTTAACACAAGTGAAATTCTTCATATCCAGAAATTGGAGAATGAACCCCCATATGAAAAGAAATTAACAAGAAACATAAAGGGGAAAAAGAGAAAAATAAAGGTATACTTATAATTTATGAAGCACCAAAATGTTTTCAAGGACTATTTCGTTTCCTTTCCAGTTTTATCAGTTTAAAATATGAACTATCTTAACAACTCCGCAAGTAAATAGAAGCATTATTAACTTATTATATTTTAACATTCCTAGATAATGCAGAATGTTACCAGGCTTGCTTGGTGAAAACTTGGCAGGGCTTGACATTCAGTTTTTATTTCCTCATGTTCAATTGGTGCCTGTATAAGCAAGAGAAGAAAATTAATGTCAAACAAGTATGCCAAAAAAAAAAAAATAAAAAAAAAGAAAAAAGAAAAAATTATTCATATACCTTACAGAACAAAACAACATCAAAGCAATATACATGCATAAATTAATGTTTGGGTCATCATTACACAAAGTAATTTGAAAGCAACAAGCACTGTGAAAGACAAATGATCTTAGGCTCATCTTTTGCAGACATTTACGCACGTGTTTATCTGTTCAGTATAAATAATTACTCCATGGATCTGCTTATAGTAGAGAAGTTTAAAAACTGAATGCAATTTTCAGTTAGGTATCTTCTTCACAGGAGAAAATTATCCTTGCTCCACTAGCAGAAAAGCTAGTACAAAATGTAAAGTTGTTCTCTCTTCCCAGACAAACTATTCTTTCTCATCAAAGGAACAGTTCAACAAGTCCCCATTTGGTTACAGTATATCCATCCAAGAAAAGCAGAAATAAGTGTTAAGGACAGTGTGCTTTCTAAGCACCAGGGTAGCATATGTGCATGTAACTCGGCACACACATACTTTTCCCTTTGTGCCATATACGGGCTTGAGGAACCAAGCTTTTAAGATAACAGGAACAAACAGAAGTACCTCATGTAAACTGCAATCAAGTTTAGAATTCAGTTCTCAAAAAATGCTACAGAAATGTCAAATTTTTCTGAGGAAAATATTCCAGAGCCACAAATGGATGCCAGAATGCATTAAATGTGTCATTAAAGCTTTCAGCTGAATATGTGATAGAAACAGTCTTCCACTTTACGAAACAGTTCTTTGCTGACACTGCCAAGTGTCCATTGCTCTTTGCATGTAAGAATCTTCCATACAGTAGAATTTTTATTCCATTGAGTGTACTGTCCACCGAGCAATCAAAAAATCTTAATTTTTTAATGCCTAGGATTTTTGCACATAGCACTACATTTAATCTTACCACTTAAGAAAATCGGAACTATAAAGTAATAAAATGCTATGACCTTGCAGAAGATTGCACCCACCAGTGTTTTGCTTTTAACCAAAGTCTCAGCAGTTTATGCACCTTTGAGAGAAAAGACAGCTTAAGAAAAAAGAATTCCTGTTACATATTTTTTCATCACCATGAGGGTAAGGAACTAATGAATGTAGTAACAACTCAGACTAAAAGGAAGAGATTCAGCAGGATCTTCTCAAGATACACCAAATAACCTTCTTTTTTGCAACACATCCATATATTCAAACATGGTGATCACCATGGACTTTTAATTATTACAGTCCAACTTAGCCAACTGTAGTTCTTCCCCATGCAATTTATTATCCAATGTATGGAATAGAAGAGAACTTTCCACAAAACCTTTCATTCAACCAGACTGGCTCAAGTTACATCACTAAACTATGACATAATACGTAAATTATAATTTTACATATTAATTTTCCTGTTCTGTCAAAACCAACATAATTATATGAGCAAATATTATCTTAATTTCATTTTAGACACCTGTACATCTAATAAGATTGCTTTCCTTTGCTGGGTGTGGTGTTTTCTCTTTTGTCCACTTCCCATGGGAGAATCACAGGCACAATGCTATTGTGTTATTTTAATAAAAAGATATGTACTGTGTATATATGTACTACAGGCTGTGTGTTTGCATTAACAAAAACAAGGCCAAAGAGGTGTGATCTAACTTTGGGAAACAGAAGTGTTGAGAACTCTGGCTACTCTTAATTCCTGTGGGAATCTGTTCTTGAGTGTTCTGCCCATTCTTGAGGAAGCTGTTTCCTGCACTGAAATTTTAACCTTAAGATAGAAACTTCCACCACACCTTTAAAAAACAGCTTTATTAGCCATAGCCTTCCTCATGCAGGTGTAGAAAACTATTTAGGTACCCAGATACCACAATAACTCACTTGAAAACATTTTGACATTTTCAGTCATTTTGGTATGTCTGTGGTATCCTCTGTAGATGCAAAGACTCATTATAAGTCTTGACATATAGTAAATTAAAATTTGTTGTTGGTAGGGTGTTTGTTTAAAAAAAATATATTTAATTTTATCTTACTTAAATATTTTCATGTGATATTTCTTTGATTCCTCATTTGGTACTTACACACTATTAAAATATGTTATTTTCCTCTCTGTTTGACAAGAAAAGTCTCTATCACCAGTGCAGAAAAGACCCTGATAAGTGACAAAACAAAACCAATGTAGATGTGTGGATATACAAATATTTTAAAACATTATTTTAACATAGTGTATTTATAGAAATTATTTATACACAGGCATAGCTAATCACCCTACACCACAAAGCTTTGACAAAGCTTGAAATTGTGGGAGTTTACAATTTATCTTATTAAAAACAATTTGTTAACATAACAGCAGCTTACTGGCCTAATGAGGATTAGTCTTCCATTTTGTCAGACTTCAAGGTAAAAAAGATGGTCCTTGACCCTTGAAGCCTGTAGCATTTTTAAGACAGGCATAAATGATGTGGGCTTAAGGATCACAAGAAGCTGGAAAGTGGTTGTTGACAAAATGTAACAAATTGGACAACTTGATTGGTTTTAGTTACTTGCACTGCTAACTTTGAAGAAATAAACAGATTTTGCAAGTCCCCACATGTACATCATCTACCCAACATCTCTCCCTAGGCAGCTTCTTCCAACAATATGAAAGCACCCTTTAAAATAAATAAATAAATAAATAAATAAATAAATAAATAAATAAATAAAAATGAGGGAACTGTTCTAGAAAAAACCTGTTCATGTATCCAGAGTGGCAGTGTCCCCTCAAAGACTAGGCATTTCCCTTCAGCAAGTGGCAGGAAGTGCCATACACTTTTCTCTGCCATGATTGACCTTATTGAGCACAGCTTCCTGAACTAACAACATAATAGCAAGCTCATAATAAAAAGTATCAGTGTTGATGTAGCCACATTTTAATAGATGCTAAGACCATGAGAAGAACATTCCATGAGCCATCTGTAAGCAGAAAATAAGAAAAACAACAGAATGAGTTAGGATTTTCCTACTTAAAGAGAACTAAATGCTCACTTCCATGACACTCAGAATACACCTTATAGCACCTAAAGAGGAAAAAATAAAGTAAATAAAACTAATAATAATTTTTAAAAATTCAATAAGATGTCTGAAACGGTTCTTCTTCTTCCCCACATAATATTTTCATGTCAGCTGAAATAAAAAGAACATATAGAGCAAATAATAATTGAGATACTGTTGTTAAAAGCAAATACTTGATTGTATTTACTTATAGGTACAAAAGAAATACAAGTCTACCTCAATAACAATAATAATATCACAATAATTAGTCTCCATCAAACCAGTTTTGAGAGAGTGTTTAAATGTTACAAAGAAAATCCTCTCAAGGCCTCACTATTAAGAGTAGATGAGAAGAGCTAGAGATATTTTTTTTTTAATAAAAGTATATTTATGTTGGATTGCTATTAGTATGCTGCCCTATATAGTCCTTGTTTAATTTGATGTATTCAAATTTGATGTTATTTTTCAAGAACAAAAATGTCGTTCATTTAATTATCACCCTCACTAGCTTGTCTGATGTACCAAAGAACTGATCTGCTGAAAACAGTAACTAACAAAAGATGAGCTGGAGGTTCATCACCAAAAAAGCTGAAGATCAAGCTGCATACCAAGAAAATGCATTTCTGAAAATAATATAAAAACTCTCCTATGGATACTAAATCCAACATATAAATTCACAGAATATACTTCAGAAGTAGCAACAAACCTCAAGGCAATAAAATTACTCCAGGCATTGAAAATATATCATTCTTATAATAAAAATTCTATTTTTTAATTTAAAATGTCATACGAATCATTACTCATAAGTGATTTCCCTCCAAGAAAACAGACCTAAGTACTTACATCCCACAGAGTTGGCATTCCATTTCCCAAATAATGCTCTTTTGGATGTGGGAGGGAAAACAGCACTCAGCCTCCACAGCAATATCATAAACTACAAATGGTAACCAGTCATTAATGCAAGATCAAGAATAAGATAAAGAGAACAGAGCTGTTAATTTTTTAATAAATTAAAAATACATTTAATTCTGAGACCTTGTTTTCATTTTAGTAGCTCTGTTCCTTTCCTAGGTACCTCTATTTCATTTAAAAGAATTCATTTCTTACTTCATTAGAGAAGCCAGACCTTGAAGCTCAATGCAAAGTAAATAGACCATGTATAAAAATAATAAAGAATTGCTAGAATCTTCACCCTTTTAAAAGGCCACATAAGTTCAAAAGACACTTGCTGCAAATGCCTTTAATATATAAAAATAAATAAATAAATAAGTAAGTAAGTAAATAAATAAATAAATAAATACATACATACATGTCATCAGCAAGGTTCTCATTCATCCTTACTAATGTCCATATGTCCATACCGAAAAAAAAACCACATTAAACAACAAGCAGCTGGACCAGAATGTCATCAGCAAGTTCTAATTTTCATTTTACTTAAAACCCGACTGATGTAAGTTTTGGAAATACAGAATTAAATATCACAGTACTCCAGAGGTCAGATTTTCAAAGCTCGGAGCCCAGCAGCTTCCACTACAAACAAAAGGAAATCAGT
Source organism: Apus apus (assembly GCF_020740795.1). Lineage (NCBI taxonomy): Eukaryota > Metazoa > Chordata > Aves > Apodiformes > Apodidae > Apus > Apus apus. The sequence continues at coordinate 40,829,988 of NC_067286.1, read as the reverse complement.
CCTCTTCAACTTTAGAATTTCAGGACTTGCTAGAGGCAAATCTTTAATAATCTTACCTAGAACATAAGACATGCTTATAAAAGAGTAAGAAAAACCACGTAACTCATTTCAACCAGACAAAGGGAACAGTCCCAAATTATTACATTCCTAAAATACAAGTCAAATAGTGAAGAGTGATCACCTCAAAGCTGCCACATGGAGGAAAGTCTTCTCTGATTTCAATCCCAAGAGAAATACACCAGAAAATATACAGAGAGCTGGGAGAGACTCTGAATGCCTGTACGATACAAATAGCTCTCAGAAGAAAATCTCACCAGAGGGCATACATCTAGTGGAAATGCAATTTAAAACTACTGCTTCTTGTGGACTTACATATTTAAATTAACTCAATTCAGGATTCTTACTTTCTTACCACTTGCATTCTATGACACAGACTGTATGATCACAAAAGGTAGCATTTGACATTTCTGTCAATGACTTGACAAAAGTAATTTGACAGTTGGAGGAAACAACATTCTTTCTCATCTCCTAAAATACAGGTTTGTATGCTTTTCACCAGTATTCCAAACTTCTTTGCAGAAGCTGCTGCTGCTGAAAAGTAGCTCAGTTTCCATAGGTCTAGTCATTCCATGGCATCACTAATAAGCACCAGCATGAACACCAAGTGATGTTTGTGATGAAAGTGTCAGCCCTCTTAGAACCATAACAAAACTATCAGTCTTGCTAAGAGAGGACAAAGAGCCATCTGATAGTAAGTTACTAGCCTAGTTAAATTAATCAGCAACCCTCTGGTGAAGATCTAGGAAAGTTTTCTGTAGCATCTACCTGCTGCCTAGTATTACTGGCATCTCCTGCTGTATTTAATTGAAGAGACTCTCTTGCAGCTGCTTACACAATCTGCCTAACGGTGACAATAAAGAATTTGTCTCAGTGAAACTTCACAAGCTAAACAATAACTAAAAGAAGCAATACTTCCAACAATGTCACAAATGTATCTAATGCACTTTCTCATTTGTCAGACTGGAATATGTCTTCTTTAAAGAAGGGAGAGTACAGAAAAACATGTATAAGCGATATAGTAAAATAACACACCAAAAGAGCTTATGTTCTAATATATTTTGATTTTGGCTCTTTTTTTTTTCTTCTTCTTTTTTTAAGGGACATCAAAAAACCTGGCAGAAGAAACAGTGAAGAATATTCTATGATACATTTGTGCCTTTATCCATTTGTTTTGTCTGGCTTCTGTGTTGTAACACATTGTAGGAACTGGAAAAAAAATATACAACTCTTATAAAAGTAATATTTACCCAAGAAAAAAACATTGCTCTCGTTCTGGTTCACCTACTTCCATTTTTATGTTGTAGTTCTGGCCAAGAACACTCTCCGGGAGTTCTTTGATCATCTGGTCTGAGGGAGATGGAGAAGTAGACTGCGGGGAAGCAATTATTTCATCAATAGACCTTGCAACCACTTTCACAGGCGATGCTGGTGTGGAAGTAGGCTCTTCAGGTTTGCTCTGCTGGAAGTTCTTATATATTTTTGAAGTGTCTGGTCTAGTCACATATCCTGCCTCTTCCAACTGTTCTTGAGCAGACCTCACACTTGGCTGCTTGCTTCCTTTTCTCAGCACTCTTCCTGATTCAACATTTAAATCTTCTTGCTTTGCTTTTGAAATTGATTTGCTTCTCTTCGTACAGCTTTCCCTGGTTATTTCTCCCTTTCTTGAAACTCTTTTACTTGTATCAGAATCTGTAGAGCTCAATTCATCACTGTTTTTAATCACAGTCTTTATTTCCTCAGTTTTACTTCTTTTTAATTTCTGGGCATCCATCTGTAGCATACACACTCTATCCTTTCCTTTACTAACAGGTTTTGTCTTTTCTACGGAGGTAGGGGAGCTACATACATCAGAATTACATCTGCAGGAACTTGGCTTCTGAGGTGGTGCTGGGCGCTTTGCCATTACAGCTTTTTTAGTGGTACCTGCAAATGATGCTATTACCGGTAGTTTCACAATGGTACTTTCATGACTGCGAGTGGTATTTTCTCTGTTAACTTTCTCAGAGCAACTTCTCTGATTTTTGTCAGCACTGTCTTTTTCCACAGATTTATTTATTTGAGTCATCACCCTGAGATCAGGGATTTGTTTTTTCATGGCTCTTAGTTCAGAAGATACCTTTACTTTCTGTGAAGTTCAGAACACCCAATGAATTAATTGGGAATATTTTTATTTATATTCATGACAGGCTTAAGTGGAATCTTTGACCTCTGGAGAGGATAATGTTCTTAACCGATGCAATTGATCTGGTGTTAAATCTTCCAATAAGGGCTAACTGCTCACGTTCCTAGGAGCAGCAACTATTGCTTATTTGATCTTCAGACTATCCCATTGAGATTTCCTGCATATATTCTCACATCCCTTAACCATATTCAGCTCTTTCACATAACTCCATCCAAAGTGCTCATGTTCTCCAGCAATTTTCTCCTACTGTATGCACCCTGTAAATTCAAACAGAAAGGAGGTTTTGGATTTAATAAACCATCACTGAACCAAATCTTGCAAAGACAACTTCATTTTGCTAAGTGCCCCATCGATTTTAACAAGATTGGTCTGAACACATATAATTAAGCACCAGCACTGGCTACCAGCGTTTTATCTGAGGAAACAATGGAATCATTTCTATCTTTGGGAGCATAAACTGAGAGTTGGGCAGAAACACCCAAGAGAGAAGAAAATTGAGAAGGGATAAAGCCCAGAGCTTTCTCGAAGTAACTGCTAAAGCCTTCCACCTACAAAAACTAGCGACCTCGGGCTCCTCCGAGCTCCACGCCTCCCCCTCGGGCAGGCAAAAGGCCTCCCTCCCCTCAGAGGCGTCCCTCACAGACTGACCCCACCGCCGGGCCGCCGGCAGGAGAGGCACGGCACGGGGCAGCGCCCCCGCCGCCAACCGACACAGACCCCGGGGCAGGAGGGCTGCTGGTCTCGGCCGCAGGCGCCGGCGGCCTCGGGGCGAGGCCCAACGGGAGCAGCCGGGCCCGCAACGCCGGGAGCAGCCGCCGCCGGTTCCTCTCGAGCAGGCGGGCGAGGAAGCGCGCGCTCCGTAACCCAGCAACGGGGCTCCCAGCTCCGGCTGCCGCGCCTCGCGCGCGCCCCCTGTGGGCGGGGAGGGCCGCCCCGTGCCCCGCAGGCGGCTCCCGCGCCCCCGTCCGTCCCCGTAGGAGGCGGGGGCGTGCGGGGGTCGGTGGGAACGTACCGCCTTGAGACGGGTTGCATCTGAAGGCTGGCGAGCTTCGGCGCCATGCAAGGACGTCGTGAGAAACGTCCGAGCTCAGCCAGGGGTTTCCGAAGGCCACGGTGCCGGAGAGGCTGGTTGTACCATCGCAGCCTGGTTTCTCCTCTGCATAGGACAGCCCTTCCTCTGCTGTCAGTCACGGGCTGTAAAACTTTTCCCTGAAAACCAAATGTAAGAATGGCATCGCTGGGAATCTGTGTGTAGTGCAATGCAGCCGCTTCCTGGATGCAATTGCAGATGGATTTTTCCTGTGAGACTAATTTTCCTAATTATCAAAGAGTCAGCGTGGAGATGAAAGCCCACTTAAGCTGTGAGACTCGTTTAACATCATCAATAAAGTTTCTGTCCTCAGGATGTAATTTACAATACCAGGGACTGCCTGCAACAGGATAGACTCCATCTCAGACTCAATAAACTGACCTAAATAAACTTTGCAGTGTGAACATGAGCAAAAAATCTGAAACCAGCTCTCTGGGAGGAGTCCTGACTCTGTGTCTTACAGTTTCATTAGCCTGTCCTTCAGAGAACAGAGGTATCAATTAAATTGGACAGCTGTCTGGTGAAAGTTAAATTTTAACAGTAGTTCTTTTCACACATGAAGTATAAATAGACAAAGAAAATGTATGACCATTTCTATGTTCAACAAATACAGGGACGATAACACACTAAAAAATCACCAAACTTCAGGAAAGAAATTTTATTTAAAGGAACTTATATATTAAAACACAATGTCAAAAGTCAAAGTTAATCTTTCAAGACATTCATAACTATGGCACAAAACTACAAGGTCACATTGACTGGGTCCCCAAGGAGTCTGGCTGTCGAAAGCACAGGCAAAGCAGAGCAGCTTGTAGCGTTAAGAGGGAAAAAAAGTTTCCCACATATAATCTGAACTCAAAGCACTGGGATTTCTATGACTCTCTGGACCACAACAGTTCACAACATTATGTTTGTAATTCACTTAAGTCTCTCATGGTGGATAAAAATAAAGTGTTTTTTTTTCCTTCAGTTTGGGTCCCCAAACACCTGTGTGATAACAAGGAACTGCAGGCACTAACTGCATATATTGGATTCAAATATGTCACTCCACTGATTGAAAGGCTCCACTGATCTAACAAGCAGATGTCTTCTATTATCCTCTCCTTTCTTTCTAGCTTTCAGCTACAGCTTTGTAGCTTTTTTTTCCTACCTAATTGTATTCCTGGAGTTCAAGGGGGTAGCCAGTGTACTTCTTGGAAACAATGCTTCTTACACTAGGCTAGATGGCCAACTTTTAGCTTGCTAATGCACCTAAAAACTTGTTGAAAATGAAAAACTTATTAGCCAGTCATATTACATCCCAATTAATAGCAGCTTTTCTTCTTCTGACAGTGAGACATCTGATTAAAGCCCTGTAATACATCCTAGGAAGCCTATCTATTTGGTGACTAATTTGCTTCTCCCTCTCTTTAGCAGGAATCTCAGAGTAGCTGGAGGACCAGAGGGTGGAATATGAAGCAGCTGATTTGTATGGAAGGATTCCCATTAGCTGCCCAAGCCATTAGAAGTGTTCAATTGCCTCATTGAAGATGCATCCTCTTAGCAGTTTAATGTAGTTGTAAGCCTAGAAAGCAGATCCATTTCAAACTAGTTAAATAATAAGTAAAGCTTCAACAATTTAATTTACCTAGAATAGTCCCTCTCTGCAGGAGTCACAATGGGATGTGGAAGAAAAGGCCCTGCATGTGAAGAGTTATTTGCATCAGGAAGTTCCAGTAAGAAGCTGCTGAATGGCAAGAAGTATTTGCATTTAAAAAAAAAAAAAAATGAGGAAGAAGGAAAATCATTAGACATGTGTTTCCTCCTTAGGTTAATAGTTGTGGTAAAGTGGAAAATTAGTATGTTGGTGTTTTCTTAAGGCACCTGTTGTGTGCCAGGTCTTCTTGCTGCAAACCAGGGGCTGGCTCCTGGATTAAGTAACTAGGTTGCAGGAAAGGTTCAAGACTTGTTTCACCAACTTTTTCCTGTTTTACAGCATTTAGATTCTAGGTCTAGTAAGCAAAGGGAGTAAGTACCCAAAGGGAGCTGATATCAAGTTAAATCCCAAATGCTACATATTTCTTCTGCTAAGCCACATGCATTGCTTAGCAGTCATTCCAGGAGTAAGTGTTGACGATATATCCTCTAGATCCTCAGCTTAAACTCTGGAGATGACAGGTGCAGAGATTCCTGTCTCTGATACTCATGAAAACAGAGAAAGTTTTTTCCCCTTTCCCTTGTTATTATCATCATGTGCCCCTTGCTGAATGATCACAGTGATGCTTGAAGCCTGGAGGTGGTGTGGTGTTTTTTTTTATTAACGTGACGTATTTAGTTAAATAGGTTAAGCCGCATCTCTGTAGTTTGCAAATTCCAAAATTTCATCGCTAGATGAATCCTTATACTTAGCAAATGGATCTAGACTCAGAAAATCCTGTGCAGTTTTAGTCCCTGGCTACACATTTATTTTCCTTAATTAGGTTTCACCAGATGACTAAGCTTTCTAATATCATATAAATTGTATAATCTAAGGTATTAGTCTATTAATGTTACAATAAAGGGTTTTTCTTCTTAGAAAGAAAAATGATCATTAAAAAATTGTTCAGTTAGTTGGAGAAGATCTGAAAATGCAGTTTCTTTTCTCCTAAATTGACTGAGTCCATGCCTTGGAGGAAGCCTCACTCCCAGTGCACATTAATATGATCCAAGTTGATGCTAGAATGAGATTGAGATGCACATAATGGCCCGCCAGCTTTAGGAGGAAACTGCAGTACATTTAGGAGGAGTTATGGTGCTCTCCAGTGCTCACCTTCATCTAGGCAATCAGGAATCATGGCAGAATTGTATGGACCTCCAGCAATGCCAGAAGGAGTCCTTGGAAATCTCAATAGCAATCACTTGTAGAAAAAGAGAAATAAGAGGATAACTACTTTGCTAGTTTTTCTGTGGCTTACGCCTAGTTCGTCACTTGCGTTGGTATCCTTTTCCAGCTGGCTGTGAAACTCTTTTCACATGAAAACATCCAAAGCCCCCCAGCCCTGTTGGGGGATGCTGGTCTCCAGCTGAAACACTAGTCTATTCTGCCTCAAAATGTCAGTATGCGTGCTCAAAACTAGGCACCGATGCAATAGTTCTAGCAAGGATAAGAGTATATTTACAAATATGGCTTCACCAAGATGCCCAAGCAGCATTACCTCATTTTAAGTCCAGAAGCTAAAACAAAGAGACTTAGAATGACTTTACCAAGTCCCCTAGTAGAACCAGTGGCAGGTTGGTAACTGAGTCAGTGCTTCTGACTGCTAGTAAATAGAAAATCAGAGGTATGTATCCACAGGCTACAGGCTACTGTTGGCTCTTTCAGAGCATCAGCATCTTTGTTTTAATGTTTATTCCATGCATATATAAAAAATAACCTTAAGTACTCAGATAAAATCAATGTATTACAAGCTAAAATACTGAACTGTAAAGCGTGGCCACTGGGCATGTAGCACACAAACTTCTCTGACACATTGGGGGTCATTATCTGTGGCAGAAACATGGAGTAAACCGGTGAGGGGGAAATAATCTCTTAAATCACAGTGTCAATGCCAAAAAGTTTTTTGGTGGGTTGCAAGGGTTTGATCCAGCTGATCTGAAGGAATTTTTTTTTTCTGGGATCAATCCATATTGAATCCCGTGTGCAGTAAGCAGCCCTAGAAAGGTTTTGTGGAATTAGTATTATAAATTACACATTCAATCCCTTTGTGAGTGTTGAAAGTATTGTCATTCTTCTAATCACTATATCCTATCTTTGATCCATAACAAATATGCACATCCAGCTCTACTAATCTCCATTATGATTGTGAGATATCTGTATTTGCCAGTACTATGCCAGCAGAAATAGTTAAATTTTTTCTACCTCCTATAATTTCAGGCTTTGCTTCTTTTACTTCCAATCGAAACGTATTATTTAAATAATGGTATCTGGTTTATAATTCAAAATAAAAATAAATTAAAAGTTGGAAACAAGTTGGAGCCCTTTTATTTAAAACCATATTTATAATGAGAAAATCATTATAATTTAAAAATTACTTAGTCATTTTGAGTGATCATGAATCCCAGATTCATTTTTTAGTATGACATAACTATAATATTTCCAGATATGTGCCATTTCATTATACAACCCAAGAGAATTAAATTAGTTACCTCTAGAAGCCCATCACACATAACCTTTAGTACAGGCACATGGTCAGAGACACTCCTAGGTTTGAAGAAGGATGTAAGCAATCAGTGAAGAAATTACAGCTAAACACCTGCCAAAGCCATTGCTAGGCTCAGCCCTTTGCTTGCTTTAGTTATAAAATTTGTTCATATTATCTCTCCTCTCTGTTGTCTTTCAATTAATACAGCAGATTTTCCAGTCCGTTATTCCAGTCCAACTCTTCTCTTCTCTTAAACCAACAGCTTGACTGTGGATACATAGGTGTAGATATATACCTGAATGTTTGCAGATCTCATAGATTTCACTGCTGAAGACTCTGTTGAAGGACACAGAAATCCCATTTAATCACAGGAAAGATCTTCATATCTGATCAGTTTCTTCAGCAAATGGAAATTCCCTGCAAAGGGTGAGGAGACATGTCTGTGGAGGCTGAAGTTCCAGCTGCCTCTAAGGGTAATGTTACAAAAGACTTAAAGGATTTCTGGCAAAAGATGAATGGTGGAGGGAATATTCCTAGATACTGATCCTGAAAAGAGGAAGATGATTGTTCATTTAATGGCTAATAGGAAAGCCACCTGATGAGCTATGAAATTTTGGGGATGGAAGAGAGGATCTATCTCTTTTAGAGAACTGAGGGAAAAGTCAGGTGTTGGATTCCCACCCAATCATCCCACTTCACATCACTGCCTAAAAAGAAGTAAACCTGAAATTTCTGTGCACTGTAGAAATACTTCATCAGCTGCCTTGTTGGCTGGGGAGGGGTGGCGGAGAAGTGAATTCTATGTGGTTCTTCCTTGTCTCACAAGTAGTCGCACAGAGAATCAAGCTCACATGACAGCAAAAGGGAAGGCACACAGTGAGCTAGGTAACCTTCCTGATGCCATTCCCTTAAATCTGCTCAGTGGGGAGATTCACCCTTGAAATCCTTAAAGCAGCAGCAGAAGCTTAGGCCAACTGCTAGAAGTAACAACCACTCTCCAAAATTCTGAGCAGCTGCTGCCCCTGAAGAGTCCTAAAATGTTACCAAATCCAGACCTTCCTTTACTTTCCCATCGACACTAGTTGATTATGCTATTTTATAGGTCTTGCTTATGATGTTAGAGTATTACCAGTTGATACTCACATTCTCACATTTCACTGTAAAACTATGGGATGTGTTACACAGGGCCTCTGGGCACCCTTTTCCAGGACAACCATAATTTTTGCTATACACAGATTAAAGTATGTTCCCTGATGGAATATGTGTGTTCATGTTACCACACATCCCTCAATTGCTGGCTGTCCATGTTAATACAGCTCAAGAAAATATGCAGTTAATGCAGCCTGAATTCATTTACGCTCTAGGAACTGCAAGCTGGGTAAAACTGTGAAACCGCTCCCTGGAGAGGAGTTTAAATAAGCTAGTCTTGATTTTGTACATTTGATTCTTTGGAGCTGAAACCAGCCAGGAAAGCCATTTATGATGGATGCAGCTCTCTCCCATTCTTTTCTTTAAAACTGCTGTAGGGACAGAGCCAGGGGAATGAATAATTCTTTGCAGCTAAAGAAGAACAGCACAAACAGTTTAAAAATATGATGCTGCGCAGTGAAAGAATAGAAGTTACCAAACCATGGCCAGCTTCTGCAAAGGAAGATCAGTTTGCGGAAGAACTGGTGTATTATATTGACATGCACACCACAAGAAGTTGATCAGTTCTGCATCTGTTGTCCAATACAGCAACGTTTTGTTTACATGAGTAAAACAGATGTTTTCAGAGTACTCACTGCAGGTTTTGGAGAAGCAAGACTCATGGAGAACGGAAATACCCTTTGTGCAATGGGCAGATATTGCTGGGGCAGGGGAAAAAGACATATTTTGATCCATTAAATTACCTGGGCAACTTTAACCAGAAATTCTAGAATTCAGGAGAAAGCGTGTCTCCTACCAAGCTTATTATGGTTTGTATAGATTAACCACACGCACTGTCTTAGTTGCTTTCTTGCTTCCTTATATGCATATTGCAAAAATCTGTTTATGTCCTGAAATACCATTTTTGCAGTTTGGGTGAGATTCTACAAAGTGGGTGCCGTTTATGCATTCAGGTTTATCTCTGTGCATAATCAAATTCTTATCTCCTCTGACACTGTTTCTTTCATGCCATATTACTGCAGAAACTTTAAAACAAAACACCTTTTAAAACAAAACAGACTAAACAAAATTTCAAAAAGAGTAATTGCATTAGAATTGATACACTGACTGAAATAAAAACCAGAACCATTTCCATGTATGTTTCAGTAAATAATAAGTAAATAAAACACCCAATAATTGAAATAAATACCTACAAGGCTGCTCTCAAATAAAATAAGAAATATTATTTTTACATTAAGAAAATAAAAGACACTTGGCCAACCACACACTGCAGTGTGGGCATCCTGCCAACTGGAGCTTTGCAAACAGTGTCCACACATCTAACTGTATTAGCAAAAATAAAATGTCTGTATCCAGTGGGTCATGATTTACCTAGTTAAAAATTATTTTGTTACACTAAAGAAAAAGTAAACAAAATAAACCCAGAGGCTCCCTTGCCCTCATCCCTACCACCACTGGATGTTAATTATTAATAATTTTTTATTTCATTACTTGTCCTTCTTTCTCCATTAACTAGTGTGATACATTAGTATTTTCAAGGGAGAAGTATTATCTCTTATGTCAGGAGTGGTGCTAAGTCGCTACATGTACACGAAATGATGCCCAGAAAAAATGAAATGCAATGAATTGCACAGAATTTTTTTTTTAAAAAGCGCCATAAAAAATAATATAATAAAAATTAATAATAAAATAAAATAAGCCAGGGTGGGCTCCCGATGCCCAGACTGGGTCTCCGGAGGGGCGCCCACCCGCCGTGCTCCCTCTAGCAGCGGGCCGGCACTGCCCTCTGCCCAGCCGCTCCGGAGCCCCCCACTCCCGGCGGCGGCGGCTGAAGGGTCGGACAACCCGCGGCCCAAAAGCAGGTAGCGGGGAGGCAGGGCCCGGCCGTGAGGGGTGCATCCCCCCAGCCCTTCCTGCTAGGAACGGGGCAGCTGGAGGGCATGTTTAGTCCACCCAGGAGGATTCCCACAGGTCCTAGGGAGGGGGAAGTGCAGGAAGAAAAGGGGGTGCCCCCTCATACCTCGGATCGGCAGGGGGAAGGGGGCCGCTTGGTCGTCACGGAGAAAAGACAAGTTGACGCAGCAAAGGCTCCAAAGCAGGGGCTGACCCCGTGCGAGAGGAAGGTAAATATCACCAGATCCCAACGCACTGGGTAGTGAACGCCGGGAACTGGAGACACGGGAGCGACCGCCCCGCCGGGGGGTCCTCCGGGCAGCGGGAGACCGGGAGGGTGGGGAGGACGCCGAAGGCTCATCTCATTGAGGGCAGGAGCACAGAGACAGGGCTCCTCTGCCTGTGTGAGGGTGGGAAAATAAGCACCCCGACTACGACGCCGTGTCGACGGGCTCCCCATGGAGATAGAGCCCCTCCCGGCAGTCACCGACCCCTGCTCTGGCGGGGGACCCCAGGGCCGGCCGGGATCCCACCCCGTCCAAAGGATTCTGCTTTGGGCAGGGATTACTGTTCGCCCGCTTGAGTTAGGGGAAGATTCCGGGTTGGAAACAGATGGGAAGAGGGATTTCCCAGTATCGGGAGGGGTGGATGAATAAGGACAAGGAGATAGTAGGAGAGGATGAGGAGTCCCACAACGTCTGAGGCCATACGCTGCGGAGAGCTGGGCCCGTCTGAAAAGCCGAGTACCAGCGACCCTCTGCAGGAGACAGACCCAGGGAAAAGAAAAGAAGACTGTACAGTGAGGAGCCGGGAAGGCATCCTGATGCAAAAATACCTTCGCAGCTCCTTCCCGAACTAGACACCTGCCCTGCACAAGCACTGTCGAGAGATTCCCTGCCACGAGACGATGAGATTTGGGTAAAATCAAATAAAAACCTGCAGACTAAACCGAAGGGGTGGCCGGCAGGCTTTGCCCCTGGTAGGGGAAAGGAGCTGTTACGATGGAACGAACTGAACAACACCCCACAGTTAAAATTAAAGCCCGCGCTGACTTCATCGGCTGCCCGGCCCCGGCTGGGACGGTGCCTGCGGGCGGCGCTCCCGAGCGGAGCCGGGCAAGGATCGCTGGCCAGGGACGGGGCCGGAGACTGGGCCGAGGCTGCCCCCCGCCTGCCGGCTCCGCTCCCCGCGCCGCTGCCGCTGGCCTCTGCCCACGGGTGAGGCCCCTCGGCCCAACCTGACAGTAGGGATCCCGCTGCGATGCGCTTCCCAAAAAGCGGCCGCTTGCTGAGTGGCCTTTGCGGGGCCCAACTCTCACTTCGGTAAAACGGGTTCCAGTGGACGTCCTCCCCCGGCTCCACACACCCCCAAACCACCCATACATAGAGTCCTCTTTTAGGTCAGTTATTATGTTTCCCTCCTTGGCAGCACACACCAGTGGAGCCAGGAGCTGAAACCCTTCTCCAGTTTAGACGGGGAAAATACAGCCCGCATACCTTAGCCTGCTCTTTTCTCTAGACTGCACAAACAGCTTCCCCAGAAAAAGAAAAACAAACAAGCGAACAAAAAATTCCAAGGCACAGCTTGATCAAAAACTCGTGCTACTTTAACGAAAGCTGAGGAAAGGCTCTGTGTAAATCGGGCCAGGGCTATAGCCCTGAACTCCAGAAAAACCTTAAGTGGCTAGAGGCGTGTGGAGAGCTTCCCCCTGCCATCACATGCCGTCCATCCTAGGAGAGTCCTTCCCTTCCCACTGAACTTGCTGCAAAGAGTAAGGACAAATCGCGCTGGACTCTCGAAGCATCCCACATAGGGTTTCGCAGAGGCTCAACTGCGGAGCAAGAGCAATTGCCGAAATACCCTCCTTTTTTCTGGGGTCGTGGGCAGAGCCTCCGTGACCCGCTTCTTCACACAAGGCTTTCCTCCTCCAGGGCTGCAAACCCCGCAACGAGGCCTGAAGGGAATTTCCAACACCGACTGACTCTGCCTTGAGCTTGCTGATTTGTAAACCAAGCCGAAACGCTCTCTAAGAAGATTACAGACAGGAGGACCCGTCTGTGCTCTCACCTCTAGGAGCAGCCTTAGAACGAGGGAGCCGAGCAGCGGCCGGACAACAGGAGGCGCTGCGGCTTTGCACAACCCCCGGCCTAGCCCTCCTGACCTCCCCGCCCGGCCCGGTGCATCCCGGCGGGGGCGGCCCGGGGCGCGGCCGGCGCGGACAGCGGCTTTGCTGGGCGCCACGTCTGCTCCGCCCGGAGAAACGCCTCCGCCGTTAGTAGCAGCATCCGAGAAGTGTGCTCTTTTTTTTTCCAGGTACGAAGTGAGCCCCTGCGTGGGCTGCCCAACGCCCCGGGGGGTGTTGCTCCCGGGGGGCTGGGCTCTGGGAAGCGGGGCAGCACCGCCCTAGGTCACCCGGCGAGAAGGTGCCGCCAGCGGGGTCGCTGGGACCGCTGCACCCCTCCTAGCACCTCCCCATGCAGCTGAACCTCTGTAGGGAACCCCACAGACCTCAAGTACTGAAATGAGCAAGCCACCACCGAAGAGTCTCTATTTTCAGACTTACAGACCGCTTTTATTAGTGAAAGAAGGAGCGTGTAGAGATGAAGACCGCAGTGGTAGTATCTCTTAGAATTCGTGGGTGTAGTTTGACTTTTTGAGAAAGCAGGGTTTTAATCCAGTGCTTTTATCTATTTTCTTCCTTTCAATACACATTTTCTTGTTCTCATCTGCTGATTCCAGAGTTTTGTTTGTTTCGAGGATTTGACTTAATTCTGTTGCCAGATTTAAAGAAAGAAGGATGAGGGAAAGAACAAAGAAAGGGATAACAGAAAACGCATTTAGAGGACAAGTTGGAACATATTTGTCGAGTCGGAGATATGCTATATCTCGTCACTTGAATCCTGGGTCTCTGTATAAGAACCATTAAAATCGTGTTTCTGAGGGTGACGTTTTCGCAGACCATTCGAGGACAAACCACTGTGGAAGCAATTGTGATCCTGCTGAACGATAAACATTCCAGGCAGAAACTCATACCCAGATGTGTATTTTAGTTTCTGTGATGTGATGTTCGAGTCTTTTTTCAAAATCCCAAGAAACTTTATTTCCCTTTCCAATTCCTATTTCCTGGAAAGTTATTTGGGTTTGCGGGTTTTTATTTGGTTGTTTGGTGGTGCATTTGCTGGGGTCCCCTCTTTTTTTAATACCAGGTGACAAAAGTTCTAGTAGCTGAATAGTAACAAACTACAGAGTAGACCAAAGAAAACCAAAAAAGTTTGTGGTTTTGACATTAAGAGCCAAAGACAGGGCAGGAGCAGAAAGAGAAAATGTTCGATCCATCTACAAAGACTGAGAGGTTCTCTCCATAATAATAAAGAACGTTGCTCAATGACCTTTTTTCCTTTTTTTTTTCCTTTTTTTTTTCTTTTTTATTCCTTTTTTCTCCCCTAATGTTGCCCCTTTTCAGCTTTTACCAGCCCATGTAGATTCCTCCTCCCCTGTTCTTTGCGAAAAATCGGGTTAGTGAGCAAGAAGTTGGTAACGAAATACCCGCTACTTATTATTGCTGCTCCTGGGCGCCTGGCACCAGGGAAGGCTTCCACGGAGCCTTCTGGACTGGAGGCTTTCCACAGTAAAGATATAAAATGGTTCCAGTGACTCACCTGATGTTTGCCAAGTGGAGGTTAATATCGGTGGATCCGCATTCAAGCCTCTGTCCGCATTTATTGGGTGGCTGGTAGTGTTATGTCTCAGCGCGGTGACTCACATGGTTTCTAATCGTAAGGCACCAGAGAAAATATCATGACCATCCACATCGGACAGCAGCCCTGTTAGAAGGACTAGGTTCAGTACATGAGGGGGTCGGAGGGCTTTGGGGACAGCGGAGCCGAGCTCTCCTGCTGGCAGCCCCAGCACCGAGTGTGATCCCCCTCCCCGAGGGCGCCGGGAGCGGGGGGCTCCGCGGCAGGGGCAGGGGGCGCCGCGGAGGTAGTTGCGCGGGAAACAGTTTTGAAGCTAAGGGAGGGAGTGGGCGAAGCGTGTGGGCTGCAGGACTCGGGACTTTGGAGCACGTCCTGAGTTAAAGGAGTATCTACTGGACTTCAGTAAATACTGCCCTTAATCTCAGGGGTTTAAGGCTGGATGGCCTTTTGCATTCCTTTCAAACAGAGGGGGCTGCCCTTCCCTTACCTACCTCATTTAATTTCCACCGATCCCTCCTAGCATTTGTCCTGTCCATCTGGAAGGGGGGTTCCCCGCCCTCCTTTTCTTAGTCTGCCCCCCTCTGCCATCTCTGTCTCTCCTTCCTTCCCCACAAGCTTAAACCAATTACACCGCTTTGCAAATAAAGTGCCGCCCCAGGGGGAGTTGCAGGCAAGGGGAACTGCCTTGTTTGCAGGTGCATCTCCAGCTTTGTAGGTGCGAACGCCTTTGTGCGACGGACAAATGGGGAGAGGAGGAGGAGGAGGTGGGTACTTCTGCGACGTAAGATCCACATCAGCTCAACTCCACTCACATCCCAGCCGGCACTTCCTCACTTTCTCAACTGTCTCGCCCCACACCGCTCCCTGCCTGCTTTTTGGCTGGTTATAGAGGAGGATTCAGCACCCCCCGCCCCTCCCGAGAGCTGGCTTCCTGCTAGGTCGGGCTTTCGGGCTCTTTTCCTGCTGCCCGTCGCTTGCTTGCAAGAGGGCTGGATGGTTACACCGGGCAGGTTGGCTCCATAATGTTAGGGACTGTGAAAATGGAAGGGCATGAAACCAGCGACTGGAACAGCTACTACGCCGACACTCAGGAGGTGAGTAAATCCCGGGGTCTGGCTCCGCTGCTGTCCCTATCCACGAGGGAGGGGGAGTCGGCGGTGGGGAGGAGGGGGGGGACTGGGGATCTGGCCGGGGGCAGCAATCGTAGGAATCGGTTTATGCTCCAGGTCCTGCCAGAGCAAACGTGCCTTCCCCCTCCCTCCGGCGCTGAAGCTGGCTAGGCTTCCCGAGAAAAACACGGCTTCAGAGAGCGCCGGCGGCTTTTGAGGGAGACCCGGGGAGTCTGCGGGCCCTCTGAGGGGGGAGCCGGGGTAGCCCCTGATCTCATCTAAAAGGCGTAATCTCCGCTTGCGGCGCCCACAAAAGTGCCCCGAAAACTCTTGGCTTGGGGCAGAGGACTAGCTGCGCTGCCGGCTCTGGGCTCCTTCCCGGCAGATGGCAAGGGACGAGGGAGCCGCTGGCCGGCGCTTCCCGGGGCGGGGGCAGCGCTTTCCCCGGGCTCCTCGGCGGGGCCGCCGGCCTCTCTGCTCGCCGTCGCCGGGGGCCTGACCTATTAAATCCGGGCGAAAAAAAATGGAGGGGGGTGAAAAATAGCCGTTTGTTCGTACTTTGCCAAGAGGGGCTGCCGCGGCGTGCGCTGCTGCCGCGGGCCGGCGGGCGGCGCTGCCGGGAGCGGCCTGGGGAGCCAGGCCGGGAGGGGGCCCGCACCGGCCCCGCTGCCCGGCCCGCACCGGACTCACCTCACCGGCCCGATCCTGCCGGCCCGAGGCTCCCTGGCAGGCCCTTCCGCTCCCCGCTCCTGTTTGAAAACACGGTGCGAAGCGAGGGGGAGAGAACCACCCAAGAAGCGCCAACAACTCCGGCAGAGGGGCACGGAAGAGCCCGGAGCCCTGCCTGCGGGGCGCGTCGGCCCTGCGGGGGTCCGGAGTTCGCACTGTGCCTCTACGGCTCTGCAGGGGGGTTCTGTGAGAGAAGCCAGCGCCTAGAGCAGCCCCGCCAGCAGCCCCTGGGATTCCCGCCCGGGAAGGAGCCGTTTTAAGGAAGTATGTTGGCGAGGCAGGCACCTAGGTGTGCGCACCCGGGCATTGCATCAGCACACCCGGACACACGGCTCCACAGTCCTCACGCCTCGTCCCTCCACCCCGGAGCTGGCACACACGCGGGCACAGGCAGATACGTGTCACCCTGCTGACATCTTATTTAACAGAGGAAAGTCGGCTAAGGGCAAATTAGGGCCATCCTAATTATGAGCCGTTTCCACATTCATTTATCTTCCCCATATTCATTACCCACGAACATAAAGTTAAGGGATGTTCGCTTTTTCTGGTTTTGTTTGTTTGTTTTTTCCTCAATGTTTTCTCCTCCCCTGCTATTTAATTTACATCAGTGCATGGCTGCAAGGTGGGAAACCCATCCGCGTTCTATCATTTCAAATAATTAATGTGATCCTCTACATTAAAAGCACATTTATAAGCTCGTGGAATTTGTACTGAACAGTAATGAGTTGTATACAGTTACCTGTCACATACACATCCTTTTCTTCACTGTATTGCCTTTCTTCAAGGTAAACAGGAATGTCTTCCTTCTTCCTGTTAATTCAGATGCCGTACTGGAAAGCACAATTTCAGGCTCTCCGATTCTGTCTTCTTTAAGAGTTGCGTTATGTGGTTGGGTGCTACAATTTTTTTCACGTCGAGCAATTGTAGAAAATCTCGGGCAGGAAAGTTCAGGCTTTTCATACTTTGGAAAAGTTTTCTTTTTGCTTGTTTTGGTTTGTTTGTTGGTTGATTTGGGTTTTTTTCCTTTGGTTTAAATACTGACTTGATAGAAAATGCAGGCAAGGAGCAAGCTTTCCACAGATAAAAAGCGGCCACGTGAGCTGTTTATTTTTACCTTTTTTTTTTTTTTTTTCTCATTATGACATTATCGCATCTTGTGGAAGAACAGAAATTTAAATCAGTGCAAGGTGGGAGAGATGCATGAGATCATTATAAAAAAGTTTAATTTATCCTCGGCGCAGACATTGTACATCAGTAAATTTCAATGAACTAATTACTTAAATATTTAGCTAGCGAGGAGGGACACAAAAGCTGCAAAAGCTCGCGAACGCTTCGGGAGGAAACCTCCTCCCGGGGCAGATAAAGCCCTCAGCCCGGCTCTGCGGTGCTGCCCCGGGAAGGCCGTCGCTCCGCGAACCCCGGGGGCCCCGCGGTAGCAGGCGCAGGCCGATACTCGCCGGTAAAATGGGATCGAGCAGCCCCTCTCCATGTCTATCTATAAACACGTATGTATATTAATTAGACGTTTTCATCGCGCCAGCGGCCTTTCCGTGCGGCTTCTGGAAAGTGCTTTCCCGGGGTCGGGGAAGCGGAAGGTGTCCGGCGGCAGGACGTTTGCACGGCTCGCTGGGCAGGAGGGGCAGGACGGGCGGATCCGGTCCCGCAGGGGTCCTGCCTGTCTTTCTATCTCCCCTAATCCCCTCTCTCCGTCTCGCTGTCCTAGGTCTATTCCTCGGTGCCCGTGAGCAACATGAACTCGGGGCTGGGCTCCATGAACACCTACATGACCATGAACACCATGACAACGAGCGGCAACATGACCTCCAGTTCCTTCAACATGTCCTACGCCAACACGGGGCTGGGGGCCGGGCTGAGCCCCGGCGCCGTGGCCGGCATGCCAGCGGGCTCTGCGGGGCCGGTGAACGGCATGCCAGCCGGCGTGGCCGCCATGGGCACGGCGCTGAGCCCTGGCGGCATCAACGCCATGTCGGCCCAGCCGGCCCCCATGAATGGGCTGAGCCCCTATGGCGGCATGAACCCCTGCATGAGCCCCATGGCCTACACCCAGTCCAACCTCGGCAGAACGCGGGACGCCAAGACCTTCAAGCGCAGCTACCCCCACGCCAAGCCACCCTACTCCTACATCTCGCTCATCACCATGGCCATCCAGCAGGCGCCCAGCAAGATGCTGACGCTAAGCGAGATCTACCAGTGGATCATGGACCTTTTCCCCTATTACCGACAGAACCAGCAGCGCTGGCAGAACAGCATCCGCCACTCGCTCTCCTTCAACGACTGCTTCGTCAAGGTAGCCCGCTCCCCCGACAAGCCCGGCAAGGGCTCCTACTGGACCCTGCATCCCGACTCCGGCAACATGTTTGAAAACGGCTGCTACCTCCGCCGGCAAAAGCGCTTCAAGTGCGAGAAGCCGGCTAACAGCAAAGCCCCTCAGGAGGGCAGGAAAGATCAGGCTGGGGCCTCCAGTTCCAGCTCCAACTCCCCCCTGCACAGAGGCCATAATAAACCCTCGCAGCTGGACACCGCCACTTCACTCTCCAGCTCCAACCCGTCCACCAGCCCCCAGTCTATGGACCAGAGCGGATCGAGCACGGAGCTAAAGACCTCGGCCTCGGCCGCTTCCTCCACCATCAGCTCCGTCCCCGCCTTGGCCTCTGTCCCTCACCCCCCTCACTCCTTAGCCCACGAACCCCAGCTCCACCTCAAGGGAGATCCCCACTACTCCTTCAACCACCCCTTTTCCATCAACAACCTCATGTCCTCCTCGGAGCAGCAGCACAAGCTGGACTTTAAAGCCTACGAGCAGGCGCTGCAATATTCCTCCTATGGGGCCAGCATCCCCGGCGGGCTGCCCCTGGGCAGTGCCTCCATGGCGGGCCGGAGCAGCATCGAGCCCTCGGCCCTAGAGCCCTCCTACTACCAAGGTGTGTATTCCAGACCTGTGCTAAACACCTCCTAGCTCTGCATCCCCCGCCGAGGCCGACCCCCTCTTCCTCTCCTCCCTTCCCCTTTCCTGGCTTATCTTCTCTTTTTCCCTCTCCCTGCAAAACCCGAAGTGTTTCCGCACTCTGCGTGCAAAGGACTGTTACTTTCTGATTGTCTCGCAAAGCGTTGTGTGTTGTTACAAACCACCACGACCTCCTGCAAAGCCGGCTGCGTCCCACTTGTACATACCCCTCCCCGCGCCCCCGCCGCCCAGCCCCGCTTCCCGGAGATCGCCCCAAGCCTTTGCAGGGTGTTTCTAAAAAAGAAGAAAAAATTGTTGAGCTTGTAAACTACTTGTTTGTGCTTTCCGCCCCCTCGTCCTTCTCCCTTCTGTGCTCTATAATCTCATGTAAGTTTACAGGTATGTGGCAATACTTTAACAATACGGAGATGAAGAAGCGAGTAGACATTTAAGGCTTTTTTTAATTAAAAAGGCTTTGAAGGACAATACTGCTGTGAAGTAGCAAAACACTAAGAGAATCTCTAAGCAACAAGAGGACTATTTACTTTCTTGGATCATCCTTTTGATACTTGCAAAATAAACCTTCGGCTAGTACAACACGCGTACACCCAGATGCTGCGGGCCGGATCCTACACTCCCGAGGGGACCAACTGGAGCTTTGGAGTGCAGGATGCGACCCTGATTTTCTTCCAAGTGTTACCTGTCTTGGGATGTAATATAAAGTTACAAGAGGTCACAGCCAGTTGGATATATTTTTTTTTCCTTCCCATCTGTTACTAAAGATTGCCGTTCATCAGGAACTCTCATCAACATGTGGATGACTTGCTTATTTAATTTAAGTGTCTCTTCATTGTGTACCAGCTAGAACTGTGTATGTATAACAAGGTTATTTCCCACCTTCCCCAGGAAACGTTGACTATTACACCAACGCAAGGAAAAGAGGAGAGCTCTTTCTCCCTCCCCTTTTCCAACATGTTTAATAAATTCCACATCAATTTTTTTATTTTGTGGCCCTTTAATTATCGCCATCGTCAGCTTGTTTCATCCAGTGTTAATGCACTTTCCACAGTTTTACACGGTGTTAGCATAGCCAGACGGGTTTTATTATTATTCCTGTTCGCTGTCTCAATGTTCTTAATTTATTGCATGGTTTATATTTTTCTTTCTTTACAGCTGGAAATTGCTTTAAATGACAGTTAAAAAAAAAAATTACACGTGAAATTTTGTTAATTTTATAAATGTGATTGTAATTGAAAAATATTTTGATTTAAAACGATAACTGAGAATTTAATGCGTGAAGTATGTTTTTGATCATTTGCAGTTAAGGATTTAAATAAATCAAGTGTTAACAATGAAAGGCTTCTGCTATTTTCTTTTAAAATTTTAGGGGCGAGTTGGGAGGACGGAGCCATGTGCCAGAAAAACAAAAGTAGAGCTAAAGGGTGGATGTGAAGAACCATTTGTAGGACCAAGCTTGTGCGGAGGGCCCCGGGGCTGGGGTGGGGGAGGGCATCATTGCTGCGGGAAGGGGACTCGCCTGTGAGGGGTATCTGCGGGGCGCTGCGATGTCACCGATGTGTGATGTGCAGGTGTGTACGTGGTTGTGTCTTTTCTTTTATTGTTTTGTTTGTGTTTTGGTGGTTTTGTTTTTGTTTTTGTTTTTTAATTCACTGTGCCGGGGTAGGTTGAGGGAGGGAATAAAAAAAGCCACCCGAGGCGTTATAACGTCCTGGGTGCTCTGTGGCCGGGGCTGCAGGGGCGGCGGCAGCTAAAACTTGATTTCCTCCAGCGGACACCCGAGGGAAGCATCTCCAGCGTTGCTCCACCTCGCCCCGCGCCGCTGGAAAGTCTGGACCGAGCTGCCAGCCCACCTCCCGCTTTCTAGCCCCGACTCGGATAGACCCCGGTAACAGCAGTAGCCGCGCTGGTAGCCAGCAAGCGGCACCGTCAGAGGGGATATGCGTGTTTGTGTTAAACGTGAACAGATTTCGCTGTGCTCAGCCCCCTTCGTGCACGGCCGCCGGACAAAAGAACTGTGTAATTCTCATAATTATCACATAATTGCCCCCTGACGGGTTAAGGACAGCTGCGACAAACTGAATTTTAGGGTGGATTTAGAAAAGAAAAGCCAAACCAGCGTCCCAAAAATCTCACCAAATTCCTCCAGCACCCAGAGAAAAATGGAAGAAAAAATACTGGGAGAGCCGCCGAGCCGCCGGCTTCGCAGGTGGGGCGGCTGGCGGCGGGGCCGCGAGGGACCGAGGTGCGAGCACGGCTCTCCCGCGGAGACAGAGCCGGCTCCGGCGTTGTTCTACGCGGCTGCGCTCGGCCGGGCGGAGATCTACCGCGGGTTCCGCCCGCAGTGTCCGGTAGCGGGAGGGAGCGGGGAGTCGTGCCCGGGGCGCCGGGCTTGGCCGTGTACCCCCTGCCCCGGCTGTGCGGCCCCTACGCGCTGTGTTTCCTGAGCTGGCAAACACCAACAGATCCCCTGAAGCCCGGGGCAGCTCGGGGTTGCTCGGCACCAAGTCCGGGCAGGTGGATCCTCTTTAAAGTCCCTCTTCTTCTGCCAAAAGGAGCTTCTTGCGAATCGAGACAGGATGAAGCCCGTTTTCACCAGGACTTCACTTGTCTCCCACAGATTAGTCTATAGAGAATATGCCACTGCAGCGTGGAGACATTGATTTAATGCCTTGGGCTTGTACACAGAAAATATCCATCGACCTACAGCGATAAGGCAGCAGGTTTCACGTATCAGCTGAGGAGCACAGACCGTGTGTAATGGAAATATTCGGGGCGTGGGTAATAAAAGGGTTTAAGCGGACCGACGCGGCTCCAAACCTCTCATAGATAAGGAGTGGAGCCTGTCACGGATACAGCCCATGCCCTTTCGCCACTCGCCGTCAAGATTATATTTCTTTCCTTTCGTCTCGAAGGCAAATAGTTGCTGCGGTGGGCAATGATCCACTGACATAACAGGGATGCGGCTTATGTTAAAAATGCGGATCTCCGCTGCAGCGAGTGCAGATTTCTGTGATCAATTTAAGACTCGGAAGTTAACAGAGGGGAGAAGAATCCCCTGCTTTGTGTCGCACCCCTAGTTGCCCTGCTGCTGCTTGAATCCTGTGCCCAAGATGCCCCCAGCCACAGTGCAAAAATACACTAAAAGTAGGCTCCATACGACTAGGGTGCATCCACCAGCCCCACAATTTGTATAAAGGAGCTTAAGAGCATCTCTTCCCACCCGGACGGCTCACTCCGTGTAGGGAGAGACGGAGTTGGAAGGTACGGGAGTTTTGCCCATGAAGGAGGTGGTATCTCAGCCCTGCGTCGGAGACACGGGCAAAGCGGGGGCCCGGCGTGCTGAAGGCTCCGGCCATCACCTCAGTTTATAGGGGAACTTCGCCTTTTCCTACACGGCAATTATCTCCGACCGGCCACGTGCGAGGGAGAGAAAACGGCTCATTTAACGTAATTAAGTACAAGAGGGGAGTAATTCAGAGTGGAGGGGTATCTCTGTAAAGATTTATGCCGAGTTTGGGCGGTAAGGAGGCCCCCGGCCTGAAGAGGGTGGGGTGTCTGGGGCGTTTTTAGGACGCACCGGCGGCGCTGGGGCCGTCAAGGTGGGCAGCGGGGCGGCCGCCACCCCGTAGGGGTGGGCATGGGCAGCCCCTGCGGTCCGGGCGCGAGGAGCCGCGGCGGGTCCTGCCCTGCCCTGGCACAGTGTGGCCCTCCTGTGCGACGGAGACTGGTGGCCCTGCGGCCCCTGGCAAGGGGGGCAGGATGGGGCTCTCTCCCGTGGCACCTCCTAGGAGCACCTGCGAACAGCACTTTTCCTCCGGAAAGTCGATGGAATCAAAACAACTTCAGCCGCCCACATCGGCGGGCGGGGGGGAGAAATAAAATCACAAGTATCTCCTGCGTTGTTTTCTGAACTCGAACGGACAACAATGACATCTACATCGGCAAACAATCGGAAGGTGTACATTTATTGGGGGGAATTAACTTGAAGTGTAAGCGACTGAAATATGAGAAATAATATTTCCCGGTCAGGTGGTTTTTTCCCCCCCTCTGAAACTTAGTCATGTCAATGAAATAAAAGTAAATCATAAAAGAAAGGCGAGAGAAAACATTTGTCCGTTGGCATAGTTTTAATTTTAAAAAATTTTTAAAAAATATTGAGTAGATACTGAATACTTGAATGGTTACTGGTCCGTCGACACAAACGCGAAATAAACGAATTCCCTCGCTGTAACGCCAACTAGCCTTATAAAAGCACTTGACTGGGTTTTAATTTTACAGAGATACTGTAGATAAAACGTTCGATTGCCATAACAATGCACCTTGTATTATTTATTTTCTGTTCTGACATAAACGGGATATAGGCATATATACGTGAATATGTGTGATCAATCACTCTGGAAAAAATATTTTTCAAGCAGAGGCTCGATAAACGTATACTTTTCCTGTGCATTTTTGAGATAATTTTAGTTAGTTGAAGAAGGAAATTATCCTCATATGAACATGGGATAGAAAGTTCTCTCGGGGGGCATATAGATGTATATATTAACATTTATAATTAATACGTGTTTGTTTGTTTTTTTTTTCCAGGGAAGACAAGTGGAAATATACACAACACACAAAGACCAGGCGAAAATCACACAATAGTGCACAGAGAGTGTGACCGTGGTACCGAATGTACACGTAAGTCGTCGCAAAACTCCCACGCTTGCAATGTTGTGTTAGAAAATCTAGGAGAATTGTTAATAACTAAAATAAAAATGCAATTAGTTTGATTATTTAAATGTCAAGGGCAGTGCTGCAAAATAGGTGAGGTTTTTTTTTCTCTTAATGTAAACCCAGGCTTCTCAGCTACTACTAAAGGCAGAGTAATAACTAAAAAAAAAAAAAGAAAGAAAGAAAAAGAAAAAGTACGTTTTCTGCTATTTGCAATGTCGAAAGGTCTTTTTCAGCGGGAGAAAATAATTGAGGGAAGAGGGAAAAACTGGAGGCGATAAGAAGAAAACCTGCCTTTGTTCTCTCTGGTTATTTTCTACTAATTATTCTGGCCATTGTGACAAAGTAGCAGTTAAGGATAGATTAGTGTAAATAATCTCGCATTTCACTCCCAAACCGTGCAACTTTCTGGCCCAAGCTGTGCCATGTTGTTTGTATTTCTCCCCTTCACCTCAAACAGAAACTCATTGAGATTTCAGATCTTTGAACTTTGGACAGATCAAACTGCCAGCGCTCACCTTTGTCTCCAGCCATTAGGACTTAAAACATATGTAGCCTCATGGCAGAATCCATTTGTCTCTATGAGGGGGAAAAACAAAAAAAAATTCTTTCTTCTCCCCACCCCAAAACTCCTACATTTATTTGAATTCACTGAAAAGACCATTTCCCGGAATGCCGCCTCTGCTGCGGGACCGTTGCTCAGGCGGGTTTTGCCCAGACGGGTTATTTTAGGGAAGCTCCTCGCTGGTTTTGGTCGTTATTTTGCCACTACCCTTTCACTGCTGGTAAAATAATTTTTCCCATGAAATGTTCATATACCTTCTCATTATTCCAAGGGGGAGCTACCGGCAGAATATGGATTATTATTATTATTATCATTACCACCAGCAGGCAGAACCTGGACACTGCCGTGCTCCCTCTGCTCTGGGCGCCCCTCGGAGGTCCCCTCCGGCGGAGGGGGAAGCTCTGAAAGGGCGTGGAGGCTGCGCGGTAGCGGGCGGGCGCGGGTCCCGGTGGGCGCGGAGTGTGGGTGCCACTGCCCCCACGGGATGCCCCGGTCTCCTGCCCCTGCCCTGGTGGCCTGAGCCTTACCCACCGGGCGGCGTTGCCCACGTGTGTTCCAGCCCAGTTTGGGTTGGCGACCCCCGCTCTTCGCCTTCACCAGGATCCCCGGAGGGAGCAGCGGGGGGCGGGGGTCCCCGGGTGGACATGTTTCGGGTGACCATATTTCTGCTTCCGAAATTAGGCTCGTTCATACACCCCTTGGCAGGGAAAGGGTGCGAAGCCCACCGTCGTCCAGGGGAAAAACCACCCCCATGACCTGGGAATGGAGGCATCCCCTGCATAGATTGGGCACTCTTTGGCTATGAGCAGTCAGACGGAGGTGTCCTGTGCTCCCCAGGGCGTGCACCCATTTCAGGAGGGCTCCAGGAGCTGCCCCACGCCTCTGAGAGTGGGACCCCCGTTATTCCATCCCCACTTCGCCCTAGCAGGGCGGGGGTTGGGAGAGGCTTTCATTTCGCCCCCAGCCTGCCTGGGCACCAAGGCACAGAGTCCCCTGCCCTGGGAGCAGGATCAGGCCCTCTCGCATTTCTACGGCAAACACCGCCTTTATGCCCGATACCTCTAAGTGCTCCCTAATGAATCATCTACATTTGCAATCTACTGCGCAGTAGCTGAACTATATTTTCCTCTTTATTCCCTCTCTTCTCCGAGCCTGCCCGGCGGGTTGCTAACACACATTTCCTCCGGTTATCACCGGCGGAAAATGTAAACATGTTGGTAACTAGGAGGTGGGCCTCATTCTGCAAACCGGGATCTCTCCATAGTGACTCTCAGTAATGACCTCTTTAGCATAATAAAGCCCCGGGGGCGGGGAATCTTTGAACTGCGGGGCAGGAGATTGGAATAAGAGCATGTCTGAACTTATTCAAATGTATGCAACAAGTTTTCTAGTTCTAAGGTTATCTGATGTGACCAACAGACATTTTCCCTTTTCCTTTTTTCCTTGTCTGGTTGCTTTATCTCAGGAAGTACTTTACAAACTTCGGGTATGTCATTAAGTTATATAAAATGGGGGGGGGGGGGAAATAGTAACAAAACCAAGCCCCGACCTCACATTTAGTGAAAAAAAACAATAGTAGAGAAAAATTCCTGTCTAGAAAGCAGGATGCCTTCGCTTCTAAGTACATGGCAGCAAACCTAACATCACATCTCTGTCACCAGAAACCCTGGCAGAACCATCAGAAACTGTGAGCGGAGGGGACTCCACACATCCCCGCCCCCCCGGGGTCCCTCTGTTCCGCCAGCTCCGTGCACCCGCTCCCGGCTGTCCAGGGCTTGGCCCCCGCAGACAACCGAGCAACCCAAGAGCCACGGCGCATCTCCTCGGGTCTTAAAAACACCCCCAGCGGTATACCGGTGTCCAGAGGACGGGGGGGGGGGCGGAAAACGGCTGACCGGTGCAGAGCAGAGCTCTCCCCCACCTCCCCCGGGCAATTGTTCCCTTGAGCCCCTATTAATGCGGGACATATGTTATCCACAGGCAGTAGGCAGCGGTGAGACTTCGTCATCTAACTTGTTGCTCAACTTACGAGGCGGTTCTCATCTTCTCATCAAAAGCCGCCGGTCTTTCTTCAGCCGTATGGACAAAAATGTGAACAACAATGCCCGCCTCCCTTCACTTCAAAAGCTGCCATCGCGGAGGCTACCCAGAGAATTTTCTCTCTGCCTTTCATTCCCGGTTTGAAAAAAAGGCACTACAGGGCCAAGGCGCTCCTAATACTCTTTGATGGGGATTGAATTCATTATCTCCAATAACACAATTGTGCTTGGCCAACGAAAAGAGCAAAGTAATACTCATCTAGAATTAGAGAGAGGGGCTCAGAAGAAAGGGAGCAGGAGGGTGAGGGGGGTGGGGGCATTTCAAAAGAAAGGGGGGGGGGGGGGGAATGAGAAAACACCTATATCGAAAATCGGCTTGGAAGGAGGGGGTCCACAGCAGTTTAAATTACAGAAGTGTATTAAGTGGCGCATTGTAGGGCTCAGGGTGCGTTGGTGGTCTGACTGCGCATTCCTCCCTCCGCCGGCCGAGTCGGCACCGCCTGGGTTGGAGGTTCTTGACATTTCCCTCCCCGGAACGGCCCCGGGGCCGTCGGGGCCCACCGCCTCGCTTCCTGCCCCAGCACACCCCGCCGCCTGCCCCCGTGCTAGCCGAACTGCAGACGGGGAGACCTCCTGCCTTGGGAGACCCGTCGCTGCACCTGCGGTCCTCTCCGGCTCACCCTGACTTAGAGGAGGCTTAGCAGCGATGGGAACCTCCGCAAGTACAGAGCAGCTGAACAACCCTGTCCCCTGTCGGGCCCCCCCTCCCCGCCACCTCCAGGGATCGCAGGAACACCCAGAAGCCTCTTCTCGCAGGGTTCGGGGTGGGGTCTCTAGCACCATCACACCCGAACACAGTCCAGGGCGAGGGGCGTGCAAACAACCTCCACCAAGGGTTACCGGTGGCAGCGGGCGCAGCCCGGGGTGTCGCGAATTCGGTCTCGTCGGTGGAGGGCAAGAGATGGAGGAATTAATGAATGACGGAGCGAATGAATGAATGAATGAACAGAGCGAATGAATGAATAACACACGCGTAAATAAATAAATAATCGAGCACCAAAAAAAAAAAAAAATCAACCCATTGGAAACCCGCTGTGTTAATATGAGAGATTAAAATATTTGCCTCTTTGGCTTCAGCGTCAATGTTTTTCTATCGAGTGTTATACAAACAAGCTAATTTTCAAAGCCAAGCAAAATACGGCGATGAGCGGTTACAGGGGTTGCACGCGGGACGGGTGGTTCCGGTGCCCATTGCGGATGGTGCGCGGGTGCGGGCTATTACATCCGTGTCCACAGGCACACGGAGCGGCGGCCAGATGGGCTGGAGATACAAACCTCTTTGACTCTCCGCACGCGCATCCATCCCACCTCAGAACCGATATGACTTTCCAAACTTCCCAGCGCCCCACCGCAGCGGCCCGAAGGAGCTTAAAGCGGGCACAGAACACCAAGTGGGATCTGCCAGAGCGGCAGGAGGTGTGTGCCCGTGGAGCTTCAGAAAAGGTGAGGAGCCCCAGCCTCACCCCCCTGGGTGTTGGCCACATCTTGCAAATGATGTATTCAAAACTGTTGTGTTTTTTTGTTGTTCGTCCGTTTATTAAGTAATTAATGAATTAATTTCCCAGGCAATGTCCTTTAGGCATTGGCGGTTACATGGAAGGGGCCCAGCAAAGCACATCGGTCATCATCCAGGGACCTCCTGGCTGCTCCCGAGGGGCAGAGTGGTGGCACCTCGATTCCCAAGAGTCACACTGCACTTTGGAGAGCTGGAGTCCTCCCACCACACCCTAAACTGGGAACCGGGAACCCTAAACTGTGCAGTCGAGGACTTCACTCCGGTAGTGAGAAATCCCATCGCCTTCGGTGGGAGGTTTGCCCCAGGAAGGGACATATTTGCCAAAGAGGGAGACGGGAGGGCGGGACCATGTCTTCCAGCCTGCGTGGGGGTTTCTTCATGTGCAATACTGATGACCCTGTCGCCTTCCCTCTCACAAGACAAAGCTGACCTTGAGAGGACTGGTTTCTGTGGATCTACACTCGTTTTAAACACTCCCCGGGCAGGGGGTAGTTTTTTCTTTTTTTTCTTTTCCGAGATTGCACTGATCTCAGCAGAGTCCGAGGTTCAAGGATTTCAGTGTATTTCCCACTTTGTAAAGTGCCTTAGGGGTTTATTTTTACTTGAAAGGAGGGGGGCTGCTTATTTGTTTAAGAAATTTTACAAAATCTAGAATAAGGAGGTTGTTCCCATGGAAATTTGCAGCAAAATACTCTTGTCTTCTGCAGAAGCAAACCTCAGGTTGTTTTTGATGAGATCTGCTTAGAACAAGCATAAATGTTAACTGACTCACTATGCATTTCATTGTTTGTAGTTTACCTCCCCGTTCATAATGACTTCTCCAATGTATACATTAAATGACCACATACTTCATGGCCAAGAATGACTTTTTCTAAGCCAGTTTACCGTAATGATCAATGTATACTTTTATACAATAGACTTTAATTGTTACAAGGGAGGCTTTTGGTCTATGAGAAATAATTTGGTTTGTGCCGCAGCAAGAGAGGATTAGGAATTCAGGTAAGGAATGAGCAGCACCAACAACTTAATCCCTAGGCAACAAAGATCCTCCTTCCACGCCAGATTTCTTTCCATTAAAAAGCAGGACACAACACCATCTCCAGCTCGCTGGACCAGTCAGATATTAGCCTATGACAGACAGCATCAAGTCGGGGGCTTGGGAGGGGGGGTGAGGTGTCCTGCGGGCTCCCACCGCCGCCCTCGAGGAGGGGTGGGAATGCAGCGGGGGAAGCCATGGGCAGCCACAGCCCTGCTCCTTCAGTCTCACTTTTCTTGGTTATTGGAGCCTTTTAACAACAGTGAAGGTGAGAATGGCTCATTCAGATCATTATCTCTTAAAAAAAAAAAAAAAAAAAAAAAAAAAAAAAGAGAGAGAGACGTACAAGTTGATGCGGTAAAAAAAAATTGCGTGCCACTAGGTGAAACCCACCACCAAGATGGACCGGAGATACATAGCAATACTCTGCTGAATGAAAGTGACCTCTTAATGCTTCCTCTTCCCTCTACACCATCTTTTCTCTACTCCTGTTTCAAGAGTGAAGTCAGCTGAGATAACTCTCCTAGCATCACTAAGCAAGGCAAAGGGTTGTTAAGGATGCTAAAGAATGTCTAGGAGGACGCTGGGCTGCAGATAGTTTCTATTCTTCCTCTATCAGCAGTGTAGCTTAGCTGGCGGATTTCCTTCTGCCACTTCCAGGTTCCTGGGAGAGACTGACCTACTGGTGAGTTTCTTCCTCCCCGAGACTCAGTCTCCCTCCCACAAGCACAAAGCCACACACAGCTGGACTCAAAGCACCCCAAGAGGGGAGCTGCTCAATGCAGACCCACCGAGACACAACTGTGTGGGCCTCTGCTGTGCTCAAGCTGGGTGAAGGCTGGAAATACCCCAGTGGCAGAATCAGGGGGCCTTTGGAGGTACTTTCATCCTTTGACTATCAGCTCTTTTAAAGGGGGCTTACGCTTCACTCTGTTACAGATGTGTTACAATCCACGTGTTACTGGAATGCAGTAAGTAAATAAGACCTAATTAAATAACAACCCTAAGTATCTTTAAGAGATGCACAGCACTTTGCAGGGCGGAACTGCAAAAGCCACTCAGTGTTTTTTTAGCAGAGTTTGGATTTTTAAAGCCTGAAAAAATTGTATGCATTTCCAGTCTCATCTTGATGCTATGGATGTGTTTCTTTCACTAGAGGTAAATAAGGGATACAGTATTTTTTCACATACTGTCTCATAACAGAGGTTCTTCACACAGTAGTTCTGAACTTTCTGGCAAACACATTAATGTGAGAAACCAGAACATTTCTGTCTTCTGTCCCAAAAGATATGATGGTAGCTTTAAGACTTGAGTAATGTGCAAGACTTGCTAGGAATTAGTAAGCTTTAAGCCATAAATGTGTTCCCACATATTTGTATTTTTGTATATTTGTACATATTGTCTCCATTCTAGAACGGCTGGAATAGAAGAAGGGCTACTACATATATTAATCAGAAAAAAAAAACAACTTTCGGGAAGGGGTAATTTCTTTTCAAATTTTTAATTTCAGAAAAAGTAAGGTCACTGTACTTCACCAGGTGGATTTTTTGTGACAGGGCAATCTAAGAACAAACGATCCATATATATGTTTTGGATCGAATACTTATTAACACTCAGATCCTCCAGACTGCAGCAAACACAAAACACGTGTCACTGAGGTTGTGAAGTACAACAGTCCAGTTCCCATGCCAGGAACCTTAGTGAGGAAAAAAATACAAGAGTGAAAACCACAGAGAAAACATCGGCTGTCTTTATACTTAAAAAAAAAAAAAAATAAACCTTTTCATTTTCCCCTAGAAGTATCAGTAGCACCTTTCAATATTGAGCTGCAAACCACAGCTAAACCCCTGCGAAAATAATGTACAGACACACGAAGACATAGAGCTCTTTAATTTACCGAAGGCACAGGCTGGAGCTCTCCTCATCTGCAAGAACCTGTGCTCTATAGGCTTTGCGGTTTGGCACATGCAACACGCCTCAGCCAGGATCAGAGGAGCAGGATACTTAGGAAATTAAAGATCTAGGGGAAAAACAAATCAAAACAAAACAAACCAACAGAGAGAAAATAAGTTTTTTTTCAAAAATAACACTGGTTTAATTACAAAATTATTGCTCGGTTTACTGAAAACGGGGGCTTCTCAGAATGACCAGAGGAGAAATGAAAGCTCGGGCCACCCTTGTGCAGTTACAGCGGGTAACAGGCTAGTCCTCCCGGAGCCCTTCTCGCCTCCCGGTTTCAGAGCGGTTAACGGGGCTTTGCTTCCCTCCGGGGCGCGGCGGGGCTCCCCGGCCCGCTGCTGCCGGCCTTGCCGCCGCTTCCGCCTCTCCGGGCGGCCACTGAAGGCGGCGGCCAGCGCCGGGAGGGGGACCGTGGCCGCGGCCCACCCCCTCCGGCACCGCGCGGGGATTCCCTCCTCCCCCGTCTCTCCTCCGTTCCCAGGCGCACACCGGGCCGGGGGGTGTGGGCTGCCGCCGGCGGCCGAGGGATTATCGGTCCCGGCGCGGTGGGGGCGGGGAGGCCGCGGCCCGGGACCGCGGGCGGGGAGAGCGGGCGGGCCGGGAGCCGCCCCTTGCGCGGAGGAGGGGGTAGGCGGGCAGCCAGCCCGCTGCAAAGCGCGGGGCTGCGAGCGAGGGACCTGGCACAGCCTGTGGCTGTGTTGAAGACCCCCCCCTCCCTTTCCTTAAGGCAAGGTCTTAGTGCCCCCAGCCCCGCCAGACACGGCGGTTGAGTCAACCCCGGCCCATCCCTGGAGGCAGGGGACTCCCCGTGGGGCGGGCAGAGGCCGAAGCACTCCCGCAAGCCGGGGGATTTCCTCCTGCTCCTTCACTTCCTGTTGCCGCCGAGCCCCGGAGCCAGCTAGGGCAGAGGCTCCCGGCTGCGGCAGCTCCCGGGGCGCGGAGACCCGCGGTCGCGCTTCCTCCGCGGCGCCCCACGGGGCTGCAGATGCCTAAACGCTTCCGTGGGGTCACTTGCGCTTCCAGGCACCGCTGAGGCTCCTGGGCTGCAGCTCCCCGGCGGGTGGGTATCTACCAAAAACTGCCTTCCTGCCTTTGAGATTATTTAGTTTTCAAGCACGGGTAACTGCTATTCTGATCAGGGGTTTTCTTAAAAATATATATATAAAAAGTTAAAAAATAGACCTACCCCAAGCCCCCTCGTCTAAGGTGGGCTTACATCTACGCCAATGGCACCTGGAACAACCATGAAACCAAGCCACCCTCCCTGCCAACGCGTTTGCAGTGTGTTTGTGAAAATGCCAGCCACATAGAGGGTGGATGTGAAATCTGATCTTGCTTCGGGTTCAACTGAAAGACTACAATGATTCATGCTTGACCGTGTCTCCTTGATATTTCTTATTTCGGTTTTTCCTGTTTCCTCCCTCCCATCTCCTGGGGCACGCTTATTCCAAGGGGTCCTTCAAACACTCGAGGAGTGTAAGAACAATGCTATATGCTGTATTTCCTTGAAGAGTTTTATTACCAGGCTATCTAGAATGAAAACAAACAGTGTTTAGCAAAACAACTCTTTAAAAGAAAAGCAGCTGGCACTTGTTAAAAAAGTGGAGGACACATGGCAAGCCACTGGTGCATTTAATAGTATCCTTTCTTTCCTTCTGAGCTGCACGATATTTGGTCTTTATGCAAAGATAAATGAGCAGTCATTGTGAACGACTGATTCTTACTTTCGGTTTTAAGAGGTTTGCTCTCCAGAGGATAGACACCTTTTTGCTTGCAGGGGTGGCACCGGTTGATGCTGTCTACTAGGTGTCTGCCACATCTGCCTGCAGGTGAAGGCAGACAGCAGTTATCAAGAAGGGCCGTGGGCTTGGAGAAACCAAGCTTACACAAGAACCAGGGAGAGGGCCTGTGACTATGGACCATGAGAGAAGCAGGGGTGGCAATAATTCTCCCGAGTGAATAAAGAATTACAAGACAGAAGGAAATGGTCTGAAGTTGCAGCAGGGGAGGTTTAGATTGGATATTAGGAAGAATTTATTTTCTAAAAGAGTGGTCAGGAACAGCCTGCTCAGGGAAGTGGTTGAGTCACCATCCTTGGAGGTATTCAAGAAATGTGTAGATGTGGAATTTCAGGGCATGCTCTAGCGGCCAAGATTGGAAGGGTTTTCTTTTGTGGGTGTTAGTGGTGTTTGGGTTTGTTTGGGGTTTTGTTGTGTGGGTGTTGTTTGTTTGTTTGTTTTAAATGATAGTTGGACTCAGTGATCTCAGAGGCTCTTTCCAACCATGACTATTCTATGATTCTGTAATAACAAGCAATGAAGGCTTGGAAGACAAGAGTGAGGACGTGGAAGGAAAGGATATAAAGCAGACAGTAAGCGAGGGGAGGGGTACCAAGTGGTCACAAGTCAAGAGAAACTGAGGGATGCTGGGAAAAGGAGATGACTTCAGGGAGCAGATGGCTGATAGGAGATGGGGGACAGCATGAAGGTGGACCACACCTGGAGCAGCTGTCTGCCCTTTCTATGAAGTGAAAAGTAATAGGAAAGCAATCTTCTGGCTGTTCCCCCTATTCAGACGATAGGAGACATGCAGTGGAAGTCTGCCTCTGAACAGCAAACAAGGAAGCTTGCTTTTCTATGTGTGTGTTTAAGGTTGAATTTTGACCCCAAGCTGACATCATGCAAATCAAGAGTTGGCTGCTTCCCTCTAAAGGCAAAAGAAATCCAAGGAATCAGATTAAAACACAGAGTTACTAATGTTTCAGTATCTCCTGGTTTGAGGTGTAGGGAGAGGCTGACTCAGGGGTTTCAGAAGCTACTGTGACCTTTACCAGCGGTCAGGAATAGCCACGGATGTTTATTTGCATAGTGCACCAGGTCCTTTATAAACCTGTGGAAGGACAGTCCCTGCTGCCACATTGTGCAGTCCAGGGACTTGCAAAATAGGATCATTAGGTGTTTCTTGGTACTATAATGTCACAGTGTCTCCAGGTTGGTTTTAAAGCATGTAAGAGCATGTGGAGGTACTACTGCAAAAGTTACAAAGCTATAGGCAATAGAGACTCAGGTTAGATAAGGGGCTGGCTGGGTGGAGCTGGTGAACAATGCACGAAAGTGCTTTTCTTTCACTGATCTTGGTTCAAATTAAGGTTAAATTCCAAGGGGAGTGTATTTTTTTTCCCCTCTCTCTCTCTCTTTCAACCTCTCTCTCTCTCCAGGAAGAGATTTTAAAGGGCATAATTTTCTGTTTAAAAAAAAATAATAAAAAAAAAAAAGCAAAGAAAGATACATGTTAATACAAATGTAGCATTCCACAGAGGGGAGCTAAGAGCTGTTGGTGTCGCACCCACAGCTTTTATTCAGCCAAAGCGAGTTCAGCAGTTTCAGCACCTGGCAGGAGCAGGATTGATCCTGCTGTCAAGAAACGGCTATAGCAAAAGCAAGACCACATACAAGCCAGAGTCTGTACAGAAAAATGCTGATACACAGGAGTGGAAGATCAGATTATGAAAAGAATACATAGAGTTCAAGTAATTTTACTGAAATGACACAGTTCTTCCTGTGGGAGGGAAAAAAAAAAAAAAGAAAAAAAAAAAAAGAAAAAAAGTTGGATCAGCTTCTTCACAAAGCGAACTTCATAGAATTTGTTTTGCAACCTGTCCATCATTAGTTTTCTGCTTTGGAGCCAATGTTCCAGGGCACTGCAAGGAAGTGCAATAGTTTCTGTGTCCTTCCAAACTCTGAAAGCCAAAATTCAGTCACTCCTGTGATAAGAGCTCCCCAAACGGCAGGGGCAAAGGTGGCACACATTTAATGCTGCCTTTTCTTTGATATGACAAGAGCTCTTGAAAATCAAAGGGGAAGTCTGTGGTCTTGATCCCGTGAGATAGTATGAGTTTGCTATAGGGGAGCTCTTGGCTTTCAAAGGAGTCCACAGGACCTCCGCCTACACATTGATCTCTACGTAGAGGGGTGCAGCCAGCTCTGCCATGCTCAGGGCCATTTTTCATGTCTGTGTCTGCTTTTGTCTTTTCAGATACACAAGACATCAAAATATGTTATACACCAGCACAAACTAACTTTTCTCCCTTCATTAATAAAACTTCTTTGCCATAGACACAATGCATACTACAGAAACACAAACCTCAGCCTTTTATGAGCTTTGTCTTTTTTTTTCTCCACCAAAACCAAGTATTTTGCTGCATGGGTAAATTGAGTGTTCTTAATATTGACCCTCAGTAGCCTCTCATTACCATAAGAAGGTTGCAGCACGGACTCAAGAAGCCATTGCTTCATCTGTCTTATTTGACTTTACAGTCCAAGACTGCTGTCCTAGGTGTATTTCAACCAAAGTGGTAATGTTCCTAGGAATACTTTGGCCAAAAATTAGTGCACATGCCAGTCCACCTAAATAATATTCCTTTCAAGTGTTGCAGAGCACACAGCTCTGATACCATTGCTTAATCAAACAGTAGTAATTCAGGGTCCATCAGTACCCTAGTTGACAATCAAATGCAGCCATTAGTGATGGACCTGAAAACTAAGTTACCAGCTGGGTACCCCTCTAGGTGTGAGGGAGAGGCACAGCTGCCAGGTGGGGTAAAACTCACGGAGAATTCAAGGTACAGCCTGATAGATTTTGTGAAGTGTCTGCCGGGGAGGGGGGGGGGGGTGGGGTGGGTGGGTGGATACTCAGTGCTGGCATTCAGCTCTGCAGTTCTGTTCTTGTGGTAACCTTCCATACATCTTTGAGTCCAGCTTTTGACTTCCTCTCTTTGAACCAGCATCAGTGCAGTGTTTCTTGCCCCCTTTTCATGGTCAGTGCAGTATCACTCTTCCTGCTCATCAGCTGTCACCCCTCACTGCCAGCCCTGCCTGCCTCCTGGCACTGCTCCCTGTCATGCTCATGCCAACAACAGCCTCACCCCCTCCCCAGGAGCAGAGCAGTATTCCTGCCCATCAGATCTGTCCCTAAAATCACTTTTTTCCATTCACATTCCACTAACCTCTAGCCAGCCACTATTCTTACCATCCTTTGACTTAGCTCAAATTACAGTGTAATTAAAATCACCATGGAACACAACTAAACCAACAAGATTAACTACACAATCAGTTCAGGGGGTTGTGGTTGGTTTTTTTGTGTGGGTTTTTTTTTTGTTTGGTTTTTGTTTGTTTGTTTGGTTTTTTGGTAGCAGCCTTACTAGACACCTGCCTGGTTTCAGCAGTTTTGACTTTCAGACGGTTATGACAGGGATGTATTTCTTTATGTATTGGACAATATTAATGGTCCAGCAACAAAAATATGGGGGACAGGCATCAGCATTAATGAAGCAGAGTTTGTTGGCATGAGCTTCCTAACTGCATTTTGCCATCTTCTTTCAGCTTACTCTTTCATAATTGCTTTCTGTCTCAGATAATTTTCTGTCTGCTCTCTTCCTCATGCAGAAAATTTTAGGGAGGAATGCACCACAAATACACATACTCTGACTCTAGGACTGACACTGAACATGAGGCCCTGGGGTGATGATGTGCCTTGGAGAATGAGCATGGTCCTTGGAATATGGAAAATATGTAGTAATGGCAGAGAGAGATCAGCTCCATATAGACCATGTCTGAGAACAGGAGTGTTGCATCCAATACAAGCAGTGGTATGCTCAAGAATTAGAAATGCCTTACTGTCTGAGCAATACCTGATAAGTGTTCTCCGAAACTCACTTTTTAAGTTTATCCAAGAGAAGATCAATGGAATCTCTTCACAGTCTCTAATTATCAAAATGGGGAAGGATTTGGGGTACTAAATTGCCCTTTAAGGTCTCAGGAAAAAGCAGTGTAATGAGACCTTTTGGTCTGAAGTTGAAAGACGAAGACAGACTAGAAAATAACTTCAATAACAGTGGTAGATTCTCAGTGGTGTCCTTAGGGATGTGCAATTCCCCACACATCTGTAGTTTTACCTCAAGGCCTGGGACCTGCTTTAGGTGTAACTGACCAACAGGTTCTGGAATTAATGCAATTCTGGCTGGTATCCAGATTTCCTAGGGTGAATGCATCAGAAAAGCAACAGTAAATAAAGAAGGAGAAGTCTGGCCTGTGTTTTTTATATGTTGAACCATGCTACAGAGTTTCTCACCTTTGCAATGCACAATAACTTTTCAAGTCACGGAAATCTTTTTCTTTGGATTTAACCACATTATACACACATATTACAATCACCATAAATCAACCTGGTAGCTAGCTAGATACATGTGTTGTATATGAATCACTTAGGTAAAAGAGTAACTGAATAGGAACTAGAGACATAATTTACAGGTTTTGCAAGCAGGGGGTGGGGTTGAAGGAGGGAACAGGACATGCCTATGGCAGGTGGTGGTATATCTCCTACACATCCTGGGTCAAGAGGGTAATATGTGGTTCAGCCTGCCAGACCTTGGCTTACTTTACTACTAGTGGAAAGCAATAGTCACAGCATCTAGTTAGACACCTGCAGCAGGTGTCTTTAGAAGGGCCTTAGGAAGATAAAATGTCAAGAGCACTGAAAAAAAAAAATTACTTTTAATGAGATAGTAAGTAGTAGGTCACTCGATAACAAATGTTTCGCTCTACAGGAAATTAAGCTATGGGAGGGTTAAGTTCTGGATGAAACACCTCATAACATTTAACGTTAGTCATTTGCAGACCAGATTTCAATGGAAAATTACAAGGATAATGCCATTACTGAAATTCATTGTGGATAGTTACAACAGGCAGTTGTCTATAGGACTGCTGAGAACAGTCCTGTGGGATTCCACAAAAACACACACTGATGAAAGTGTATTTTCTTTAAGCACAGACAGTTCAGATTTATAACAGTCTTACTCTAGTGGCTGTTGGAGCTCTGGGGAAATGAAGTTATCATGAGCAGACAAGCAAAATGTGGAGGAAGCAGGGCATTTAGCTGCTTGAAAAGCAATTGAGCTGAGTTTCTCCATTATGTGATCAAAGAAGAGCAAAACTGAGGCTTTCTGGCCCTCATTCCAGAGCATGGTCTGTCCATTGTTGCTGTATTCAGACGTTTGATGCTGTGGCTCTGCAGGTAAGAGCAGTCCCTCTCACTCTCCACAGATATCACTGCACACTCTCAGTGCAGCCCTTTGTCAAGCCTTTGCTTAATGCACCATAGGGTGAGTTTGCACATCTTTGTCCTTGCTTCTCCTGCACTTCAGGCTCCCGGGAGGTGAGCAAACCCTAGCCCAAAAGTCCTACAAATGGGTGCAGTTAGTCTCATATGCAAGGAATCACAGCCTGGCAGAGTGAGACCTGCTTTGTGCAAAACAGACATCCCCAAAGACCAAATTCCTGAGGCAGATTTAACTCAGGATGCATCTACATTTGTGTTTTGATTCATGTTAGGCATGCACTTTAAAAGCCACTTCCCCAGCTGGCTCCACTCTCTGTGCTTTGGGTCACATCACCAGGCAGTCTCAATGCACTCAGGTACCACAGAAGTGACACGGAGAAAAGTTCTTCTGTCACTCACTCCCAGGCAGCCCAGCCCAGGGACCAGCATGGAGCTAGCCTCAAATACACAGAAGTTGGCTGTGGGGGCCTCCATGCCAGCTTTTTGCTCTGAGGATCTGCTTCTTCTGCATGGCCTGACCTGGTGTTCTAGTTGCACAGAGGTGTCGCCGTCGTTTGGGCACTGCCCTGACTCATGCATCTGTGATGTGTTACTCTGGCAAAGGCTGTTCAGAAACACTGAATGTACTCAAACAACTGGATTCTGTAAATGAGTGAATAAAGGCACATTAAAATTTGATCCACCAAATTACAACTTTGCTATAGACATGCCTCTTACTTTTATTCATATAATATGATAATGAGTGGCAACTCATTATCCAGAACTAATGATGGAGACAGCCCAGCACGAATCCCTGACAGCTGTATATTAACAATGACCAGATCTTCCATACCTTCCTGGCCTTCATGAGTCCGGCTCAGTGAAAAGGCTGCAGCTTCTCTTAGCCCCGTTTTGGCTAAACCAAAATCAGCTAGGTTAACAAAGCCCTGCTCATTCTCTACTCACTTGGACAGAAGAAACCATGACTTTCTAAGTCAGAGAAATTTTAAATGTGTGTTGAGATTCAATTGATGAAAATGGTAAAAGGCATTAAATAAAATTCAATATTTACAATATTGATTTAATAATTTTTGTGTCATATTTATACCAAGTAAATCTCAGTGATAGGACAACTTTATGTTGCTCAACCTCTGAGAAGTAGAGGGGACACTGCCAATTTTCATATTGATTATACAGTGATTAAAGCAGCTAAATGCTAATTAGAAATGTTGTTTTACTTGAAATTTAAAACCAAGGCAGCTTGACCTATCAAAAAAGAATTTAGTGAAAAAAACTGAACAAAACCAGATTTCAATGAAATTGAAATTTCCTGGCTTTATACTCATACAACTCTGACCTTAACAAGACACCTACTTTCAAATATTACAACAGCTGTATCTTGCTTTGACTTCCATGAAGCTTTCAAGACTTCTGTGTGTAAGCAAAGCAAAGTATTTCTGTCACTCATTGTAACAACTTTTCCTCTTTTCTACACCTGAAGCAGGCAAGGCTTCCACACTTGTGTTTTTGGATTTCACCCAATTCCTTTCTGCTGCTCTGGTAAAAATTTAATTTCTAACTTTCTCTATTACACTGCTTTAGCAGCAACAGTGCATTCTAAATGTCCTGATTTGTGCCTT
Source organism: Apus apus (assembly GCF_020740795.1). Lineage (NCBI taxonomy): Eukaryota > Metazoa > Chordata > Aves > Apodiformes > Apodidae > Apus > Apus apus. The sequence continues at coordinate 40,790,309 of NC_067286.1, read as the reverse complement.
CCTTGTCTCATGGGAAGAAGAGTCCAACCCAAAACTATGATTTACCCACATTTTTCTCAGCTTGCTGACTGGATTACACACTTAGAGCTCAAAACCCTATGTTTGATATGGGGTATTGGAGCCCCACATCTTCACATCCATATCCAGTGACATGGATACGGAACCCTACATTTCTGGGTTGTGGTTGAGGGTATTGTCCTCACCAGTGAGAATATGCTCAAGTTGGTCTGCTGCACCCCAGTCACAGCTTGAAGCATTTCATTTTCTGCCACTGTCATTCTGAGCAATTGATTGAACAAATGCAATAACCGATCCCATTCCTAATCTTCGTCTATTCATGTATCTCCCTTTCTTGCTTAACTATACCAGTAATGTTTAGAAACCATCACCTGTAATATTGGTGTTCTCTGTGCATTGATAGATTGTTAGGGGCGAGAGAGAAAATTTTCCCTATATAAAGTGGAAGAAACAAAGCTGCTAATTTTACATAGCACGTCAAAGCACTAAATGAAGTGATTTTTGTGCTATGAGCATGTGCTGATGGAGTTTTCCTACAGTTTGTTATTCTATTTCTAGCCCAGTATACTTTCACAGAGGCTGCATGTGAGTTGAGCACGTTCTCTGAATAAGCTAATTATCTAAGTGAAAAAATTGTGCCACTGCATCAGTGGAATCAACAAATGAACAAAGCCCTGAAGCTTCAGACAATGAATTACAGTAGCGCTAAAGTAGTTTTTAACGTTCGCATGTTAAGATTTTGATTTTTTTTTTTTTTTTTTTGCTATTATAAGTTTGGTTCTTGAATTAGTTCTGCTAATAGTTCATGAACAAATATACCATCGTTTCCATCCTTTGAATTCTTTGGGAAACCCTCACATTTTTTCAATTTTATGTGAAATACAGTGTTCACATTCATATGTGAGTATTAATAACTGTAAATTCATGCAATGTATGCTGCAAGGTTTATCATAACCTTGCTTCAGCCCAACCGCTGGGAAGCAGTTGTGACCAATTCTACCAGGTATATTGCTGTTTTACCGCATGACAATGGATCTGCTTGTTCAGAAACCATTCAAATAACGACGAACTTCTGTGAATGAGACACTGTTTGGACCTTTGGCCCAAGGTAACCATGGAGGAAACATGCCAAGCTCCTCCTGATGACATCTTCTCAGAAAGCAGCATGACCCTTAGAAGTTGGCTGAGCACCACACCAAAGCACATGCACCATCGTAACCGTGTGCCCCAGGACCTGCTGAACAGTGGTTCTTGCAGGCTTTAAACAGAATACAATGTTTTCAATGTATACATTCTCAGCTTCTTAAGTTTCAGTACAAGTTAAAACCTACAAGAAAACAAAAGGTGATTTTTAAAAAAAATTTTAAATTAAAAATGAGACTAAACATTGCTCCTGCCTCCCCTCTGCCAAGTGAAGAAGAAAAACAACTCTAGGTGAAAGAAAACTTTTCCTGTTCCTTAAGCTATTCTGTTTTATCAATTCTGTAACACTTTTTCAACCTGCTTGCTTTATTGCCTGGCCCTGCAGTCCCCATAAGGGCTAGTAGTTACTCATCACGCTACATAGTATGACTAAGAGTAAAGGACTACAGCATTTGGCCACTATTCCTGTATTTGATTAATTTTACAACCCAATCTTGGCTACCAACATGAAACCCGAAATTCTGAAAACAGCACATTCTGGTGTCGCACTTCTGATATTTAATTGAATAGAGTTGCCAGGTAACTGTTACCATAAAACTGATAAAGTTAATGGCAATGTTTTACAATTAACAAGTAAAAACCCCAAAAACCACAACCCCAAACCCAAACTCCTTTTGCAAAGACTATTTTTATAAAGGGATTATAAAATACAAAAGAGAGAGAGACAGGTAACCTGATATGCAATTTTGGAATGCAAACTTTTAGTTCAAATGTGCAAGCTCAAACTTAACAAATGTTTAAAATATTTGAGTTTTTCAAATGGTGCCAAAATAAACCATGTCTTTTCTAAAGACTACATATTTAGCTAGGCACTGGCAATGTAAATCTTTCAACCATTTCAAGTATTTGTTTAAAAGCCTCCCAGAACACGTGTGCTCGCAACAAAACTGAAGAATGAAATGTTTAGACCACTGAAGCTCAACAGCTGACTTGTAATCAACCTAATATGAGAACACCACTTTGGTTTTTTGGACTTGTGAATACATTTTATTTACCAATGCATGAGAAGAACAAACAGAGAAAGTCCAGTTCTGCAAACCTGATGTGAAATGGTACGGTGATAAGAGTCAGTACATGTAACTCTCCGATCATAGCAAGTGCAGAGAAACTGCTGGTCAGTGATTTCACGTGCCTCACAGTTCATTCTTGCATGGGTGGATACAAATTGAAAAGAAAAGAAACAGCAAACCTAATAGCCTTCATCTGGCATTATTCTAAGTGAAGAAAATTAAGGTACAGAGAAATCCTGACACAGAGAGCAAGTTCATTTGTGTATGTGGATTAAAGATGTCAGCATACATTAAAAAGAAATGTACATTTCAGTTTCAGGATATCACCTTACAAAATATTTATAAAGCCATTTAATTTTAATATTAAGGTATCTTGTAAAAAGTCCTGTGATTTGGAATAAATAAATGCACCCGTGACAACATATTGCCATTACCAAACAATTTCAATCTGATGGCTTATTTATAAAAGTAGTTTTAATATTCCCCTGCATTAATGATTAACTAATGAATCCTACTTTCTTCTGAGTATATTTAAGGAGGAATCAAACCAACTTCATCTACAGGATTCCACTAAGAAGACTGAGCTGACTCTGAACTTTTCAGATATGAGCAGTTTTCCCAACACTAGTACAGAAAGCCGTACTACCAAGTTTTGACTGTGGGCTGAATGAAAAACAGTACTAAATGACTAAAGGTCCACAGTTCTTTTCTGTTAAAGTTGATTTGTCACAATATTGTTAATTAGTGAGGGCTTAGGGAAGGCTTACTATGAATATAATTAGCGCTGAAAAGCATTAATAAAGCTCTTATCCCGAGCCAACATTATGCTATTTACATATTTTACCCTGGCATATACCAGAAATGGCTCACAACGCATAACATGCCACAGGACCATCAGAAGAAACACACAAAATGTCACAGGGGAAGGATGCTTCTGAGTATCTCAGTGCTCCTCAAGACAACAGGGACACACTAATATGACCAGTAATTACAACTGTCACCATAAGCATTGCCTATGGTGAGCCACCTAGTATCATCATCTGTTCCGCTGGGAGGCAAATGAATTGCTACTCCTGGTACATAATCCAATGCAATCTCATCCTTCTCTCATAAATTAGGACAGAAGTGACAATTGTGTTTGTTTGCTATATAGGGCAAGGTTTCTTTTCACCTTCAGAGCTCTGCATGGACATCAAACAGTTCTCAATGAATAAACTATATGATAAAAGCCAATTAACCCTTGTTATCATTATCGCCTATTTCTACAAGGAAGACCAGAATTCCTGCCCTCTTTACACTGAAAGGCAAAAGAGACTGAGTTCAACAGGGGCAGAAATTCACCCGAGGGCACTAAAGGCTTGGTCCTGTATTACTGGTCCTGTGTGACTTTTTCTGTTCACTCCAGCTGTAGAAGAAGCGAAAGTGTTTTAACATTAGCCACACAGATGCTTTTGCAAATTTCCCTGAGGAGCCTAAGCACCTCTTCAGGGGTTGCATACCTTTTATGACTGTCACTAAGGGATTTGCCAAAGACCACACAACAGGTTGTTAGCAAGAAGGAGTGAGAACCCAACCATTTCCAAATCTTCACCGCTCAGCGCAGTAGATTTCCCAAGGTTCTTTTCAAAGAAGACAAAGATTTCTAGCTGAATTTTAAAAATCAACTCCTGATTTAATTATGGATCAAAGTAATTTATCTACAAGATGACAAAATCTCACTGAAATTCAGGCTACTTGGTAAAAGACATAAGACAGTCAGGAAGTATTTTTTCTCTTGGGTACAATGTATAAAAAGGAAAAATAAGATGCAGAATTATCAGCCTATTTTACTGAATTGAATATTGCCCACAACCAGATGTATCTGACATCAAGCCAGCTAGACTGCTTTTGCCTGCCTTCCTAAACAAAGCCAGCTGACACAGGAGGATGGAAGTCAAACAGCCTTGGTGCATGGAGCCTGCACTCAAAAGATCATTTGCTCAGAGGTGGAAAGATGTGGGGCAAGGTGAGGACTTCTCAATACTCCTAGGGGGAGGGGAGGAGGAATTTGGCACATTCATGCATGGAAAACAAGCCCTGATTTAGTAAACTTGCATTTCCAAAGTAGCATACAAGCTTCCTCATCAAAGTGGTAAAAGAATAAGAAGGAATATTTTTACATGGAAAAATATGTAGGTAAAAGTTAGCTTAAAACAATGGGTAGGAATAAATTTATCATCTTCACAGTGAAGGAAAGTTACCTTATTGTCCTCAGGCATCTTTGCTCCAGATCCCATGCTGTTCAATGTAACTAAAAAATCACCTTGAAAAATGGGTTAATTTGGAGATATTCAGCATCAAGATGCTGATGATACTGTGCTACTGTGAGCAGCAAAGATGAGTTGTGAGAAGAGGTGGAAGAGAAGAGAGGCTCATGGTCACCAGGGAATGCATGCTGAAACAGATGACATTCAGTACCCATAAATGCAAAATTATGCATTCAGAAAACAGTTCTGTCTTCACACACCTTATGATGAACTCTTAGCTGGACATTATAAATAATAACTGAGATCTAGAGTTGTCAAAGAAATATTAATTTCAAGAAATCATCTGTAATAAAGCAAATCCAATGCTAAAGTTTATTACAAATAGCACAGAGAATAAACCAGACAACATAATTATGACAACTGTTAAAGTCACAATTTCTCTGTATCTTGAGTACCAGACACAAATCTGGTTCTATCTCAGTAAAAAAAGTGCAGACCTAGAAAAGACGTAGATTAGCATGACAAGGCCAATTAAGAACATGAGACAGCTTCTTTACAAGAGACTAGGGGTTCTCTCTGGAAGAAAGAAGGTGGGGGAAGGATGTCCAATATGTAAAATCACAAGGGACATGGAAATATTATGAATAGGGAATGGCTGTTCACTGTTTCTCTAACACAAAACTGGGGGATGGCAAATTAATAGAGCTGTTTCATAGCAAATTAAAGGAAATATTTCTTCACTCAATGCACCATTAACTGCCTAAGTCCTCGTGGCAGGAACAACTAGATACTAAAAGTTTAAACATATTAAAAACAGGTGATGAAAAAATGCTGCCAAATACAAAGAAAGCACCTAAGTAAAAAATTCCTGGGAGACCACTGTGGAGGAAGGTCACTAGTGCTGGCCTGACTTTATACCCTTTCTCAGGCATCTTCTACTGGTTGTTGCCAAAAGCAGTCCTTGGGCTAGCTGGACTTTTGGTCTAGCACAGTATGGTAGTCTTGGAACAGGAATGGTTCAAAACCACTGACAGAACAGGAGATCTTGCATTTCACTCAGTGCACTAAACCTCAGTGAGGACAATAGGAAAAAGAGCAGTTGAGTATCTCAAGCACCAGACAACAACACATGGGAGATGGTGAAGGGGTGGAGGGGTGACAGTCCTCTAGTCTTTCCTCTCACTGAATAAGTGCAGGGGAGAGATTCCAGACTCATTGGCTATCTTGGGATTGACTAAAGGTCCAAAAAGGGCACTTCAGAGGTTTCTTGAAGTGACTTGGTAAATTTGGCTTTGAGGAATGCTACTGAGCTCCCTGAAAGGGGTTAGGTTTGGTAGACTGAAACTAGAAGAAGCTTAGGTCTGCAGGTGATGGAGGTTTAATACGGAAGTGCCTGAAGGAAAAACAGGTATTGAAATGCCTTCTCCTGTCCAAAATTAAAATTTCCTTTTCTTCAGCTAGACTGCCATATCGTGACATCTGTACAAACAAACAAACATTAAAAGGGAAGACAGCATAACAACATTAAACACAAAGCAGAGTAGGCATGTGGAAGCCTTAGCAGCTACATCCACCCTGCCTGAGCTGACTGGTCCTGGGAGTAGCTTAAAACCCACCATGCTGCTGAGATTCATTACTGAATTTGGGCTGCTTAGAGATGACAGCTACCTTCTTGAGGAGGTTTATACGAGTGCTGATCTGGCCTTTTTGCTCATCAATTGGTCATGTGACAGATACACCAAATGCAGGCAGATGTTTGGGTCACAAATATAACTCCAGGTCTGACTCTCTTGTCTCTCTGTAGGATCTATAATATCTGTGTACCCCAAATTTTCCTCCTAATCCCTCTGTTTCTCCCTTCCCTGCAGAGGTCAATCCCTCAGCCTTTGTGTTCAGTCCCAGGGCACTTCAGAAGTACACAAAGCAGAAGATTGCCAGTCTGGCCTCAACCAACCTGGATGGCACTCCTGCACTACAGAGCAATCAGAAGTCTAACAGAAGAAGGAAAAAACGTCTTTTAAGGAAGGGGTGAGGGACCCACCTTATGCTGAAAAGCCACATTTTGACTCTGTAAGGTGGTTTCTGAATATTTGACAGGTTTTGCCTCACAGGAAAGGACAGAGGAGTGGCTGCAAACAACACAGGAAACCTTCCCCAGTGTCTGAGATACTGTACAAGGTCACAAGGCTTTCACGTTGCAATTTGTGAAGCTGTACCTTCAGGGAAGCTGAACTGTACATTTCTTTTTAAGGTATGCTGAAAATGGCAAGCACTAGCAGTAGCTATTCCACAGTTGTATAAAGTTAGACATGTACCCTTCCCTTAAATGTAGCCACAGTCACTAGCTGCAATTCAATGGGCTATGAGTAAGGAGGAAAAAATCTCCCTAACACTAGCCAGAGATATTTCTTGAATGTGAACCTACTTTATCAATTAATATATTTAACATACAAATACCAGACTGTTTGCAGCCTCAGAAAAAAATATAAGGGATTTAAATTTTGAAACTTCTTTGCAGGATTTTGCACCTGAAGCCTGCCGTGTTTGAAAACATGATCAAGCTGTGCCTTGCAGCAGACTATAGTCTGGTAACCCCGAGAGCAGAGGCTGTTAAAATAAGCATCTACATCATTTTTCACAGTACACAGTGCCACAATGCATCTGCTTAAAAACAAATACATGTTTGCAGTGAAACATTTCAACAAATCACAGAACTCAGCAGCAAAGTAGTTAAACATTTATGATTTGATTTTATCTCAGCTTGGAATGTCGCTGGAGTGTCCCACTTCTAACAACTGTTTGCTAAGTTAAGGCTTTAGTGTTTACACAGTGCTGAATGAAGCAGCCTGGTCACCAGATGTGAATGCTTCCTTAGACTAGAGCTTTCAATCAGATCACGGTCCTAATGGTCCCTGCTCCAACCTTCTTCCTCAGGACGTCCACCAGCCTTTCCAACCTGAGAGGGGGCAGGGAAGAGGGAGAGGAGAGAGAAAAAAAAAGGAAGCTAACATTAGGAATGTTCTGGCTGAAAGAGACAGTGTTTGCACTGAACCAAGCTGTCCTGGTGGTGGTCATGCTTGGAAACAAAGCACTACTGTAAAAGACAGACATTAAGGGAAAATGCAGACAACTTACGGAAAACTTTTTAACCTACAGCCCAACCTATTTGCAGTCAGTGATACATGTCAACTTACTTTTCTTTTGTAGCATATGTATTATCTGAGGTCCCTGAAAAGCACCAACACAAACCCCTGTGCAGCAACCCTGTGGCACATGTACACTTTGGTGTAAGCAGGACCTTCAGTTCCTGCACTCTGTAAAATTTGAGTGGTCCATGGCTCTTGTCAAACATAACATTTAGCTGTTGTTTCCTCTTAAAAAATACCCTGCTTGTTATCCAACAGATACTTTTATTATCAAGTTTGTAAATTTATGCCTAAAACTCAAGTGTTTTATGTAAAAAACTTTAAAGAAATGCTCAACAAGGGAAGCTTCTGAGGATGTGGATGATGATATTTTGAAGGTGGTCCGTATGGTTACTATGTCGACACAACCACAGAAAAATGAACAGTTAATAAGAAGGACAGAGAGCCACATAATCTTCTCTTAGTTTTAAGGCACAGGATATAATTATGTCCAGCCCCTCATTCGCATAATTTGTTCTTTCCTTTTGTTAAACTATGTAGGCAAATGCAAAGGGCTAAATTTGTTCAGCATTGTCCATTTACACATATTTATCTTCACCATTCCAGTAACCATGCATTTAAACTAGTTCATCAATTTATCTGTGTTTTATAGAAGCTCTCCCACACATTAACCAACTATATAAAAGCTGACACTGTGTGCAGTAGAAGACTTTTAAAGCCATGTCCAGCATATTATAGACACAACTTCCATAACAGATTGAAAGAGTTGTAGATTCAAATAGCCACATTCACTGTTGCAAAGTTGACCATTTTTTCTTATCTGAAAAGACAGTTATGCTTTTTTTTTTTTTTTGTATCTGTATTATACAACTTGAGGAATGCAGATTGGAAATAAAAATAACACAGCTTTATCAAAAATGCAAAATTAATTTTATCTCTTTGGTGCATTAGCAACGTCAGTGCAGAAAAACTAGTTAACACATCTTGGATTTATTGCCAGAAGCCATGACTAACGCACACGGTACGTACTGAAACACTCTTGTTTTCCAGGAACCACCAAGCACCATGAAGCTACACCTTTCATTGTACTCACCAGGTGACTTAATTCCTGAAACAAGATTAAGAATTCACCACCCTAATGTAATTATCAGACACCAGGAAATGTATGTGGAAAGTTCAGCTGGTTCTAGCTGTTCCACATGGACTCTAAAGGAGTGAAAGCACAGGTGAAAAACTACTGCTTAGCACCTCCCCTCCTGTCAGTTTTCCATGTATTACTGCTTTTCCTTTTAAACCAACTAGTGCATTTTTCCTGGTTTTGTAACATACATCTACTGCACTTCTTCATCTGGCAGCACCCAGACAGTCATAACTCAGTGCAGGTAGTCCAGAAAAGCATAAAGTCAGGGCTTCACAAGTTATTTGCTCCAGAAAGTTTTCTCACAGCGGATAAATAAATTTTTTTCTGGGTATGAAGGGTTTTAACTCAGTTATTGATAGGTCCTCGTTTCCTCAGCCTCTCTTACTAAGAAGTTTCCCTATTAAATCAGTGCCATTTCAGAAAGCAATGGCAGATCAGTCCTCGCTTTTAACAGCATGTATGTTCAGATGCACTGCAGCTTCCTCAGCCACTTTCACTGTCACTGGAGCTCTCTTTCTCACACTAGCATCCTCTCTAGTGTGCTTCAGAGACATAAAGCACAGAAGAAACATTTCAAACTGTCAGGACAAACAGAAGGTTTGGGCTGCAAATTATTTTCTGGAAGACAGCAGAAAAATAGTAACATCAGAGGTCTTATTTAAATCACCATTCCGTTAAAAAGATATACTGCATGGCTTATACAGGTGGGAGAAAAATGACTTCAATAATTGAGGCAGGGGAGACACTGGTTGGAGGTCATTGCTTACACACTGTCCTGCAATTGGGCTTAGATGTGCACCACTCTGTGACCAAGCAATGACACTGCACACCAGAGCAGACAAGTTAAGGAAGAGCTGCCCATGTTTGGAGAGAAATACCACTGGGATGAAAGTAGCTGTCTTCTGTTTAACCTTGAAACTGTCAGGCTTCATTGAAAATAATGAGGCTTAACAATCATAGCTTCTGCTTTTCAAATGAATGATGACTGAAATAATCAAAATGAGGTATCCCGCACCAAACACAAACCATGCAGGGTTTATTTGCCTTTTGTTTCAGTCATGTGTGGATTTGCAAATTTATTTATTCTTTATTAGAAGAAAGGAAAAAAAAAAAGCAGCAGGGGATTAAGAAACCATACCTTTGAAAGAGATTTAAACAATAATGTAAAAGAGAAACTGTAACAGCTATTTATAAGATAAAATAACAGAGGGCAAAATTCACCCCTACACAGACACAAGACCCAATATACCACTGAAATCCCACTTAAGCCTACAAAATAAAGCTATGGGCTGAATCAGTGGTTAATAACTCTTGATACAGGCCTCAGGGGGCTTTTCGGAACGATAATCCTGGACTCTTTGTTCACCAAGGGCCCAACTCTGCCATGCTGACTCACACTAAGCACCATTTTTCTTTGTGAGTAATAAAAGGCAGCTAACAAGGCTGTTTGTGTCAATGAGGTGCTACCTGCGAGGGGTGAGGGTGGCAGAATCACCCCTTGTCCATAAGGCTCAGCCCAGTGGGACGCTGCAGCCAGCTCCTTTTAAGGGCTGAGCATTTTAATCTGCAGTGAACTGAAGGAATAGTCTTATGCCTCAAGATCAAAGGTAACTGCCAGTATAATCTCACTGTATTTTACTTAACTGAAAGCAAATACTATGTTTGACTGTATGCTAAGACACTGATTTAACAAATGACATTTGTCGTTTTGCTTGTGAAGGAACAGTCCTCATAGTATGAATTAAATGCACAGTATGACACTGTCTTCTCCTGAGATTTAAGATACTCACTGAATTTGCATTTCATGAAGCAACCAAGTAAGTCCTGCAGGAAGAAATTATTGCAGTTGGTGTTTTAGGTCAGACAGAAGAATGATATGGCAGGCAACTAAGCTGCAGTGCTGAAGGTCCAAATGTGCAAGGACAGACATGCATTTAGAAATGTTGAACAAAGCCTCTTAAGGTCTCACTCCTCATTCTCACAGGTTTCAACCTTTTGCTTAGAGATTTTGGAAAATCCTAGTAGGTGACCTTTGCTATTTCTTCATACTTACATAATTCTAAATATCTGTCCCTTAACAAATAACTCCTCTTTGCAGATGCTTCTTCAGCATTCTCTGCACCATTATTGTATGTGTGCTTGCAAAATGAGAATATATGATGGCATATAAAACACAGGAACAAACTACATATTCAGAGGGAGAGGTACACCTTTAATTCTATTTATACTGATTTGCATGTAAGCAAAGTAAAAAAGTCTTGCATTTTTTGGAATAGGTGTAAATTGCATCTATGAAAAGCACAAAGATGAAGAAACAAATATTCTTTATCTACTCTACCTTCTTCTTTAATGCTCATCTCAGTGTTCCCGAGAAATGAAAAAATAAAAAAACCCCAAAAGTCAGGACAGGACATCTGGTTCATCATTACTGTGAAGTTAGCAAAAGATGCATCATTGTGAAGAGTCTTGAACTGCAGTGGCTTCATTCTTCCTCAATACAAACTTGGAATTAACCAGGTGAATATATGCTTCAATACAGAAATGATATGGGGGTTTGAGAGGTTTGTTGCTATGATAGTACCAGCTTGAATATGTACTTTTTAAAAAAGTGTTGCTAAGCTGTGAGAAGGTTCTCATCTGCAGAGGAATGTTACCTAAACAAGGAAGTTGCTAGGTTTCTTCCCCAAGATGAATTCTCAACCATTCTCAGCTCCTCTTCCAGTTATTTCAGATTGTGCTATTACCTCTGCATACATCTCACAAAATGCCTATATGGAGTGTATGCTGTTATATGGAGTGTTCTTGTGTAGCTCCTGAACTGTCTGACAACCTGCTTTGAGTTTTAGCAAAGCCTTACAGAACATGACCCAAGTTTGAGTACAAATATGTTTATTTTTAGAATCAGTCTCCAAAAAGCAGACTTAATATCCTTACTGACAGAGAAGCTTGTTCTGGGGGCCCAGAAGCTGGATATACAGTTGCAAAAATGTTATGTACTGGTTCCTCGTGCTGATTTCTATGCACATTTTTGGCTTGCTCTCCTCTTTCACACATTCTGCTGAAGAAATCTATCTCTAAACTGTCACTTAGGATCAGTAAAAACTCTGTAACTGTGTAAATCCACATAGATCAGTACATCCTCCAACACTGCTCCATCTCTGGCCAAAGGAACTCGCCCCAAAGGAGAGCAGTGGCCTCTATCCACAAGTTCTGGACATCACAGTTCCACCATCACAGAGTGACCTTCCAGAGCATCATGCCTCAGAAACAGCCAAAATGGATACCCAGCTGAAAGAAAAGGTTATCCACAAAGTAGCCTATGTCCTAATCTGCAAAGCAATATATAGACTAGCTGAAAACAATAGCTTCTACTTGCAGATGGAGGAGTTAAGCGATAAAAACAAAACCCTCCTGGGTTTTGAAATGCTATATAAAGGCTTATAAACCTAAACTATAACCCTTGGTTATCTTTCCAGTAGATAAGATTAGGCTCAGGCTATGAAGATGGCCTTACTTGCGTGATTTCTGACTACTTGTGGAATGTGTTTTGCTAACACTAATTCCCTTTAGAAAGCAAGCATCTGAAAATACATTAGGTAAATAAAATGCACCGGACAAAAGCACTACAAGCAGTTTAGCAGTAGAGCACGGTGAACAACCGACTGTTTAGTGAGTGGTCACACAAACACATTCACTTAATTTCATCTCAGAATAAAAAATTCCTATCCTTTTCCTCTCCTTCAGTCTTCCTGTTGGACGTATTTAATCAAATCCTAAGTGGAGTACTTGTTTTCAGGTGTTTCCTGTAAAAGTCAAGGAAACTACAGACACAGAGAAGAGAGGCTGCTGTGACACTAGTCTCATCCAGAAATCAGTCTCTTGAACAGGATCATTTACTCCAGAGGCTGGAGGAAGCTAGTTGAGCTCTATTACTTGTATGGGGGAACTGGACTCCAGCTACTTCCCTCTCAAGGGAGCAGCACTGCATTAATGTGGGGTGTTGGCATGGCTTGTTCTCAGTTTCAAATACTGAGGCTGCTCCAACTGAATAAAATGCTTCAATATTCACTGGATCAAAGCCTGAAATGTGAGTGGCCTATGTACATGCTACAGAGATATTGCCTTCTTATCTCTGGGGGGGTCAGTGCATTTTTAATTATTCATAATTATTCAGTTTGGGTATTATTTTTACCACCTCAAAAGGCTGCCTTTTGAACAATAATACTTTTTGACTGACTCACTAAGAACTATGTCAGTTGCATTTAATGGTCATACACCAGTCTGAAACAATTCTTTCATAAATCATCATAGTGGTAAAGACCACATATGGGTCAGATACACCAGGCTGCCTCTCTCTGCTTAACAAAGTTCCCTCTGCACCTTTTGGATCAGAGACTGGTAGTCTTTCTAAATGGCAGGCTGGAGTTCAGCAGTGGTTTTGAACCTGACGCAGGAATTACTGAGTAAAATTCCGTGCCCTGTGTTAGACAGGTGGCTGAACTGACCAGTATTAATGGTTCTTTCTGGTCTTAAAACACAAGTCTTAGAGACTGATTTAGCAGCTTCAGCAAGCTCTAAACTGTGGTAGACCACAGTGTTGAATCTAATCACTCCAGGCACCACTGCCAGTTCCTGCCTGCCCAACACTGTTTGTAATGTCACTCCAAAAAGTATGTTCCATTAAACTTACAGGCCTTAAATTTGGCAGGGCAAACCATTCTGCCTCTGAAAAGCACTGTCACAAAACAAGCATTCCTATTAAATCCCTTTCAGCGTCTTCTCAACCCAAAAGTGTTAATTCTGTATATGATTAAACTTAGAAGTAAATACAGCCAGTTGGGCTCCTGACAGCAGACATATTTCAAAATAAACCTGGCTTACGCAGGCCTTGGCTAAAATATTAAGCCTTTATCTGTGGTCCACAATAACTAATCTTGTCAAATTGTTTGCTCTCTACCTTCTGTTTGGAAGATTATGAGCTCGCTCACCATTACTATTCACCTTGTGCCATCACTAGCAGCAGGAAAAGTGAGTGGTAAACACAGTTGGTCTATTTTGACAGCATTTCACCCCGCTTTGCACTGATGTAGATTGCTACACAGTACAGGATAATACAGAATCAGGACTTTGCATCTATGCTGGATTTAATGCCACCTTGTGAAAGGTATTGCTCCTTTGCTTTCAAATGCTTTCTCAGGACAGCATATACTGATTGCCTAAAATAAACGAGCTTATGAGAAACAAAAACAAACCCTGAAACCACTAAGCTATAACCTCATCTGTGTTTCAGTAAATTGAGATCTACAACATGCTTATCATTTAGACCAGACAGAGAGTCTTACTATTGGATGGATCATTCATACTGAGCATATGACTGATATTAATGAGTTAAAAAATTCACAGTCTTGAAATAGAAGATATATTGGCATATGATGGTAAAATTATACTGATCAGTTAAATTAATCACACCACAGAATTTGACCTAATTACTCCAGCTTGAGTCTAATGGTTTATATGCAAATTATATAGCTCCTTCCATAAGTCTGTATTACTCTTAGCACTGAAATTACTGTTTCCGTTCATGGGGTAACAGCTGGTCTCTTTTTAAAGGGAAATCTTGTCATTGAAGCCTACTCCTTACAGTGACAGCAATTCTACCAACTTTGTGCTAATATGAAAAAGCAAGGGTCTCCTGGATTACGACTCAAGCTGTTTCCCAAGCACATCCCATCGAAGCACAACTTTGGCAGACTCCTCTTGATATCATAAACAGTAAAGACAACATGAGCTTTTTTTCTTGATTCCACAAATATTTTACAAAACCGGATGGACTTGCCGGCTCTAGACAGCTCCCATCCTTGTGACCAGGAGTAACCTGGAGCTTGTGGAGAGAAAACTCCTTCCTATAAACCATCACCAAATCCCTCCACTTTACATTAAAAACCACAGTTTTAACATAAGTTTGATGTGTTGCAACAGATTTGCCTTCCTGGTGTAACTAATGGGATATTGCCCAAGTTGGAATGGTTTCTACAATATCACTGAGAGATCAAGTAACAATAGAAATGGGTTTGCATGTAAGAAGAAAGCATTTAATTAAACTCCCGCTTGTGGTAAGTCCTTCATAAAGGGCTCAAACTGGTAGGTGAACCCCCCCCCCCTTCTGGTGTGATCCAGTGGTGCCCACAGACCTCTCCTGATTTCAGGACAACTCACACTTACTCATACTTCTGAAAAGTATTTCTGAAAGTCTTTCTAGCAATCTTCCCTCAGTAGTGGACTAACAAAAAATCCATGGGTGAAACATCCTCTCCTCCTCTTAATGTTTACAATATATTATATACAGATGTTACCAGCATGAAGCTTGTCTACTATGGTGATGCTGCGACCAGGTCCCTTATGCAGAGATAAAACCAGAAAAGATGCCTAACTGCTCATTTACACACAAAAAAATGGGCTTTTAAAATACCAGTTGAGACTTAGCATCACAGGACAAAGTGTCTTCTACACGTGTATTGCTCCTTAAAATACTTCATAGGATTTTTACTAAGTTATCAGTCATTTAAGGCCATTAAGGTAAAAAAAAGTCTTCTAAGTTTCAGTAACCTATCTCCAGCAGCCAGCAGACAGAATGTCTCCAGCTGTCTTCTGCACCATTCTAGAAAGACAATCCACGTAAGATTTTTTTCACTTGCCTTCTAGGCCTATTTTGCTCCATGTTCCTGCCATCTGGCTGGGAATGAGCTTCTACTCCTGCTCCTGGGAGGTAAGCAAATTCCCAAGCAAGGCTGATGCAAGAGAAGTAGTGGACCTTCTTTTGAACTAGTGAGCTTGTAGATTCAGGCCTTGGTGGCAATTTAGCCTGGTGGTGGCATGAATGGGACTGATTGTGGGAGAAAAACCTTTTAATTTCTGCTGTTGAAAGCATAAAAATTTGGCTTCACATCTAGACTCATTAAATTCTTCAGAAGTACAGAGTAAAATATTTTCTCAGTGTTTAAAAAGAGATCTGTGAAATGTCTTTTGTGTTGAGTTCACCACTCAGGATATAACTTTTATCAGATGTAGATCTTAATCTGTGACAACCTTCAAATAATTTAACATGATTATCTCATAAAATAAAATATTGAGATGATAGAGATGGATATATTCTGAGGAAAAGAATAAAGTGCAAAATACAGTAATTTTATTATACACCTCTCCAATATCAGCATGTGTCTTGCACTCCAAGGCTGAATTCTGATACCTCCTATGAGAAAAAAATTTCATAATCTGAAGCTGAAATTATGAAATTTGTTCCTGAAGTATTATGCCTTCCAACAACTCAGTGTTTAGATCTACATCCTTATACCCATACCATATATAGCAAAAATGTGGAATGGGAGAGCTGAGCAACTTGCCAATAAAATAGTGGCAGTGATAGGGTTAAAGCTGTTGATAGCTCTCTTACTTACAAACACAACTGATGCCCCCTTTCTACAAAATATTGTTAAAAAATTTAAAAGCCCTACAGAAAAATCTGGCTATTAATTAATGACTCAGTATTCTATTAGAAACATGACCTGTAATTTTTTCCTTGGAGAACTAGTCCCTGCTTCAGTAAAGGTACACTTAATTTTAAGCAGTGGAAAAATGTAAATTACTTCAAGTTTGCTTAAAATTAAATACCTTGCTGGCCTAGTAGGTTATTTCTATTTGTTACTATAAAGAACTGTTCCAGCAATTCTCTAAGAGATACGTAATTCAGAAGCTTCAGAAAGTCTGGGGTTTCTTGTTGAGCTTCTGCACATACATTTACAGTATTCAGTCTTTTGCATATGTTAAGAAACAGTATGAGTATTAACAGAAAGAACCACAAATTTATTTTTATTCCTTCAGCCAAGCCACAAATAAATGACTTTTGCAAACAAACCAAATACTATTTAGCAACGGCAATGTAAATTCCATGGACTTATTTTATTTGGATATAAAATATTAAAGCAAATTATTATTTGCTATGACACTCATTTTATCATCTTGGAAAAAGAAAAGCAAGTCTGAGAAAGTTCTCCTGCCATTCTTCAAGGAGCACTCAATCTGCTTTTCAAAGTTATTTAATAATTTGTCATAGAATGGTTAACTATAAGCTTACAAATACTGTGTCAGCATGCTTCTTCCTATTGGGCAAACAACTTCAAAATCTAATTTGTTTGTGTTATTGGTCTTACTAAATATTAGTCTTTGCAAGTCTGGTTTACAGCATTGATGTTAACTAAGCCAACATTCTGATTTTGTTCTGAAGTATTCCACAACAAGCCGATATTATACAATACAAGCCTAAGAGCTACGCGATCCAGTTTACTAAGTATACTTAGTGTATTTTGCTACTGATAAATCAATACAACCATGTTGTAATCTACAAACTTCCATCTCTGTGAAGCGGCTATAAGCAAACTGTAAATGAACACACGGGTCAAAAACTGGGATGTTGTGATTATGTTGACTCTGAAAACATTTGACTTTCATAGAATACATTCTAGTGTTGGAGAAAATTAAGTTTCAGGGCTGCTTATATTTTCCTGAAAGGCTGAGATGATAACTATTCAAATGATGATAAATATTTGTGTTTATATTGTAACTATCCATACTTTAAGAAAACAATATCTGCATCACAATCCACAATTTACAGAGGTTAAGTAAATGTAAACCACAGCTACACAAAGAAAACAAATACTTGACTTGGGTTGTATGCTCAGTTTTGCATTCTTCATCCACGTGAAACTCCCTGCAGTGAATGGGTATCTTGGGTGTGCAAGGGATGCAGGAAGGGCTTATCTGTCACACCCTTTGGCTGGGATTTTTGGTCTTCATTCGGTTAAGCACACCACTCAACCTGATCTTGGCATTGATCACAAACCAGCAGATGACACCTGAAATATCCATGAGAATGATATCCCATAATCCACTCTGGTAATTTCACACATTATAGCTGTATGAGACTTTTGTTACTGATACCACAAACTGCTCTATGGAGGGCCATCTTCAAATGAAAATGGGATGTCAAAAGATATTAAGAATGATTAGTACTACAAAGGCTTGCAGCTGCAGTAATTCTGAACATCACCAGATCTGTCTTTCAGGACTTGTATTGAAGATGGGATCTGAAGCTCCATGTGTGCTCTGCACTGGTGCATTCCTCCTCCAGACTGCACAGAGAGCATGACAGCACATTTGGATGGGATTTGCAACAACTAGTGTAAGGAGAGAGTGCTCCTAAAGTAGCCAAATAGGGTTTCTTTGTTCCTTGTTTTTTAAATTTCAGTTAAAGTGTCTTGCTCCAAGCTGTCTAGAAGTCCTCAAGTTGCCCTTCTCTAAAACTAACCTGAGGCCACTTGTTTCTTTAAAGGTGACAAAGATAACTGCAGTGCTACCACTCTTCCTTTTGAGAGCAAGTATAAAAAATTATACTGACTATCAGCTAAAGCATTCACCCAAGCTAAAAAATTTTGGTTTAACTCACATCTACCACTTCTCAGGAGAGCTGTACACCCTATGGATGAAGAGTCCTCTCTGCTTTTTCCAAAGCTATGAACTTCTACAGAAGAAACATCTGAAATGCTATTAGACCTGAAGGTGTAATTCTGTGGGTGATGATGAAGGGTGCTCACCTACAAAATGGCAGATGGGTGTTCTGATACTGGCTCTGTATTTGCATTCAATGGGCATTGGATAGAACTGAAAAAAGGCCCTAAAGGTAAGTGTCAGAACCAGGTCTTACTTCTCAGAGGTAAGCAGCCTGTGCCACTGCTCTCTGATCTGAGAAGCCTGCATTATTTGCTGCTACATGGTACTGCTTCAAGGCAAGGAATAGAGAGCATCCAGGCCTAACCTGCATGGCTAAAACATCCTCCTGAGATACAGGAGATCTGAATCAGGATCTCCTCAGATGGAGGAGGAAAGT
This sequence comes from Apus apus, assembly GCF_020740795.1. NCBI lineage: Eukaryota > Metazoa > Chordata > Aves > Apodiformes > Apodidae > Apus > Apus apus. The sequence goes on along the minus strand of NC_067286.1, from coordinate 40,771,605 downwards.
CAGCTCCATTCTGCCACACCCCAGAGGAGGAGCACTGCTCCCAAACGACCACTCAGAAATTGGGGGGGGGGGGGGGGGCACAGATGCCAAGAAAGCTTTTGAAAGCAAGCATCCGAGGTCATGCTGTTCTGTGCAGAACTGGGTGCAACCAGCGTGCATTGTTCTGGTTCAGCACATGCTTCTCCATTTGAGACTATAAGGAATCCAGGCAGAAGAGGCAAAAAAGTAAATTGTTTTGTATTTTTTTCAGTCAGAAGTTTTTTGCTTATGCTAACCCAAGTCCTCTCTTCTTTGGGATGGGAAGTAATCAGTACTAATGGTACTAAGTTATCAGGCACTTCTCCAGTACAGCCTGCAAATTTTACCTGGACTGTAACATGAAGTACTCAATTAAAAAATTGGTAAGTGAAGTGTCATCCAGTAAAGATAATATAATCCAATGCTGAAAATATATTTCATTACAGCTTTGCAAAAATGATACATTTCCTTTTGTACAGCACAAATAAAAAGCCCTAGCAGGGGAAACAAGATCTACCTAGGGATACAGAGAGGCATTACACCTACAACAGTCCAGAGAATATGCCACCAGTGACTGAATTTGTTTAGATCACTTAGATTTTAATAATACTTTGGTATTTTATTTCTTCCAAACTCAGAAAACTGATTCCACCCTATATGTTGAATTTCTCTGAGGCTGCACTTAACCTCACTGGCTTACTCAATTATTTTATTACAACAAACAGGTATCTCTAGAAGACTTGTAATTCACCATTTCACCATGCATATTAGTGCAGTCTGAAGGGAATTCTTCTGGGAGAAGTCACTGGTATTAGCACAGAATTCCAAGTATTTAAATAAATTCTGACCCTACTATGTACTGCATTCAGTGAGATCACACATGACTTCCTTCACATATTTCAATTGATCTTAATTCCTGACCAAATTCCTAAAGCAGGCTGCCTCCAAGCCTACTGCCCCTAAACCAAATAAGTTCACACTGCCTGTTATTGCTACCCTCATTAATGGTAATATTTTAATATATGATATGATGTGATTGTTACTAGATTTTGTGTTTCAGGCTTTCTCATGTTCCTATTCATGTCTTGCATGCCAAAGGAACTTTGCATCAGCTCTGCTGCACTCTGCAGAATTCTTTGGGGTATGTGATAGTTTTGCGTGTCTGGGAATCTTCCATCTGGCTGGTGTGGGTTTCCTAAACACCATAAAACTCTGGCTGTGGAGACTGTGTATCTCTTATGGGCCCCATGGAGTTTATAATCTGCTTTTAATCATTGCACAAGGCAGCCAACGTATCAGTCCCCATCAAGCAGTTCTTTCCATGTTGAATTGCCTTAATAACTTTTGATCCAGTTCTGAAAGTCCAGAACTATTGCTAATTTTCATTGGTACCTTAGACCGCTACAAAGGTTGTCTTCCTTAGCTCCCCATTTCCTTCCTTACAAACTTTCAAAACTGTTGGCTTCTGTGGCTTGCTATGGGAAGTAAAACATTCTTAGCACTTTGCCCTAACTTGCTCATCTTTTTAATGTTCCCACCAGCATTTGTTTCTCAGTAAACTACAAGTCACATCCTTAACTGGGACAAATGAATGCAACTAAGTGCGAGAGAGCTAAGCCCATTTGCTCTAACTAAGAAACTCGCTCTACATCTACATTCTTCCATAAGTCACCAGAACTTACTTTATATTTCAAAATGCCAGCATCAATTAAATTATTCCCTACATGATATTAAAAGATTACCAACTATTCAATCCCAGCTGAACTTCACAGCAGCGGGCAGCACAGTGGTTTTCATTAAAAGCAAAATAACTTTGGGCATATGCTAAGTCATTTACTGACAGAAATCAGTGACACTATTAATATCTATGAAGTTGTACTCTTAGCCTCCAGTAGTTAACATGTTGATTTGAGATTCACCAGAATACAGTTTCTTAAGTAAAAAAAAGAAAAGGCAATCCAGTTTTAATTGGGAAGTCTTAGCATCTAAACGTAACATACTAATAATGTAAGAAATTAAATTATATTTACTGTTTTGAAATATGAAAATTAAAGAAATGTATCTCTAGAATATTAAATAAAGCCAGTCAAGTTATCTGACATTTGGTGGTTTCTCCAAAACAAATAGCTTTAAGTCCTGGTGAATGTAAAACTTGTTTCTTTTGTGCACTGCTTCTGCCTGCAATTTCTAATTAACTAGCTCCATTCTTATCTACAAGGAGTGACTGAAAGCATACAAGCTACAATATATACTTCAACTAAATATATGAAGGTATGATTTTAAGAGGGAGATAAGTAGTTAACATTTGCATGCTGCAAAGAGGCTCAGTTTGTATAATAATTCAGAAATCTTGCCTTTAGCCTGTTCCCTGCATAGCTGTGCCGTATTGAATACAATCTGCACACTAAAGATATCGTGTTTGCAGTTAAAAATCTCCAGAGACTTTAGACCCATACATAAAGATACTTATTTCGCTCTTTTCTGAGACACTGACCTGTATCCTCATTTAAAAATGAACACCACATCTTTATGTTATTAAATCTTTGTTTTGATCTATTAGTATTCACCAAAGTGCCATTTTATACAACCCCACACTGAATAGGCAAGGCTGGAGGTAACCATCTGCAGCTTTAGAGTCTGCGTTTGAATTGATGAAAAGAGCTTTGTGTTTTCATTGCCAAGTTTGATTCTTCCAGTCATTACACATTCCCCTCAGATCGCATCAATGAAGCGGACTCTCTTACACCCATGTGTTAAATTCTCTTCTCCTCATGGTTTCCTTTGCCAGCTATACTCCAGAAAGACTTCTGGGTCTTAGCCACATTCTTCTCACAGCTGTGTTAGAAAAGAGCATCAGAGCATCTTCCCAAAATCCATATGTGTATCTGGTCAGTCCCCCGTCGGAGGGTCACCTCACATTGTGGTGCGATTATTCAAATATTCATTCTTGTTCTTGAACTGCACTGCTTCATTCATTCTGGGAAAGATTAGACCCTCCAGTCAGCACTGAAGAACGTCTTGGATGCTGATGTGAAATGCTCACAGCTGCCGTACTGGGAAGGCAGATTAGTTTTTCTTGCAGAAGAGGGGGACTCTACTTCATAGATGCTCGCTTCTTATTTCTTTCCGTGTTTGTACTCTTTTCAGCTGTGTCGAATGCTGGTAAGAACTGCTTGTTTTTGTTGTGTCATCTATCAACTTATTTATCAGCATCAGCTAAGGAACAAATCTAAGGGAGCAGCTATGAAAGCAGTGAAAGTGTGTTCAGAAATGTTGGAGGGAAAAGCAGGACTACTCAAAAAAAGGGTGTGTTCCAGTAACAATGAAAGTAAGGTGGCCAAAAGATCATACCTTAGGAGGGAAAGCAAACGTTACTAAGGGTAGTATTTATCTTATGAGATATAAAAATTTCATTTAATAAAACTGTTTATTAAGAAGATTGCTTAGTTTCCTTTTTACTCAATCCACTGAGGTATTTTATCCAAATCTGTAACACTCCTGACTTTCTCCATAAATGAAAAAGCAAAAGAAAAAAGTGTCTTTAATAAACAGCTAAGCACAAATGAAGCAAGAATTCTGCTTTACGTCACTTCTGTATTTGCTTTGTTCACAGTAAGAACTACCTTTACAAAGTGTACAAGTGGCATATTTTTCACTGTTTATGCTTATTTTCATACCTTTACATTTTAGCAATGCACCATTACTTTGTGAATTTGTGCTTCAACACAGAAATTTCTACAGAAATTCTTCACACACAACCTCTGCTGCCACCTTACACAGCTGTGTGAGTGTGCAAGTGTAACCGTGCTCACATGCAGAGTTATGTTTTACTGAGTTAGAATCACAAAATTGTGAGAAAAAATACAAGTCCTTAATAGACAAATTGCATTAAAATTCACTCCAGCTGCAAAGCTTTGGCAGAAAAATAGATTTCCTGCAAAAAAACACATCAAAACTGGCCTCAACATTTGCTGATAATTGGCTAATATTGATTTGCTATTACATTATAACCTCCTCTGATCTCACTGACATCAGCAGCCACTCCTCAGTTCCAGAGGTTCCAGCAGGAAGGCCAGTTTTAAAATGTCTTGCTTCCTCTGCTGGCAGAGGCATTAATTAATTCACAGACTTTTCCAGCCACCTTTTCCAGGTCAACCCCATTTCCCTGCTGGGGCTGCACCAGCTGGCTCCTGGCTTCTCTGGCAGGACAAACTTGCAGGGGGTCTGTGGCTCTGAGCCAACACTCCTGGTGAATTCTGCACTGCTGTCTTAATTCTTTGTTTGTATCGGGGAATTAGAAACATTAATTAGATATAGAAAATTACAGTCATAACCATTCTACAGAGTGTAGGTCAGAATAGTAAGTACCGCACAGCTTGTTTTAAGTTCCTAATGAATAAATACCTACTGTTATGTGTGCATATACATTTATTTATTTACATACCAGAAATGGAGAATGTGTATTTGCTTTATACATTAGAATGGTGCTTTCTTAAAAGTCTAACATATCTTGTTATTGTTTCAAAATCAAATTAGGTTCAAACAATGCTCTAGATCTGTGTGGTCACTCTCTGAGCATCAGCATTTTCTATTTCACGCTACCACCCCTGCTAGGATGGTGATGCACCTTCATAGGCAAGAGCACACAGTCGCAATTTGTATCTCACACTGCAGTGAGCCTGTGAGATCTTGCCTGACTTCAGTGTAAACAGAATTTTAATATATCCAAATTCACTATAAACAGATTCCAGAATACCCCCCTTTTTGGTCAAAGCTGCTGTTTCATTTGGGATAGGATCCAGAAATTTTTTAGATGCTTTATGTCCTGACGGAGGTTGTAGGGTTTTTTGTGGGCATTTTTGGTGGAGTGTGTGTGGTTGTTTGCGTTTGTTTGGGATTTTTTTTGTGTTGATGGTTGGACTTGGTGATCTCAGATGTCCTGTCCAACCACAACGATTCTGTGACTCTGTGAAAACACAGACCACTATTCTGACTTGGATCTTGTGTTTAGAAAGTAACAACTGCAGGTAGGTACACAAGCCACTGACATGATAGCAGCACTGTGGAGAAATTACATCTCTATTGCAAGCTCTGTATAAGATGCTGAATGCAAACACTGAAGTTTTTAAGGATATTAAAACATCCTTTAGTGTTGCCAGAGAACAGATTAGCAAAGGCATAGTGAACAATAGTAAATTATGTGGTGCAAAGATATAAAGTACATCCCTTTTCAACATTATTTTAATATTCTAATTATGACATTTCTTAATGAAGCTCATAATTATTTTCCTCTTCTGATTTTAGCACTGCTACATTATTCAGATATTTTACTGAATAATACTGAGAAACTAATTTTTATCGCAGATAAAAATACTTCCTTGTATGTCAGAATTCAATTTTACTTAGGCATTTAAAAGAAGTCAAGAAAACAGATGTTTTCAAACCCTATTCAGGCTATGAACTGCAGTGTCACATTTTAAAATACAATAAGCATTCTCTTAAGACAGTGCTAATAATTAATACTGTAATTAATACCAGAAGCCTTTCCGTTGACACATTTATAAATTGTCAGATCCTTTTTGAAATGTAGAACATCCTACGTCTTCAAAATAAAAAGCTAAGCTAACAAATGAATTCCTGCCTAATTGCCAAACACTGATTTGTATGAAGCGGTTGAGGTTACAAAGAAATTGGGAATTCTCAGCCTTGTTTCCCTGCTGATGAGTACGAACTGTCTGTGTAGCTCTCCCAGAGGTGTCAGAGGAATCTCTATAGTGTCACACAAGGGTTCTTAGCTCAAAGTAAACACACTTTCCACAAACTCAGCTGCTTAATCTGTTTGCAGGTTGAATTATAAGATGGGGGTGGATGACTCCGGGTGCTGGGAAGACGCACAGAGCATTTCCACAGTTTCTTGGTAAAAAGGGCATGCTATTGTCATCAAAAGACTTCACCCAATTGTTTAATTTTGCTTTAGGCTCAGTGGTCTGATCTTAGCAATAATGAAAACTAACCTGACCAAAATTTTCCCAAGTAATTAAGCATGTTAAATTGTGTAAATTCTTTTCACTCTAGCAATGCATCACACCACTTTAATTCAGGTTGTGGCTGAACTTCTACTCTAGCCACCCTGGTTAAATGGGATTAAACAAGGCTGTTTCACTAAAAAAAACCCCAAATCAAAACAAAAGCAACCTCCACTTAGATAAGGGTTTATAAACAAAATGAAATGAAATAACTTTAAACAGTGTACAGAAAGGTTTAGCCAATATTATCTTCAACATTCTGTAATTATTTTTCATAGCTTTATTTTTATCAAACATGCAACTGCTGAAATTTCAAATATATCTAAGTGTTCTGAATGGAGATTTGAATGATTTCCTAAGAAACACTAGAGGTTTTAAAGAGATAACTGAAAACATGTATATATATATATATATATATATACACATAAATCCCCTATATTTTATGTAGTTACTTACATATTAAAACTATAAAAACATAAGTTTTTAAAATAGAACTCAGTGCATATTTATTTTTTTTAACAGGAATAAGTCTTGCTAGATCCTTGTGATATATTATAAGCCAGTTTCTAGCTATTCTGGAAATATGCTGCAGACATTAAAATTGAAGACAAATATGGACTGATGGGGAATTTTGTATCAGTTTGGCATCAATCACCTTGGAAGGGTGTGAGAGGGCTGTTTTGCAGCTGATGAATGTGATGCAGAGATGAGAAGTGCCAGACTGTGAGGCAGCTCTGCCTACACTTCTGCCTATGTCCTAGCAATTAGACTTTTGAAGGCTTATATGCTAGTAATAACAATCACCATCATAAGGACTTAAGTAAAGATCAACTTCAGGTTTTGGAGTTCAGTAACCCTTTCACAGGGGATCTTATGATGGGAAGAGAATACAGTCCCTGTTCACTGATTCAGTGACTCCCTGTTGGTTTCACTGAGATTTTGAAGCCACCTCTAAACAATCCATCAATGTTTACTGTGGCATGGAACTTGTCAGATGTGTAGCAGACGACAATCAAGAACTTTAATACTTTACCAGGCAATTATAAAGGCAAATACTCTCTTGCCACGGGATTGCCATGGGTAAAAAGACAGCGAAAACCATTCACAGGAGATGGGTACACTTTCTCTGTGCTGTGCACATGTAGAGAGCACTTTCCACACCAGTAATGACAGGCATGCTGACTTGCATAATATTATAAAGCTGTTAAAATGACTGGCTTCACACTGTGTAGGTAACAAGCTGAACGACTGACAAAGAAGCAATAATTTTAAAGGACGTTTTCTGAGTACTGCCACACTTTCAGTCATAGACAAAATACCCCAATAAACTACATTTCATTTGGTTTTCAACTGCAACTTTTCTTGAAAGAAGGCAAGTGACTTACTTCTGAACTTTTTCATTGGCCTCTCGTGAAGCCTCCAGGGCTTTCTGGAGCTTCAGCTCTGTGTCCTTCTGCTCTGACCGAGCTTGCTGCAGCTGAGCTGCCAGATCTTCAATCTGGCAATAGGTAAGGGTCACAACATCCCCCCTGCCTTGCAGTCCACCTTCAGAAGTAGCACAAGTACAGTTAAGTTGGTCCTTCAGATTCCTTCCTTCAGACAAAGATTTGTATAAGCTGGGAAAACAAAATCATACATGTTACCAAGTTTCAGTCTAGGGCTGAGCTGCAAGAATATTACACTCAGTTTAATAAGTATTTTTAATACTATCATATATGCGTCTACATGCCCTAATACCAAAAGAAGTTTTATTTCAAAAGTGACAGAGAAGAAAAAGAACATCCTGTTTCCACAAGGCTCTTCTAGGAGTATGTAACAACTATCAGAACTTTAAAACATCAAAAACCTATTCAACAAAAACTAAAAAGGTACTATTTTTCAGCTGTAGCATCTTCCTGATTCTCTTTGAGCTGCAAAGAAAAGTTGTTCATGTGATTTTCATGAAGTTAAATTAATCTGCATAAGTTGCTGAAACTTGTTATTAACTTGTGTTACACAGGACTCTTAGCAAGCAGACTCAAGCAGTACAGGTGTTTCTTTGCAAAATAGCAGATTTTTCAGTGTAATGAAAGGAATAGAAATGCTACAATGCAAAATTGAAAACAAAGCAGCAGGATTGCTTAGGAATGTGAAATATTTGCACATGCTAACCAATTCTAAAGGTCCTTGGTCAGTGTTTTTGTGAGAGGAAACTGAAAAAATTTATTGATGCTGATTTAAATGAGCTAGTAAGACCTATACTACCTGTACTAGAATACACTCTGTCTTAAATAGCCTCTCTATAGTAGACAGAGATAGGTAACCTGCCAGCATCAGGGTTTTATCATGGGACATTTCCAAATCTATAGCGTCCTCCACCATAGTTTCTTGAAAGGTCCTTTCTGAGCCACTGTCTTGGCTTCACTGGGGCAAAAAGTAGACATGTTTGCTATTTTCCACTGAAGTGCCATGGATGTATATTCAGCTCATGCAGCTTTATACATGATTTTGAGGTATATTTAGAGAGATACCAAATCACAGAGTACAAAAATAACACTCATTTTACAAACCAGGATACAGTACTATATGATTTGTACTTGTGTGCCAGAAAGTTCTGGACAAATATAAGGGAGATCAGAAATCAGAAATTAAACTGAATAGGATCTTAAGGCAATAGATCCATGAAGCCAAGCGAAATAAAAACACCTGGATCAGCTGACAATAGCTATGGAAATATGCAAAAAGAAAGATATTAGACAAGTTACTTACAGATAATGAGAAGAAATTGGAAAAAGGAGAATAAAGAAGAAGGTGCATCAGGTATAAAAAATCTCATTGAAGCTTGTTGACTGGAATTATTTCCCATGGAATCAGCAGGCAGACAGCTGCTTGAGTTATTAAGATGCAATGGTAGAAATCACATTAACAGCTGATTACTAAGAGAGAAGATTGCAACAGCAATCTTTCCATGGAATTAGCTTCCCATCTCTTCATAGCCATAATTCATTGGTGAATTTTAAACCAGTGGAAAATGACATGTGTAGTCAAAGGAATTCATGGAAGACATTTATAACAAGAGTGATGGCAACAGGATATCATAATAATCAGTGTTTTTAGATAAATAATTAAAGTAATTGCAAAATAACTTCATGAAAATCAGAAACTGTTGCAGTACTGATTAATACGACTTGAGACCATCTCTCTGACTGATGATCCTGTAAATATCAAACATCCAAATATTTCTGTGTGGATTTCTAGTAGCTCTGCACACTGATTGCAATACTCAAGACACAGTCTGCATGTCAGTTGCTAATATGCAAGAGTGTATTTTCTTCCTTTCCAGCTTATTAAGGTGTTTGTATGGGAAACACCCTTCATTCTGACAGCCCATAGAGGAAAACAATATACAAACTAAAACATAATATACATGGACAAGCAAAATGTGGATGAACTAATAGAAATCCAGAAGCTAAAAGGTCAGAGTGTTGATATGTCATTACGCCTACTACCTGCGGTTGTCTGAAAATAATGTGAAGAACCTTTTCAATTAAATGAAGACATATTGAAAATATAAATATTTATAAAGGGACATTAAAATCCCTAGAATAGTCTCATTAAAAATAAAATTACTTCAACAGTTGCACATAAAATTTACTGACTTCAGCTCCACTACAGTCAAGTGTTGATCACCATGGAAAAATACAAAGGTATGTAAATAATGCTGAAAGCAGGTTACTGAAACAGTGCTGCTGCCTGTTTCTTAAACACTTGGCACAAGATTAAAAGGAAAAAAAAAAGAGACAGATGAGAAACTAAACTGTTCAGTGAATATATGGGTCCCTGATGAAAAAAATAAAATAGACTGTAGCCTAAATATTCCAATTTGTTCATGCCAGCAGAGTGTTGTTTTTTTCCAGAACATCTGAAAAATTAGTCACTTATTTAGACTCTATTGCATGGCCAGTCTTTAAGATGGAGTCCAGTTGTAGTCACACAGGTCCAGTATTTTAGAGTATGCAATACACTATCACAGGTTTTAACTCATAATGATTACATCTGAGTGATCAATAGATTCTGACATGTATATATTTTGTAGCCAGTGTGATTCCTCCAGATAAAGGTACTGTGCTTGATAGAACTTTTATTTTTCAAAAGCAAGGAATTAGCAGATTTGTATCAATGTGTTCTTTGCTAAAATATTTTTATTTAGTCCCTTTTGATACTTCTTAATTTGAAATTAATTCCTTAACATCCTGATGATTATTTCTTCAAAGAACATTGATGCTATAAATCAAAAGTAAATGGGAGTCTAGTCCTGAAGAATGGGTGACAGAAGCATTCAAACATTCCTTGATTTAAGTCATTCACATGTTCTTATAGTAAGCCTTTTGCTTTACTACGGCAGCATGGCCCCTTTCTTGCTACGGCTTGGGTCTGAGAAGTTCAAGGGCCCAGCTTAACTGTGTCCAGGCAAAAGAAAAAGTGACATGTGATGATGTCACTTATGCAGTTCCTGCAGACAGCAAGAGGCTTCCTCAGCTCCCAAAGTCAGAGCAACCTCAAGACTGCTAAAAAATTTCACCAGTTGTAGCTGCTTCCAGAGGGACTGACTGGCTGAAAAAAAACTCAATGAAGTGCTGCTCTTATAACACTTCTCTCCTTGCCAGGCATACTTTTGCTGCAAGATGGGAAATTATTTTCCACCTGAAGCAATTACTGAACAACATAGAAAAACCTTCCACCTAAAGGAAGGTAAAAAAACAACACAGCAAAATTCAAACATTCCCTATCCATCCCCTTCCTCCTTCCTCACCTTAGTGATAAACATATCCAGTGTTCCCAGAGGCATCTATGTCTGCCCTTGGTTTTCACTACAAATGTTTCTGACACTCAGGTTGTGGAGACCTCTCAGACCTCAGCCTACACTCAGGATGGCTTTGAAGAGGGTCCCTTCATACTGCCAAGTGCACTGAAGGGCCAGGCAGCACTGATACCTTGAAAATACTACCTCAAAGGTGGTCTTTGGAAACACTGCAACAAGACAATATTTAAAAAAGCTCCTAAGACCTGGAAGGACTTTGACATTTTGCTGTAAAGCAGAGGATATAAAATGGTCAAGTTTGCATTACTTGTGAGTCAGAAGCCTGACAGCTGGTAGGCTGGTAACTAGATGGCATTGCCCTACCATAGACAAATATTTCACTAGCCTTCCTTCCCCTGTAATTACACGCATTAAGAGAACTGTTTTTTCTCTTCAGTACAACCCCCCAGATACTCAACCAAGGGCAGCAGCTGTGTTAGACTCTATGACACAGAGGCCACAGACCATGCTATAACAGTAGTGCCCTGTGTGTGTAACAAAGAGGATGTTCTTTGCACAGTCACAGTCCAGCACAGAGTGTCACTGCCGAGTGTGCGATGTACCCATGTAGTCTTAAGTCTAGGACAAGCGCAGGCATCCTCTTTATTCTATATTCTCTCACCAAACCCAAATGATAAATGTTTGTTGAACACAGCCCACCACTAATTTTCTTCTCTGTGGAGGTTGGTGCTATAACCTCAGGATTTTGCAGGATAACTTGTTGACAGTTTAGTGCTGATTATGCATGTCCACAGCACCCAAACTCAGTTACATGTGAATATGGTACCACAGTGAGCAGCAGGCCAAGTTTCAGCCTTCTCTCCTGAAACTATCGAGAGAAACCTGTGACCTGTACAAGGGTTCAAACAGTATGGTTACTAGATGATCAAAGCACAGGTTTATTATCTACAGTGAAAGCTTGAACTGGCTGTTATCAATCTCAAAACTTCTGTTTTTCAACAAATACAAATTAAAGGCCTCTAGGAAACTCCTTGGGCCTCCATATCCTCATTTAAAAAAACCCAGCAATTGCAATACTACCTTTGCAAGGCGCTCTGAGCTTCACTACTGAAAAGAGACCCATTGCTGTTGAAAGAGCTAAGTTAGATGCAGCATGGTCTGAATTTAGGACAAAACTAAACCCAGACGGTCTTCTGATGGCACCAAGCAGCAAACATTTTCTTTCAGGCCTTATCTTCAGTCTCCAGGACCACTGCAGTACCCACACCATTCCCTTGTGACTAGCTTTGGAGAGGCAGTAAGGACACAGGGCATGTGTTAATGATCTGAGCTTTTCTTGTAGCTGAAGGACTGCTGAGACATGCTCTCAATATGAAATAATCAGAAATCATACCATGGACCCTTCATTTATGGAGCTGCACAGGAACCAAATGTCTCTAGTTCACTTCATGCAGCCACCAGGCAAACTGCTGAGATAGCACAGGCTCACACAACAGCGATATGCACAAGATATCCAGCAACACCTCTCATTCCTCACATTGACTCCCTCATCAAATGGTCCAGGACTTCCACACAGTTTCTGGGTTAATAATGTTTGGTTGAAACAGAGCAAAACATAAATGATACTGATGAGTAGAAGGAAGCATTTTTGAGATTTCTGCAGCTCAGGTACTATCCTCTTCAGCTAGATCCTCAGACCCACAGGTCATAGCTTGTAGCAAAGAAATACACCTGAATTTCCTGATGACACGATGCACCTAGAATTGGGGTCTCTGTTATCTCTAATTGATTAATTAGAGTCTGGAAGATGGTACTTTAACAATAGCTTTTTTCACACATACATCAACTCTCCAATATAGTGCACCTGAGGTTACAGAGGAGACTACTGTAAATTTTATGCTTCAATCCTGAGTATTACCTGATATATAGAATCATTAAGGTTGGAAGGGACCTTAAAGATCATCAAGTTCCAACCCCCAGTGTGAACATTAATCACACATCTTCATGGTTCCACAGTGTACCCGTGTTAATTGCAAGACAGAGATTCGCAGGTTCTCAAATTACTTCCAGGAATTAGGGGCCTGTTTTCAATACAACAGCAACTACTGTGGATAATCTTCATTGTTTTACTGGACTAAATGTTATTGCTACGATCAAGCTTGCTGTAAAATGTTCCTGTCATGTTTTGGTAGGGAATTGGCTGTATTAGCATATTCCAGCCTAAACATTCACAGACTACAACTATCTGGCCCTGAAGGCTTGCTTCTAACTACGTGAAATTAATCTGAAATGTTTAAAATATTTTTATTTTGTACATTGTTTACTTTATCATACTAGAAGTTACAAGAAAGAATTTTGCTATCTTGTATCTGTTCTTTATTGCCAATTCATATGCTTTGGCCATTCTTAAATATTTGCCAATGGCTTTAGTTAACAAAATAACTTTAACTTAGTATTTGTAATACTGTAGTTATTCCCTACAGTAACAGATTGTTTAGGTAACACTGCAAATACAGTGGGAACCTTATCTATTAATCGAAGATGGCACTGGCATCAAGTCATCAAGAGTGACCTTGGTAGATTAATATACAGGATGTTTAAGATGGTGCCAGCAACTCCATGTTTTACCCTGTCTCACAAAGGCCCAGCTATCTTCCCCAGGAAGCAGAAGCATCATAGCTGGGGCAGAGAGGATCCTGGCTCAGCTCTGCAGCACGCAGGGAGGAGGGACATCGCCAGCCCAGACAAGAGGTATTTTTACCTTCTCAATCCCTGGGCTGAACTGGCAGCCCCTGTGCCTCTCTGCTGGCTGCTGGAGGCCACTTGGTTGACATGGATCACTGAAGGGGTGCGTACGTGGGTGGTACAGAGCCAGCAACTCTGGCTTTGGGCCATCAGGGAAATTGCCTATGTCAGGGATTTGCAGAAACAAAAACTTGGTGGAAAAGAGACAGAGGATCTTGTACCAAAGGTCATAGCAGTTTATTATTTATACTTTGAGTATGTTTTTGACAACATTGGCTCTAAGAACAGCACACCTTTTTCCTTAAAGCCAAACTTTATTAAGAAAGCAGTAACTGCTTGTGCGCTAAAATAATAGAGCCATTGGTGTACCAACTAAAACATGTACAAAACAGAGGCAGTGTGTATTATTTTTTTTCCTTTTTATGGAAGAACCTTGCCAAGAGCTTCATTCTGAACACTGTCTCTTACATGGAAACCCAGGTATTATGGCATAAATGGATATCAGGCCTTCTGAGCAGGGCTTTCAGTCTCAGCTCCTACTGCTCCACAATGTGATGTGAACTGCAACCCCTTCAGCCCCTACAGACCTGACCATACACAGTACACTGCTGGCTTGAACGTTTACTCTCCAAAATGCCAACCATGGAAATATTCCCTGATGACAAAGAACGCGCACATTCAAAGGTTGGGCTTTCTGCTGGGAGCCTTAAATGACGTCTCCTGCCACCATAGTTTGAATTTAGAATTGCCTGCATAACTAACAAAAATCTAATAGAGATTTCTTTGTTGGAAATTATGCATGAGGCTAAGGCTAATTTGGTGAGTGCCTTCAGTTTCCTTCCCAGCTTCTCTCTGGTAAGGATAATGGCTTCTGACTTCCATCTGACACGAGAGACCTACACACAAACAATTTTATTAAATTAACAAAATCCTTTTGCAAAAAGTAGGAATACTAGTGATTCACTTCTCATATTAGATAAACTGCAACAATTCAGATGAAACAAATAAGAATCTGGACCCTGAAAACGTAAACAGTGAACCATCCACTCAGTGCAAAGTCGTACTTTATATATATTCATATATGCATCTATATAAAATACATCTGATAGTACTGATATATATCATAAAGCAGGCACCAGAATCACCTGAAAACAAGCTCAATGTAATGACTATGTGCTGTTGACTTTTTTTGTCTCCAGGGAATAGTGTTTACTTTGCTTTAAAATTTATATGAGTCATTTTGTTATGTGCCTTTTTTTAATTAGTCTGAAGGAAACAGTCATTTGAGAAAGAGAGCGGAAATCAATTCCGATTCGATACTGATAGCTACTGTGCGATGTAAACTGTGTGTTCTTTCTAATTAAATGTAAACATGTGCAGTTCTAAAGTCCAGCAGTGATGACAACAACTACTAGAAAGGATTGCTTAAGCCCTGGTCAACTGATTCTTGTGAACCTTTTGTTCATACCGTAGGTGAGCTTGTGCAATCTGTCGCAGGGTGAATGCCAGTTGTAACTGACTTTATTTTAGGTCATCTTCAGAGAAAAGACTTGACAAGAATGTGGAGTGCGCTGTAATACCTCCAGTTACCCATTAACTATGTCCTTCTGATAGCTAATCAATAGCATTGCATGGAGCCAAACACACTGCACTGAACTGCCCTTCTTCCAAAAGCCAAGTCTTGGTAAATATTTAATGGCAGTAAAGGTGTTTTGACTCTTATCAATCTGATATGTTAAAGAGCTCTTGAAAGAAACTTTATTTTGCTTCTCTCTGCATAAATAATTTGTTCAGTTACAATTTTAGTCTTATGCAAAATCACTTAATTTAATGATTTAATGCTTTTAAATCAAGGCTTTGGACAGAGAAAATGTAGTTTCAATCCACATGTAACAAAATAAAGAAAAATCAGAGTGTATTTCCTTGATAAAATGCCAACTAGAAATATACATTAGCCCTTTGTACTGTAGTAGTAAATACTGCTTCAGACTTGCTCAAAACCTGTTACACAAGTGCACATTTGAGATTTTTCTTACAAGGCTTCAGTTTCTGTAAAATTCTTAGCTCTCACTCACATTAAGATGGCAGAGGATTTTTAGCCTCTTTTAATCAGTGAAAAAACAACTCTAAAGCCTTTTGTTCCCATACAATGAATATTCCCATCTTCAAGTGAGTATACTCTCAGCTAATGAGCTTTATTAACTTTTTTTTTCCATTTTCTCTTTTTCTGTGCAAAGCAGCTTGTCTAGATCACTAAACAGAGAAACACCTTTAACCTGATCCTTTAACATCTACTGTGCACACTCCTCTGCCAGAGCTAGGTAGGATCCAAATGTCTCCCCAGGGACTTAGGCAGGCTTATTCCATGCCTCTGCGCTAATGTCACAGGACAGAGGATGGAGGAATCTCCTGTCCTCCTCCACCAGCACAGTATTCCAGCCTTCTCTGCATGATCCAGCTTCAATATGAGCCTATGTATATTGAAGAAGCTGATTCAGAAGGGGATCCAAGCTTTTTCTTGGAAAAGAATCTGTGAATAAAACACTGATAGTGTTTTGGTTTCCAAAATGTGAATCACCATAAATGTTTTCCCAGAAGTATAAGCATTATTTTTTTCTTCAGTGTTTAAATGGCCTCTTTACAGCTCTAGATGCCATTCAATTGATTTTAAAAATAAAGATCATGGGAATAATTCCCAAACACTGGCATAGATAAACTGAACAGCCTGGAGTTTTCTAATCACTAATAATTGGCTCTGATGAAAACAGTATTAATTAAAATCATAAAGGCATATAAATCAATCAAGCACTAGAAGCGCAAGGCACGATTCAGGAATGACTGGCTGACAAAAGCCTGTTACTAATAATCTCAGAAAATATCTTGTACTTAATACAATGTTATCTTTATAAATCAGACATGATCATGGATTTTACAGCTGTCCTGATTTGCTATTGTGATCACTTGGCTTAACTTCCCCACCGAACCAGAAAAGCAAGAGACAAAGCTGTGTTGGACCCAGGGCTGGAAGCCAGCCCTGCCTTCTAGCATGGCCAAGGACATCCAGCTGAGTAGATGGAAGAGGAGTTTCTCCAGAAAAAGGCAATTACAAGAAATACAAAGAATGGAAATGTTTTTCAAAGATGGAATAACCAAATACATATGGAATTTGAGAAAAATGATCTGAGATCATCTGAGATTTGAGAGGATGAGCTGAGTAGCCCTAAAGCTAGAAACCCACAGTGTAAATTATCTGGGAAGGACATTCACAGGACTCTGCCCTTTTTGTCATTCCTTTCTTGCTGAATGATTCAGCTGGTTAAAAATCTCTGAATTACTTTAAAAAAATTACATATATACAATTTTTTAAAAGTTGAGAATGCTTCCCCCCTGCACCAGGAAAATAAGCCAGAGTATTTGAACAGTTTTGTCTGTCTTTTCTCAGAGGAGTTACTGAAAAATATTAAGCAACTCTGACCAAAGGCAAACAAGGTGTCCTGTGCTCTATCTAGCACATGCCCAGCTGTGGTCACCCATGTGCCAAAAAGTGAGGTTTGCTGATGAACTCTAGGTGAATGTGCCCCGCTTTCTCAGCAACACTTGCCACTCTGAAATGGTAGGTGAGTCACTAGGAGGACAATATGTCCTGCAGTTCCTCCAGACTGGTACAGGTGTTTGTCATGCCTACTTTGAAGCTATCCTGGCTTTTCTGTAGCAAAGAAACAGTTGGTTTGCCAATTGCTACGCAGATACACACTTAGCAAGTCATCTCCTGAAATCCACGTACATGACACAATGCTAATGTATCACTACTCAGTAAGCCATGTCTTACCCAGCTGCTGCTGCCAAACCCTCACTCATATAAATCATGCAGCTCCTTGGACAGTTAAGCGCTATGAAAACTAGGCAGTTAAAATGATGGCTTAAATGATAAAAGGAAGGCCTGGGAAATTTAATATAGGGGAAGTCTGCTTCCCTATTGTACCAGTGCTTACTGAAGCAACTAGGCAGACTTGTCTGGGCCATTCTCCTTAATGTGAAACAAGGACACATGCTGGGAGAATGATTTAGTGGATTGGGGATCAGAGCTCTGTCTTGAATTCCCTCTTTTATTTCACATCTTCTGTGTGGTACTGAGCAAGTCACAACATGCAAACCTCATCCTGCCATGCTGAAACTGGAAGTGAAGTGCCTTTCCCTTGCTTTATGTTTTCCTTAAATTCTAGGCTTTGGGGGCCCAGGATTGCTTCTTAATATCTCCATGTCCTGCATCTGGAAACCTGAGGCCCTGATCTTCATTCAGATCTCAGTCCAAATTATTATTAATGGGAAGATACAAGAGTTAATTAACAGTATGAATGTGTCAGTAATGCACATCAGCCTGGTTAACCTCAGAAGACAGATTCAGGTTTGAGACCTTTATGGAAAAAACACAAGTTTCTCACAAGGAGGCAGTTTCTGCCTCCCCATTGGATGTTCAGCCACTATTGCCACCATGGGGTGCAGGCAGCGATAGCAGCCTCCCATGCTTTGTCAAGCTGCTGTGAGCCCAAGATCCTTATTACTTGAGAGGATGCTCTTGGCTTCCTCTTAGGCAAAAGGGGCCATCAGTTGGATACAGTCCACTGTCTGGGAGCTGAATCACAAAACTTGCATACCTCTTGGAAAGTGGGAGATTAGACTGGAAGCTGCTGGAAAAAAAATCAGTGAAGAGAGCTCCAAAGCGAGGGGTTGGAAAATGTCTTAAAACCAATGCTAAATTGATTTCTCTATCCTAAAGCTTTTAAATCAGCTTCCCTCACTTCCCTCTTATTTTACACTAATGAGTTTTGGCTGCTGGGCTACTGAAATAAAATCCGTAAAAGAACAGTATTATTGTGCACTTTAATCTAGCCTGAGTGAAGAGGAAAACAACAGTTTCAACTTCATAAAGCCAGAGTTCACAAGAAAAACTGCAGCTTTTTCTTTTTATCAGAATATAATTTCTCTATAATCAGCAGGTAAAAGTGAAATACTTTAGCAGGAAATGTATTGGTTACACTGAACCAAAGAATTATTTTCTCAGGACCTGACAAGGAAACTGAATGAGTATGAAAGCTCTTGTGAAATCTAGCCAACACTGAATTCAAGACTGTTCAATTCCTTATTTATTTTTTGAACAAGACAAGATAATTAGTAGTATGAATACTGCCTACTATACTTATACACATTCAACCGCTATTATACTCTCCTCTGATAGGAGCAGTAACATTGCACAAGAGGGAGAACTAAATTCCAACATCACAAAAGTCCTAATTCTACTGTCACAGTTGTAGAAGTGTAATAATATTGAGGCTTTCATTAAAGAAAGAAGTTAGAAGAGCCTGCATAACATTAAGATCCTACCTAGCTCAGGAGCAAAAGAAAGATATATCAGATAATATGAACCTTGCTATCTATCCTTCTTCCCACTCCATTGGATGAGGGACAAATTCAAAGTACTTCTCCTTCCTGTTTGGTGAAAGCTCCTCCCAGTTGAATCTTCTTTGATGATAGTTAAAGTCATGAGTGCATATCCTATTGAGGACCAGGAGAAAGCCTCTTAGGAATACCTTAAACTTATCTGTATCAAGAAACTAAAGGCTGTGGCCATCAGCAGGTGCTCACAGTGTTCTGGGTTTCTAGTACAACTAAATACTTCCTGGAAATCTTATTGCTTCCTCCTGATCTCTGGGACCGAAACAACAGAAAGAATGCAAGAAAACACTGTTTTATGCATCCAAAAAGATGGATAAGGCAAGAAGAAAAAGTTCCTTCAAGAGTAAAAAGAAATAATAAATAATCTAGATATTTGAAAACCCGTCATTAACTTTGCTTACCTCAATGGCCATAGCATTGGTATGACACAAATCCTTCAGGGTAAATTTTGAATATGATGTACAGAGTTTTTACCTTAATGAGATATGTAAGATCAGAACCTATGAATCAAGCCTATGATATGCCCGTAAGTTATTTTTTCATGGACAGTGGGTGAGCGGATGTCATTCCTCTGTTTAATCAGGAGTTGAAGCGTGTACAGTAATTCCTTATTTTCACAATATTCCTTCTGACAAAGATAACAACCATAAGAATGGTTCCCAGCTGGCTAAACCTGACATACAGGTTTTGCTAATAAAAAAATGCATGACTTAATTAATGAAACGGATCTATTAAGACTGTCCCCCAATCTACCACAGTGGCCCCACCTACAGCTGAACTTAGAATGACCTGTCTTATGCAAAAAGAATTGTAATAACTTGCACTGGAAGCTGTTATAGAGGAAAGGTTGCTATGAAGAAAAAAATATGACTCAGGAATGCCTATAATGCCCCTAGAGGAGAAAGATTAGTATTTTCACTTTTACTCAATGTTTTCTTTTACAGTGAATAATTGAAACAATTTTGCTAAACTGTGTAAAATTATTTCATCAAGAGTAATTACGTTTGATCTATTAGCACCTGATACTATCTATTGTCTAAATTGCTTGCATTCAATCCACGAGTAATGTCAACAGTATTAACGTCCATTATGGAAGCATTAGTTGAGGAAAAATCATGTTTAAGTGTTTGACATTCTTGTAACCTTCCTCCAGCATAACATTCAAAAGAAGTATCATTATAACATGTTCTTGGGTTTTTTTAAAGGCATCTCTGCCTTAAGTCTGCAAACTCATGGTCTTTAAACTCGCAAACGATTTACTTGTTTTGTTCCGGTAAGCATAAATCCATAGCAATCTACTCATTTTACATTCTTTTCTGTTCCTGTCCAGCTGTCCCACTAAACAGCTATCCAAATTCACTTTCATCAACTTTGGCAGGCTCAACACCTCTTTTGCTAAACCAGTTCTGCCCCCCCCCAAGTCATAAAGAGCTGCACTGTTAAAAACAGAAAGAAGGAACTCTGCAGCATTTTTACAACTAAGTTATTGATTCATTTCAATTCAGTTCATTGATTTGACCAAAAAAACCCCCCAACAACCCAAACGCAAGCTTGAACTAATACAACTAGACTCACCTACCTGGAAAGCAGATACTTTTTTTTTTTTTTTTTCTCTCTTGCAGTCTCATCCTTATTTCAAAGGGTTCCAAATCCTTGCTGCCTTTTAGCAGAGGAAATATTATGAACTGTTTGAGACTAAATTCTCACTCAAAGTGATGAATGCCACAGTCTTTTACAGAATATAAAGCTACTTTCTCTCCTTGGAATAGTAACTTTACAGTAATTTAGAGGAAGCAGAAGAAACAGTTGGTCATTAAATATTAAATGTATTAATGGGGCACTCACAGTGTCTGGTTTGTCTGGAAAAGGCAGTTCTGTACTCTCATTTCAGAAGGGCTGCTGCAATACAATAGCTACTGTGATAACTTCAGGGATACCTCACTTAACATTTAGCAGAATCTAATAACGGAAACTTAAATCAATGCATTTTCCAAAAAACACAGGAGTAGCATTATTCACGTCTTACAGCTAGGGGAATCAAGAGTCTGACAGAGAGACAAAGAAAAAACATTCTGAAAGAGGCCCTTCATTTCCACTCCCCAAACATAGACCTTTAGGACTTGGTGTTTACAAGTTTCAGGGACTTGCAGCTCTAGATGAAAACAATTACAAATTAGAATATTCAAAGCAGGAGCCCATCAAGCACTTCAGCAGCATGTAAAAAACATCCACTTCTCCAGATTCATGTTACTCTTGAAGTCCTGCTCAGTTCTCTGGAAACCTCAGACCTAAGTACATGGATGGAGCATTTGGCAGCCTTAAAATCATAACACTTTCATGAAGACTCTGTGCATCTCCTTGCCCTGAAGTGCTGACCCATTTAGGTGATTAGGTCAACTCCCTATATTTTAGGAGGCAGAACAGTAGCAGAGATAAAGTAACAGGACCACTTCAGAGCACACCTAAACCAGTGGGAGAACTCTCAAGTCCAAGGTAAATGTATCTGTTCATAAGGAACTCGAGAAACAGAGACACTAGAAGAAACAGACATGTTCACTCTGTCCTGAGCTTTTAGTGTAGACCTTTGTCTTGTTCTGCCTACTCTGGGGAAAATGAGTTTCTAGTTTTGTCTGAGGAAAAAAATTAGTTCATAGGAATCTGAAAAACAGAGGTTAAAAAACTATGCCTAGAGCAAGGGAGCTTGTGACCCAGTTCAGAAATCATTTGCAAGAGCAGAGCAGATGACAGGATAGCTTGGATGGTGGACAAAAAGCTTTGGGACACACAAACGAAGTATTTTACAGCAAACAAAACAAAAAATCAGCTCACCAAAATAATCAGAACCCAAAATCTGATGTACATTTCTCAACAGACAGTAATATTTTGCCTGTGTTTATGATGAGTAAAATTCACTGTCTGTTTGAGCTGAAGCACAGACAAGACTTCAGTGGGACACAGGAAAGAGAAATTGAGTATGACATTCTCCAAGTAACTACGGTGTGTGTGGGGCAAGAAATTCAGTTGCTGGCCTCATCAAGTCCTGACAAAAGGAATTTGAGAGCTGTTCCCAAGGTGAGAGAAGACAGGCTGAACAACGTGGCTAATGGGATCACATTGAGCTAATGGGATCATCATGACTTGCTTTGCTTCTCTGGGTGTATGCCAAAACTCTGATGTGTTTTAAAATACATTCTATAGGAGTAGGCTGCATCTTGAGGCATTTTGAGAGCATTTACATATGTTCAGATTTTAAGAGTTGTATGGAAAGAGTCTACAGGCTAAGAACACTTCAAGTGCAGAGGTTTACAAATTGTGAGAGCAGTTTTTGCTCTGTCGGATAAAGAAAAAAAAAAAAGAAACAGAAGGCTTGAACTTTTTAATATTTTATTAAACAGCCATTTATTGCTGCTGCCTTCATATAGATGTGCAGAGGTTACAGACACTTCACAGTTGCACAAGCCCCCAGTTGCTATCTCTGGTAACCTGGGTGTAGACAAGAGAATAAAATCAACTCTGCTGTAGCACGAAACTATACTATGGCACGTTCATTTTTGGCAAGCACTGACAACACTTGGGAGTGCTGTAAGCAATATTATTAATTTCTAGAAACTCTGGAAAACTCACTTAATGGTCTTGGTTATGGTACCCAGAAAATATTCTAGAGATGCTCCTGGGCCAGCCCATAATGATTTAAAAAGAAAACAGAACAGGTTAAAATGATCAAGCTTTGGTGCCTGTAGTTAAACTACGCTCCAGCAAGCAACTGGCTTTCCAAAGGGGCACTTAGAGATCCTTTCCCAACCTCCTAAGTGCAAACTCAGGTCCCTAAACTTATGTATCTGAAACTTAAAATTTCAGCCATACTGTTTAACAGGCAGATCTGCTGGAAGGCCTCTTGTAACCAGATTTATTTATTTTTTTTAAAGCCTCACATTATTGGACAGATACTGGACCAAGTCCAATCCACAACTGCAAATCCAAAGAAACAGTTCAGAGCAAACCAGCAGCCTTATTAGCTTTTAAAAATTTAATTTTCAAGAACTCAAGACCCTTTATTGACTAATGAAAGGTTGCGTCCCCAAGCCCATAGACTGATGTTGCTTGGAACATATTTTAATCATTTTGGAGTGCTTGCAGCCATCTGTCTAAAGAGCTTTCATAGCTTAAATGCACTCTGAACTGCAGCTTCTTCTGACTCGAAACCCTTTCAGAAAGCCAAAGGGAACCCAAAGGCATGGAAACTTTGAGACAATTCAAGGCCTTTCAATGTGATAAGGTTGCTTTTACTATTTAGCACATCATTAGATTTAATGACACCACAGATAACAGATACACTGAAAAGATACCATTGTCATCTCCTATCTTGTAAGAGTAATACCCAACTGTGACTTCACTTTGTTTCTACTCAATAAAAGGTTGTGTTTTTTCCTGCTGCAAGCACCAGAAATACTAACAAAATAAATACATAACAAACAAATAATACAAAGGAGAAACAGGGACTCTTTTTTCTCCACTACTTTCCTACTTTGTTTTTAATAAAAAGGTACAGAAGGCAAGCAAACAAATCCCAAATAATCTACTGTATTTATTGTTTAGGCTATTGGCTGTTGGGCAGACACTGCTTGCATGTACAACTCTAGCTTGGTCAGCACTGAATACAAACTTAAACTGAAAGGAGAGAGATCCCTTACAGTTACAGCTTTCACAACATTAACATTTATAAACTATTTTTACACAATTGCCATAATTATTTCCTCTAACTGTTGAAACATTTTGGGCATCTCAAAGCTTATCAGTCTTCATGCTGGTGCCTACTGAATGGTATGGAAACACGCTATTTTAAAGCCTGGAAGCATCAACAGTGTCAAGCATGAAGAAAAAAAATTTAAATTACCAGAGCCAAGTAATGTATCTCAAAAATGAAAGCAGCAGTCTTCAGAAAGTGTAGAAAACTGCATAAAAATAGCCTTCTGATGACAGGAGAGATGCACAGTGGTGGATTCTTTCTGGCAGACCATGACTTCCTTTGCTCCAATTGCCAGCAACCTCAGTGTGTTCAACCCTGAGACTGCAGGACTTCCTCAGATCTGATTCTTGGCCCTTTTATTCACTCAGGACCCTAATCACCAGTGGCCAGAGGAAAAAAAACATGTGCTAACAAACACTGCAATATCGTATTTGTAATTCAGTAGCATTCATACTGTGTGTGGCTAGCTAGCAGTGTGAAGAACTTAAAAGAAAGAAAGAAGCACAACACTTCTGCATTTCTCATGAAAACATTTGTGGGTGTCCATGTATCACTGATACAGAACAAATTAAGAGAAAAGATGATGGAAAAAAAACAAACCACAAAACAAAACAAAAAACTTGAAGAAGCTCAGGTAGGGGAAGAGCTTCTTTAAATTTCCTTTAATGTCAATGAAAATATACCACTGATGATTCACTCAGTGTAACTCCCTCCCTCTCATTCTGTGGCTTTTCCTTCCAGACTCACAGCCAGAAAAGTTCTGCTGGTGAGACAGCAGCTCTGTGCTGCTGCTTATATGCATTCTTGGTGGTGGTAGGAAAAACCCCAACTTGCTCTGTGCTAGTTATCCTTCCTATCATGACCATATGAACTGTTGCTTATAAAAGGAAACTATTACTAATATGTTACATTTTACTCAAATATTTGAGAGGCTCAGGACTGTCCAAATCCCAGTAGGCCCATGTCTTCACTAGAAAACCGTGGCTGAAACTTCCAAGTCATTCCTTTATCTCTCTAAACATGACAGACTTCACACCTATGCTGGAAGACTTACCTGTAGCAGATGAGTAACAAATCATTATGCAATGCTGGACACAACGGTAAAACTCTCCAGCTTCCAAAACAGAAGACCTTCATCACATTCATTAGAAAAACAGCTTGTGGATGGAATGTAAAAGTGGAAAATTTTCCAGTAAAAGGCATCAGAATGACATGCATGTAGCAATGTAATAAAATCTCTAACTTGTAAAAGCGACTGAATAAAGAAAATACCTTACTCTAAGCTTGTTGCTTTTTAAGCCCAACAGGTGGATAGTCATAGAATCATAGAAACTTAGGGGTTGGAAGGGACGTCGAAAGATCATCGAGTCCAACTCCCCTGCCAGGCAGGATCACCTAGAGCACATCACACAGGAACGCGTCCAGGTAGGTTTTTAATGTCTCCAACGAAGGAGACTCCACAACCTGGAGTTGATGGGCAGCCTGTTCCAGTGCTCTGTCACTCTCACAGTAAAGAGGTTTTTTCTGATGCTTACATGGAACCTCCTATGTTCCAGTTTGCACACATTGCCCCTTGTCCTATCACTGGACATCACTGAAAAAAGCCTGGCTCTGTCCTTCTGACACTTGCCCATAATATATTTGTAAACATTGATAAGGTCACCCCTCAGTCTCCTCCAAGCTAAAGAGACCCAGCTCCCTCAGCCCTTCCTCATAAGGGAGATGTTCCACTCCATTCATCATCTTTGTGGCTCTGTGCTGGACTCTTTCAAGCAGTTCTCTGTCCTTCTTGAACTGAGGGGCCCAGAACTGGACACAATATTCCAGATGTGGCCTCACCAAGGCAGAATAGAGGGGGAGGAGAACCTCTCGTGGCCTACTAACCACACCCTTTCTAATACACGCCAGGATTCCATTGGCCTTCTTGGCTACAAGGGCACATTGCTGGCTCATGGTCATCCTCCTGTCCACCAGGACCCCCAGCTCCCTTTCTTCTACACTGCTCTCCAGCAGATCAGCCCCCAGCCTGTACTGGTACATGGGGATGTTCTTCCCCAGATGCAAGACTCTACACTTGCCCTTGTTGAATTTCATCAAGTTTCTCCGCACCCAGCTCTCCAGCTTGTCCAGGTCTCGCTGAACGGCAGCACAGCCTCCTGGTGTGTCAGCCACTCCTCCCAGCTTGGTGTCATCAGCAAACTTGCTGAGGGCACACTCTGTTCCCTCATCCAGGTTGTTGATGAAAATATTGAATAGTACCAGTCCCAGTACCCAACCCTGAGGGACTCCACTAGTCACAGACCTCCAACTAGATTCTGCCCCATTGACCACAACTCTCTGACATCTTCCTTTCAACCAGTTCATGATCCACCTCACTACCTGATCATTAAGACCACAGTTCCTCAGTTTATCTATGAGGACGCTGTGAGAGACAGTGTCAAATGCTTTACTGAAATCAAGATAAACCACATCTACTGCTCTACCATCATCTATCCACCTAGTTACTTCTTCTTAGAAGGCTATAAGGTTGGTCAAACATGACTTCCCCTTGGTAAAACCATGTTGACTGCTCTTAATGACCCCCTCATCCTTGATATGCCTAGAGATAGTGCCAAGAACAAGTTGTTCCATCACCTTTCCAGGGATCTAGGTGATGCTGGCTGGTCTATAGTTACCCGGGTCCTCCTTCTTGCCCTTCTTGTAGACTGGAGTGACATTTGCTATCCTCCAGTCCTCAGGCACCTCTCCTGTTGCTCATGACTTACCAAAGATGATGGAGAGTGGCCTAGCAATGACCTCCGCCAGCTCCCTCAGCACCCATGGGTGTGTTCCATCCGGACCCATTGATTTATGGATGTCCAGATTGCTTAACTGCTCCCTAACCCAATCCTCATCTACCAAAGTAAACTCCTGCTTCATCCTGACTTCTTCTGGGGCTTTAGGGATCTGGGACCCCTGGGGAGAGTCTGCAGCAGTAAAGACAGGCAAAGAAGGCATTCAGTACCTCTGCCTTCTTTATATCCTGTCACCAGGGCACCCACCTCATTCAGCAGTGGGCCTATATTGCCTCTAGTGCTAGAGGCAAATGTCTGGGTAAGTTAAAATCCCCCATGAGGACCAAGGCTTGTAGTTGCGAGGCTGCTTTCAGCTGCCTCTAGAAAGCCTCCTCAACTCCCTCGTCCTGATCAGGAGGTCTGTAATAGACCCCCACAACTGTATCACCCATGCCATCCTGCCCCTTAATTCATACCCACAGACATTCCACTTCCACCTCATCGGCCCTTGAACAGAGCTCAATACATTCTAGTTGCTCTCTCATGTAAAGAGCAACTCCACTGCTTTGCTTCACTGACCTTCGCTGACAAGTCTTCTGGCTTGTGTTCTGTGACAGGCAGAGGACTTCTCCTGCCACCTGAATTCATTGCTGTGTTCTGACAGAAGTGTTCCATTGACTTCACTGTGAGCAGAGTTAAGCTCAAAGAAAAGCAATGTTTGCTTCAGTTCTTCAGCTGAAGAGAACTGAACTGAAATACATCAAAATGAACTTGCAAAAATTATCAAATTGGCATTTTAACATAAAAACATGTCCTATGAAAAATCAACAAAACAGAAATGGCATTTGAAGTTCTGACAATGTTATTACTTTCTTTCTAAATATCATATTAATAACAAAAGAAATTCCCTTTCATATAATATTTAGAGGACAAGCCAAATTATTTTTCTGCAATTTTAGGTTTTCTTTCGAACTTCCCATGGGAAAATTTGTCTTTCAAAAAGCTTTTATTACTGTCCTGGTTCAAGCCAGGATGAATTTTCCTTTTACTAACTTTTTTTTTTTCCTTCAGTAAGCTGTCTTTTAACTAGTAGCAGAGTGTTCCAGCTAGAAATGATAACTAATGGTGGAATGTTTTTCTAACTGCTGGGTCTTCAAGGTCATACCTTCACTCTGCTGGCTCAGACACTACAGGGAGATGTATGACCCCCCCGTAGGAGGCTGAATTAGACAGACAGCAAAACTGGCCAGAGATATTCCATTCTATATAACTATGTAAGCTCAGAGAAAGGTCAGAGATCACAGAAGACAACTTCCTTCCTGCTTCTTCTCTTCCGTCCATGGCCGGTGTCCAGGGAGGACTCGGTCCATTGATCAACATCGATCCCCAGGCTCGAGCTCTCCTGTGCTTTCTCCAGCAGCTCTGGGACTTTTTGGGACTGTTTGCAGCTAAGGAGATGCTGTGGGAGTTGTTGGGGGTGGGGGGAGGCAGGAGGCTTTTGCACATATCTGAACATATTTGTATATAATTGTATATATTTTATCATTAGTATTTAATTAAAGCTATGCAGTTTTCAATCCAGCAAAGTCTCTCTCTTTTTCTCTCTCTCCTTCCTTACCTGGGTGGGAGGGGGAGGGGATTGAGAGCATAGTTGTCAAACCTGAGTCAAACAGTGACAACAATTTATCTCAATGTCTGAATTTTTACAAGTATTTTTACAGGAGTAGAATACTTTGTATTACTAATGCACTTGAACTTCTCAGTGGCAGTCATTCAGTTGTCTGCAGGTAGTTCTTCTAAAGACTTTAAACCTTCCTTCCAATAACTCAAATTCATTAGGCTTTAACAAATTTGAAAAACAGTTCCTAGAAACCTCTAGCTATGTACTTATTCCAGAAAAGCACAGAACAAAATTACACTTCCTAGACTTTTCAGCTCACCAAGAAAGCAAGGTAGTCATAACAGAAAAGCAGGAAGACAAAAGAGAAGGGGAAAGAATCAGCTGGGTGAAGGAGAGCTGCTAACAGAAAGTGAGTGGGGCCATGTATACACTCATGAAACCATACCAGCAAACAATGGCCAGGAATTCCTTTCCATCTAGCAAAACCCTGCTGAGGTGAGCAGAAATTAATCTGAAACATCCATCACAGCAAAACCAACAAGGTAAGCGGTGTTTTAGTTCAAGCTATCCCACCACAAATAGAGTAACAGGAGTTGTGAAGTGCTTCTAGTTTTAATATGCTTGGCACAAGTGACTGGTTGGTCCTCAGATAATTTCAAAAATCTGAGGAAGTGTGCCAATAGGACACATACAGAAGCAGTAGCAGAATTAGCATAGTACATGGTACAAATTAAAACTGCATCACAGAGCACATTAGGCACTTTTAGTCCCTATTCATGCTGCCCACATTTTTCCTCAGACCTGCTGCTTAGTGTTTCCTGTTGGCAAGGCACCCTTGAAGGCCAAAACCCAGGCTCTGGAAACATTAGGCACAAAGATTTCATAAAATGTAGGTCAGACCAATCCACGCCTGAGTCAACAGCAGCACAAGGCAATTTGAGTACTACATTCACCTCCATGCTGGCTGCAGAGATGGTGTGGGGTGGTTTGTTATTCCATCAGGTGGCTGGGATCTCTGACAGTTCAGTGCTTCCTCTCCCTCAAAGTTTTTATAAATCACTAAAGCTGAGTAAGAAATTTGTTTTTCCATGCTACAATTTTTTTTTCCCCAGTTTGATGGGAAAATTTTTCAAAATAATGTCAGGGCAAAACCAGAAACATTCAGAACTACTTTTTGTGTGTGAATGAGAGTCAAGAGGGAGCCTGGTGAGCTCTCTGATGTCTAAGATATTCCATTGGGAGGCAAAAAAGCTCCCCCCCCTCCCATTCAGATACTGCTTTGCCTTTTAACTGCTTGTCAAACAGGCACCATAAACACCAAGCTATGGTATATGCTGCAGTCTCTCTTTACCATCCCTCTTCTGTGCAAATGGTCAAATATTCATTGGAGTTAGGATGCAAGCCTGGTCTGCTACACTCCCAAGAAAGCTCCTTATCCACTGATCTATAAAGTCAGTGTCTGACTTTATTACTGCTAGAAAGAAGAGCAAATGCAGAACGAGAGACAGTAATCAATTCCAGGCCAGCGAACGAGAAGTCTGGGAATGGGGCAGGGGGAAGAGGATAATAAATCCAATAAAGCGTGAAATACATAGGGACAACAAGGAAAACAAGGTAGGGCTCTGCCTCCACTGTTCACATACACCAAGACACTGTGAAATACAGCAGTCTCAGTAGTACCAGTAAAACTGATGTTTTCCCCCCTTCAGCTCTCTGATCCAGTTCATGTAACAGCCTTCAACCCCTGAGCTTTTATCTCCTGTAACATTAACAAGAGCTGCAATTGCACAATCAATAAGGGGACAAAGGGAAAGAAGACAGAGGGGCTTCCTACTGGGAAAACGCTCATGGCATGCACTGAGTTAGAAAGACCCACCAACCTAAAATCCCAGTTCTTTCAGGGCTGCAGCACCTACTGGAAAGTGGCACAATAACATATGAGAAACGTGAACCTGCAGATTATTTTAAATATCGGGTCCAAATTACCAGAGTATTGGTCTCCTGGCCTCCATGAATTGTCTAAAATTCATTTAAACCTCCACGGGCTGCTCAGAGATTGGTTTTAATCAACCTGGCTTAAAAGAAAATAAAAAATCAAACATTTTTATTAGTTTTAGCACTCAGTTCAATAAAGTTGCAGGAAGAAAGCATGCACATTTAAAAAACCGAACACCAAATGGGCTAAATCGTAAGTTCTTGCACAGTGGGATATCAGTGGGACTTTCTCTGTAAAGAATAAACTATGAAATAGAGCTTGGGTAGTACCTGAGGTTTTTTTAGAATAATGGAAGATGAACAAAACTCTTACTGTTCCCTCACAGAGCCATTGTTTTCTACATGTTGGGCTGTATCAAATTGCAGTGGGTTAGGTTCCTTCACAAGAAGACATATCACACTGTCTCCCACTGTAGAGCAGATGCAAGCACCTTATCTCTTTGGTCTAAAAGAGAATCTCTTCTCTGCTTGGAAGTGGGAAATTTAATTAGCTTAATATTTATGTTTGCTCTGAAAGCTTTGAATAAAATAGTCATCACTGCTGCAAGGACAGAGAAAACTTAAACCACAACTGCCATCTTGTCCCTGATGTCCCCAAAATCCTTCTGCAAAAAACCCAGTAGGTTTACAGTGGTATAATTACCTGGTCATTCTTCTTAATGACTGTAATTATGCCATGTTATGTCTAAAGCAACTGTCCTGGATTGAGCCTTAAACCTTGACAGCAACTAATTAATACTGAAACAATGACAGCAACTGACAGCATAGCAGTGAGCAGACAGGATGAAAAGAGCAGGAAAGTGAGTCAAAGGCCATAACTGAAGAAGTGAGATAAAAAAATGCCATGAAAAGACAGGTTATCTGAGGGAAACTACAGGGTCAGGTGCTCAAGGTATACTGCTACTGGTTTAGAGGAAGGACTGAGATCACCACTCTGCACTAGTGGTTGCAGCCTCGTTAATCCCACTGTAAACATGTTTCAGTTCATTTAGACTGGGAAGATGGATGTTAGAGCTGCCCAATCTTCTGCTACACATCATGTCCCCTTGAGAGAAATCTGGACTGGAGAAAACTCTGAAAAAGTCAGAGATGGTTAATACGTTTGAGAAGGGGTTAGTCAGAGAAAAGGAGACTGAACATTTTGGCAGTTGTATTCTGACTTTCTACTGCAGTGGCTGCGAACCACATAGAATACAAGAAAAGGATGAGTATTGACATTTGTAGTTTTTAATAGGGTAGGAAAAGATAGGATAGCACAGCATAGCATAGCATAGCATAGCATAGCATAGCATAGCATAGAATAGAATAGAATAGAATAGAATAGAATAGGAATAGAATAGAATAGAATAGAATAATTTCAATCAGGAAAGACCTCTAAGATCATCAAGTCCAACTGTTAACCCAGCAAGCCCACCACTAAACCACATCCCTTGATGAACAAGTCCAAAAGAGAAGGACAGACACTAAAAGAAATAGCCCTTAAAACTGGAATAAGAGGAACAGTCTAACAGCAAGAATTACACCATTAGTTATCCATGCACAAAGTCTGTGGAGCATGGCTGAAATGGTACCCTCTGAGTATTACAGTCTATAACATCAGCCACAAAACTATAGAACGGAAGTAAATTAAACATGCCTCTGTATTCAGAGCTTGAATAGAAAACGGTCTTTTTTTTCCTAGTACTGCAAAGAATGCCTTGCAAAGCATCTTTCTCCATCTATTTCTTCTCTTGTTGGGTAATTTAGTTCTGTCATTAACATGAAAAAATTACTTTATCCCTGTGCTTACAAGTAATTCTTTTGAGGAAATGGATTATTTTCTCTTTAACCTCTATGAATCTCAGTCTTAAAAAGATGAATCTCCACATTATTTTACAGGAGACTTTGTGGGAAAAATATACGGACCTCCATAAAAACAGTTATTTAGATGGTTTGCTTGTGTTACTTAAACATGAATTCCAATTCAACTGAAGTATAATGAGCATTGAAACTTTCACATATAAATTTTGTTAAACCTCTTCAACAGTTTATAACTCATAAAACCAGTTAGGGAGTAAGCAAACTGTTTGCAGTGCTGACAGAGAAGCCAACCATATTCATTGAAAGTTTGATTCTAAAAATACTGACTAGTACTTACTAGTACTACGGATCTTACTGAAGTTACTCTTCTAGTTCACAATTGAAAGCAGTCACATAACTGAAATTTAAGCTATCCTTTTTTTCCCCATGCTGGTAGTAGTTTACAGATTCCAATTACTCTGCAACATGCAACTCCTGGGACTGTGACATGCATCTGCCATTAAAAATCCATCTCTCCATGCTACTATGATCTTTCTTTCAGATCTTCATTTCAACTTTAGGAAAATAAAACATAATTCTAAATAAAATTTAATTTAAACATTGTCTGCTAATTAGGAAATTTGCTGAGATAAATATAAGATTCTTCCCATTGCGACTTTCAGCCCACAGCTATTTCTGCATCTCACCCATTTCAACAGCAAATTGGAAGAACCTCTGGTTAAAGACTTTTTGCAAAAAGTTTTCACTTTCATCCATGGACATTAGACTTGGCAAATATGTGGCTTTTAGAGCACTTGATGAAATCTCAGTGAATTAAATTGTTTTTGAAATAACTACTCACACTTACTACAAGCATGCCTACATTTTACCCTAGAGCCTGGACATACAGATTCTTATCCTCAGCAGCTTCATTCAGAAGTGCGTGAACTAATGTAGATGTATCTATGTTACACAGCTGGATAGTGAACAATACTTGTATTGAATTGAGCATCACTGCATCTGACCCAAATATGAAACTTATCAAAATACATTTTTAAGTAAGGATAGTCCTGCATTTTTATTTTGCTGTCCTATGTTTCTTTGCAACGGGGTTGATATGTCAGATGTGTACCTTTTGCTGTAGTAGTTAAAATTTGTTTAAATTATTTGCCTGTGAAAACTCCTGGTGCCAGAGCTTTTCAGTGAAATACTGTGGATTCTAAAATTAAAATAATTGGGAAAATATATATGTGCTTCCCTATATAGAGAAATATTTCTCATACACAGCTGTGTTGTTTTAGCTAACGCGTGAAAAATAAACAGTATGCAATAGCGTATGTCTATGTCAGCATTTTAACATGTAGAAGTACAGTTCTGAAGCATTACTGAAAGAGAAGAAAACTGATGAGAAAAATAAGACAGGTCACAAAACTGAAAAATATGCAAATAAATTAACTTGTGATGATGTTTGAGCTATATGAGAAAGAGGTAGTGAGATTAACTCTCACATACTTCAAAAGTGATTATTTGGATATAGCCTTCTTTGGTCACTGAAGTTCTATGATTTGCATTAATCCCTAGCTTAAAGAGTACTGTGTTGAAACAATTATGTTTGTAAGCTAGAAACTCTATACTGTTCCTAACTGTTATGCAAATTTTCATTGCTGATACGTAATTTTGGGTTACTATTCAGAAAATGCTATTTTCCTTCTGACACTTGACACAGAAACAACACAAGAAGAGCAAACAGAAGCAGAGAACCTGCCTAGCTTTATTCTGTGCCAACTTCCTCTCCCTCCTGCATCTCAACTAGATTTTTCCTCCTTTTCTTCTTCCTCCTTTTCACTTCTTTTTCTTTTTAAAGAAGGCTGTAAGTGTTCTTGGATGTGCTTTCTTTTCAGAAAGTCAAAATTCAGATGGAAATAAATGTTCCATCATTTATTCCCCAAAAGCTAATTTTCATTTGGGTTTGGATTTTTCAGGTTTTCCATGAAACTCCAGTTTCAGCTAGGGTTCACTTTCCATGTCATCTTCAAAGAAGTACAGTTTGCAACACAGACTTCTTTCAGAGTGGGAGGAAAATAATCAAATGGTTTCAAACAGAAGCAGCTACCAGATCAGAGAACTGTAGAATAAATCAGGCTGGAAGTAACTGCTGGACGTCTCTAATCCAATCACCCTCCCTTTCAAAGGGCTACCAACTATGATATCAGACCAGGTTACTCATGCCTTTATGAAGTCAGGTACTAGAAATCTCCAACGATGGAGACAGCAGAACCTCTCTGGACAACCTATTTCAATGATGGACAGTCCTCATGGTGAAAAAGTTTTCCCTTATAACCAGTCTGAAGCTCTCTGGTTTCAAGTCTTTGTCTCTCACCGTCCTGTCATGCAGCACTGTGAAGAGCCCGTCCTTGATAACCTTCTCACAGACACTGTCAGCCTACTGTTAGGTTTCCCTGAGGACTCCAAAGATTATCTTTTTTCCCATACTGAACAAGAGCAGGACTCTCAGTCCCTTTATAGTGCAAATGCTGCAGTTTCCTGACCATCCTGGTGGACCTCTGCTTTATCTAAGGCCAAGGAAGACCTAAAAGCAGAAAGAGGAGAAGGCACCACATGGAGTCAAAATGCCCAAGCTGCTGTCATGCTGGTGCTGCAGAGATGACAGAAGGTGGGAGAAGGTGGAAAAGGGGTAAGAGAAGAGTAGGTGAAGGAAATGTGCACTCTGCATAATAATGTGTCTCATTGCAGCTTTACAGTTCAGAGGAAGACTGGAGCATGTGTGGAAGCCTTTATTTTGCTCACTGGGGAGCTCTGAATTCTGAAAGAGAAATAATGCCAGGGAAATATAGTCCTGAACAGCAAATCATCTAACTCACTCACTTGGATCACAGCACCAGACTTCCACCTCAGCTCAAAACAGGCTGTCTCAATAACACTCTCAGTGCTTACTCTGGATTATCATAGCATGGCAAGTAGTAAAAGGAAATAAAAAGACCCAGTAGACATCTCCACAAGCATTCCTTAACTAGCTTCCACATACAAAACAGAGAGTAAATTTTCACTCCTTTGGGATGGCCTGGGAAATGCACTCTGCTTTGTCATGCACCATTATTGTTGCCATCCCGCCCTTGGCCTAATACACTCCCCAAAGCACACATGACATGTATTCTTTTCTTCATCTGTCTCATTTGGCATGTGTTCAAAATACTGCTACACTATTGGATGACCAAGGCTGCAGATGTTCATGTAACACAAGGGAAACTATAACCAAAATATTAAAAACTTCATAAAAATTCTCATAAAGGTGCAATTCATTTCTAAACAAGGCAAAGATAGGTCAGAGACCTCCAACATTGCTACATCTGCACTTACAGGAATCCTTCTTGTTGCCTTTTCCATCCCTCACCAGGAACAACTCCAGGTGGCCTTTGGCTTTCTTAGTCATGCTCAGACAGTGTCTCTACAGAGGTAATGGAGTCTTCATCCAGGGAGATACTCAAAATCCATCTGGATGTGGTCCCAGACAACTGCTTGAGGTGGCCCTTCTTGAGCAGGGGGGTTGGACAAGATGACTTCAAGAGGTTCCTGTCAACCTCAATCATTCTATGACTCTATGGGTCCACTTCAGAATGCATTAGGAAAAAAATCATCCCCTAAGGACAGGGACGTAGGAGATGAAATCTTTCAATTTTGATGTTCTGAATTAGTATGCATCTTGTAAAATTTAGTAGTGGTAAAACAGCTTTTGCTCCAGGGAATATTCCAGTGAGCGTTTCCACACCTTATGGCTAAATATTGCAAAAGCCATCATCAAAGTTACAGTGAAATTCTGCCTTTTCAAATTAAGGGCCATAAGTAAATAACATGGTACATTCTAATTGTGATCCCTGCAAGTCATTATTGTTAACATTTTTTAGGCTTAAAGCATTTATATGAGTAAACTGCAGCTGCTGCTCACCGGACTTGTTAAATATGATATATTAGTCCAACTTGATATGCTGTGGCAAAAACATAACTCAAAAGTCAATGAAAAATCTCCTGCAATATGCAGAGAAAAACACAAAGAAACTCTTAAATTCTGAGACAGCAATACAAAAATTGTATTTCAGTTTTTAAATTATTCTATAAAACCCATTTGAGTGACTAATAAGGGCACTATAATAAATTCTTTCCAGCTTGGTAAATCATATAATAATTTGTGCACACACTAAATGCTGACCATATTCTTTAAAAGCAATAATCACAAATTGCTTGGGGTTTCTATTTACTATTAACAGGCTTTAAATAAATGCCTATGAGATTTAGGAACAAATGCTGTTTTTGAAACTTCCCTCCAAGGTTTTAATAAACTTAATGAGAAGGGGAAACTCGAAAAACCTCTAGAAATCTGAGTATTTTTCACTTGTAAATGCTGAAACACTGAAAACATACACAGTTCTGCTACTGCGAACACTTTTTAGTCATAACTAACTAGTCCTCTTTATTTCCAATGAACATAGTATTCACACTACATTTATTATTTACCTCTGTAGCCCACATCCCTCATGACAGACATTCAGCCTTCAAATTCACAATTTTCTGCTGTGTCGATGCCAATTCTCTTGCCCTTAACCTGCTGGCAGCTCTGTATCCCTTCTCACATAGGAGGTCAGGATGAAATGAGAGTTGTAACCCAGCATCACTCCATAAAACAACCTAACTCCTTCACTGGACCACACAGAGCTTTTCCTTAGGGAATAAAACCCACTGATCCATGCAAATGTTCAGTGCAGCCCACCTAAATTAATGAGGGAATGGCTAGCTCTCTCATTCTACATACTGCTGTAGAACATAAGAAATTAAAACATACATATTATATTTGGGTTAAAAAAGAAAACAGTATTTTAGAATTACAGATTTTATTATTTTTAAATCTATATTAACTAAGTTAGGCATGGGCAAACAAGCAGGGAAGAAATAAACACTTAGGTTAACTGGTTCTTTTGTCCTCAAGTTTTCAAGTGAGCACAGTGCTAGCACACAGCTTTTTCATTTTTATGAGAATCAACTGCCAGCAACTTTCCCCTTCCCTTAGACACAAGTAATAGAAAATTTAGGGTGTAAGAAAAGGAATTCTATTTCAAAGAGATGGTTGGTGAGCAGTAAAGCAGAAATGCAGGCCTTGATTCATTGATGTATTCACATTACCAACAAATACCTGTTTGATAAGGCCATTTCCTCACTCCAGGTCAGACGCAGTACAGAAATTTTCCCCTATGAGTCACTGATTTATATTAGTATCAATTATTTTACCTGTAATAAACATGCAATGTCTGGATATCTTCTTCTAATTTTTTGCACTGTTGAAGAGCAGCCTCTTTTTCTTGTTGCAAGCCTATCAATTCTGCCTGTAAAACAATAAACAAATGATACACAATTTATTCAGAATATCCTTATTGCTTTGAAATCGTAACAATAATTTTTTGTGTTCATGTCAGCCATGCTTTACTATAATTACATAGATAAAGTTGCACTGTTTTGTAAGACTGCTTATGTAATTCTTACTGAACACATTTTCTTCTAACACTGCGATTGTTTCGAGGTTTTTTCCCCAGCAGAATGATGTTTTGAATGGCTTCCCTTATGTATATGGTACATTTTTTGAAGGGCAAAGGTTAGAACTCTTCAGTTCATCCAAGTGTTTATCAGCAACCATACTTCACGTTGCTATCATGTCCTTATAGTGCAAAACTGTTGACTGACGTACAGAGTGGCACTCAGCCACAAACTACCAGTGTGGTCTGTGCATGGTTCTCCAGCTGCTACGTGTGGTTCCTATGCTGGGAGCCACTGGGTGATGTTACCAGCAGGAGAGCTGCTGGCTAACCCACACCCTGAGCAGGCCGTGAGCCAGCTCTGGGATCCGGCTGTATCCTCACCCAGGATCTGGTTTATAGTGGAGTGAGGGAATCCCTGAGCAACTGCTGCCATCTCCACCTGTGAGCCCTCCCGGATGTTTCCCCTCCCGCTGTTTATTCACACGCGAAGGGCTTGTGACTCACGGCCAGTATGGAAATTGCGGCATGTGGCTTGTAAGGTCAGGAAGGTAGCCAGCCCTGACAGCCTTACGGTAAAAGAGGAGGTAGGAGAACTAAGCACTCATGGATATTTAATATGGTTCTATAGCTTAATCACCATTAATTTTGAAATGTCCAGTTTCAATAGGACTCCCTTGAGGGCCTAGGTACCACATAAATTATCTGAAAATCAGCAGATGATTAATTGTTGTAACAACAAATAAGACCGGGCTTGAACAGCAATTCTTTGACACAAGAGCCTGAGCACTGGGCTGCTTTCCAATGTTTTTAATTCATCGTGTAAGTTATTAATTGTACAAACTGTAGAGCTCCAAACCGAGAGGCACATGTGTGAGAAATGCTGACTGCAGTTTCTGCCAACTCAGAACAGCTTTGCAGGAAAGTTTCTTGGTAAATTAAAGACCTGTTACATGAGCTACAAACACATGAAGGGAAATGCACAGAGCTTAGCCTCTAGCTCTGCCAAACTCACTGTACAGCCATGAACAACTCTGTTTGTATGCCTCAAAATCTCCTAAAACAGGGCTCCCACTTGCTTCTGTTTCCTGTTTGTCTGTTAAGACTGTAAGTCTTCAAGGCAGGTGTTTTTTACTGTTTACTGTCAACTCCCAGTCATCTATGGACAATTTATTTTGCTGGTTAATTAATCGTATCCTGGATACATGGCATTGACTCCTGGCAAATTTTGCTAAAGACTGCATTGCACAAATGCAGCTATACACCAGTCTCTGCACGGTGCTGCTCAGTGTGTCACGTTGCACCCAGGCTTTTGCATTGCCTGGGTACAGGACCCACCACTGTAATTGCTACTGTAACAGACATTCATAAATTTTTAACAGGAAGTTGACTGGAAAATAAAAACGAACTTTCTTACTATAGAGAGGGTTTCTTTAGCTTTAAAAGCAGAAAGTGTTAATGTTTAACCTCTGAATGACAGTGGTTTAGAGCTTCTGATACTGAAAACAATGTATTGGATGCTGGCAAGCCCTAACTCCTGTCAGCAAGAGGTTAAAATCCTCTGCAGGTGAGCCTCTTGCCTGGTGCTGCTTGCTGCTTTGCAAGCAGAACTCACAGAACACAAGGATGTTAGCCAAACCAAGCTATTTTCTGTAATTATACTGTTCTGTAGGTGAAACAGCATTCTTAAAATTTAGAAAACATGCTTGAATCAAAGTAGGTGGTTTATTCTAGAGGCCAATAATTAACATCCTTGCCAATTTTCAGTGTACTGTGAAGTGTGATTGAAATGGTAGACTGGAAGGAAATGTTTGCAGCTGACACACCTACTCACAGAGAGATTAACGGCTAGTCTCTTTAGAGAACTATCATAAAAAATACACCTAATGTTCCACTTGCTTTTCAGGATAAAAGTCAGAAGGTTTTAAGAGTCTGAAGACTCTTATTTATGTCAGTTTTTCAGCAGAGAAAACTGCACCGATTTGACTGGCTTTGCACCAGTAAAAGTAACAGCAGAATTGGGTGCTTTGGATTTAAAAAAAAAAAAAAAAAAAAAAGCTACAACAACTGAAAGGAAGAAAAGCAGACATTTGCTAGCCTCCTCAGTAGCAAGGCTGAGTGGGGCTTATAATTGGGAGCTGCATGAGACCAACAAAATATTTAAGCACAAGAGTTTTTGTGCACAGCACACAGCCGTGTGAGAAAATGACCCATCACTCTCAGGCCTGTAGAGTGGTAAATGTGAATAAATGACTTAAACATTCTCCCAAAAGAGATCTGTTTCTGTTCACTAGAAGAAGGAAAGCAAAAGAGTGCCCATCACAAAGTTAAACAGCTAATGAAAATAATGGTGCCTACACCACTATAAAACACTTGGAAGACTCCTACAACATATATTGAAATCCATCCATAGTGCACATGGCAAAAATCCTACATGAGCTCACCTCTAGTACTAACAATAGCTGCTTGAGAACTTTTTAACAAAATATTATTCCTTCGGAAAATGTCTTGCTGTGGAAATCAGAAATCTTCACAGAAATGGATCAGTTTTGATTACACTTTTTTGGAAGTTAAGATAAAGAAGGAGCACTAGGAAGAAAAAGAATACCTCAGGTTCCTCTGGTGAACCTCTGGCTGGAAAAATACAAGACTTAAGCAAAGTAAAACAGGGGGTAAAACTAGTTTTT
The DNA here is from genome assembly GCF_020740795.1 of Apus apus. NCBI lineage: Eukaryota > Metazoa > Chordata > Aves > Apodiformes > Apodidae > Apus > Apus apus. Next base: position 40,731,418 of record NC_067286.1, on the reverse strand, counting down.
ATATTTTCCTAGTTACTCTAGGGCAAACATGAACACCCTCAACTCTAATTTAAATCAAAAGAGGTAAGAACATACAGCATCCTGTCAGGTTCCCTGTAGGTGAGAGATGGCTTTTGTAATGCTTTTCAGTGTCCAACAGAAGGGAAAAAACCCACATTCAGTGAACTTGAAAAATAAAGCTTCAAAGCTTTATCTTTTTACTGGTACTTTTTCTCGTGCATTTATAGAGAGCATATGTATTTCCACCTATATATATTTATAGAGAACAACTGTTTTTCCTTCCTTATTTAGGCTAAAAAACCAACCCTTTCTGTTACTTCTCAGTAAGCAGGCTCTTCATTCTCCTGATCAATTCAAACCCATCTCTCATCAGCATTCTGCTAGCAGTATAGCCTAACTCCAGCAGAGACATCTTACCTGATGTATTCTTGCACCCCTTTTACTCATAGCTGCCCCCTGGTATCTCTCTGTTGTCCTGCCCACTGGCATTACCCAGCTAACAGTGGAAATTCTTGCTCATCCTGAAATGATGATACCTTACACTTGGCACCACTGAATTCCACCCTACTCTTTTTATTTCTCCAGTACCTGAGGCTTTTCCAATCTTTCTGCAAGACAGCTTGAGCTTACTTTGTATTAATATATCTCCATTTTGTATTAATAACATCTCCCAGCTCTGCGTCATTAAGCAGTTTTGTTGGTAGGCTGTTTTGTTTCATGCCAAAGGTTCTCAATGACAGCATTGAAGAAAACTGGTTTAGCACCAACTGGTGACAAACCAAAAGAGAAATTCTACTAGTGAAATCCTTGGACCTTAAAGTTTCTCCTTTCAAAGCTGTTTGCTGTTGACTTTGCTGCTAACCAGTTCCTTATTGCTTTTGACTAATCCCTCATCTCCTTCATGGGTACATGACATTTTGCAGACAGACATGAACTCCACGTGCACATCCTTCCAAACAAGAGATGCTAGGTGAACCCAGTTAACAGCAAGTAGCGTGAACCCAGTTAACAGCAAGTAGCATTTCCCACATTAAGCTTGTGCCTGCTTATAAAATAACAATATACACATTCTTCACTGTGATTAAGAATTTTCCATATGGCACCACATATAAGTGTCTGTGTCAGCTTATATTTTACACATTTCCTTGTTTAAATAACTAGTTATCAAGCCAAAGAAGAATTCTTGCATGATCTTAATTAGGTAAAAGTTGCTCTGCAATCCATTGTTGACGGATCCATGCTTTGAAGGCCATAAAGACTAACTGGTCCACAATGGTCAGAATTACATTTTTTGCCTTTCTAAATATAGATGTTGCCTTTGATAATTCCCTGTCATATTACACCATACACAGACTCACTGGATTTATTAAAGAACTTTAATATCATTTCTGCAATTCCGGGCACCAGCACTTTCAGAATTGGGAAGGGAAACCACCCACTGAGCTCAATAACCTATTGAACGTTATGATGTACTCCGTTTCCATACATTCACTTTTCTTAACCCCTGTCCTCTTGGTTGACATCATTATTGCCCAGTTATGAGGGAAACAAACAAACAAACAAAAAAAGCACACACTTCCGGACCTAATCCGGATCATCCGTGATATCCACACCATTCTCAGAGAGATGGCACATTTCCTCTTGTTCTCAATTTGTTACACTATTATTTGTTTTAATTTCCTTTCCAAGGGCTGATTTAGCTTAACCTCTGGCAATTTTCATTTGTCTCTACATGTCTTGTTTTCTAAGACATAACTTTATTGCTTAATAAGTATTCCTCTTATGGAAGACCTATTTTATTCTTATTGAGATTACAATTCACCTAATTAGACCCGACAACCTTCCCACCCAAAGCATTTTCACCTGTCTCGATTGAGATACCTGTTAAAAAGCAGGTATTTCTTAACTCAGTAACGGTTACTGCTCATAGCTTTCTTTTTACAGCTCCAGCATATTCCTCTGGATTCAAAGAATGCTGGTAAGAAGTCTGGAGAGTCTCAAAGGTAATTTTTGCAATTTATGGACTCAATCATTTATGCTTCGTAGAGCTGTATAATGGGGAAAGATCGCAGGAGGATACCTTTCTGCTCCTTCGGTCCTGTTATTGAGTCTGAAATGGAATCTGGCATTAACAGGCAACTGAGAAGTGTCCCCATTTCTTCTGAGGCAGAAATATGTTTCTGTTGATATTAGCAGTTCAGCTGGACAGTAAGAAGTTAATTTTCTTCTCAGGGCAGCAGGAGACTGGGAGGGGGGAAAAAAGGCTTCTGTCATTATGAATTAGAAGGAATAACCAAGAAACAAAATCTGGAAAAAGTTTTAAAGCCAGGGAAGAAATATTTTTGTCTTATGCTACTTTTACTGCTTTTACATTAGATGCATCATGTCAATAAAAGAAGTACTGCATGATAGAGCAGGTCTTGTTGTGACACATTGTGACACCCAACTTCTAACCAATCTGTTATTTTTACATTAGCAGCTGCTACTTAGTGCAGATTACAACAGCTCATCTTATTTTCTGTATCAAAGTGTCAACATATCAGACTCTTCCACCAACAACAGAAGCAGGTGATGCTTTGATCTAGAAAAGAATATAAGCACTTGTCTTATTAGTTAGGGGATCAGAGGTTTTCAGGGTCAAGAAAAAGACTCCAGATAACAGGAGGGTACCAAAAATGCCTAGCACTCTAATAACACACTAAGTGATCTTGTTTTTTACATCACAGTGCTAATGTGTCAAACCATTTCATTACAATACAAACAGGGAACATGCTGACCTAGAAAATTAGATAAAATGTTTCAACTTGCATTTAAATATCAGCTGCCCATGGTGATTTTAAACATGAAAAGTGAAAATTAGAACTGTAGTATAGTTGATGTTATAAATTATTGACGCATAGTGAAATACGTAAGTAACAAAAATAAATCAAAATTTAAAATGTAAAATTAAAATGTCATGTTGAATTTTTGAAGTTTGAAACAGTTTCAAATATTCCCCAAATAACACTTTGTGGACACAAAGTTGAGCAGGAAAAGTTTTAAACACTAACTGAAATAATTAGAAATTTATGAAAAGTTTCTCAACATACTATTTTTCTAATAGAAATATTTTTTCCTAAATCTATCTTAACTTTGAGTAAATCAAGCAACTGTGTTACTCATCCCTGATGGATCCATGCTGCTGTGGAGGATCAGTACAGCTAGAAAACTAGCCTGAAGAACCAGCTGAGGGTTGTTTGGGTGTGTGAATTTCAGAGTAACAGTGGTGGCTGTGGTGGGAACTCTTAAAAGCTTTTAAGATACAGCTTCCCTCAACACATCACCACAGCCACACCCAGTTTGACATTCCCTCTGGGCACAAAGGACTGGGATCCCAACAGCAAACATGACCTTTATGAGTTTGCACCAAGATCAAACAATTAACTATAATAAGATTTTACTCTACAGTCTAATTCTATTGTTGGTCAGAATAAATATCAGTTAATGATTTTTTTTTTTTTTTCCATAAAAAGCATTGTTTCACTGGAACAATACTGCCCTGTGAACATACACTGGTTTAGATGGAAGTATTTCTGAGGAATTTCAGGCAAGATTTCTGACAGAAGAGGCAACTTCTCCCCAGCCATGTGGTTAGATTATTCATTTTGGAGGCAGAAACCCAAGGCTGAGTTCCACTCTCATGTTAACTCCCTCTGGACATGGCAGACTCCCATCCGCAAGAATACTTCCCTGCCCTAAAGTCATGTGAATTACTCATCCTTCCGGTGACTTGCACAGGTCTATGTTCTCTGCAGCTGGTACAAGTATTTTTTATTAAATTACTAAGTATGAGAAAAGCAGATCCAGACAGAAGATGCATCGTGGAAAAGTAGACTAACTTCACAGCCTAGTCATCAAAAAAATTGTGGGTGCCCAGCACGGATCAGGGAGCTGAAATCAGAGTTTTCACATCTACGATGTTAGTGCATTTACACTGGCTTTTTAGCCTGTATAGGTGCATCTTTTTCAGTTACTTTACAAAGAACGTTTTAATGTTTTCTCTTATTGGAATTAAAAATGCTAATCCTGTCACCTTCCTTTTATTCCAAAATGTAATTGTCATTTTCAAGAAGTGTTGTTCTGCAAGTCTACCTAATGCCACCTTTCCCCACTCGGTCTTTATGCTATCCCTAACTTAATAATTGTAAAGAGCTTTTTGGAAAACTTTATAAGAGATGTTGGTATTTGAGATGCAGACTCTTGTCTGCATCACAACAACAAATTCCCCAATAACAATACATGATGATGCCAAATGAATACTGCTTGTATGGTCATTAATTTCTGAGAGATCCTGTTGTGACTGGAATGCAACAGGCCACAACAAATATTATGCAGATCGGATAAAAAAAATAACTAAATAACCAAATAGCTTTTTACATCTCTGACAAAGAAAATGAAGTGATCCAATAGCATTTTTTCTCAGACTAGATACATATCTGGTTAATTTTATTACAATAGGGGCAAACTTATTATCTACTAATTATCATAAAGCAATACTAGTTTAACCATGACGACTGAGATGTGAATGCTTCATTCTTGCACCGTGTGGTCATATCACGCTGGGGAAACACACTGTTCCAGCAGTACTTGACAAGCAGTTTACTCTTTCACCAAACGATGTGCCCAAACAAGCATGTATTACAAGCAGATTCAGTCCATTATCCTATTGCTCATTATATTTTCCAGTGAGAATTAAAATTTGCTCATCTAACCTTTGATATGATGTTGATACAAAGTTTCTTCATCATCTGCAGTATTATTTTGTAACATCCTATAATTCTTTCAAGCAATATATGGTATATTGAAATTGCAGGAAAAATTAGCTATTCTAAGGAAAATCTCCAAGCCATGTGATGAGTGTGTGAGACTAATACACGCAACCATTTAATGGTAAGAATGATTCACACAGTGAGGAAGATTAATTTCAAATTCGGCCCTTGTGAGGTTAACCCAAAACTGAAATTGACTTCCCAAGGTCAAGATTTGATTTAGTTTCATTTGAATACATAGCTAAAAACCCAAATATTGTATAATACATATCTACTATGAGCATATAGATAACTACCTAAGGATACCGGGAAGATAATTCCAGGTAAGACATAACTTTAGTGACAACAAAAAGACTCCTGAAAACTTTCAAAGATGACAGCTCCAAAATACACATTCGTAGCTGGATTGGGCTTTGCACATAAATAATGTCATGTTCAGAGATGCTGACCTCTAAGTAGGAGAGATTTTATTACGAACAAAAGCTGATGGTGCTTTAAAATAGCAAGTAGTTACATCTCCATATACAGCTAGGTAAACCAGCTTGTCTCACTACTAAACCATGATGCATACTGTGAAAAGAAACTAAACAGAAAACAACCAAGAAGACTTTGTTTTAATAGAGGAGCAAAAAGCCATTTACAGCAGTTATTTCTGCTTAGTAGTTATGGCTTTAGAATCTACAGGACAAGAACAAAAGTAAGTTGTCCTTTACTGTTCAGATTAAAGACTGCTTGCAGCTGTGGGCATGTGGGAACGGCACACTTATCCACATTCTGTAATTCAGGTTTGGTGACATCACACACTTTGTTTCTGATCTAAAAATTGCTCAGAAAATGCAATTTCAAATAAATAATGGAAAGATATCAGCAATGCAATCTTGTTTGAAGGGAAAATAAAGCACATTGTTTTGGTCATGGTGCATACTGTTTATCTGAAGAAGCCTTATTATGACCCCCTTCACAGCTGCATAAGCAACTGGACATTAAACATACGTTCCTTCTAAGGCAGACCACGTCATCAAATACAAGCTTAAAAAAAGAATAAAACCTCTCTGATACATTTCATAGCAGGTATGTTTCCCTCACTCTGACAGACCTGTCCTGTTTCACACACACCATGAAGATTATTACACTTTATAACAAACTTTAGTGGCAATCTCTTAGGGAAAATCAGGAAGGCAATGACCATTTTGGCTGGAGTGAATTGAAGAAGCCTTCCATGTGGTGTCTGAGATCTATCAGATTACTCTGGGGAAGCTTCAAATATCAGCACCCATGATAAACCCACTGTCCCCACAAATAGCTTTGGCCACTTACAATATCCAGTCAGTATCTGCCACAAACAGCAAGTTGTCAGCACAGGAACCAAAAGGTAGTGTTGTAATGTTGTCTCAGAAGCTTTGCAGTAACAAAGACCCTATTCAATAAAAACAATGTTCCACTCAGCCCCAAAAGTGTCCTATCCAGTTCAGGGTGGAACTGAACTGGCAGAAGAACAGAAGAAAGTTTGTGTTAGAGCCAGACATGTTTTATCTGTGCTGCAGCCAGAAACTGTGTGTGCTTTCAGGGCTCTCTGTCTGGTACATTTTCAGACTCTGCTAACAGACCCCAAAATGACCACAGCAGCCACCCCACTACTGCTAAAAAGAACCAGCCAAGAAACCATGCTCTGGCCTTGAGATCTAATGGCATGACCTGCCTTGTGCTACCATGTCAAAAGCTCTCTTCCATCCATCCTTAAAAGGAAGAGCTACTAACACCAGATTGTCAAAGGGAAATAGGCCCAGGTACATGGTATAGTTCAAAGGCATTGTCTGAGAGCAGGTTAAAACTGTGCCAGGGAGCTTTCTAACAAGAAGCAGAGATGATTGCACGTCACTGAGCCAGCATGTGCCCTGATCATAGTTTAGTTACTAGACTAAGTACAGATAATTGGTTTTGTCAGCTTGGTTAATCAGTAGTTATAGGGTGGCTACCAAGAAGATAGAGACTCCCTATTTACAAGGAGCCATATGGAAAAGACAAGGGGTAATGAGCACAAGTTGCTCCTGAGGAGATTCCGATTGGACACAAGAGGTACATTTTTCACCATGAGGACAATCAAACATTGGAATGATCTCCCAAGGGTAGATTCCCCTAAATTGGACAGATTTAAGTTTCAGCTTGACAGGGTGCTGAGTCATCTCATATAAGCTACAGTATTATCTAAAAAGGTTGGACCAGATGATCCTTGAGGTCCCTTCCAACCTGGCATTCTATGATTCGATGATTCACTTCTGACAGTTCCTTACTACTGCTTTCAGCCTGACACCAGTCCAACTAAGCCACTGCAACATTTCACAAGTCTCCTTTCCATAAGAAAATATGTACATTGAAATAATGCTTCATAAGAGAGACAGAAAAAAGCATGCAAACCAGTAACTTGAGCAAAAAAGGAGTTAACAATACACGCTCCAAAGCTTATAACTGATGCTAAATGATAATACACTCCACATTATAACTTCGTGCAGAGACAGAATGACTATTACCTCTTGACAGACAGGACTTCTGCAGAAGGCAGCAGCATCTAAATCCACTATCAGAATTAAACTACAAATCTTCCATAAAAACCATGAGTCTGTACAGGTGTATAAAAATGAATTGCCCCAATGACTTCAGCAGGACTGCTTTTGTCCATGACAGGATTTGGAACAAAACGGCAGGGAAGAGCTTGAGTTAGTATATAGTACTTCACTTGTGGTTTTCACCTTACCGAAAACTAATTATTAGCAGGTATACACAATCAAATTTTTATGGTATTTTTGTACACAAAGAAACTCAGAATCAAAATGCAGAGTTCAACATCAACTGTTATACTTAAGAATAAATAATTATTGAATAAATGTATCTGTTAGCAGGAAAATTAGGAATACGAAAGAATTCACAATTATATGCCCCATGCTGATATGTCCAGACCTTAACTACCAAGACATTCTCAAACCAACTTTGAATCTGGCAAGCCTGTTAGTACTTTTTCTCTTTTGGTATCTGAAGTTCTCAGCAGACAACACAGCAAAACAATTTGAGTCTTCTCCAGCTGTATTAATGTTGTGCCTAGCACTTTTGGGAAAAAGACAAAGCTGCATGCCTGGCCCTGAGGCTGGCTGCAGCTTCACTACCTTGAGCCACTTGTGCAACTGGGGTGACAGGGACAGTTCCACTTTCAATCTGTGCAATCCTAGATATGTAAAAGGGATCAGTAACACTGAGTTTGAATAGCGGGTGCTGATTTTGACCAGAACAGCTCTCCAGATATTGCTTTCTCCACAATCCTTCTGCAATGTTTTCCATCTGAGTAGAACTCAGACTAAGGATTTAAAATTAAAGCAAATAGAACGTATGAGAACATACATTTAAGTCTTTATAGGAACTATCTGTCTGATGGAAAAAGTACAGGAGAGGATTCAATAGAAGGCACCTTCCTATCGACTCAGCAGGGGACAGACACCTCCAAATATTGTTATGGATGTGATAGTGTTGGATGAGGTCTGTTGATGTAGGTGAGTTACCTTGACTCAAGACTCAAAAGTATGTCCTGATACTAAAGATTTCTAGTCCTTTCTGCTAAAAATCTATTTATCTATTTACTAAATTTTATATGAGGTAATAATATTTCCCCTTACTTCATATCTATTTGATTAGATTCTATTAGATCTCTGCCCTGGGCAAAAGCATTTCTTCACTTCCTACATAAGTTTTGGTGCATAGCTTAAGAACGTCTAAATTTCTGTTGCAGCTCACTCAGGCTCAACTGCATTTCAACTGGGGAAAAAAGGTAGCTGCTGGATAGTTGATAATTCTTGTAATCTTCAGAGGAAGGAAGAGGAAGGGAAGGGAATGAGAACAGTGATATATTACCCACCATCATTTTCTTCAAAATAATCACTTGCAAAATGAAACAACATAATCCACTGAAAAAATAAACATTTTTGTCAAATATCAAATGCTCCAGCAACTTTCCACAGCATAATCTAATGCAGGTGTATTTCTTTCCTCGTATTTGCGGAAGAAAAAAGAAACCATTTAAATTACCAAAGATTGTTGTGTCCAATCAAGTCCTGAAAAACCCAGACAGTAAACACTTTTCTGTCTTACTATCTTACAGTTAGAATTTTAGCCAGTGCTTTTGTTTTCATCACTTCAAAGGATGTCTTGTGCTTTTTCAGTGCAGCTATTATACATTTCTTCATTTGAACACCTGTTGAACTAAACTTGTCTTGCTAGAATATTTTAATTATGCAATCTCTATTCTGTCAATGGCAAGCACTTGGGTAGAATTTCTTATATACCTTTCAACATACCCAGCAGACAATTAAGAACTATGTGTACAGAAATATTTGCCAACTGAAATGTTAGTGAGACAAGTTTAATCAAGTGATCTTGACTAACTTTTAGCAAAGAATAAATTTTTCATGATCAGTTTACTGCTTCAAAATACCACTTTAAATGCTGTTTCTTAGAATTTTGTATTGACTCAGTCATTCACACAATCTGCAATACATGCCTGACTTGAATAATACTTCAAGAAATAGTTCCATTAATACTTGAACCCTTTCTTTTCATGGGTAACATAATGAATGCCAAATTTGTCTCCAGCTTTTAAGAAAATTTGGTTTTGCAGGGAAAATCCTGATCCGTTGAAGCCAACAGAAGTTCACTGTTGACTTCAATGGGATTAACATTTCCCTGTATTTGTACACACGCATTATCTCTATGTAGTGATGACTATTCCAATTATATGTGTGCTGTATAGAAGGATAACACACACCGTAAGTCTAATTAAGAGAAATATCTTTGTGTTTGCTGACTGATACTATAAGTATAGATACTTAATCAAGCATTGCACAGAAGCCTCTTTAATTCTGTAATGCTAAAATGGTGAGTGCAGTGCAAGGTGCCACATGGTATTTACTTTCAAACTTTTAAATGTATGAAGGTTTAATCAGATTCAGGAAAAAACATTTTCTGCGCAACATATTTTGTGAAGGATCTGAACAGCAGTAATAAAATTCTTCAAATCACCACCACTGTCAGAATGATGGCACCCTTTTTGGGAAGGGGTACAGGGCTCCTAAACTCATGCACAAGCAGGGGAACCCATTACTTTTTTTTGGAGGCTGCTGGATTGGCAGCCCCACTGCGTAGGCATACTGCTGTGGATTGTAGCTGTTGCAGGAAACTCCACAAAATGCTTTTGATCCATTTTATCTTGCAACTTAGCAAAGAAATGTTGCAATAAGAAACACCAACAAAGATCTGAAAAACTTAAGCTCTGGATTACCATATTGTGTTCTCCTGCCATTCAATGTTTCGGACAAAGGCAGTGGTGTTCAAAGTAGAGAAAGAAAGAGGAAAAAAGAAACTGGTCACAGAAAGTGCAGAGCACAGTGTAAATAATATTCCTCCACATCCCTACTCTTTCATAGATTTGTTGTTAAGAGTTGCAGCAATTAGGCTTTTGTTAATTACCAGCTGTTGAAACAGATGTGTTGACTGTCCTTATTAACCAACAGCTGGGACAGGAGAACAATTGATGCTCTCTAAAACTAACAGCCAGCTGCTTTGCAGTAATTATCTCCTATCAATAATACAGGTGACAAAGGCAGCAAAAAGGTTATGAGCTTCAATAACCAAGGTACTGTTATTGAATGTCACTGGAATTTATGGTTAATTTTATAAAATTAGTAGAAGAGAAAGTTGCTACATCTGTTTCCTATCAGCATTGTGTCAAGGTCAAGCAACACGCAAATGACAGGCAAAATACATCCAGAAAAAAAATGCCACAATTTAATTTTTTTTTTTTTTTTTTTACACTCTTACTATATTTTAAACATCTTGTTGATCTATCAGGAATGCTTTCACTTCCAGGTAACTATGACTAGAAGTCATTCATCACTCAGTTTCCCCTTTGTCTTTCCTTGTAGTCATTTTTAACATAAATGACGTTTTGGAAGTGCAGATGGTTATTCCTACCTGTTGGGAAATTTTATCATACAGTATGTAGTAAGATATGACAAATTATTAAAGGGGGTGCAATCCCTCTAAAGAGTTGGGTTCTAGTCTCAGGCATGCCATTGATTCTTATGGAAATTCACTTTGCTTCTTGGAATTCAGTTTCCCTACTGCTAAAACGGGAGAACTATGTTTATCTTGATCAATGACTTTGTGATTGATGACTGTAACATATTATTTAAATGCAAAGTAATGCTTGCATAATACATTCGTGTAACAGGAAAAAAACTCCATGCTTTTTTAGTATTGATAGATGTCAAAGGTTATAAAATGAATAGTTCTTTTAGAAGCACAGGGACAGACTTCCACAAATGGGAGCCACAAGTGTAACTGATAAAATCTAAATGAAATATATCAACGTACGTAGTCAGATGATTTGTATTTACTTTTGCTCCTGCTTTGATTTATATTTTCTCATCTCCATACCCTAATAAAGAGCTTTAAAAGAAAAGCAGAGCAGAGATTTTAAACCATTTCTATTAGCTGCTCAGTTCATCTCAAGCCAACAAAAGACATGTCTACAAGAATCTACAACTATGTCTATTCACTAATTAGTCTGCACTTAAAGACACTGCCTTACTGAAAACAAGGATTAAGCTGGTTGAATACTCTCCCTTTCACAGACCTCCCTTATGTCTCTTGTTGGGTCATCATAAGCAGCTTGTTCTCTGAGCTTTAAGAAGGGAAGCTTGACAATCAGTTCTGTGCTCATCAGTGCGCACTGGGGCAATTAACAGGAACTGCCAACATTTTAAGGGACATGTAAAGAAATCAACTAGCTAAAATGTTTCAACAGCAGGGGTAGGTAAAAATGTATCATACTGCCATGGCAGCTATGCTTTAAGAAAGGAACAATGCAGGATAAATTATTTGCTTTTTTTGAAAAAAAGCAAAACAATGTACTTCTGTGTTCCCACTTAAGATTAAAAAATAAAAAACCCCATGTCATTATAGCAAGAAAATTGACATGGATCCTTGTAAATACATCCTCACATCTATTAACAGGAATCCACAGCAGGCTATAGAAGAAACAGAGAACTTGAGCCTAATTGTCAGTTTTCTACTTTTGGAAGAGTGCTAAAAAGGATGGGAAAAGGGAAGGGAAAGGAGAAGGAATGGTTTTAAGCAACAGCTTTTAATTCTTTCCATATTTCTACAGCTGCTTCTCACTACCCTTACAGTGTTTTCAGGCCGTTGCACTGGGTTTTCCCCTGGAAGTCAGAACTTGGCTCTTTGCCTTTTGTTTGTCATCTGTGAATGAGTTGGCGGGGGGAGCTGGGGAGAGGGGGGAAAGTGGTTCAGTTTTGATCTCACTCTGCTTTGGTCTACCAATGGAAAGTTAACATTTAGACTGTGCCAACGAGGAACTAATTTGAGCAATGGACAGCATAGGGCTCCTCTGCCTCAGGAAGAGATATGAAGAAAGATTTGCATCCAATGTGGAAATATAATAACCAGATTTAGAATAGAAATTAGGAAATTCTTCAGAGCTGTTGTTCTGCATGGCAGTTCCATGGCAGAAACTACCACATAGCAAGCAGGAACTTGAAGCCTTAAAGAAGAAAGTGATGGTGAACGTTGTTTCATCTCAGCCAAGACACACTCTAGAGGTCTTTCAAATGGCACGTAATGCAACAAGGACCTCTGCAGCTTAAATGATGCAGTTGGGATGACCAGTTTAAGCTTGTCAATTTGTCACAACTAAAAATGTATCTGCAAAATTATCCACAAGCTCCTACTCTAGGAGCAGAAAAGCACCCCAGGGTGTGTACTGGTTGGCCACCGGCATGCTGTCAGAGAGCTGAAAGCCCTGGACTTTGCTCTCGTGTCTTGCAACAGTTACAGTCTGGAAATACACAGCTTTGCCAGACTCACCATCTAACTACAGCAACACTTCACAGCCAGAAAACAGACCTGAGAAGATCTGAATTAACACATGAATCAGACACATTCTGTTTACTGAGTGCCTCGTGAACCATTACTGCACCAGCACCACAGTAAATCTGTCCCAGTGAATTTAATCCAACATATTTCAATGTCTTGGTATCTAACTTGCTAAGAAAACCTACCATACATTACTGTACATAACACATAGTGCATTTCCCTTTGAATTTGTTTTCAAATAAAACACCTAGAGACAGCACAGGCCAGTTCCCTGAAAATATAAAGTTGAAGACTGCTGTCTGAAACAAAACTTGCCTGATATCTCTCAAAATCTTTGTAAATGTGACAATCAAGTACTCAAGAAAATTCACCTGGCAACAGCCTCATTGAAACAAAGTTACTGCAGCAACAAGTAACGTCACAGTGTTAATAATTGACATGGAAAGAATGAAAAGGTGAGCAAGGGATAAAGAGGACAAAGGAAAGATTTCAGTATAAACTTCTACTGGTGAGTAATCAATCAAAATTAAGATTGAAAGAGTCGGTACGAACGTTATATTGAAAACTGAAACAAGTTTGGTATCTTGGACTGCTGAATGGGGCTTGTAAAACTCCATTTTCTGCAGTCTGATTTGCAAAATTTGACAAACAAATCCCCCACTGATTTGAATCTACTTTTATTCAGTTCCCTGAAGAAACTAAAGCAAAGGCAGGAACAGTGGCTTTTCGTGTTTGCTGTATGCAGGAAAAGCACCATGCAATTCCTGGTTCTGCAGGTTAAGGCAGGAATTAGCAATGCAGTGGTAATGAGTGTTTTGTGATTTACATAATCTAACAAAAGTCCACTCCCCTTGGAGGGAGGAACTACATCCTAGAGACACTGTTTAGAAGAAGCTGTGTCGGGTGACTAAATTATCAACAGCCTCAGGCAAAATGGATTGCTATCTTAATATCCATCGCTGCTCCTGCTAGAGGTCAAAGCAGCAGCAAAAGCTTTCCAGAATACGAGTCAAAGTGAAATATTGAGAAATCAAGATTTGTTTCCTCAAATCATGTTGTTTTTTTTCTGTATTTCATAATATGACCGACTTTAGATTTTTATATTAAAACCTACAAATTGTCAGTCTCATTTCTACCAATATTGCTTTGCCCTTTGTTCAGAATCCTGGCTGTTGGCAATATGTAACTGTTTTCTACAAAAGATATTCCTTAAATTTAATTCAAGCATCAGAGTTAATAAAATTATTAACTCGCACACTAGAATAAAAAACTCCACGAGCATACTCTACAAAATTAAGGAATTCGCAAGTTCAGCCACAAATGATACTGTTTTTCGGTGAAGTTGGTAGCCAATCTCAGTTCATGATTTGTGAAGATACACTGAAGTCCCACCATTTCTCAAAGATGGAAATCCAGGTAGGCTGCCCCTCCTGAGAGGAAAGTACGTACTAAATCATGCCAGCTCTTAGGGATATAGGGATGCCAGCTCTTAGGGATAACAGCAGCTGAATGGAGATGCCATCAGTAGGCTGTGGGTTTTCAAAATACCAAATAAAATCTTCTAGCAAAGAGTTAGTGATAACTTATGAAATGTAAACAATTAAAGATGAACTATAACTGTCAAAATTATGTCATAAGATTAGTTACAGTTCACTGGACTTAATTATACAGGGCCCAGTGCTGCTCCCACTGCAGTCAATAAAAGTTATGACAGTAAGTTCAGTAGGGGCAAGGGGTTTCTTTCTGGTCTAGTCACTAACAAGTTGTCACTGCTGGCGAGATTTAATGAACTTATTTCCTACAAAGATTAATTAATTTTTCAGGCTTCAAGAAAATGATACTTCTACAGCGAAAGAAGCATTATTTAATACTCAGACTGTCTGCTGAGGCTTCCTGGTGTTAAAATACAACTTATTACAAAACTTAGATTTCTTTTTAATTTACAACACTGTGGTATTCTTAAAAATTCTGGGAACTTTATCCAGTATCTATGTGATATATAAGCTTCCAGAAAAAGTGTTACTACTTACATGAACCAGACTATAGCTGAACTGCCAGTTTCTCTGAAAATAAGCTCTTTTTTATATGTATATATATAAAAAACTATATATATAAAACTATGGTAAGGAAAAATTGCTTCCTTATATACAAATATAATCATCATTATCATAACTTAGCATTTAGGTTGAAATAATTGTTGCTACAAACACTGAAACTAACTGCTAGTATCTACAATAAAATTCACAACTCAGTAAGAAACCACAGAAAGTAAATATTGCTTGACAAATTTGATAATAAAAGTATTTGACTATTTCATCATTACTGCACAGAACCAAAATATTATTTAAACAAACAAACAAACAACTTTCCAAAGTTTGTATTAAAATAAAATAAACTAATAATTCATAATTTTTCTTACAGTGTATTTATAACATACAAATTTTGCAGTTCTTATTCCACAGGAAGAAAATAAGTAATGTTACTAAGAAAAAATGATGAAATCAAGAAAATTTACCAGTCATATCTTCTATGCCAACACACATTTTAGGAATTTAATTTTATGAAGAACAGTTTGTTAAGAAGCTGAGTAATGGCTTTATACTTAGTATTTTTACATAAAAGAAAGGGAAGGGCAATGCTAGGGAACCTGTCTCAAGGTTAGCCTAACCTCCTAAACATGTATCTTAAAAAAGTAGGTATAATTTGCAACTGATTAAGGAAGAAAATAAACATTCCCCTGGATTTCTAGGGAACACATCCTTACCCTGTTTCATAATAACCAGTGAAGGACACAAGTCAGACAACCTCTCACTTCTCAATGTGTATTCAAGCTTTTGACAAAAGCCCATTAAACACACCACATCTTGAGAAGTTCTCAGCTCATTCAAAGTGGAAGGAATCACTCTTTACCAGCCAGTGTCACCTTCCTATCACTGCTAGATAACACATTTTTACCAAGATGATCTGGGGCACAGGACTACTAAGCTCTCATCAGTGATCAACAAAGTAAATGAAGACCTTGTTCACATTCAGTGGCTCAATTCAGAAATGCATCTGAGGCTCATTTTAATATTTATTCTCAAGTACTGTGAGTAGAGGAGTAACAGCCACATTAACACTGTATATATATATGGGTGTGTAAGGCCACATACACCTAAACCTATCTGCGAGTGTACCTTTCCACACAAACTTGTGTATAATTACACACACAAACACTAGACACAAAGAAATTACGCCATTTATCTCCCCTACCTTTGGCCATCTGAAGTTTAACTGAACCAGGCACTTCCAAAGAACATTTCACCTATCTTCTGCACTTATCTTTAGGGAAGAAGAACTGTCTTGTGGTGGTGATGTCCTCCTCTTTGTATTGACTATAAATGGAGCCCTGAGAAGTGGCAGCTAAAGCTGGGTGAGTTAACCCCTTGCATGGCAGGACATTAGTAAGGTCATGAAGTCAAGGACATAGATATTAGGAAATGTCAGGTGTAAGGAGAACAGTATACATGGATTGTGATGCTACTTTTAATAGCATGATTATTTTTTTCCCAGCCTTCTTTCTAATTGTTGCATGGGGTGGACCTATACCTGGTCATGAATCACCCCTGTCCAGTAAAAGAGCCCGCTACCTGTTTTATTCCTGTTTCTCTGGCTGCAGCCATTGGAATGGGATCACAGTAAGAGCAAATATGCTTCATATTTAATGGAGATGAATGTTGCTCAAAAGTTGTGGAATATATCCATCTTTTGGTCAAGGCACCTTAGCATGAATTCCCTGAAAGTTTTCAGAGGGATTCATAGCATGTTACTTAGTTTCTGACTGTGCGAGGTAAATCCCTCATTTCTTCTAATCTGCAGAAGTACCGTGCACTCACAGCTGCAACTGAAGTCAATGGGAGACAGAACATAAATGCTATATAATGCCTCCACATCAGACCTCAGATAAATTACTGAAGGCTTCAGTGCGCTGAAAAAAAATTGAGGGGAAAATTAAAATGTAAGTGGCTATCCACTGTTATCACAAGTGAGAAAGTTTATCTTCAGCATTTTCTGCTTGTCGTCCATGACTGCATAGTAGCAGATTTCGATCCGTGAAACAGCACAACAGTGAAAGAAGAGACTGTATGAACAGGGTGGCCTACACCACACAAGCAGGAGGCTAATCTTCTCAGTTGGAAACTAGCTGAAGCAGCCAGGATATTAGATCAGCAACACAAGGGGAGGTTATTTGGAATGCAAATGAGGTACATGCTCAAATTCAGCACCCAACAAGCAAGCTGTACCAATGTGGCAAAGAATATAATCAAAAGAATCTCTTCAATTGTTTATGTATTGATCTTAGGAATCTCAGTAAGCAGCAAGAGGAAACTCTCATTGATAGGAATACATTTTATATAACCAGCACTGCTAAAACCTGGTGGACGACTGGCATGTTAAAATCTCTGATTATCAGGAAGGATAAGAGAGGCCGTAAGGGAATAGGATACCTTAAAAAACCCTTCATACCATTATTCCTTTTAGAGTGACCAGTAACACAGGCTCACAGCTCTTGAATATATAGAGGTCAAGATGTAACTTAAGACAGGTTTGCTAGTCAGCAAATTAACTAGGGAACAGCACAAGTTTTTCTCTTCAGCAGATACTTAAAATCTCTAGAAAGGAAAAGAATGATGCTATGGGGGACTTCAGTTTAGAACATGTATTCTGGTACTCTTGTGTGGACAATTAAAACTAGTATGACACACTTGCAGAAACCATATATTATTCACAAGCATGAGGTAAACAGTCTCATCGTAACACAAGAGATGTCAGTCATTGCACTGGAGATTGATAAATACTTAAAGATAAACGATAATAAAGCAAATTAATTCCATGTGGGAAAAATTATAATCTTTACATGCACAGAAACACTTGAATATATACAAATTACTTCAAATTCAGGAGAAAAAGAATAGAAAAATATGAGAGAAAACTGTGGAGTCCTTTAAGGGTGGCTATAAAAAAATATCTAACCCCATAGCCAGGTGAAAGTAGAAACTCCTTTTTCACGTAGAAAGCAAATAAAGCAAACATATGATAAAAAGTCACAAAGCTACAGAGGAAAAAAGTACAAATACATCCTACTAGGTAGAAGTTCTGAAGTGATACCAATTGATAAGAGTAGCTAAAGGCATCAAGGACAAAAACATCATTGGCACAACTACTGGTAATAAGGACTTCTCTTTATGAGAATAACAGTGAATGTGTAAGCCCATTCCAAGTTTGGAATATCTACACCATAAATTGCAATGCAAAAGAACCCCAGAAGTGTTCAGTATATAAGTTGGTATTTTATTTTTTTTTAAACAGGATTATATTGTTACAGTTTATGTAGAATTAATAAGTAGTTTTCAGTTTATTAGAAATCAAGGAGGGGTAAGATTTACATTTACAGATTCAGAAAATTTTCACTTTAGGTGTCACAGGATTGTTAGAGAATATCCCTGTTAATCAATCGTAAAATACCAAGACATTCCCAAAGACTGGAACAGCCCCAATAATTAGCAAAATAAGTGAAAACACTGGATTCAAGTAATAAATATTTTAATGAAAGAATATAATTACTCCCAGTCAACACATTTTTGTGTAAAATACATCTTGAGAAACAAATTTGATTTCCTTCTTTGACGACATTAGAAGTAGATGTTGCACAGAAATTTGTTAGGCTTTGACTTGTCAGACATGACAGACTGATAGAAGAAAATAAATATGCACCATCAAGAAAAAACTTGTTAAGTGGGTTCAGAATGGGTTGGCAGTTAAAAAAATACCAAAAGCCCATATTCCAAGAGGCAATTGTCACTAAGTAATACAAGAATCCTAGTAAGCTTGCACAGGTATCGGTACTAGGCATAGTGTCACTCAATGAGTGAGAATGCTGTACTTCAATGAGTAAGAACCAGGTAGACACAGCTTCTTGTTCATGAACAAGAAAGAAAGAAAGAAAATAATGATGACCAAACAATGTTCTGGGTTCTGGATGGCTAAGCGTATCCAAATCAAGCGTATTTTAATAAAATCAAATGCAAACCTTTCAGTGTAAGAACAGCAAACATAGGCTACACTTCCAGAAAGGACAACCATCTTCTGAAAAGCAGCCTCTGGAAAATACCTGGTATGTCAATACAAGGTGACAGTATTATACTGTGGAAAAACTGGGAAAATGCAATCTTCTGGTGTACACACAGTCAAATAGTATCTCCACAAAGCAATTAAGGTGATTTTACTTTATGTATTACACTGAGAAACAAAGATACAAAAATGCACAGGCACCTGTGTCCACATCCTAAACCAACAGGATACTAAAAACCCAGAGAAGATGCAGAAAAGAGCCGCAACAGTAATGCAAGCACTAGAGAAAAAGGCATATAGTGAAAGAGCTTATTCTGTTCAGATTATAAAATCCCTGAGGATATGCCTGCTTAGTAGAGACCTACAGAGACACACATGCTAATTCTATACAAGGTAAATCAAGTACCACGACGGGAATAGTTTTGTGTTGCTACTGATTCTCATTGTCCTTTGATAAACTGACAGTAAATACAGGATATGAAAGAAATTTTAATCTAGTCAGGTAAGGTAACTTTAATAATTGGAACAAACTATCAAAAGGAAATGCCTGGTCTCCCTATCTCTTGGTATTTTTACATCAGACCTAGATACCTTTCTAGAAAGCAAGTTTAAACAAACATAAATTTCTAGGCTCAATACAGGTGAAATAAATGATCTGTGAAATTCAGAAGACTAATTAAATTACATAAAAATGTCTTCTGGGTAGTGGCCTTAAAGGCTAGGACTTTACGAATGATAAGCATTCTAAAAGGTAGTCTTGTACATCTCCAATAGGCATGCAATACTTGTGGGTACTTTTGACCTTAATTTCTTCATGCCTTGGTTTCCCCATGAGGCATGAAGAAAACACTCCTGCAAGAATACATGAAATCACTGTTTATTAAACCACTGGTTCTTATGGCATTGAATACTACAGAAAATCCCCATGATTGCTACTCAAAATTCTGTTTTCAGGGAAAGGTTCGAAGAGTATCCATTAAACAAGGGATTGGCACACATAATGAACAAAGAAGATTAAAAAAAAAATATACTGATTGCCTGTACTTTGGATACTGTGTGGAGCAGGAATGCTGTGGAATGAAGCACACATGATCCTGTGATGATAAATGTTAATATACTGTTCAGGGAAAATGGGAGTAAATGAAGATGCTCGCTTCAGAAATGCCAGAACTGAGGTTAACGCTTGATTAACTGGCTACTTTAGTGTAGCTTTTTGCAGGTGTAGTAAATAACACTGTACAATTGTGCACAGACACAATACTCATAATTATTGTCTAAATAACTGGACTTCCTGAAAGGACAAATGTTCTGATGAATAACTGCTGAAAGCAAGACCATTTGCTTGCCCTATCATGCACTCCTTAAATCCTCTGCAATTTGTCAACTTTGAATGCAATACTTCTCCAGGGGCTACCAATGAGCTTTTCACATCTTGCTCATGTCATCCATTTTCTGCTTGATTAGTGGGGACCTGAAGTAATCTTTCTGCTTCACAGAACAACTAAAGCCAACATACACAAAAATATCAGTATCTTAGGTACAGCTCTTAGCATGGGACAAAGGTCTTTGGGGATGTTCAGGCTCTTGTTGGCCCGGTGAAGTGGCTGAGAAAGATGAAGAAGAAACAAACTACCAAGCTGAAAAAAGGAAGGATAAGTTAGGAAAACAATGAGGGAAGACAAAAGAAAACATTTTTGAGAATGGACAATAGAAGAAAGCTGTGTGATGTTGAAGGTATGGTATAAGATGGGAGAAGAGAGAAGTAATAACTTGTATGGAAACATGGAAGAGAAAAATGCAAAGCTGAATGTACTTTTCCAAGACATGTAAAAAGATGGAAGGAGTAGAACATACTATGAGAATGAAAAGAACAATTTTTTCACTTCCCATTTTCTTTTATGTGATAAAATTTCTGTGACTTTTTATATTTAGTTTTTGAACCCTTCTGCTTTGAAGTACTTGCGTAAACAGTATGTATCTAGAAAGGTTTTAATATTGAAACATAAACAAATTATTTTTCTAAAGGGAAATACCTGAAACTATTCTAACTACCTGAAAATAAGACCCACTTGTTTTTAACATTGCTAAAAATAAAAAAAAAAGTTGTTTTTTTTTTTCAAGTCAGAAATGCCACTGTACGAATCTCTGACCACAAAAGTGATGAGTTTTAAAACTATGAGAAGTGATTTGGGTGCCAGTATCTTTTCAACATCAACTTAATTCAAGTACCACCTCTTTTAATCTTCACTACTCGCCCCCAAACTGCTAGAGATCAGTTGGTCTTCATGCTATTAAAAACTAATGAAAGGCATTGACTTTAATTTGATAAGTTAAAATCCATTCAAGGCTTAATGTCATCACTTTAAATGTAGCGTAAAAAGAGCAACAGAGAGAAATGATTTAAGCTCTTCACCATGGCTGTTTTCCTCTTGATAGATTTAAAATTTGCAGTTCTGCTACTAGATGCAGTATTTTGATATATAAAAGAAAAATAAAAGCTTAAAAAAAGCTTATATTGACGTTAAAATGTTTGTAATTCCTTGGGAAAGAAGATATTTTAAAAAAACGGGTTAAAAAATCAAGTAAATTCTTCTGTACCAGCAATGCTAATGAAACCCTGTCTGATACTAATCTTCACCCTCACTATCTTACACTTTGCTCCTACCACCTTTCTCAAAATTTCAACCTCATATTCCTTCCAATGTCCTCATAAAATTAATGGCTTCTTCCTGTATCCTTTATAGCTTCCTACTAAATTACCTCCAGCTCACTCCACTTTTTTGATCCATCATTTGGACAGTAGTGACATCCTGTTGCACAGCTGTCTCTTGCTAAGCAGTAACGCCTACTGCTAAAGTTCTCTTTGGCTTTTCTCTGAAGGAGACATTAGGAATTTCATGGAAATTGACAACTAAGTAGAAAAGAGAAACTCTGTTAGGAATCCAATTATTATTCCTATGTCTGATTTGGTTGAAAGTAGCTAAAAATCAGAAAACAAAGACTGCCTAATCATATATCCCTTATTTTCTTAGGAAAACATGGCTGAAAAAACTGCTTGCTAAATGCTTAATACAAAATCCTTTGTCTTCTTTTTCCATACTGTCATAGAATCATAGGGGTTGGAAGGCACCTTGGATGATCATTGAGTCCAACCTCCCTGCTGCAGCAGGAACACCTAGGGCAGATCACACAGGAACACATCCAGACAGGTCTTGAAAGTCTCCAGAGAAGGAGACTCCACAACCTCTCTGGGCAGTCTGTTCCAGTGCTCTGTTACCCTCACAGTAAAGTAGTTTTTCCTCATGTTGAGGTAGAGCTTCTTGTATTGTAGCTTGATGTCATTTTGCCTCATCCTATTACCACTGAAGAGACTGGCCCATTCTTGATATCCACCCTTCAGATATTTATAAACTTTAATAAGGTCCCCTCTCAGTCTTCTTTTCTCAAGACTAAACAGCCCCAAGTCTCTCAGCCTTTCCTCATATGATAGATGTTCCAATGCCTTAATCATCCTTGCAGCCCTCCATTGGACTCTTTCCAGTATATCCCTGTACCTCTTGAACTGGGGAGCCCAGAACTGGACACAATACTCCAGATGTGGTTACCAGGGCAGAGTAGAGGGGGAGGAGAACCTCCCTTACTTTGCTGGTCATGTTGTTCTTAATACAGCCCAGGATACTATTGGCTCTCATCAGCTAGACCATGGCACTAAGTGACCAGTGATGTTCCCCAGGGGTCAATATTGGAACCAGTCTTACTCCACATCTTCATCACCTGATGTGGTGGTGTTAGGTAATAGGCTGGACTTGATGATCTCAGAGGTCTTTTCCAGCCTCAATAATTCTGTGATTCTGTGACTCAGCACTGTTGATCACAACCCTTTGGGCTCTATTGTTTAGCCAGTTCTCGATCCATCTTGCTCTCTACTCTTCTAACTCACACTTCCTGAGTTTATCCACAAAGGTGTTATGGGAGACAGTGAAGCACATTCTTGTGCAGTGTTCTCTTGAGAAATCATTTGCATCCAGAAGAGGCCACGAGCTAAAGATCACAGGGGGTTTCCAGTCACATTGGTACACAGGAAAAGAACAGAACAATGAAAGGTCTTCAAAAAGATGAACCTCATATTTGCAAACCAGGATGTTTTTAAATAGTTGTTTGCCATGGACTGTATGTACAACTGCTGCAAATACAGGCATAAATGCAGAACATATGTGAACCTCTCCAACTCTTTTCATTCTTACTGCAGCTTTTGTATTTGTCGCTTTTTGGCTGTATTTTCTTAAGTCGAAAGAGTTCCTACAATATTGACGCAATTCCAGTACAGGAACAGGAAAACTGCAAAGTCCAGTAAATTTATGAGGGATTTGCTCTGATGAGACCCCACTTAGAGCACTGTGTCCAGTGCTGGGGCCCCCAACATAAGAAGGACATGGAGCTGTTGGAGTGAGTCCAGAGGAGGGCCATGGAGATGATCCATGGGCTGGAGCACCTGTCCTGTGAAGACAGGCTGAGAGAGTTGGGGCGGTTCAGCCTGGAAAAGAGAAGGCTCTGGGGAGATCTTTATAGCAGCCTTCCAGTACTTGAAGGAGCCCTACAGGAAAGATGGGAAAGGACTTTTTAGAAGGGCTTGTAGTGATAGGACGATGGGTAATGTTTTTAAACTGGAAGAGGGGAGATTTAGGTTAGACATTAGGAAAAAAATATTTACTGTGAGGGTGGCGAGACACTGGAACAGGTTGTCCAGAGGAGTTGTGCATGCACTCTCCCTTCCAAAAACCTTCTCACTACAAATGGCCACACAAGCTCTTCTTGACAGTCTATGTCAAGTCCCTGTTTACCTCTTTCTTATCAAGATCTCAGTGTTGTCTTCAGAAAAAGTTACATTCACAAAGCTGCTTCTTCCCCTTTCATATACTGTCATTATCCAGACTGCTTATAAAACACATATACACCTTGTAATTTAATAAATGTGACAACTTCCCAATCTTTTAAACATACTTTATTACCTAACTACCTATTACCAGCACCCTGGAATAAATTCTGTGAACTCTTTAGATTTCTTGTGCCCCACATTTCTTAGCTGACATACTGGCTTACATCCATTACCAATATGAAAGAGTAGTACTACCTGCATTTCAGCGATCTTACTGTGCATATACTCAGGTGAGGATTTAGCTCACAAGCTTTTCTCTATGTCCAAAGCTGGTTCAGATGAATATCCTCCAGATTTTCTAGTTGAATCACTGAAAAAGGGGGTTGTCAGTGGATAAAACATCTTATGTTCTGCAGAAGGCAGTTTTGTCAGCCCAGCCACCCATACCACTTTTCTTACCCCCTGGGAAAGCCATGGAGAGGTGGCTGCTCTGCTGCAATTTCTCTGGTACAATTTCTCATTTTTAAAGCGGTGCCTGATCTGGTGGGGATTGGCATGTTCCCAGTTTGCTCTGTCAAGTCACCATGTTAGGCCAACAGTATTAAAGTAACTGTGCTCCAGTTAGGCTACTTACCTTGGCTAAGGGGTTTCATGCTGTTTATCCCCATACACTGATCTTGAATCTACTAAGCTCACAATCCTAAAAATAAATCAGTCTAAGGGAGAAATCACCTGTGCTCCTGACCTGTAGTGAGGTCCTGAACTATAAAGAAAAACATAATTATGAAGAAGACATATTTTTATAAACAGGAATGCCAGGCACTAGAGTAGAATATAGAAGAGATATTGCATGGATTACAAAATACTAGAGAAAGCAGCAGATGAGGTTCTCTTAAAAAGCAAAAAAAGCTTGTAAAATGTGAATGAATTTTAGAGATAATAAATTTGGAGCAACAGAAAAAATATGCCTCTTATCAGACGAGTATCTTAAATACTGACCCACTAATAATTTTAAAACTTCTAAGTAAGCACTGAAAACACCCAACTTAACTCTGTAACCCACTGCAGGACAAAGTATTTATGTGATCAATTGCAAGCTAGCACACTACAAAAAGTTTATATGCATAAAATACTAGGATTTTATAAAGCAAAACTATACTCAGAAATGAGTTCCAAGATGAGCTTCCTTTTTTCAGAGAGGGTTGCAGAGGGAGGACTGTGCCTGTCTTTTTTAATGATTATTTTTTTTATGACTTTGCAACAGCAATGTCAATTTTTGTTAATATTATTTATGACTAAAAATCTTCACAAACCAAGAATAAGTTGATTTTATTTTTTCCTAGGAAATAAAATAGCAAAGATGAACATTTAGCTTAATAGATAGGGAAAAAATGCAGGCACTTTCTGTAAGACTAAAAATTTAGAAAAGTTCAGAATGTTTTCAGTTAGGTACAAAAATGCTGTTAATGATTAACTGCTTAACAAGAGATTTATCTCTGTCTTTTTTTCCTTTCTTTTTTTGTGTGTGCATGTTGCAAAGGCAACACAGCCATACTGCAGGTCTGTCTGGGCCATTCTTAGGCCACTTTCAGGCCGATTGAGAAAAGCTGCAAAGTAAACACAGGTGTTTTAAAACTGGAGCCGCTGTCATGGACAACCACAAACACCCTTGACTCTGATGTGGCAACGCCTCTTTCCCGCCCTCTCTTCTTTTAAAGCATTGCCCAAAAAGAACATGCCAAATGTTTCACCTTTCACCACCTCAAAATAACTTGGAGCTTATAGCATTGTTTGGCAAATCTCAAGGAAAGAGATCATTTTTTCATTCTTTTTCAGATGTAGCCAACTCCAACTCAGTCACATAAAATAAAGCACCACTCATTTTCTAATTATTTTATTTCAGTGTCCACTGCTTTACCTGCAAGTACAATGTTTCAAGTTGAACATATCCTTCCTCAAATGTAATCCAGATTCCTTGTTTTCATGATTCAGGTTCAACGAAAAAGACAGCGAGGGTATTTCACAATAACCAAACAAGAGATTTAATCCAGTAATCCAGTGTGTAAGAAGATAAATAAAAAAAAACACACACACACACACACAAAAGCCACAAATCCCCCAAACTAAAAGAATAAACCTTGTTTTTTTGATTATTGTGCAAGAATACATAAACAACTGAAAAAGTACTCTCTTGCAAATTTGCTGTTCCAGGAAACAGCAAATCCTGTTTAACAGCCATGGAGTACTGACTGGGTAGAGAAAAAGTTGACTAGTTAGAGAAAAAGTATGGAAAGCAAAAGCAGAACAAATCTGCAGAAATTATGTAGTCACTCTTCACTTAGGCAGTTGATGTGCAGGGGAAAAAAATAAAGTTATATATTAACAAAAATGAACCAGCTACTGACAGTTACTATTTAGTCCTGAAAAACTGGTAAACTAAACAGAGATGGCTACACTTGGACTGAAACTAATAGCCTCAGCAACAGTCCTTGCCCCAAAATGCAGAACTGTTTCATAAACTAAGTACCAAAATCTAGATCCAGCAAAAAATCCTGAAATTTCATATTCAAAGTGGCACAACCCTCACATTTGTACCAAGAATGAATGTATTGCAAACATGCAACATTGCTGAAAAGATAATATACGTCAAAATCAGGTCTTATTATAAACACTGATTTTTCCTGCTAGTTTCAGTCTTCAGATCTCAGAACGATTTTCTTTTTGATATAGACCCTTACACTCCCTGGTTTCAAGAACCAGACACCAGACTTACTGTGTGTCCCATGCTCCAACTTAAACAAACACAAACGACTTCATAAGATAGCATTCATGCATACATTTATTTATGTTAGGACACAAGCAGGAGTTTTCTTTCTTTCCAGATTTTGCCTGGTGTGGTAAAGAGAGAGTATTATTTATCAAAAGATCTGTCTGAAGAGCCCTGGGCCTCCTCATCCCCTATTAACTTCTCTGGGCATTCAAAGTAATTCACAGTCTCACAAAACAGGCCTCAAGAGATGACATGCAAAATTGAACTGTACATTAAAAATGCGTTACTGTTATTTCCTTTTGCCTATTTTATCTAGGTTATGAAAAAAATTATAAAGTACTTTGTATACTTTTATATTAAAAGTCTAACCAATAAAATATTTAAAACATTACTGATTATAGTCAAGAGAACAGAACTGTAATGAATGTAAAGCACCCAACTTCTGCTCACAGCCAGCGTCACTCTCGCTGCTGTGTATTACCTAACGACCACTTAAAAGAAATCACACACACAAGCACACAATAATTGACCTACATATGTTAAGGCAGCAACAAAAGCCATAAAGAGCAAGCATATTCACTATTTCACCTCATTTGTTGCTATTTCTGGCCTCTTCATTAAGCATACGTGATTTGAAAATCACGCACTGTTGAGGCTGTTACACATAATGGACAAAGTAGACTGAACAATATTGTATATAAATTAGCCTGTTCATTGGTTTGCATTAGAAATACTTTTCTATTAATATAGGAAGGGTTCCTTCTTGGCTATAATACAAAGCAATAGAGTTTAATCTGATCTATTAAAAAAATGTGCACTAGTACACTAAAGGTGAAAACCATTAAACATTCTGATAGCAAAAATTCAGAGCCAGCTAGGAAAAAAAATGGGGGAGAGAAAAGCTTGTTGAAATAACCCTTTTCAAGCACAAAAATTTCACCCCATACAAAGATGCAGCAATAATGATACTATTTACCTGCAGACCTGTGAAGTCTCAGAAAGCATGTTTTAAGCTAACAAACTGAATTAGAGGAACTTTATCAGACCAATATCATTAAAGAGCAGTGACAGATTTATCCCTCAACACTACAGTGACCTCCTGACCAAAAGCTGATTCGTCATTCCTCCAGCCTTTTGCATTGTATGAGTTATTAGTCACAAAGGGAGCTGATTTTCAACACAAGAAACTTGCACCCACATTTTGAGAGATAAGGGGTGCTTTCAGCTGCACCTAACTTAAAGACAAGCTGGAGACACTCAGCTTTGGGCATTTATTATTTGATGCAGCTTTGGAGAGCAACTTAGTTTTTTCTTTGTGTATTAAAGAATCAGCAGGAGATAGACAGTAAAACTATAAAAAATACTAACAAGCTTTAACTGTGAAAAATGAATTTTGCTTCAGAAAACAAACTGGGAAGCTGATTTTATCTTTTCAGAAATGGGAAAAACCCATAAGAAAGAGACTAAAACTGATCCTTAAAGTTTTACTCAGATGAAAAATAGGTACTCACAGACGTAGCTTCCTGTGTGAAGCTTACTGGATTAGGCCCCAACTTGTGAAAATGTTGTTTCTGGACTCAAACCTGCTATTCTAAGTTGCAGGCTGGAATGAAGTTTTTAGAGTGGTGCTCTTTAGTCTTAGACATTCGGGTCAGAAGGGAAACAACACAAGGGTGCGAAATTCGCTGTTGCTGCTGCAACGTCAACTCTGCTTGGTAATTTTTCTCAAATTACCAAAGAAAGGAAATATGAAGTCTGATGTCACTTTCTTCAAACATAAACACATCTCAGCAAGACCGTGAGTCTTTTTCTCTTAAAGAATAACAGAAAAAACAAAAATATGAGAAGCAGAGATTCCTCTGTGAAAACAAAGTTAATAAAACATTTTATTTGGGAAGTATACATGACACAATTGGAGTCTGAAGGTGCAGTTAGCTCTGTTCTAGTATTTTAAATTTTACAACACTTGTCAAAAGATGTTAAAAATTGTTTCATGGTCCAACAAGTCATTCAGCAAGAATAATTTTTAAGCAGCTTTTCTTTTTGTTTCAGTGAAAATTAAAATCCATGCTGTGTAATCCTTGGAGTCAATCTGTAATTAAGGGGATTTGAGGAGAGACCATGCACTGCATTAATGATAAAATTTAATATCTGTTTTAATACTCCAACATAAGAAAAAAACCCAAAGCAACATACAAAAAGCAATCATCTCCCTATTTTGTGTGAATGCAGCTTATATGCACCATTACTACGTCCAGCATCAATGCTGTATTTGATGTCAGCTTTTTGTTTATAGACCAAATGTTTCAGGATTTAGCATCTACAGAGCTTAAAGCTGCATCTGCTTGAAAGTTGGCACCCAGATTTAACAGGCTAGATAAACAGATTTTATTTTACCTAGTTTGGAAAATGAGCATTTTTGTTGTTACTGTGGTACAGCAATTCCAAACAGAAGGAGCTATCAGCAGCACTTCCAAGGTTTCAGACACACACTGCCCAGTCACTCAGCCACTTTCTCTTCTAACATCTAAGACAATTACAGCTCAGCTGTAAGAAACAGCAGCAGATAACCAATTAAAACAAACAATTTTATGTGCTATTTTAAAATGCTTACAAGTCTAACACAATAAAAAAATTATAACGTTTGATATACTAAGTCTCTCCTCTAGACTGTATGCAAGGAAAAAGTTTGAAATCTGTCTCCTCTATTTGCAGTTAATTGACACGAAGTAGTGTATTTAGACCACTTCCTCTGCTGTTTAAGACTGTAGCAAACACAGTTCCACTTCTAAACTAGAAACTTGTACTATTCTATTCCATCCTTTCAAAAGATGGGATGAAGGATTAAAGCACCAGAGCAATGAGGTGTTTCATGATTAATTGATTTTTTTCCCAAGACCTCAGTAAGGAGCATGGTTAAAGTAGAGATGCTCTTAATGAGATTCTGGGTGGAAAGATTTTGAAGGGATATGATGCTTTTCACTGAGAAAGGATAATAGTTTTTTAACATGGGAATAAAAGATTTTTTCCCGTTAAAATGTCTTCTGGCCTGAGCTCTTCTGAAAGGACTAGCAAAGCATCAATCAGTTCTTATCAGATCTTCTTTTATCATATAAGATACCTAGCTTATGAAAACAAATTTGAATAGAATTTCCTCTGATTTCTGAATATCGTCATAACAGCCTAGACGTGCGTTTAACACCCTAAGGCTTTATAAATTTGGGTCCTAGTCCCATGAAAATTTTAAGTGCCTGTGGGACTCACAAGCTTCAAGATCTAAGCAAGAAAGGGTTCATCTCAAAATTTAGATCCTAACAGTTACTACTAATGTCAGCAGGATTGCTCTCCAGCAGCCACTGCTATGTAAGTGCACAGAATCAGGCCTAATCTACAAGATTAGCCTCAATGTTTGAAAGCCAGGTCTGAATTATGCTTCTGATGTAAATCATAGTTTAAATGTTAATGATTTTTAAAAAAATAAGTTATCTCAAATTTTCAAAATGTATGGCCTAGATATTTGTAAAGAAAGAACTCTATGCACGTCACACCATCACCATTTTAATAACCTCTTCAGCATAGCAGCTATTTCTTTAATAAACAAACAAACATTGAAAGAACAATCTTGACTGTGATCCACAAGGAAATGACAAATTCATGAAACAATATGGAATCTGAATACATCCAGTAAAACTGTGAAAGATGACATCTATTCTTCAGTGGAAAATAAAGTCTGGAGACAGAAAATCCAGTATCAACCAACACAGCTCAGAAAATGAAGTCCCAGAAGGCTTCTTTATATATTGAATCTAACTACAAAATGACATTTGGGTATTTGAGTTTAATTTTAAATTGCAAATTCAGCTGCTTAGCAGCTTAACACAATCACCGATTGACATTAATACTATAGTTGGGCAATATGATACACAATTATTTACTATTACAGAACAGCATTTGTTACTTCAGCTTCCTATCCAAAGTTTAAAGACAGCTCTTTCCTAATTTCACCTTTTAATTGCTTTTTCTTTGAAAAATGTATTTACCTTACTATGGAAGGCAAAATTTTGGAAGTAACAGCACAGCTGACTGAAATTTGGAGGAATAAGAAAATGTAGTTTTAATTGCAAATTGAATCAGACCTTATTTGAGAGTTTTCAGTGAAAAATTAGGTTTTTTTGTGCAAGCGTACCAAGCAATTTTGATTCAGCTACGTGACAGAGCTGTGCATACAGTGTTCCTAAACATGAAGTCAAACCTAGTACATTGAGTCAAAATCCTAATGCATCGATATGCCTCTGCTGATGTGAAGTTCACTCTACACCTTTCAAGTCTTCAAATAAAAAAATAAGGCCACATATTTAATATGCCAAAATTCTACCTGTGCTTGTGTTAATCAGTAAATACAGTATTAATATACTTTCTGAATAGGTGGCACACCAGTGTGACTGCACAGGCTTTTTATGTTAAGGTCTGGAAACTCAGAATTACTGAATTATAAAATTTACTACTCAACCCCTACAGTATAGGTTACTACTCTAAAGTTTACTCCTAGAAAAAAGCCAAAGTCCAGCTGTCAGCCCCCAAACTCTCAAGAAAATCTATGGAAATCTGCTGCAAGAGAGGTGAGGAATATTTTATTTCATAAAGCCCACTTTCACAGAAGAAAAATAAAAATATAAAAAAAAAATCCAAGTCCATTTGTTCCTTCTGCTCTTTAAGCATTCTCCCAATAACCTGTATACTGTTAGGGTAGAAAGCCACATCTCCTGCATATAAGGAGTATATCTCTTGCCCATAGCAACCTGAATATGTGAAGAGCAGAGTCCACTTTTCCTTTACACCTCTGTGTGGCCATACACACATGGAAGCCAAATCAGGATTTTGGTCTTACTTAAGGGGAAAATAAAGGGATTTTCAAAATCTTCTTAGTGATCTAGGAGCACAACTGTCCTAACATCAAAAACGTGTCTCTGTACCAGAGCAAATAAACAGAGGCGAATTAAGGAGGACATGAAATGAGTCCTGGCTTCTGTGAGTCAATGATGCTTAAGCACCAAGCTGCACTTTCTGGACATGAGCTCTTTTGACTTAATTTCATTCTAAAATCTAAAGCTTCTCACCTGGGAACAGAATAGGAGAGACTTTCAGATTACAATAAAAAGATAAATAAGAGCAAACATAGCATCTTGAGGCCTCTGAATCAAGGCTAGTCTGCAGCCTTACAGCCACACTAAGACCTAATGTTTCAGTGTCTTCCTTTACCATCTGTTCCCCTTCTACTCTGAACTGTATTTCATATGATCACTTGCATGCAAAGTGCTAGGAAAGGGTTCTCCAATTCTGAACAGAAATTTGGATAAACTTAAGAAGACCAAAGATTTTTTTTGGTAAATACCTAAAATTCTGGAATATTTATATTGATCCTTTATCCTACCTCTGTTTTTCTCTGCTCAAGATCTAAAGTAGATTCTATCAATTCTAAGAGGCCTTTCAGATAAGGAGGTCATGGATGGGTCACAGCAAGACCTTTGCTATTGAATGACCCTGCAGCTTGTCTTTTGCACAAGTGCTTAGGTTACTACCTTTTATACATCTAACTGTAGGACAAAAAACTAACAGGGCATCATGCACTCAGGCTCCAGATGTTGTTTGAAGTTGCTGCTCAAAAAAAAGAGGATCACTTTAAAATCTGATATCTTGTCTCCAGTATAATTTAATACTCTGAAAGGGAAAACTTAACTTGGCTAAATATTTTTGGTGCTTTGTTTTATTATGGTATGATACCGATAGAGACTTTGAAAAATATGCCATGGAAGATTAGCGACAACATTATTAATATAAACTAATGCTAAGGGCTTCTTTAAATACTGCAGAAAAGTTACTATTTTTATACAAAATGGCTTCAGATTTAGAATCTCCTAAAAAAGTTCAGAATATGTTTTATAGTATCAGAAAGTGGCAAGTGAAGGAGGGAACCCCCATTTTCTTAAAGTAATTTTGATACATCAGGTTTCTTGATTGTTTTACAATTAGATCTATGTAATCCTGAAATGAAGCTCCATACTAGTGGAAAAGTGAAAGAATTGTTTATAGCTATTTGAAGTGCAGCAATATGACACTTTCTCAGATGTTACAAAGGTTCACAGTAGCACTACTATTTACATGCTATTGGGCAGAAGGAAGTAAAAAATGAATCCATGACTGTGGTGATAAACTATACCATTAGACATGGCAACTAAGCTTAACATTACATAGTTTTCATTTTTATAAGAATTCACTTTTCCATATAAATAGTTTTTCTAACATAATTGTGATTTCTACAGTATGCTTTGCTTACGTATCATATTCTGTGATTCTAATTTTTAAGGCATGTAGTGATAGGATGAGGCATAATGGTTTTAAACTGAAAGAGGGTAGATTTAGATGAGGTATTAGGAAGAAATTATTGACTGTGAGGGCAGTGAGACTCTGAAACAGGTTGCCCAGGGAAGCTGCAGATGCCCCATCCTTGGAAGTGTTCAAGGCCAGGTTGGATGGGGCTCTGAGCAACCTGCTCTAGTGGGAGGTGTCCCTGCCCATGTCAGGAGGTTGGAACTAGATGATCTTTGAGGTTCCTTCCAAACCAAACCATTCTATGATTCTGTGATTCAATAACTGTATCTTCTTTGCTTAATAGATGTTCAGCATCTGTTAACAGGACAGAAGGAAGACTTACAGTCCTCAGGCAAGGTTAACAAATTCTTATAGCCAAGACGCATTTTGTTCAGTCTATTGAGACACATTCAGTGCCATTCTTGTGCAGCTGTTTACAGGCAATATGAAGCACACTAAAATTCCTAAAGTTTTAAATGCTTTGCAGAGTAGAATCTAGTTGCTTTGTAGCTAGAACCTGTGGAAAGGTGTAACACCCACTGTACCAGCAGAAAACATAGCTGTTAATCTGTTGGCTATAAAAGACTGGTAATCAGCAGCCAGTTTCTAACACTCACACAGCACTGCAGTTAGCAACAGAGCAACAGTTGAAATAGTTGAAGTTGGCAGAGTGGTTCCTAGGTTTCTGTCAAATCAACCTGATCTCTGCTGCCTCATGTAAAATGATTATGAAAGTATCAAAAAGTTTTTTCTTAAATATTTCTAGGATGCAATTAATAATTATAATAAAACATAAAAATCATATGTTGAACTAGAATTTTAATATAAGAGATGAAACTGGAATATTTCAGTTTCCTCCACTATTTCAGGCAAGTTTCTCTGGACTACAAAGCATTTCAAAAGCATGTGACTGTCAGAAACAAAGCAGGGGCTTTTCAATCATAAACCAGCTCTAAATTCGTTAAAATAAAGGTCTGAAACTTCAGCTCTGAAGATCTAAACATAAAAACATTGTTATATTTCTTTACTTTTTGCAGATAAGGGCCACAGTTACTATCTTTTGAAAGAAGCACTTTATTCCACAGTCAATATTATATGCCTAAATAGCATGAATACCCCATGCTTTTCAAAAGTAGTAAACATTTTAAACTTCGTGTTAAAGGTGTTCTTAATTTTTTTAAGCTCTTATGACATGAGATTCTCCTAAGATTGTGCTTTTCATGGGTGATACATTGACTAGACAGCTGGTTTGTTTAGCAGTTGGCATTGTCAAGCAGATATGGAAAACCAGTTTCTAATCTAAGAAGCAGGATATTCTGGGAATCAAAACAGAGCTTAATACCATTTATGAGAGGCATCAGAGAGTACCTAAATAAAGTCTAGTGTGGCTTTTTCACAGGCATCATCAATGGAACAACTACCAAACTGCTATGTAAGGTGGATTTCTTGCCCTTGACACAGTTCTTTATGTGCCAGTAGAAAGCAGATGACATCAGCTAAAATTGCTTTATGACACTACTGTAGACAATTTCTGCCAGCTCCTTCAGGTCACTTTCTTGCATCTGACTCTAGGTTCATGATATTCTTAGCAAAACTATTGAAGCATGTAGGATGAATTCCATAGAAAATCCAAACTAAAAAGATTGCTTAGTCAGAAAAACATAACAAAACAAGCCAGTTATAACCAGAGATCAACATATAAAGAGGTCTGAAGGAGATTAATAACCTTTACAAGTTCTAGTGACAACATACCTGAATGGAGTAAACTCATTTACGTACCAAAGGGCATCTGATTTGTGTACCATCATGAAGCAGCCCTCCTCTCCATTTTTAGAATTTGGTATGGAAGTAAAATTAACATGTCTCTCTGGTCTTTTAAGCAGATTAATAGCTGCTTTAAGAAGAAAGCAACACCTAATAAAAAAATCTCAATATAAATCCAGCCTGTGAAAAAAAGTAACCTTTCTCTATACTTTATTCAAATCCAGTTAAACATTTTCCATTAATTTTTACAGTAAGTTATCTGTTTCATAAGACTTATCTCCTAATTTTCTTCAATTAAGTAAAGAGGACGTTCACAATGGCAAAATCAGAGTCACAGAATCATAGAATGGCTAAGGTTGGAAGGGACCTTAAAGATCATCAGGTTCCAACCTCCCTGCTATGAGCAGGGACAACTCACACTAGACACCAGGCTGTACAAAGTCTCATCCAACCTGGCCTTCAACACCTCCAAGGAGGGGGCTTCCACAACCTCCTTGGGCAACCTATTCCAGTGCCTTACTACCCTCATGGTGAAGAATTTCTTCCTGGTATTTAACCTAAATCTACCCTCTTTCAGTTTAAAACCATTACCACTTGTCCTATCACTATCTTCTCTGGTGAAAAGCCCCTCGCCAGATTTCCTCTAGGCCCTTTCAGGTACTGGAAGGCTGTTATAAGGTCTCCCCAGAGCCTTCCCCTCTCCAGGCTGAACAGCCCCAACTCTCTCAGCCTGTCTTCATAGCAGAGGTGCTCCAGCCCTTTGACCATCTCTGTGGCCCTTCTTTGGACCCTTGCCAGCTCCCTCAGGATACATGGATGGACCCCATCAGGTCCTGTCGACTTGTGCACCTTCATGTTCTTTAGATGGTCACGAACTTGTTCTTCTCCTATAGTGGGGGGTGCTTCTTTCTCCCAGTCCCTGCTTTTACGTGCTGTGGCCTTTGTGATGAGGCTGGAGCACTTGCCAGAGAAGATTGATGCAAATGAGTCATTGAGAACATCAGTCTTCTCAATATCCTGTGTAGCTAGGCCTCCTGTTTCCTTCAGGAGAGGGCCTACATTATTCTTGTGTCCTTTTATCCCCAACATACCTATAGAAGCTTTTCATATTCCTCTTTACATCCCTGGCAAGATTTAATTCTATCTGGGATCTGGCTCTCCTTACCTTATCCCTAGCTGCTTGGACAACCTCTCTGCAGTCCTCCCAGGACACCTGCCCTGGCTTCCACCCTCTGCATACTTCCTTCTTAAGTTTGAGTTTTTCTAGGAGCTACTTGCTTACCCACGCTGACCTCCTGAAGTTTTAACCTGTCTTTCTCTTTGTTGGGATGCAATGCTTTTGGGCCTGAAGGAGGTGATCCTTAAATATCAGCCAGCTTTCATGGGCCCCTCTTCCCTCTAGGATGTTATCCCATGACACTCTCTCATGCAGATCCCTGCAGAGGCTGTAATCTGCCCTCCTGAAGTCAAGGGTAGTAAGTAAAATCTTTATTTTTCTTTAGGAGAATGTATTGCTTAAAACTTTATACTTCAAAACTACACAATATAAAGCTAAGAATAAAATTATATTCAACAATATTTGAATACTAATGAAAAAATAGCAATTCTTCAACTTTTCTATGTGTAATTGAATCAGGTATTTCAGTGTGTTGTGGGAATACATTTATCAGAATCAGTAGAGACCAAATGTTAATTATGAAGGCCAAGCACAAATGAATAATCTTATGTATAGACCCTGGCACATTAGAACTGCAAAGCACTCTGCAGATCTTATTTTATGAAAATGTACTAAGAGTGCAAATGTATAGGCCCTTAGGAAGCAATTATCCCTAAAAGATTTAGCTGTAATTCAATCTGAAATATTATAAGAGATTTTTTAAAAATGGTTTCACAAAGAAGAGGATTATTTTACGCTAACTATGGAAATAGGGGCCCACATACTTCTCTGAATGACCTCTGTGCATTTGTGGGCATTGCTTGGAGGATAGGTTTGAAATTGGCATTTTTGTTCAATTAATACAACCCCTTATGACCAATAAGAGTATTATAAAAATTAGGAGTACCAGTTTGGCATAGTGAGACTGAACAGCTCACATCACTGTAAGGAATGTTCTATGCAATAAACACATTAAATATGGAAATTTTAAATCGCATACTACTAATACAGATGACAGAGATTAGTTAAGAAGAGCTACCTTAGCAAAGATGTGCAGATTAGCTACATTGCACACTAAGATGAAATGGCATAGTCTAAGTCTATATAACATGCCTGAAGCGTCATATGTTTTATTTGTCACGTGATCCTCAGGTGTGATATAGGACCTAAAGTATGCAAGAGTGCTTACATCGTCTTTGTGACTTTCAGATCCTGCACCTGGCCAGTTTACTGCCACCACACCTGTCCCATGGTTACAATCTGTCACTGCTGCTCTGCCTCACTCAGGAGTCTATGGGCTGCTACTGCCTCACAGAAGTGTGGCAGTAGCCCTGGGAGTTAATATAGCTAAAAATAAAGCTGAAAGCTTGCAGCTTATCTTACCTATTAGAACATGTAATCAGTGGAATGGTTTATTGTTGATTGGTTTCATGCTGGTTTTCCTTCTGAGCAACTCAATACTGTGAGATGATTTTTAAAAGTAAGAAAGAAAGAAACAATACCCATTGGGCTTTATGGGTAAGTATATTTCAGGACCCCACAGAGGTGATGACCTCATCCTTTATTGCAAACTTTTATTCCATCCATAAGCTAGCTGATCCTGATTACTGCATTTTTATCCAGTAAAGATTGCAAGTACCCATGCACCACATCCAATGTTTACACTTCTGCTACTCCCTGAAGAAAATCTAACGCAGATCAAATTCCTCATCTGCCACCGATCACCAGAATACATCTTTTGCCAAACTGAATCAGACATTAATTAAGAGAGTAGGGAAAATTAAATATTAAAAGAAACCCCAACTTTCTTAACAGAAACTGTTCTGGATAGACACCTGGACTCCTCCTGCAGGACAGGTGTTTACATCTGAATTAACAGGACATAGTGCAGTTCTCAATTTGCATGTGGAACTGGTTAAAGTAAATATAGTTCTCTGGAACATGGTGAAAATAAAAATGATTGTGTTGATATTTAACCATGCACCACAAAGACAAATGGCCTGTCCTGTTTCTCCAAAAATGGTCAGATGGTGAGAGGGTGATCTTCGGTGAAGAGGGGACAGGAGGCGATGCTTGGGTCTGTACATGCACTCCGCATGTAGCACTTATGATTGCTGCTGAGTGCATACAAGAGGCAGGAGGTGGCAGTTAAGAACAAGTGGGTTTCACAGGGGAGGTGTGTGCCAAGACCCCCCAGTGCCATTACCTGCCAGGTGGTTCTGCATGGGCATCTGTCCATCAGCGAACTCTGCCACTGATGGCAGCAGAAGTGCCCTGGCCAGCCATTTTTAAAGGAGTTGCTGACATGACCTTCATTCCTACCAGCCAGTCCATGTTTTTTATGCTGTAGCTACACTAAAAAGGGGTGATAAGCTTTTCACTTACACGAGCGCTTAGGTCAGGATTTATGTTCATATGCTGTATATCAAAGCTAACTACTATTGCCAGTATTTCACGGGACCATTTTAAAGTTTTCAAGGTCAAGAATTCAATTTGATCCATCAGCCTTTTAAAATACTCAGATGGACCTGTCCTCACTGTTGCTAAAAGTAATATTTACTGAGACAAACTCTACTGAGATATAATATTTTAAAAGTTTAACTTCAGGAAAAATTGAAAAGCATTCTTTTTTTCCTCCCCAGATTCTCATCTCTAAAAGACTGTGACCAATTAACCTCTAGCTTTGAAAAATTGAAAAAAGCATGTGACAGCCAGAAATTAAATTCTTTAAAGATTAGGTGCTGGGAGAGCAATATCAGGCTTAGAATTAAATCCTAGTAACGCTCTGAACTGCTACGTCACTTCTTGCTCTGAAAATACAGTTATTCTGTAAGCAGTATGTCAGGCAATATTAAATGTAAAAAGTGTACTTTCAATAAAGCGTTTCTGTTTTCTAACAGAAAGACTCTGTGCATTATATTTTCAGTGACACAGAAAAAACAAGTCAGCATGCAATTAATGAAAAACAACACTACGTTCAGTAAGTAGCATGCTTGGCAAGCACTAACTTTCAGTGATATAAGATTCAAAACAATACTATAATTGTTGTCAGAAACAGCCCTGAATGTTTACTATCTCTGTTTCTAGACATCTGAGGTTGGACTGCTTTCAGTATTGCACACCTGATTTTGTAATATTCACCACAGATTCTGATGGCAATTATAAACGCCTGGAACATAAAGCCTTCGTGTGGCACACAGCCTCTCTCTGTTTATTCATTAAACTTTTTTTTTCTTTTTTTCTGAGAATGTCAAACTACACAAGGATTTACCTTAATTCCTATACTTTACACTGGTGATGTGTAACGATGATGTTTCCAAAACGTACATATATATATATATAAAATTTAAAAAGGAGGCAGAGAAAAATCTGCCTATAAATGAGCTACGTTTGAATCTCAGTGCCTAAACAAAACAGTTTTAAAATGACGACACAGTATCAACAGAGTAACTTCAGTATTTCTATTGTCTCTCCACTACCCATAAAAGAGATTTTTAAGAATACAGTGGCTGAATAGGTGTGCATGATGCCTGCACATCTTACCTGGCATAGTCTCTTATTCTGGGTAGCGGGGAGATTGCTGGTTACGCAGCGATCAATTCCACTGATGTTACAATTTCCCTTTCTCAAAGCAGCAGTAACTGTCACTTTACACTGTCCTTTCTCTGACCCTCTCCCGTCTCTCCGCTCATTTTTATTCTTATTGACAAGACTTATTATTCCTCCTCCCAATTCCAACTAGTTACCCTTTTGCAAATAGTAGTATCAACTATGTGGTCACTAGTAGCATAGGTCAACAATGTTATTAATATAGCACACACTGCTGGGAGCAGATCAAACAGCCATGCTTTAAAATATTAGTTTTGCAAAGGTACCACAAGTTGCAGTTTTCTTCACGTTATAAAATGTAATATTGCAAGGACAGATCCAAAGAACTTAGCATTAATTACCAGCCCAATAATTTGGAGGATATGTTTTTTTTTCTTGTTGTTTTCATACACAAAATAAAAAGAAAACCATAACAGAAGGGTGCTGTATCTGTGTTTAAAGAAGGGGTTGTTGGCAAACAGCATAGCTCACTTCTGTTGAAATGTACACAACTGATATATGCAGCCTAGTAAGCTGGCACCAGGGGCTTACAACCTTAATTTGCCTGCAAGAAGAAATGGAGATTTACCTTCAGAGCACGTTCTTGATTGTTTTCAGCAGTCAGATGTCTCGTGTTGTTTGCTGAAGTCTGGTTCTGCTCTTTCAGATGATGAAGCTCCTGCTCCAGCCGTTTGCACTGCAACGGGGAAAGAATCCCATTAAGTAGAGGAGTGTGGGGATATTTTTTTTCAACAAGCCAAATGAATTAACGTAAATAACTCCATCACCATTTCTGCAGTAGTGAAAGGATCAGACAAAAGCAAGCTACAATCCCAGAGCAGTGTTAGAGCTACTTTTTAAAAATTTGCATCATTATTCAGTTTCTTCCTGGTCCAACCACATGCCAAAAAAAGCTAAGTTTGTAACAGATAAAGACATTTTGCAGGATGATTTAAAAAGTGTCAGGTTGCATTTCTGGTCCTAGTTATGCCAATATAAGGTTAGATTTCAGCTTCTGTGTATTGAGTAACTGGATATAAAGGAAGCAATACATGCTTTCAGAAAAGCAAGCAAATGAAAGACCCTCCTCTCAAATCCAGGATACCACCTTTCATTAGGAAAAATACATGTAGTTTTTATACTTGTATTTTTCATGCTAAGAGATTACTCTAATTCCCAATCACACACCACATCTTGAAAAAAGTTTTAAGATTGTTTTGTTTAAGTATTTAACCTAATGACAAAGAATGAAAAATTTAACATTTGCTGCTGTGTGCACAAACACATATACTTACTGCTGTCAGCCACAGATCTGTTTTGAAGATTAAAGATCTGCAAGTTGTGAGTTAAATTATATTTCACTTTTTTTTATGGTAGCCATAAGAGGTCTTGCCCAGCTACCTTTGTTTGAAAGAGTAATTGGTTGTCAGCAGACAGTTCACTGTCTTACAAAAAAGAAACAAATATTGTTTTTTTCAAAAAATCAAAACCAAACTGATGAAGTACCAGGAAGACATAGTGGAACAACTGCTAGAACTGGGGAAAAACACAGCAATAGCAGGAATATTTTAAATAACTCAAAAAAAAGAAAAAAAAAAAACTGTGAAAAAGAGAGCTGTAGAACTGCAAAAATTGTAACTGAGGTCTACGTAAAATAAGGAGAACTAAAGGGTCTCAAGATAGAAATTTTAAAGACATATCAATACATACACTTCTTAATCAGAAAATAAGTCCGTAACAATGTACTGCACATCAGGTATCCAGCATCATATGTAAAAGAACATTATTCAATCTTGTATTTGAATAAGTTTCAAGTAATTTTAGGTGTCCAACAGTATTATTAAAAAAATAAATTCACATATCTGTTGTTCTATTTCATTACTTCTTTCAGAAATCTGGCCTCATTTCTAATATATATTTTAAAGGAAGCAAATCTGTCTGGCCTAGTGAATTTTCTCAGTGTCTTGTAAAGTTGCTTAATGCACAGTTTCATTTTTACTGTAAGAAGAAAAGACATTTTCCCATAAAATTGGGAAATACAGAAAAAAAATGTTAAAGTATATTTGATTGCAAATATTTTTACAGACTTGAGACATTTAATATCTATGTTTCTCTCACATACACACAAAAAATCACACATCACCGAATCATGGGTGTAATTCTTTTTCCATC
The DNA here is from genome assembly GCF_020740795.1 of Apus apus. NCBI lineage: Eukaryota > Metazoa > Chordata > Aves > Apodiformes > Apodidae > Apus > Apus apus. Next base: position 40,689,869 of record NC_067286.1, on the reverse strand, counting down.
TCTAGCATAAAATTATGTGTCTGCAGACATGAAGCTGCTAATAAAACTACTGAAGCATTAAATCCAGATTGTAGAGTTTTTTTCTCTAGTATACATAATCTAAATACCATTAAAAAAATTAAAATCCACCTAGTACTTCAGGCACTATTATGACACTTTACATCACGTAAGACCAGCAGACCTCTCCCTTTTCTGCTTTGCCATCACTCTTCTTCAAAACAGTGCTTTGACAACAGCAAAAGTTTTTTACCTTAAATATTACAAAAAAGGCCAAAGTCTCAACCTGACTTTAAAACATGAATTTGTATCAATGTTATTCTCTTGATTCCAAAAGAGAAGTGAAAACATGGTAAGAGCAAAACCTAGCAACAGGACCATATGGAAAAAGATCTTGAAGTACAGGGCAGGTTGCATAGCTAAATTCATAGTCTCCTCTCTACTCCTGTGAGGACAGGACAGGGAAATAAACAGCAGCAGTGGGACTCAAACATCATGCAGCATACAGAGCACGTAGGATAAAGGAGCAACACAAGTAACATAAAATAGATGGACCCCCGTACCAAGTCAACCTTGACATGATTACATTTACATCAATCTTGGTAGCATTTTAAAATAATTATTGAATTTCATTTCCACTAAGAATGTTGATACCTGAAAAAAACTAGGCACATTCAATCAGTAAACTGCTTGAATCCTCTGAAAGGAATGGTGATCTAATTTGACCTTTACACATAAGGGTCTTAATATGTTTGAAACAGTCTAACAACAGAAGATATTCTGAATTATCAATCAAAATGTATTTATTCCTACCTTTGTAGGAAGTAAAATCTTTAATTATCTTATTTGTGAAAGTACTATAATACTCTTAAACAGCAACATTGTTTATGACTTACTAAAATTTTATATTCTACAACACTTTGATAGCTGAACTACTTTTAAAACATTAAAATAGCATGCTAATAGCATGTACTCTTTTTCACAAGAACAAGAGCATATGACACTTCTGTGTAATCCTGCTGTAAAGAAAATTTTTAACATAGAATTTAAAACAATGCAGCCCTTCTATTCATTTGAGCCAACATTTTTTGCATTCTGTGTCATTGGTTGTTAGCAAGGTCCAGTAAAAATAGATGTACTTTAAAAGAACATGTGTTTTTATTGGTTCACTCCAGGACTCTAAAATGCCAACAGCTGCAAGTAAGAAACTGGATTTCCTTCTAAAAACATACATAAAAATACTTTTTGGAGCACAGTGAAGAGAAGACACCGTCCAATTCAGTACTGGCAAGAAGGAATGCTGGATGTATCCTTTTAAGAAAGCTGAAAGCTAGAGGAAGTGTTTCATTTTAAATATTATAAATAAGAATGTCTTATCCCAAAATTGTGAAAATTCATACTTTGTAAACCTTCACACAGAATCCTCTTAAAGTCTGAGACAAAATATTCTGTGCAACACAGGTTGCCTAAATATCTGATTTGAGGTGTAATTGTGCACTTAAATGGAAGTTCCCATGAATTTAACACTTTATGGAAGACAGGCTGTTAATTGAGAAAACTGCTTCTTTACCTCAGATACTTCAAGAATATCAAGGACTATGAGAGCAGTGTGGATGGATGTCAAAGAGAATATGCCCTGATCACAATGCAAAAGACTTTGCTAAGTAAAGGATATTAAAGCCTTGCAAATGGCAACATGTAATTTTACAAAAGTTGCACACAAACAATCCACCAAGAATTAGCTTCATTGTGTGGTCTACTGTGTGCATTCAGAGTTCTGTAGCCAGAGAGGCAATGCCAAAGACACAAAAAAACCCCAACAAAAAACCCAACCAGAAAAAGTTTCCTCTGTTCTTTCAAACCCTCATGTTTGCTCTCCTTCCTGAAAATATTTCCCTCAAAAGCCTCCTACCTTAGCTAGTCTCATTCAGGTGATAACACACTTGTCAGACCGTGAAATTCTCTAAGCCTACTCCAAGTATTCCTTGAGCAATCATCAGTGCCCAACTATACAATTTTCACTATCAGCATCATCCATTCCCAGCAACAGACACTCAGTCTTGTCTTTAACTATATTTTCACAGTGCAACCTGGCTGCATTCTTCTAAAAGCACTTAGTCTTTCCAAACAAACACCCTGTACCCAGCACACCATGCATCACAAGCAGCTAAGACACAAAATGAAAAGCAAAGCAGGTAGCATACAAAAAGTTTAAGAAGAGATTCAGACAAGAAAAGAAGGACAGACAGCAAGTAGTCTTTTTCTTTCTTCCCATCTTCTAATTTAAGCCATCAGGGTACTGATGAGCCTTTTTAAGTGACAATCAGCTAACCTTATTCAGCAGAATAAGGATGCTTGTGAGAGGCACCGGCTATAACCTGTTGCGGTTGCTGACCCCTTTCAGTGACTATCCAGGTGGGAAGCTTGAGAATGCCACAGGGAAAAGCGAGAAAAAATGCAAAAAGGAGCAGCTGCCAAAGAGAACACTGATGGAAAGGTCAAGAAGTGGACCAGGAGAGTATCACTGAGTAAAGTAGTTGAGACTTGCCAAGAAAGATACTGTTAAAAGATGCTCCTAGTTCCAGGAACACTAAAGGAGCAAAGATGCTTTACAACTACTTGAGTATTTCAGAAGATAGAAAAATCAATGCAGATAACCACTTGATAGTGTTTGGCCTTTACTAGAAAATGAGGTTACATGAACATAGCAAACATAACTTTAGCACTAGTATAAACAAATAATCCTTAATATGCTGTCAGCTTTTAAGCATTTTCTTCTTCAACTTGTACCTATAACATGTTAACACAGTATTATGGTGCCTGCCATGTCTCCACAGATTGACAAGTTATTATTTGATTGTTACTTAATATGATTCTTCAGTGAGGTGTCTGGGAGCAGAAAAAATGGACGTTATACCAGAGCAAAGAGAAGTGTGCAAGCCATTGAGAAACAGGGACAAAGATGGAATACAGTGAAGGATTAACATCGAGCAGAGTATCCCGCTGCCCCCAGTCCTTTGGTCCCTATGCTGTTTGTTTATATGAAGACAACTTCTATCCCCACAGGCCTCACGCAGAAGTGCATTTAATTCTGCGCTACTCAGGTCAATCAGACGGTTCACATGCTTTCAAAGAGACAAATGTTTTGCTACACATGGGGCCCTCGATCTCATCTCACTGAACTAGATAGCAACATCAGGTGTGTTAACCATCACACCGAGAGAAAGCATACACTCTTGGGCTGGGGAAGCAACATCCAAACCTAAATATAACAAAACCATTAACACATCCTTACTGCAAATGCAGTCTTGGTGGCTATTTAATACTGTTACACCTGTATTTGCTTTTAATATTACTATAGAGCACACAATGATTTTCATTGTCTTTCATTAAAAGGAATCTAAACTAACCCTTTCTAAACTCACAGCAATATGCTAGGGGAAAAAAAGAGTCAACACATTATGCCGTTTATATGCTAGGAAATAAAAAAAAGCAATTGATTTGTCTCCGTTAATACAGATATGAGGGGCAAAGTCTAATGAAACAAATGTACTAGGACTAAGATGTGGCCAAATACTGTACAGTTCTTTCCTGAATTCTGAATGAATCCAATTAGTAGATAAAAGGGATAGCATTTAATGAAAATAAATTTGTTCATCTAGAGTCCTAATCAAAACCTGCAATGCTTATAATCTTTACAATTAGTACTAGTACAAACACAGAAGACACCATTGATGAGATTGCTGAAAAAAGGGGCAGTATGTAGATAGAGGCACCACAACGTGCTTGCCCTGTTCTTATATTCTTCCTGAAGCCTAAACACCCTGAGTAGGGTCAGGGTGGTGTGGTAGGCGGATCTTTGGCCTGATCTCATCCCATCCAGTCATTCTTATGTTGTCTCCATAGTTTAATAATAGATTGTGAACATAACTACAGCCTCCCAGAAATAGCTTCATTCTGTCATTAAATTTAAGGTAACATATTTTTATTCAAGTCAGACAAAAAAAAGAAGTGAGGGTTTAGTCACATACTATGGGTCAGCTAGTGTGTAATTACTTGATTACATATCGGGGCCTTCACTTTAAACAGGGAGTATTCCACCACATTCTGTGGATTTCTATGAACTGAAGACCTTGTTGAACTGGGATCTCAATTACTGAAGTAGTAAGAAAGAAAAACAACCTTTTTCCTACTTAATTAGTTGGGAAAACAAGTTATGTCCTCCAAATTATGGGGAAGTAGCTGTACACTTGAATGACAGATGAACTGTTTTCCAACATGCATTTTTTTTCTTTATGCATTTTAAACAAAATGTTCAACAGCAAAGTAAATGACATACTGTATCCTGATGGAAAATGCAAAAATACCATTAAAAGATGAGCTTCTGGGATTCTGAGATCCTACTGCTACACAGCCTAATACTTTTGGAAATGGTAAACTGCAGAAACAGTTTGAAATTAGTTAACACATATTCACTGCAACAAAGAACTGGAGTACAAATAATTCTCCTAGTCACCATGAAAAACATGACAAAAAATGCTGCAGACAACGTGAAATAGGTGAAGTAACATGGCTACTTTTTCACCTGTTATATTTTTAAAGTCATCACTTAGGGAAACCTGAATACAATAAACAACCACGTGAAGCAAACAAGAACAATTCAACTGATTCTTCTTTTAGTTTATTATTTTGTTCGTCTTTTTTTGCTTTGTTTACAATGATCGATACTTCAGAGTAGCTCTCTGCTCAAAGATGTGGAATGGAATGCAAGTATTCTCAGTTCAACAGCTCCTCTCTCCTCCTCCCCTCATTATTTTTTTGAACAGTCTGCCCCTTGTCCCAAATTCATCATGATTTCTGGAGAGGAAAACATCTTGCACCACTTGGATGCTGCACAACTCTTTCCTTTGCAGACAAAAATAATACCAAAGTCATCCAGTCAAAACACAAACCAACCTTTGGTGTCACTGTGAATTATGTACTTTGAACTGCAGATGTTTGGAAGCACTTATATTTATATAGATAGATTTTATCCTTTTTCTTTTAAAATTATAATTTTAAAGAAATAAAGAAATAAATTAGTTTCCACATAAGAAGGATTTTTCTATTAAATTATAATTTTGAATTAAGGCTTTCTAATCTCTGAAAGAAAATACTTTTCTTCAAAGTTCTGGCAAACCACTAACAAATGTGTTTAAATGATTATTTATACAATGCCCAGCAGCTTAGAACTACTGGGATTTCAAGAAAGAGAAGTGCTGTTGTAGAGCTTAGGCCTCAGAAACCTATGTATCTTTTAAAATGTATATTATATTAGGAAGAGAAACACTTAAATGTAAATAAGTTTTGTTTTTGTTTTTGTTTTTTTTTTTTTAAGCAGTGCAATGGTGTCTTGCTCCATCAGAAGCCACAAAAAGAAATGCATCAAAATACAAATGAAACATTTTTGTGTTCCTTGTCACTATGTGCCAGTTGGAACCTGCAGCATTAAGGCAGATAATATGCTGTATATACATGACTTAGTTTCCTCCTACCATTCCTTTCCCTTTCTGTTTCTGAACTCTTCAAAATGCAGCAAAACAGGCTTTCATTTATTTTCATTTGAACAGTTAAAGGAACTGTAAGTGCACAGAAAGACATTCCGAATGTTCAGACAATAAAGTTTAACTGTTTCTACTCTTCCGAGTTAACAGTACTTACGTGTGCAGCTAGTCAACAGCACGGAGTAGCCCTTTGATACTCACCCACCCAATTCCATTCTCTATATGTTCTTACACTGCCTTTCAGTGATGACATTTCAAAGACCACAACAAGCTTGATCTGCTTTTCAAAGAGCTCTGCACAGGCAGACTTGGGAAATCAATGATGATCATTATAAAAAAATGTGCAAGAAGAAAAAGGAAAATGTGATGTTCTCGAGCTATATGGGGTCATTCACACAGGGCTCCTGCGCTGGCTGTGCCACTGGACCACTACAGCTCTGCTAACAGCTGCTGACAGACCCCTGATCTGCAGGAGGAAAACAGGATCTGAGGAGCTGCTGAAGCCATGTAGCTGGGTCATCTTCAGTTTCCTGTATCCACTGCATATAAGTTAGAAACGTTACCTCACCTCTGATCCATTCTTTATAGTAGTTTCTAAGCAGAACATAAACCCAGTAACTTGGAGATAAACATGTATTCGTGAGGTTGTACTGGGTCTGAAATTAAATAAAAATGCATTCGACTAACCTAGAGTGATTTTTTTCCTAATTGCCTGTCATATATAAATAAGTGACTCCTGTTTTACATGAAAGTCACATTACTAATTCAATTAGTGTGTTATATTCAAAAGCAAAGGAAATTACCAATATCCCCAAATAATTCTGCAAACAGAAAATACTAAGATTTTACCGTAAGAGGGAAAGCTCATTCAAGAGTCAAGATTCTCTTTTAAAAGCAATGACAAAAATCCTTTAAAAAAATAAATAAGTATTAGCTAAATTATAAATCACTGACTAAAGGTCTCTAAGTAGTGTCATACTTATACTAGGTTCAGTTTTACCTTCAATGCATGGTAGTAATTCCAGCATGCAGATTCAAGGTATTATTTCAGTGTAGAAACTTCTGTATAGAAAATAATTCAGAGTAGCTAACCTCAACTTCTTTAAAAATAGTGAAAGAACAAGATTACATAACACCAAAGAGATTTTGGAAAAAATCTGCCATTAAACAGAGCAAGTATAAGTATACTACTTACAAGAGAACCAGGTCTGAAATACTCTACTGACTACCTGAAATAATTTCTACTCTGGTTGAGTAGTAAGTAGTACTGCAAGAAAGGTCCCAAAGAAACCAGTCAGAGCAGCTGAATATTAAAATACTATTCTGATTTTCTTTTGCTTATGATATTAGTATCCATTTTCCAAGTCAATGCAACTCCCATGTACTCATTTACACACTATTTTTCAAGGCAGCTTTGGTCATTCTAAACCACAGTGCTAACTATTGTGTGATTTGTTAGCACACTGAGCTGTAATTTTATAGAATGGGCTGCTGCAGTCACAACATATAGTAAAAGCAAATAACCTAGCATAGCACTGAATTTTTCTCTTCAGTTAGATAGACACAGATTCCTCAGTAGCCAGCCTCCTCTTCATCACATAGGCTCAAAAAAAAAAAAAAAAAAAAAAAGGTCACATTTTATTCCTGCAGTTTTGTAAATCCTATGCATGTTTTTTCTAACATGGAAATATAATCACAGAATCACAAAATGGCTGAGGTTGGAAGGGGCCTCTAGAGATTATCTCTTCCAATCCACCTACTCAAGCAGGGCTGCCTAAAGCCAGTTGCCCAAGCCAGTGTTTAGGAAATTTTTGAATATTTCTAATGAGGGAGACTATAAAAGGGCTATAAAAGACTATGTACTCTTACTAAAAGGAAAGAACACACATTTCAGAAAGCCGTGACCTTTTTTTTTTAATATTTATTTATTTTGTTTGTTTTATTTCTCCTCCTTTGTTGTTGAAAGGAGGAACAAAACTCTTCCCTCTTCAGTTTCTTTAGTCTCTCCCTCCTTCAAATGCAGCATCTTTCCTCCTTTCTTTTGCACGGCAGAATGTACACATACTCTGATTCTCAATTCTCATCTTGGACTGTGTGAAGTCCACTCCACTGCACTGTCTCATTTTTTTCTACCTTTTTGCTCCATCATGTTCCCACAAACATTCTTTTTGTTACATGACTCTACTCAAGAACTCCTCTTTAATTATACAAGTGTTTGGTGATACAACTCTTGATAAACATTGACTAACCAGTTTTTTCCAACACTTAAATGAAGATAGTAAATAAGACTTGTTTTATGCAATGAGAAATTAGCTCAGAAAGTTGAAGAAGCTTAATCAGTAGAGAAGACCATGTCAGAACTGGGATTACTACACCCAAAATCTTTGCTTTACTGGCTTGAACAAATTATACAGAGCTATTGCTTCCCATGGCCACGTGTTTTGCTGGCTCCTCAGAAGACTAGTCAGTTCCATTACAACCAGATGGCCTGTGGCCAAGAAACAGCTTGTCAAACATCTAACATAACACACCATGACAGATAGCTGATAATTGCTTTTGTTTAAAGCCTTTCCACCACCCCTAGTTAATAGTGTTGGTAGCTTAAAAATATATATGCAGTAGAATGGAGTAGGTAGTGAAGATCTTAAAGATGTATAAAAAGGAGAAATTTTAGAAAGACACATTCACAGTCTGATCTTCCAACTAGATGTAGAAATTAGGAATCTGATTCTCAGATACATGCAAGACACCCAGCTGCTGACAGAGATATGTTTTTAGAAAGTGTAACCTTGTTTAATTGAACCAGAATTGAATTGAATTGAACTGAATTGAACTGAACTGAATTGAACTGAATTGAATTGGAGTAGACAAGAAAACAAAATTTGGTAAACAATCTGTCATTCTAATGAGCTGGTTTTCAAATAATCTTCAATGGATTTTAAGAAAATCCATATGTAAACAAGACTACTGCCTAAACGTTAAGTTGGCATTTACCGTACAAAAGGACAGAATACTTCTGGTCCGTTTCTAAATATCATCCCATTATTTGAGAGAACAGTATCATTGATCACTGTACAGATGCCACAGTTTTTTAATCTCTTTATTCAGATATTGTAATAATGGGATTGCAGGTGTTTCTCATAGTACACACAGATAAATATCGTTCTCTCAATTGAGCCATCACTTACTTAAGTGGCAGTTTTTCAGTTTTTTGTTATGCAATGTGTTCTCTCAAAACTTCTTTTAATGTGTAATAAAAGCTACTTCAAACTAGAGATTATAACAAATTAAAACTGCAAACTAGGTAGCAAAAGCACAAAGCTCTGCAGATATGTCAGGGATAAGAAACACTTCTTGAATAAATGACCGGAATCAGTAGTAATCGCTCTTTCACTGTGGAAATAATATGCTTTTTTAGGTAACTTTGATATTTAAGATTTCAACTATCTGAAAGCAATATTAATATCAGTGTTTTAACAGTCTGAGAACCAGTGTGAAAATGGAGTTAACTAATGAATCTTCAAATATTATTGTTTCTTTCTCACCAATACACAGATCTAGGTAACAGCAAATACATAAAATTTGTATTTCAGATTTCTTTTCAAATTTGCTCACATGCACTGAAAAATAGAATAAAAATATTTTTAAAAAATCAAGAAACTGATCAGCTTTGCACACCTTTAAAATGAATAATTCATAGAAGATAAAGGCATTCATAAAAGAACTGTTTAAGAAAGTAAACAAAAGCTCTGAAAAAAGAAAATAAACCCACACATTTAGAAATCATGTATTGCTCTGCTTCAGTAACACAGAGAAATGTCTTTATGATTTTGATACATGAATATGATTTTTCAAATATTAAGTAGTGGTTGAATCACAAGATTTTGCCTCTGTAACAAAATTTAGTTTTAGCCTTCCTGAAGTGTTTTACAGGGATCTATGTGACTAGCAAGCCAAAAACATGCACACTTCTCAAGAGGATTGACAATGCAGCTTTGAATTAACAGCCACCTAAAAGCTTTCAGATAGTTACTGAAAAGCAGATATGCTTAAACCTAAAATCAGCTGCCTTTGACATGTGCAATTACGAACATTGCCCTCACCCAACTCAAAGCTTCTTGGCAATTCCACCCCTCATCTGTAGAAGGTAGGACACGCTAAGCAGAAAAAAAATTAAGAAAAACACAATGCTGGAAGAATGTTATGACAACTTCTGAAAGCAAAGTGATGGGCCTGCCTGCCAAAACAAACAAAACGGGTAAACGCATGACTACTGCTGAGAAGTGTCTGGACACCATACAAGACAACACACGTGACATAAAGAGAACATGTAATGAGACACACAGCTGCTGGCTAGCCCTCCAGTAGAAAGCAGGCTGATATGACTATTTAGCACAAGGGATTAATGAGGATTTTGCTGTTTCTTCTGGGAGGCTGGCACTGGATGCTTTCTTTTTCACGGGGAGACTTTGAAGACTAGCTTGGCAGACCGAGATTCAGCTGAAGTCCTAATATTTTGATTGTGAACAGGACCTCAAGCAATGAGGCTGAAAAAATGCTTGCAGATTGAGAAATAATACTTTGTCTCAAAGCTGCAGAAGATTAAAAGAAACTCAGAGAGGGCTGGTGTTCACTCCTATCCTGAACACAACCCGGCAGAGCTTGTTCAGGCAAAAAAGAGTGAAATCTATTGTTTCCTTGTGTTGCTGGGATCTGTAATACAATCTCTGTCTGAGGTATGGAATTCCTCATTATGACTACAACATGACTGGGAAGGAAATCTTACCTGCTGGTAACAAGTTATGGAACAACTAAAAGCAATGTGTTCATAGCTGTTCTTCTGATACAGAGCTTTACTCTGCTTTTTGGGTTTTGTCTAGACTTTGGCAATACTTCTCCAGACACCAAAGAAAGGTGTTACAGCTAATTAAGAAGCGAGCAACTCAGCATAACTGGAAGATGACCAGTAACTGCTGCAGAACTTCATTTAATAGACTTACAAGTTTACAGGTGCTAATTCATTAACTAGGGGTAATGTTAAAACTCCCCCCTCCCTCAAAAGATAGTTACCAATTCTGTGTTATCAACAATATAAAGGATACATCCAGAAGCATTATTGCTGATTATCCTGCATCACTACATTACACTAATGAAACATCCTGTACTTATCTGCTTATTGTATTCTGTATTTCTGATAACTACTTCAGAATTGTGAAGTTTTGTGATTTAATATTTCGTTGACAGCTAATTTTTTGTTGTAGCTAAGACCATGAGACTTTTTACACAACTGCAGCTTCTTAAGGGCCTTTAAGTATTTCTACATATCTGCGTTGTGTAATTTTAAAAAGTATTTTCAATAAAAAAGTAAACTATAAATCAGAATATTATATTTTGTGCTGACTTTGTCTATACCAAAATAATATCAGGAAGCATTAATAACTTCTCTGACAACAGCATCCTATAATCACATGCAGGCCACACGCAATAGGAAAGCCTGTCCTTCATTTGCAATAAAGGGTAATGGAAACTTAATTTTTTTTGTTCCCAAGCAACTCAGCTTGAAAAATAATTAACAGTGAATAAACAGAACATGGAAAAGAGAGTAAATCTTAGATACCATCTGAAGCATGGAACAGTAAAGCCATACAACAAACAAATGTAGGAATACTTGGCGAACGAGACATAGGTAAATTCATGCTACTGTGAAATCTTTCATAAAGAGAATATTGATACATTTTTTGTGCCACTTTTATTGCCAAAGCCACTACACACTTAAGACCAAAATACGTAAAATAACTTCATCAAGCCTGAGTAATTTCAGAAATTGATTATTGGCATCTCAACCAAAAAAAAAAAAAGGTCGTAATGTTGAGATCAAAGCAATAGGGAAAACTACTGTTGTGGTAATAGTGACTTGTTAATTTAAAAACAACTTATAAGGTAGAAAGAAACTGAAGTAACAACAGCATTTATTAAGTCCTACATTTCAGCCACAATCATCTACCATTCTATTGAAAATGAGTAATCAGTTTGTTATCATTACAATAACTTTCCTTACATCCTCTGCTACTGCCAGACCTAAACCTCCTTGCTCACCATCTCTCTTCACTGCTTAACATATATGTTGCATCATAAGGATGACTGTGGAGGGTACTGCAATGATAGGAGATATGACAATATTTCACTTAGAGACTCAGGTGGAAAAAATAAAATGAAGTGAAAAAATAAAATGAAGTAAAAAAATAAAAAGCAACTCTATTCATTCTTATCACCATGTCCAACAATATTCTTAGTAAACTATGGATGTTGTGATAGTGGCATGATCAGCAATGCAGTTTGGCTGCTATTCATTGAAGATATTTCCAGTACCCAATTAAATTCAAACTTTACATTCTGTGTGTTATTTTATTTGTGATCTATTCTACTATTTTGAAACCTATTTCTCCTTCAAGTATGTCTTGTGCACAGGTTCAAAATGTTCAACAGAAATGTCTGCATATAAAGTAGTCTAATAATTTTCAAAGTAAAAAGGCTGAAAACAAATGTATTGAAATACTTTCTTCAAGGACATTGATGGCTTTTACTTCCCGTTAGCTGTTTCTTTTATTTCTTTAATAAATCTGATTCTCTTTCTTGAAAGCATCTCATTTCACATAATGCACTGGCAGAGCTCTAATGTAAATAATTAAAAAATATTTTCTTGGATTAAATTTTTTTTTTTCCAATTCTATACTTATAAATAATGAAGCTTTGAACTTTTATTTGAAGTTCTCCTTGACTCTCAGAAATTTTCACTGAAGAATCACAATCTGCATGCTACTTTAGAATGGGGCTGCAATTTGCAACTTCTCTTACTTGTTTCTCCTTCTTACACTCTGTTTTGCACCATGGAGTGCTATCTGAGAGCAGGAACTGGATTCCTTTTTTTGACTAAAGCAAACTCAAAGATGCACTCTAGGAATGCACCTTGTGCCTTTTGATGCAAATGTGTATTCAGTTCAGAGGACTTCAGTAGAGCTAGTCCAAAGTGAAAAAAACAACAACCGATACAAAAAACCTCACAACCAAAAAAAAAAAAAAAAAGCAATACATACACACTTGGATGTCAGATGCTGAGAATTATTTCATACTCCAGATCCATTCCTGTTTGTTCACACTACTTGGTAATATAGACATAGTGAACCACAAAGTTGTAACTGTGGACATTCAAGAAACGGCAAGTGGGTAAAAGCAAGAAGGGAAATGCACACACAGGTCACACATTAACCTTCTCTGACTCCACACTGAATATAAACATGAAACACAGAAATCTTGTTTGTCACTTATCAAAAGAATTTTTATGCAAACTCATCCAGTTATCCAATATAAAAAAGTATTTTCTATAAAGATTTCTTAGAAACTTGCCTAAGACCACTGGTTTTAATATGAAACACAGAGACGTTGTATTTTTGGTTTTGTTTTCTTTTTTAATTTTTAAAAAAATCAGAGACATTTTATCCAGCAAGTAAGCAAACTGAAATCTACACCCACTACCTAGCTTGAAACTGTGAAGTGTTAAATATAATGAAAAACTTACTTTAGGTACCTTTACAATAGTTCTGGTACCTATAGAACTTGTTGCATGCAGTGATTCAGTCTTCTCTTCAGCAGGAATACTATTGCATTCTGCTTGTATCATACCAGAAATTCCCTCTATGGGTTGTTGCTACTGAAACAGGTGATCAATAAGCATCAAAAACATTTTTTCCTCTTTCATCCTAGGGTTTTGACATTAAATATTTAAATTAATTCTAGAAATTGGTTTGGCAGTCTAAGCTGTGTGAACCTAGAGCTTAGCACCATGATAAATAAGTCAAATAGCAATTAATCAGACAAGCCTGCATGCAAATTTACTGTCATTTTCAAAGGGGTGAGGAGTTTCTAGGTACTGAAGAGACAATGATTGTTAGACTGGAAATTCATTAAAGTTTACAATTAAAGACACAAAGCTTGATCATGCCCTCAAATATTATGCAGACGTATTTTCTGGATTCTGCACAACACACTGTTTGCAGAGGAACAACAGGTGATTTAACAATGCAAACAATGATGTGTCTCAGGGCATCATTCAGTCAAAACCTTATGGCAGTAAAAAGAAGAAATGTAGTATCAATTAAAAATTTGCTTCAGAAGTTCAAAAAGACAACCTGCAATCCCTCTCTTCAAGGAAACATTGCATTAACATTTACATATTTACTCATACTTAGCACTCATGAACTAAATACAAAAGTTCAGTATAAGAGCTCCTTAGGCTAATTTCTGCTGGACCTTCTCCCTCCCACCAGCTGACCTGCACTTCCAGCTGTGAGAAGCATTAATGCAAAAACTACAAGACTTTATGCAACCAAAGCCTCACTGAAGTCAAACTAGGAATAAGCTCCAAAATACACACTTTCACTAGTGAATTTTTTACTCCAGTGAAATTAAAGGGAGCTTCGTGCCCTACTAACAGATACCTGCCTACACAGAAATCACAGCCTTTGATATATGAATGCAAGAGACCAACTGACATTTCCGACTCAGGTGTGTAATGTCCCCAAATCTTCTTCTATCGTCCTGTCTGAACACCTCACCTCTCCCCAGCTTTCTTAACACCTTGAGAACTGTGATTTACACAGCAATCAAAGACAACAGAGCACCATGACAGAAGATTAAATGGGTGTTATTCTTTTAGGGAGCATTCTGTGCAAATCACAAAACTCGATGTAAGACTTCAAGAGGATTCTCTTTGGCCAGTTTCCTCTCCATTTTAGTCTTCAGTGGGCTAAAATTCCTAATTCAGAAGAAAAACATACTTCACATGTCTTCTGAATGTAGCCAAATATTTTACTGAGTATTCCTCTGGAAAATATTCATGCTCCAGTTAGCACAAATATATCCAAGGTAGAGTTACAGCATACCTCATAATCTCAGAAAGAATTATTATAATTTTTCAAGCTGAGGTTGTTTTTGGAAGAGGTAAGCAGCCAAGTAGGGAAGAACCTGCCCTTTTATGAAGATGCAAAAGGTTCTTGATACTCTCCACCATCGTTCCCAATAGTTTTACTCCATGACTCCCAATTACAGCAGTCACTGGCCCTGTTTAGCACTTTGAAAATTCTGTAGCCAGTGAGATTCACTTGGTTTATTCTGAGAAGCAGTGAAGAAAACATGGATTTAACCTTTTTCAGTATAACATGAACTTCCTAAAACATGAATTAATCAAACTTTCAAAGGATTGTCTTTAATTAGGTACACAGTAAATGAAATGAGACACTACAAAGCACCTTTCTAGTGCAACACAATCAAATGGAAAACCAATATTGCTAATCACAACAACTGCTTGTATAACTTGTCTTTTTATGATCTTTCTCCAGAGTCCCTTTCAGTCAGCATTACCTCTAAAGAAGAGATGTCTGTGAGGTTTACCTGAGGCCACTGATGTGAATACCAATAAAACTGACAACCATTTCTTCAACTCCTGTTTCTTTTCTCCCCGCAACCACAGTGCAGCTTGTAATGTTTAATCTCAAATTAGATATTTATTTATTTATTTATTTATTTTTGATCTATACTTTATTCCATATCCTTATTACTTTCTATCAGAACTTGGTCTATATTTGCAGGACAAAAGGGGCATCTTGCAGACATCTCATCTCTCTCTGTTTAACAATCTGCTGGCAAATAATTTCCCCATGCCCATTCATCTGCTACCTCTCAGAAAAAAACACTACAAATGAGAACAACAGGAACTTGCTGTTGCTTGCCCAAAGGAAACCAGCCATAAGAATGAAACAGCATGGTCCTTGGATCCTGGAATTACAATAAACATCCTTTTTACCTTCACTTCCCTCCTCAAATAAGCCTGTGATCAAATTAACCAGTACCCCAGTGGCTGCCCTGTTCAGAAACAACTGTGAATACAGTGTCCTCACTTTTCTTCTCCTGTTCCCAAATAACAGTGACAAAAAGTAAAAGGTAGTAGGGGAAGCATCCTGCACAGCTGCTAGAAGGACACTGTCAAATGTGCTCCTATCAACCAAGATCTCAATTAGTATTCTTAACCATGAAGAGTCAAAGGGTACCAAAACAGAGTTTAAAATTGAGCTGTAAATTCACATTACTAAAAATAAGATCCCAAACTGTGGTTTGGATTGCAAAGGGATCACCTCTATCCTAAGATAAGAGTCATGAGGCATTGTAACCTGTCATCTGAGTATTTCCCAACTAAGGGCCCAAGATCTGTAAGTAATCTTTTTCTCATTTACATGTGCTTTTGTTGTTTTTACACTTCATACAGCTCTTAGGTTTATTACTCCAATAAGACCTGTTCACTCATGTGTGCTGACAATGCCTTAATGCTCTGTGAATCACAGGTAACAGAGTTCTACACCTTATTTGGTGTAAAAGGAGGGAAATTGCTCCAGGAAAATGTAAAAAATAAGTTAGCAAGAAGCTGGCTTGTTGTAGAGTAGACATTTATCAGTTATTAGTCATTAGTCGAAACTCATAATGATGGGCAGTCAAGCATAGTGCTTCTCATCTTTGTTTTCAATGATGATAAAGCGCTGCCTGCTGCCAACAGTGCCTCAAAATGGAGAAAGGTACTTGAACTTGCTTCAGATGAGCAACTGGGTGCATGCCAATTTTTTACATGAGCAGTCATAAGCATGTTCCTGCACAGCAGGATGTGATCACACTATTCAAAGCTGTAAAACCAGGTTTGCTTGCCAGTTATGTTATTGCTTCAAGATTATTGTGTTATGGATGATACTGTTCTGCCTGAACAATAAATTCTACACCTTTAATATTTAAAACTTTGTACAGAACTGTTACCAATTAAAAAAAGGCATTTATAGAATTAAAGATAGGAGTGAAAACGTACCAAACACACTATCTCCTGAACTATAAAACATATCTTACTTAGCTTTCAAAAATCACTTCCTTCAAACTGTACCAATTAAAAGGTCCTCTTTCTTCTCTAAACCAGAAGGAAAGTAATTGCAATGACTTACTCAAGTCCTCAGCTTCAGCTGCCAACCCTGTAATCATATTAACATTCCTGTCCGTAAGGTGATATGTGGTTAATAGGTGGTTGTTTGAGACATTGCACTGTATTGCCTCCTGCTGGAAACCACTTCTTTAAAGTATTTTAAGAAGGTCATACAATGTGACTGTGCTACATGTAATCCTTATTAGATGTCTGTCCCTGGCTGGATTACTCAAACAAGAAAGATTCTTGAAGAAAGGCAGAATTGTAGAAAAAACAACTGGACAAGTAAGTTTTTTTTCTTGAATGGGTTAAGACAAAACTGAACATTACAGACAAGAAATTGATGTTTTATTTCTCATGACAGTCAGACTCTTTCCCCATTTTCCTTTCAGAGGATCAGTCATAAACCAGACTCAAGCTCCTCAGTATAACACAATATCTGTTCACTAACAAACATATCTTAGCAAATACAACCAAACAGTTGAGTTTGTTTTTTTAAGGGGGTTGGTAGAGGAGAAGATGGATGTCAATGTTTAGCCACGCTTTAGTTGTTTGTTTTTTATTCACTTGAAAATACATACTAAAAGTAGTATCAAATATTTGAGTTTATACCATTTTATTTGTTTTCACACATACAAAAAGTAGTTTGCATATTTGCTCAGCAATCTAGTGAATGATCTAAGATTACATAAACATGCACAGCTCAATACTGTGATAGAAGTGCCTCTCTTTGCTTCCTAGTAAGAAGTAACATTCACATATGAAATCTCAAAAAGCCATTTTCATTACCTTTCTGAAACATGAACAGTGCTCTTCATTTTTTGAAGAATAAAAAAAAAATTCAAGTAAAATTCACATAGAAGAATCACAACTTGTCAAGTATGCTGCAACAGAAGTCCAGTTAAATCCAGCTTAGTAGTATAACTACCAGAAAAAGTATTGCAAAACGGCTTCTCAAAGACTGGTGAAAAGAAATCTGTATTTACTTGGTCATAGGAAATGCAGAGTTCAGAGAACGTCGATTCTCTAGGAATGTAATCTTTTCCTTACCTGAAATCAGAGCAATGTGCTGAAGCTCTTAGGGCTTTGGTGCTATTGTTTCTTACTGAGAAAAATCAGAAATCCTCCAAGTAAAACCTAAAAAGCTCTACTACTTATATTCACAGTGCTCAGCTGTCAAGTGCCAGGCTATTGTGAAGAAAACCATAAAGATAACAGATGCAGCTTCATTAAGTGCAGTCAGTCCAAACTCTTACAATAATAAAGGCAGTTCTCTGTCATACAGAACCGGTTACAGTGGTCACTCAAATGACATTGCTGCCTCCAGCTCTGCAGACCAGCAAGCAGGAACAGAGTAACACAGTGTTCACACAGTGTGTCATGAAGCATTTAGCTCTCATTGCCCAGTGACCTCTGAACTTCAAAAATGCCTTTTCCAGAGGATATCCACAGCATGCTAATGGTTTACCCTATTTCTGCTTTGTCTCAGCTTGCTCTCATCAATTCCCCCCCACCTTCTATTTGATGTCAGTTCCACCAAAAAGAAAAAGATTTTAACTTGCAGATGATATGAATGCCTGAGGCGACCTCGGATCTAACTTCCAATAATTTGCATTTGTTATGCTAAGCATATACATCCCCTGAATTATATCTAGTCCCTTTGTGGTCTAATGTAGGAATCCCTCTCCTATTGTTCTTGCTGTTAGCACTGTAATAACTACCACTATTGCAATGTTAACAAAAGACTACTAATAATTCAAGTACGGTACGAATTCCCAAGGAGTCTTCAAGTGAGAAACGCAGGTTGAAACAGTAGCTTCAATTCCAAGGACCTGTTTTCTAGATTCAAGAGTTACAGTCATAAAAGCACCACATATGTGAAAACACAACTTATGATCAATACAGCTGTATTAATAATAATTAATTGTAAACAATGGTATTAGAAATGGTATTACAAAGTAGTATCACAGCAGTGCAGCTTAATTCCAAATATTTAATTTTTAATTTGGTGGGGGATTATTATTTTATTTTTTCAGCTGCACTATCTACTTAACACTATATGTGCTTTTTGCTGACAGGCCTAAAGATGGCATTGCTAGTTGTGGCACTTAAGACATTACTATGTAAATAATTATTAATTTCCAAGCTTATTACCTGGAAAAGACTACTCCTTAAACAGGCAGCTTAAAAACACATTCAATTAAAATGTGTATTAAAATGCCCTGTGATGACATTCTTTTGACATTCATAAAAGTTTTATGGTCCAAGTATGCCTGAAAGTCCACTTCAACAAAGAAGCAAAAACTCTCAAAACAAAAATAAAAAACTGAAGGATCCTTCTCTTACACTGAAAGATTTTCTCTTATAAGAGGGTCATTTTTCAAATGCCCTGTGCAAAAGAAAAAAGACCATAAACTTTTGGCAGTTTCCCAGTAGCTATGCTGCTCATCATTATTGTAAAAGCAAAATAAAGCAGCAAAGTTCCACCATTAGTATCTTCTAACATTAACATCCTTTGCAATGTATACTGGATAGACACACAGTATATTTTAATCACCAGGCAAACGGAGCTTTCAAGGTTACAGTAGGGGACAATGCAAAAATGACAACTACAAAAAAATTAAAATTACAGGGTGCGTAGAAGGGA
This sequence comes from Apus apus, assembly GCF_020740795.1. Lineage (NCBI taxonomy): Eukaryota > Metazoa > Chordata > Aves > Apodiformes > Apodidae > Apus > Apus apus. The sequence goes on along the minus strand of NC_067286.1, from coordinate 40,670,671 downwards.
CTCTTACCAGAAGACTTCTCAATACAACAGAAATTCAATCAACAGTATCAATACCACCCAAGATCACAAACATGACTTTAAATCTAATACAACTTTGTTAGATGTGAGCTAACTTTGGTAACTCAGATAAAAAAAAAAAATAATCTGTATTTTTAATATCAGATGAGTTAGATGAAACTTCTTGCCTGGGATGAAGATATAAGGAGTTTCATCCAGTCTACAAATCTTGTCTTTTTCCAGAAAATATAACCCCTACTTCGACTGCTCCTTCCTACAGCCAATTTCTACTGAGCTAAATCTCGGTTAAAATCCAGGAAGGAAAACTGTGGGGAAAAAAAACACCCAAACCACAAAAACTCTTCCATCAGAAGCAACAAGACTCTCTTAATGAAGAAGAGAATGAAGACAATATTGTTCTGTGAAAACAGGAAATTGTAAGGTGTGTGTGATCTAAGCAGAAAAAGGACCTCAGGTTTTTTCAAGTCACGTAGCAGAAGTGTAAGGCTTTGGGAGTCAAGGACCACATGCTGATTTTTATCTCCTGAATGTAAAGCAGCAAAGGGAGGAACTGCTTGCATTGTTGCATGTGGTACCATTACCTTCCTTTAACATATATTTCTGTCACGTATATCCCTTTGCAAACCCTTGAGTCCCAGTTAACTGCCACTCAATGCATTATACCAATACAGAACACTGCAAAACTAAGCTTTTGATCAATACACTGAAAACTATTTTGCGTTAAAAAAGGGGACAGGTAATACTCAGGTGCAAAAAAACCCAAACAACTTTCCTAAAGAAATGCACTGATGCCATTTCAGTGGGCACTACTACCACAAAGAAACAGTTGATCATTAATCAGCTTTTTACTACAAGGGCTCTCTTTGAGATTTTCAACAAAGAAAAGCAACCAAACTAATTTCCTACCCCAAAGATAATGCAAAAAAAAAAAAAAAAAAAAGATAAAAAAAAAAGACATTTGGCATTGAGTGATTATATACTTGCAGAGACTTACTTGAGACAGAGCAGCATCCCGTTGTTCTATTACTGCATTCATTTCTTCTGCTATTATTTTCTTTTTACGTTCTTTGGTCCTGTGTATTCGATTCAGAATTATAGCTCCATTCTTCAGTATATCTATCCCTGTGTCTGCATTGTTTATTCTGCTCAGTAATTCCTGTAATGTCTACCAACAGCATTATATGTTAGTCAGACATGAAGTTTTAATATATTTTATTTAATATAGGGTTTTAATTAATAGGCACATGTGAATTGTAAATTGACTGAGTGAAGTTATTGAATTTTCATATTGCAGCAAAGATGTACATTATTAGTGTGTCAATTCTTCTTTTTCCCACATCTTAGTTCTTGAAACCCACTCAATTGAACTTAAGCCTCTAAGATATAAGACTGACATCAAGAAATCTCCTCAGAGAATGGCTTACCATGTCATTTTCTTCAGGGTTAATATTTTCTAGCCTAGAAAAAAGGGACACAGAAAGCCTGATCAGTAGCATTTCCTTAGTGCAGCAAAATGAGTTCGCTTTTTAAATCTTTAGAACCTCAAGTAATTTCATTCTACTAGTCTTTAGAGTCAACCATGACACTGAACATATTAAAGTGCCACCTGCTCGACTCCATCTTTCAATAATGCTCCATATCTTCAGCACTGACTTCAGACTGTTAAGTTATTAATGTTTACTGCTATATATGACTACAAGGATCAATTGTTCATATGTGCTTAGATGAAGAAAGTTCCCCAGCGATAGAAACGACTGATGCTCTCAATTTATTTATTTCTGGGCTTACAACTTTTACTTGACGTTGTATTTTTGTTGTTTTTACTGCACCTCAAATGAAACAGGACAGGACTTTTTTCATTTTTAAGTAATTATTTTTCCACCTCTCTCTTCCAAAATGAGGACAAAAACCTAGTTGAAGTTTCCTTAAAAATATTTTTATTTTATGTCTTCCACAAAATATCAAGCTAAGCCAATTCTCTGCAAGGTCCCTTATTTAATTCTGAAACAACCCTGCTTGCACTTTCCTCTGTTTCTATATCAACAGAACATATATTGACCTGTCAAATACAAAGATGATACAAGGAATTTAGTCATACAGCACTGAACACTGGCTGTGCAAAAGCAGTGAGGGATAGCACAAAAATCTAATAAATAGGATAGTATGCAATTGATTTTACCTCAGGTTAGTTATATGGATGACTTATTATTCAAAACAGTTAAGTGTATTTTAAAGTGGAAAAGACCTTTTTTTCTGTAAAAATGAGCATATTTTTAAAGTTACTTTGTCACTTCATTGCATAATACATAATGGTGACTTCTACTAAAAGTAGGTCTGTCACTAGCATATGATACTGTAAAAGATATAGTACCCTTAACAGCAACACACACTTATTCAAGAAAAGCTGATAGGTGCTGCTCTGAAGCCAAGGTTTTAGCCAGCAAGCATCATAAAATACTTAACAGCACAACAGCATATTTTACATTAAAGCATTAGTTTTAACAGATAACAATATATAAGGCATAGTAAATCAACCAGTACAGAAATGAATTCTCTAAATAAAAAAGAAATCATTCAGAATGTACTAGCAGTTTACAACAGCTGGTATATTTATATGGAATTCACAAGCAGTAACTACTCTAACATATACAGTCAGCACCAGAACTAAACAAAACAAAGAGACAAAACAAAGTAAAAAAAGGCAGCCTTTGCTGGGCTTGACTTGTATCCATAAAGTAACACAAATCACAAATAACAAACCTATTATAAGTAAAAATTCTCAGAACTGGCTCCTTGTACAGTTCCTGCTTTAGGTTTTTACATTGCTCTAAGTGCCACTTCATGTGGGACTTAAAAATGGATCTCCAACTAGTTTGTATTCACAATGAAAGGAACGGTATTTGTAAAAGTAAATTGGCAGGACTGACCCAGCTTCTCCAGAGGACTTCTACCCTACTAAATGTGTGGGTCAACAAAACCACCCAGCCGACCAACAAGCTGGGAAAGCAAGACACCTTAGGGAGAAATGGGGGTGTGAAAAAGAACAGGAACTTCACCTTAAGTTCTTCAGCACACTACAGCCACAAGGGATCTGTCTGTAGATGAACATAAACCTCCTTAGGTGACAGTAGTTTTTAAAAAGCAGAATCCAGAGCTCTGTATTTGCTCTGCTGCCCCTCCCTGTGCTGTGCACAGGCAATAAGTGACCTTCAATAAGGACAAGTGCAAAGTTCTGCACATGGGTCAGGGCAGTCCCAAGCACAAATACAGGCTGGGCAGAGACTGGATGGAGAGCAGCCCTGAGGAAAAGCACTTGGTTGATGCAAAGCTCAACATGGGTCAGCAATGTAAGCTTGCAGCCCAGAAAGCCAACCATGTCCTGGGCTGCATCCAAAGAAGTGTGGCCAGCAGGTCAAGGGAGGTGATTCTCTCCCTCTGCTCAGCTCTTGTGAGACACCACCTGGGGTATTGTGTCTGTGGGGCTTCCAACACAGGAAGGACATGGAGCTGTTGGAGTGAGTGTAGACAAAGGACATAAAGATGATCAGAGGGCTGAAGCACCTCTCCTATAAAGACAGGCTGAGAGAGTTTGGGTTGTTCAGCTTGCAGAAGAAGGGAAGGCTCCAGAGAGACCACATAGCAGCCTTACAGTACCTGAAGAGGGCTTACAAGAAAGTTGGGGTGTGAACTTTTTACAAGGGCATGTAGTCATAGGATGAGAGGTAATGGTTTTAAGCTGGAAGAGGGTTGGTTTAGGTTAGACATTAGGAAGAAATTCTTTAGTGTTGTCCTGGTTTAAGCAAGGATGAGGCCAATTTTCTTTTTACTGATTTTTTTTTTCTTCAGTGAACTCTTTTAAGTGGCACACTTGCTGAAAGTAGCAGCCAGTTTTTCCAGCTAGTGGACTGATAATACTCAAATGTTTACAGATACTGCCAAAAGACCAAGGACACTTTGTTCTACTTGTTGGCTTTGCTACTTTGGACACTAAAGGAGCAGATCAGTTGTATCTACAACCCTCATGTAGGGAGGAACAGACTAGACAGATGGCAAAATTGGCAAACCAAAGTATTCCATCCCTATATCTACATAGGTCTTGGTATAAATTCAGGGATTACAGAAGTCAAGCTCTTCTTCCTTTCTCTTCCACTGATGGTCAGTGTCCGAGGAGGACCCTGTCTATCAACCTCCTTTGATCCCGAGGCCCTTGCATTTCTGATCCTCGTAACTCTACCATCAGCTCCTGTTCTGTTCTGCTGCTCTCTCCAGCAGTGGTCAAGGACTTTTTGGAACTGCTCACAGCTATGAAGAGTGCCATGGGAGTTGCTGAGGGTGGGGGGAAGGAATAGGGGTTTTGCACATTCCTGAGCATACTTGTAAATATTTGTACATATTTTCTTTTATCATTAGTACTTCATTAAAGCTGCCTAGCTTAGTTTTCAATCTGGAAAATCTCTCTCCTTATTCTCTCTCTCCCTTCCCTACCCTGGGTGGGAGGGGGAGGGGATCAAGAGCATTATTGTCACCCATTTAATTGCTGATCCAGAGTGAAACCATGACAAGTGTGAGGGTGGTGAGACACTGGAATAGATGGCCCAGAGGAGTTGTGGATGCCTCCTCCTTGGAGGTGTTCAAGGCCAGGTTGCATGGGGCTGTGAGTAACCTGGTCTAGTGAGATGTGTCCCTGCCCATAGCAGCGGGGTTGGAACTAGATGATAATTAAGGTTCCTTCAAGCCCAAACCATTCTATGATTTTAAATGTCAGTAACCAAAGACTCCTCTTCCTCCCATTTCTACACACATTCTGCTAATGCCTAAGGCCAACAGGATTGAAAGAATATTGGTTGTTAACCATTAAATAATGACAGCAGTATTGTTCCAGCTGCCAGTTTAAAGAAAGCATTAAAGCATTTGATAAAGGTTGGCAGGCTGTTCAGTACTGCCCTCTTGTAAAGATTTCTGGTTGGAGTAAGTCCAAAGCAGATGGACAGACTGACCTGTGTTACATAACTTGATGAGTGTGGCACAAGTAGCCAAAAGCTTCATGTGCTCTGCATCTGAGACAGAGAACTTGACCTTTTGAATAGCCACCAGCAGGAAGAAAATATTAAGGATGGTAGCTGGAAAAGCTCTAAGATTCCACAGCAGTATTCAAAATTAAAGAAAATAGCCCAAGTGCCTCATGGTTCATCCCATCATCTCTGCTCCCTCCAAAGCATTAGTAGAGTGGTGAGGTGAACTCCCCCAAAAATCTCCATTCAGCCACAGTAATAAACTACTTAGAATAAAGAGGCTGAGAAAAGTAATTTCCTCCTGGGGTTGACTCTGCTTCAGAGAATGTAGCATCTCAATTTGACTCTTCTCAGTCACAGTTTTAGCTTGCTTCTCTCATTGCGAAATGCCAGATATCCAGGCAGATACAGAAATGCATGCCTTGTCACTTCAGCTGAGATATTACCACAGTTAATAATACAAAAAGATTACAAAAAAGCAAGTAACTTCCTTCGGAAAAAAAAAAAAGGACACCCAAACAAACAGCCACAACAGGAAATGTTTCCCTGTACCATACCATTGCTCTTTTTGGAATAAATATCACATTACCTTGAAGGTGCTGTCATGGAGGACTGATATGGGTCAGGGAAGAGCTGTAGTCAGCTTGAGTTTGGTCAGGTTGCGCAAATGGGTGCAGTCACTGCAGGCTGAGGTAATACTGAATATAAATTGGTGGAATGGAGCAACAAATCTTTGCAGCTTCTTACATTGCCTGATATGGCTTAAGACATTCCTGTCAAACTTGAAGTTTGGCTGAATGGGTAGTGAGGGTAAGGAAAGAGGCAAGTATTAAGTCATTTGATACAGTGAACATGATGATCACTTGAATGTAAATAATGAGTTTTTCTCCCTTTCAGGATAAATTATTTGCCTTACATACAGCAATTAATGCCCAGTAATTCATTACAATTAAGTACTTGCTGCATGGATGAGTAACAAGCTAACAAACTTTGTTTGGGCTCTCTGCCTTTGTGGCTTATGTTAATTAGGATTTTTCTTTTACTGCTCTGATGACTGACACTAAAACTACCAATGAAAATAAAAGCATGTAATATTTTTCAGAAACATCTTTGTGCCCTATAGTAGGCATAAGCCTGCTTGGGATCTGCCTAAGAGTTTTGTTCATGTCCAGGATGCTCTCAATGACAGGTCACACAGCACACAGGATGTGGAAGACTTAGGTATGACTCTTCCAAACAAGCTGCCATTGTCACAGTCAGTGTCTGTAATGCAGAATGGGAGACCCTGGAAAATATTTGAACTATGAACTTAGAGTACACATACAGACTGGCAAGGAAAAATCTTTTGAATTAAGTTGGGTTTTGTCCCAGTCTTGTGTCCTGATGTTGGCATATATTACACAGAAGCCTGAGCAGCACCCTTGCAGAATATACAGGAAGAGACACTAACTACAGACAATGACTCACTGGTTTAGGTAAAGAGGAATGTGTATCAGGTATTGAAAGATTAGCCGCTTAGCTCACTGCAATTTTTACCTGTGTTGGGTTGGGGTTCTCCACAGGCAAACTTCCTGTGCCAATGCTCAGACTATGAATGGCATCAAGGTATCAGGCCTCTCTATAAAGCATCCAAAAGTGGATGACAGCCAACAACAATTGCTGTTCTCTAAATTATAGCAATAAGGTATAATAGCTTGGCTCCAAGCTATCAGCCAAGGCAGCTACTGACCCACTCCGCAGAGCAAGTACCTTTTGTCTTACTACCACTGTATCCAGTGCCTTCTGTAATGATATTCTTTTGGGGAAGGTAATATACATGTTCTCCAAAATACGAAGCTTCTCATCCTTCTGCTTTCAACTTTCAAAACTTTCTTGCTTTCTTTACTCTTGGAACATAGAAAATTATAAGAGTAACAGCAGAAATTAGAAAGACTGGAGTAAGGCCCATAGTTATGATGGCTCTTATGGGAATTCAAAGTAGCTTTGTAATTTCCTCCAAGATTGCTGCTCAAAGCAAGATGTCAGATCCTTGTGCACCTTTAATGGACTCTGTAGAGAAAGTGAGTCTAATAAATCCTGCATTGAATCTTGTGGGAATGGAATCTTCTAATTTTGCTGTTAAGTCACACTTACAGGCTGTGAAAAACTCCAGCAACTTGTAAATTCCACAGAGTAATTTACACAAACTATGTGCAGATTATTGAAATTTATTTAGATAACATTTCTCTGTTACTACCTATAAAAATATCCAAAGGAAGACAAATCGTTTTCTGCCATAAAAAGAAAGGAGTTCTTAGTCAAATCAATTATTTAAAACATAACTGCCTGTCATTTTTATAACTAAGAACTGCACCTATTAGGTCTACTATAACAAAAAACTTCTCTGTTTCCTTTCTATTTCTCTTGGTAGAAAAATATATTTCTCAGCCACTCTAGACTTCGGGGGACTACTACAGAAGGCAACCAAGATTATCACAACTCAGATGGAGAAGTAGTATGTGGAGAGACAAACTGTAGCTTCAAAGCTGCCTATATCCTGAAGTGAGAACAGCAACCGTTCTTCATCTTACTCTCCTGACTTAAGTTTTGTTTAACATGAGATTGTCTATTTCTGTTGTGTTTACATAGCACACATAAAACTCTGAGAAGTATTAATTATATCCTTATTGCCTTACAAATTACTCCTACACTAAAGATAAGAAAAAAACATATTATTACTACATCACCCACATCATTAGTAGAAATTTTGCTGAAGGAAATGTCTAGTGAGCTTAAAGGCTTGATTGATTTCCTATGCATTGCAACTTCTGACTGACATTCTGATACTCCATGTCAAAAGATCCCTACAAAATGTCACATCTGTCTTATTTAACCCTGAATAAATCAATACCAAAACTTCTGATAACACTTTTAATTTTTGCCATCAAAATTATTCACCTTGCTCTCAGTACCCAGAGAAAAATACAGTCTTATAGAATGGCTAACAAATTAACCAGTAGCACAGGAAGACTAGCACTAGTCTCGTATTTCATCATAGAGAAATTTGCACTGTTCTCCTATATAACCACTACTGAGCAGTTTATGACAGTCACAGACTGACACAACAATATTTCGCATGGGGGGGAATGTATACGTACTCTTTGAGAGACTCTTCTAAACGCTGGACGCGTAGAAATGCTTCGTCCCTCTCTTCATTGGCTAACCTAAGCCTTGCCATGACAGCTTCATCACGTTCCCGTTGAGCAGAATAAACTTCTTCCACCAGGGCTGCAAAAGTAACCAGTGTGCTTAACAAATAAGTTCAACATGCAAAGACACTATTAGATGCACTTACATGGGTCTTTGCCAGCATCTCCTAAAATCAACATTTCTACACTGACCTCAAATTACTCAAAGTAAGGTCTGTATTACTCTTCAGACAGAACACTAAATTGCTGTTGATTGCTAAAAAGAATACTTAAGGAATGAAATAAAGCTGTTTTCACATTCACTCCTATATAATCAAACAGGGCAAGGAAGTGATTTGCTTTGCCTTCTGAATATTTCCTTTATGAAAAAGTAATTCTTAAAATTCAGAATCATATGAGACACTAGTAGGTTTCTTCTACGACAGAAGAGTTAAAAGTAATGATCCATTAAAACTACTTCCTATCAGGTTGGCACACTGATATTAAATATTAAAAATTCTAGTATTTTCATAGTCTGGTATCACAAGAATGGTACAGCTGGCATCTCTCCTTCTCTGCCAAGCCTTTATTTTATTGTGTAATACACTGTTATATTATCTGTTAGGGCATACATGGACCTTGGAGCATTAGGTGCCAATAAACTAAGATTTACTGTCTATCCTTGGGAGCACGCTAACACCTTCAAGTCATTCCTCATCCCAAGCTTACATTTTCTGCATGTCTCTCGCCTGTCAATATGTCTATCACCATCTCTGGCAAACTGCCAGAATCCTTACCTCGACCCTGCCTCCACTAAAATCTTTATTCATACTTTCATCATTTCCCACTGCAATACTGCAAATCTCTTCTCACAGTCATCATAAAACCCTGCAGTCAAAATGTCTTGGGATTTAAGGATGCCACAGGAAGATGGCTGCCACTCCAAGACAGAGGACTATATCCTCTTCCATTGTCACTGGCACCTCCAAAAAACTGAACTGAGGTCTGTAGGTTCCAGAGGTTGTGCCCCCCTTCTAGTCAGCCAAGCTGGTGTTTAGCCACCTAACACCAAACCTCAGTCTCTTTAAAATTTTGACATTTTTTTTCTCAAGAACCTTCTATATAGCACAACCATTGCTGGTGGGCTTCCCTATCCTCTTCAGAACTCTGCTCCACTCTGAACCACTGCTTAAGACATTAAGATCTCAAATAAAGGTTTTCTCCCACTTCACTTTTAGGTAAATTGACATCAACTTAATTGCCTTTATATGCCAGTTTACTCTTACTTCACCTTTGTACATTATTGTACAAAAGCTTTATACTGTGATACAAAACATTTTTTGGTTCTTCACAGAATGGAACAATAGGAACATAGTAGTACATTTTGGTTGCAATACTGAAAAAGACCCAAAACTTCCCAACCAACTGAAATATAAAGAAGTGGTAAGTTTCCATATAGATCACAAGCAGCTCAGACAAGCAGGAATGTAAGACAAATGAGAAGATGAACAGAAAAAGAGTTCAGAGAGATTAATTAGGAAAATGTTCAATGTAGGGAAGCAATCCTCTTGTCTTCAAGCTGGGGAGAAGAGTATTACTGAAGAGTAAGGAAGCATTTTTGCAGGTCCAGCAAAAGGTTGTACAAGTACAGCAGACTGGTCAAAAGAAGACAGGGAAAAGCTAAATGTTACTTCTGGAAGTGCAGTCCCTCCTGTCACAAAAGTCTGCAGAGGAGCTGCAAGCGTAGCCATCAGGCCAAGCTGTGACAAGTTGCATCCCAACAAAAAAAAAAAAAAAGAAAACAAACAAAAAAAAAGAAAACAAAACAAAAAAACAGAGACAAAATAGAAATTCAGCATCATCAGAAGCACAAATCTTGAAATGTACGCAAAATGAAACAAACATTTATTAAATACTCTACTGTTTGAGTATATAGTGTCTTTTTTTCTTTAAGATCAATTCAATCTGTTTACAACAGGAAAGCTTTGCTTGATGTGGAATGGAAAAACTAAGGCATGAGCAGAGAAGCTGCAAAACTGCATGCACACAGATTGGTAATGAGGAGTTGGTTTGCAGCACTTGCAGAGGATGAGTCTGATATCTGCAAAGAGAGATGGCTCAGCCAGAACAAATTGTAGGAGGCAGGCTGTGCGTTTCAGCTCACCAGACTAACACTTATGTTGCTGAGATCCGTGATGGCAGGGGAACTAGTACATTTACTACCTGGGTAAACTACAATACAACTTCTACGTCCCAGTTGGATCTGGAATACACAAGCAGTTTAATTATATATGGTAATTATTGCCTAACTGGACCTTAATATATTTGTTTACAATAGTTTTTCCAGTAAATGATGTCATCTTATCTAGCATCCTGCCAGAGACACTGCACAGAGAGCCCTTTCCATAAAGCTGCAAGTGGAAACATTATGTAGCTTGCATAATGAAAACAATTACTGGAATTAATGGAAAGCTGTCTTAAATAACTGAAGATTTAGCAGTTATTACTGTACTGGGGTTAATTAGCCTCCAGATTAGTTAACTTCTTTGAGTGCATCCCTTCTTCTGTCAGACCCTGTAACATCCCCACCTCAGCACAGAAAACCACAATTTGCTGACTGTTAAAATGCATCTTGAGCATACAACTACACTGAGGGACTGAGTTTTGGCATATCTCATTCCCTCTCTAAGCAACTATAACCACTGGTAATAATAACTCTACAGGCTTTTAAAAATCAGATTATTGCTTTTTTCGCTTGAAACCAAAGTAATGTATATATAGCGGTATGAAAACATTCAGAAAAAGACATTTTTTAAGTTCCTTAAACATCCTGCTTATCTCAAACCTTACTATCCCTGATATCAGCCCAGAGGCTAATTGCCTTGAACAGCAAGCATTTCCCCCACCCAAAGGTTCATTACAAAACATTGTCTTTTAAATACTGTCTGTGGAAAAGTGACTTAAATTGAGCCAACTCTTTAATGTTATTTCTATTAAATTAAAGCATTGGAATAAATATCACAATGCACAGATCCACCAACTACATTAAAAAAAAATTATAGTGGTTCCATGTAAGTTTCAAGTGTTTGGGTTTTGCTTCTATTTCTTAAAATTTATATTGCAAGTTGATTTTTTCATATTAAAACAGACTAGGGAAAGTGTAGAAAAACATGTAAGATGCCTGCATGGTAATCTAAATTTAAAAAAAAAAACAAAAACCATAAAAAAGAAACATAGCTATGTGGCATATCAATACCATGTAGCAGTACTGACACTGAACAGAAGAAAATACTAAGTTAAAAAAAAAATTTAGAAGTCTTCTTCTAACTCATTTTAATGTCTACAGAAGGCTAACTCACCTGATTCCTTTAACAGCCAAACCTTCTGCTGAATTTAGGTTAGATATTTCTGTTATCCAATGCCTATACATTTCTGACACTATTTAATATTTTATAAATTATTACATTTTAATGCTAAATATATGCTATATATATAGTACGTTATATATGCTATATGCTATTACGCAGCTGCAAGGAGTCCAAAGTATGATGTTAACAATAATGTTCACTATTCAGACTGAGCTCAGTCACAAGTAAAAGTTCAGGACCATAAGATTCACAAGATTCTTCAAATAAGCCACTGAAATACACGCACCTTCAGATTGCAAGGCAGCAGCAAACCAAAACATTTTGTGTTGTATTCAAGAAAGTATGTGAAGTATAAACTGTCTAATGAAAAGTCTGTGAGAGAGTGACACAAACCCCCTCCATATTAAAAGGAGTAAAGAATACCGAGATTATCATCCCTACCCTTCTTAAAAATGCCAGGTGAAAATTAATTAACAAGTCAGGCTTCTGAATCCCACTCAAGACACTGCATATTCAGCAAAATACTAGCCCCATAGTGACACACTGACTTGACGTCTGATCCAATGAAAAAAGTGCTCCAGCTACTTAGTCACCAACTGTTCTAGCTGACGCCATGAGGTTTTTCTTGGAGACCTTCCAACAGTGCACTAACCAACCCTATCCTGTTTATCTTGAGGCCTGACCAAAAAGAAACACAAATTCTTATAGAATTCATGTTTCAAGCAAGAAAATGAAACACAGAAATGAAGTATGAATAGTGAAGTATTAAGCTAAAATGAATTGTGTAATTTACTAATTCATATACATATAATGGCACTCAAGAGTTAAAACATTTAAATCTCACAGTGCTAAATTAAGAAAAAAGGATTATTTTCCAATGCTTGCAAGCACTGTAGTATTTACAAATATGACATTACTATTTAGTTGCATAAACTGTTTTTGCATTGGAATAATTTAATAACATCTTTCTCTTTGTAACTAAAATTCCTGCACATTCTAAAAGTGCTCTTTATTTTCAAAGAATTATTATGCTAAAGTCATCAATTCTAAAACATTTTTAGTTTTTAGTAAAGAAAACAATTGTAAACAGTGAGATTTTGTAAGGTAGATAGCTATTACAAAGTTCACTAAGAAAATCAATATAGCATTTTAGCTGGAATTTGCTCATTAAACACCCACAGCTCTAATGCAAATTATGATAGAATGAATAAAGCAAATACATATGCTTCTTTCTTTTTATTAAATGTAAAATCTACTGTTAATTGCATCTGGTATGTCATATAAACTTTTCTCCTTAACTATTAAATGGAAGCTTTTACAAAAGTCATTAGAGATTCTCTTTCTTTGACTTGTATAAATTTCAATATTTGTTCAGTAAAGGTTCACAGCAGTTAAATTACATTAACAAATATTATTAGCTACTATGTAAGCCAACTAAGTAAAATACTTATATTGCAGGTAAAACAAATCAATGGGTGTTTACAATAATATTTGGATATGTCCATTTTTAAACAAGCTTATCAAATATCATGTAATTCTTAGTCAAATGAGAGAGACTCAAAGTAGATTTTTTCTTCCCAAATACTCAAATTTGTTTAGTAAGCTAATTGTTTTCTAATATGGGCAAAAGTAAATATGAAGAAGATGAACCATACTGAGTATGAGTTTACTGAGTCAAAGCAGTGTACATATTTTCTTAGTTGAACCTGATTCTTTTGGCAAACCCATCTTCTGCACTTTTACAACTACCTTTAAAATGCAGCAGTAGTGAGAAGGTGTGTTGAAAATCATTCTAGTTTAAACAGTGGCTCATGATTTTCCAAACAACAGAACTTTGGGGGAAGGGAGGGAAGCAGAGTTCCCAGAAAGAAGTCTGTTTGCTGATTTCCTAGAGGTCATCTGTGTAAATAAAAAAAAAACTGAATAGAAGAGGCGAGAAAGAAGAAATAGTTAGGACTTAAAACAGCTATGGCAGCAAAAATCACTTCATGTTACTCCTTAAAAAAGGTAAAATTCAGAATACAGGCCAGACTTTAAAAGAAAAAGATGAGATCACTACCCAGATTGCTTTCTTAGAAGATACAGTGAGTATTATAACACTATAACAATTGGCTTTGAAGATAAGTAAGTTTTAGAGAAATAACAGTATTTTGGACTTCGCAAGGTGTCTGACATAAAAAGATGTGATGAAATACTGCTTTTGGCTTTGGACCATGTGAAAAAAAAGTGATCCAAGAAATAATATTTTGCTAATTGTTTCTCTAACAAACACTAGTTATAGTCACCAATTACTTCCAAGAAAAAAATATGGTGAGAAAGTTTTTCTGTTAATAACAACGTATTGTTGCAGAAGGTCAGGGTTTTGCAGCTTAAGATTTAGTATTCAAGATCAGTGGTTGCTAAACAATAAGTGACTTGGGATTTTCTTTGGCATTGATTCTGGTACATTCAAAGTAATTTTACTAATTACTTGCACCATTACAGCAAAAACAAATACAAAAAGAGATTATATGCTTTTACAGAAAAGGCTCTGAGCATCTTAAATATTCGAGGATGGACTGAAATAATAATGACTCAAATTTTTTTTTATGCATGATTCAATTTCTGTTTCATAAATGTATGCACCTTTAACAGAGGAGTGAATGTTGAACTCACGAGAAAATAACAAAAAGAATATTTTCTGTTTTCTGCCTTTTGGAGATGCATTTTATTCTGAAGGAAAAGTAGAAACATGAGAGAACTTGCTTGACCAGGACATACTTCGAATTCAAGATTCCTGTAATGAGCTTTTCATTTATCCTACCCAGTTCCTTCCAACTAAAAAAAAAAAATAATTTAAAAATAAAAATAATAATAATAAAATCAGCTGAAATCTATCCTACAGAGAGGTTTAACTGAAGCTTTTTAGGGATTTTTGTAGTTGAGTAGCAGCTACAATGCGAGGAATTAGGGAAGAATACTTGGAAAACAGGTGCAATGACTACCTGCCTTTTCATTTTCATCAGTCCTCCCATTTCTGTCCACCATTGGTGGGTCTCTGTCCAACCATAGAAGATTTGGAAACTATCCTTGCCAACATGACTCTATATTTGCTCCCCTTACAGAAATACAAACATGTATGTATTGGTTACCCAGGCATTTTAGAAATTGGAATCCTCTGAGACTTCTTCCTACTACATTTAAGCATTGTGCTCACAATTCTTAAAAATTAAGCCAATCTTGTCATACCCAAACAAACAAAAAAGATCCACTGCATTGCTAAGAAAGCCTTTAAAAATTGTCATGAATTGGTCTTTGCACATACATGTTACAAAAAGCAGATAATTCCACAAAATGTTCAAAGCCTAAGGCCCTTACACAGTTCTCATTCAGGTTAATGGCAAACTACCATGAGCTCCAGGCTGGCTGACTTGAAAATAGTGCTGAAATGTTTTACTATGAAACAGATAAGTTACTAGCCCTTTTTTGAAAGCTTACTTTCAGTTATGGCCTAAAACTGAAAAACAAAAGCAAAATAGTGATAAGAAGATCATAGGAAAACTACTTGTGAGTTTTCAGCGGTCTGTACCAGGAATTATAGACTACACGTCATTTACACTGCAATGTGACTTTACAGATACAGCAATCTGAACAAACATTGATAGAACGCAGTGACTTCTTTATTGCTTTGTGTTTGTCGTATGTATTTAGTGCATAGCATTCATCTGCTTCTACATTTCCAATGCTATAACCAGAGTGTTCCTCATAAAAGGCTGAAGTTGCTCAGTAGCAGCTCTGCATAAGGTTTTCTTTGTGTACTCGGATCCCAACTCAATTAAAAAAAAAAATAAAGTGGGAAAGAATAGGAGAGAGTATTATTCAAAGATCCCAAGGCAGTTCTTATGAAAGCCAATCCCTGTACAATACTTAAGCTTCTGCTTCTAATACACTAAACACAGTGGACTTCAAAATTCAAAACATAATGTGGTTAAACTTTTTTTTTGTGAATAATTGCTGATTCCTGAATATTTACTTAGGGGGAAAAATATAAATGTTGCATTAAAGTTTGCAAGTTATAACTTGACAGGTTGAAGAAAAGCTTTTGTAATATCCTAAGATTAGATTACTTGCAGAACTTTTTATTCCTGAATAAAACCTAATTCTTTATTCTAGCACTGTGGAGGGGAAGAGAGAAAGGCCAGGCTAGTAATAAAAATACGCAGAAGATACTGGCTACCTTTTTACATACAAGGTCCACCCATAAAGAGCTTAGTAATTTATATTTTAACCCATGCCAGCTCAGTCTGTGTTGTACTCTGAAGCTGCATGTAACTTTTTGACAAGCAACAATTCTGACAATCTGAAGCTAAAATTACATTGTTTCAAATTAAGCAGTTAAAAAATAAGCCAAGATGTTCTCAGTCACAACACCCACCCTCCCCACCTTTTTTGTTTTTGTTTTCTTCCATTTAGATGGATTGTCTACCTTCCCACACAGAGGATTCAAATCCTACAGCTGTTTATGAGAAAATATTCTGAAAAAATATTCAGGAAGTAGTTTTGCATAATGAAGCTTTAATAGAAAAAACCCGTTAAGAACTATTTAGACTTTATATACAAATGAATTATGCACAGAAAACTGAGTTAGGGAAGTATATGCGTCACCCACTTAAACTCTAAAATATAATTTATATTTAGGCTTATAAACACAAGGGTTGGGAACTATTGAGTTCTTTTGGCTAAAGCCCAATATTGGCCTTATTTCAGTTTAATTGGAAGAGGATCTTGAATTCATCTTCTCCATGAGATATCAGGAACCTGGATTTCTGTTTGTACCAAAGGTTAATAAGAAATGTGTCTGCAAAAGTCAAACAGCATTAAATACCAAAAACTGATTATTATTCTGCAGGAGTTGTTCTGTCATTCATAATCTCTCCATGCTCCAACCTTCCACAGCTAATCTTTAATGGATGACATGCAAGGAAGAAAAATAACATCTAAAAAGGGACTCTAAAGTGAGCTTTGAAGAAATGAAAAATACTTCTCTTCTGCGCTGGAAGTTATTGCCACCCAAAGTTTATTACTGGTAAGATTACTTATTTCCTCTTACTTTATGGGATATTAAATCTAACTAACTCTAAGCTGATAGCCACTTGGATGCTTGTTTTCAGTTTTGCTATTAAAACTATTGCATATGCATTCAGTAATTATTTTTCAAGTTAAATTAGGAAACTTTAAATAATGTTCATGAACATTTCCATACCATACTCAAGAATCCCAAAATATCATAAATGTTAATCATCAACTTTTTTGTAAAAACAGACCACAAAACCAGACACTCATTGTAGGTATACTGCTATAGTTTCTAAGAGACAGAAAGCTGTATAACATATACAACAGTATTAGAAGGACTGCTTTCTCCTTTTTCCAAACTATATTTCCCCAAATTATCCTGGTCTTTCGGAGAACATCTGCAGAATGCTAACAAAGTTTTCAGGCATTAGAGGTGCAACACCTAACAGAACTAGCAGGGCTAGACTCAGATCAGTTGATTCTGATTTAAAGTAGTACTATATTTTGGTAACATTACTATTAGATGTTGGCAAAAAAAAACCCAAACAAAACACCATAAAAGAAAGATTTAATGAGAAATGTTTTTTGTTTTATTTTTCTTCAGAATTATCCTCAATCCCAGCATATAGCACTGTGATAGGAACAAAAACATGCCAAGAGGTAAGACTCTGATGCCAACTATGGTATATCTTGTTGCAGTAATGGTGGGAGTTACTGTGAGATCAGGACTTCACAACTTTTCCTGTTTAAAAGGCTTCCACTATGCTTTACAATTCTCCCTTAGGGTCAACCAGCTCTTTCCTCTAAAAGTTCCAATATATCCCCTGTATTATTCTGCTGTTAAGACAAAATGAAGTCACTTAGTACATCTGTCCAAACTGAGGTCTGTTCTTTCCGCTAGTTCTTTTTGGAGACAGTCCTTTTCAATGCCTCCATCCTTATCTTCCAGTCTGTCCTCAGAAGGCATATGCTCCTTATCCCTTCCCCACCTCATCAGAGTGCACTCATTCTTTTTCTTTTCAACATATGAAAGTTCTGCTGTCTCACATTTCAAGATTCTTTGTGCCCAGTTCACATATGCTGTTCCTCTTTTTCCTTACATTATCTTAGTCTCACTTCTTTGTTGATGTGCTTTTCCCTTCATTTTCCTGATGTTGCCTCCACCTCTGTTCTTCTTTTCGTAATGGGGAGTGAAACTAATAGTACCTTCTGACACTGGCTTAGAATGAGAGGATATCCAACAGAACAATAATGATAAAGAAGAAACAGCAGGGACCTGTGGCAACTGTGACCACCAGAAATAATTGTCTCTGATGCTTAAAAGCCTGCAACCAAAATGGTGAATTCCCTAGTTTTCCTTGGTCATAGCCATCTGACACAGAGATAGGGACCCAAGGAAGTTCTAAAGTCCATCTTCCAGACTTGTAAAATTAAAAAGAAACACCTGAAAATAAGTTATTTACTCTACACAATAATAAACATTATCTTCCATCATGTATATCGTCTGCCTTACCTTGACTTTTTTGTTCTCTCATGAAGCATTTCACAAATTTACACTTTTCACTTCTACCTCTGAACAGAGTAAAAATCATAAAGTTACAAGCTTTGAGTTATTTGTTTCTGAAGACCGTTGTAGTTTAATTTAAAAATGGCCTTTCTCTTCCGCTTTTCTGTTCTTTCCATGAGACTTGTTTAGGTAAAACCCATCAATTAGAGGGATAAATTTCAAAACAGAATTGTAATATTCCTCAAAGTAGATAACATTTTAATAGTGTACCTTTTGGTTGGTTTTTATAATATAATTTTGGAGTAATTTTCTTATCATAAAGTCAGTAGTAATTATAAAAATGCAAACACCCATACAAGCTTCAGCCTACCACGTGTTATACACTGCAGTAATTAAACATTAACTAGCAACATGAAATCACAGCAGCATGTGTTCTCCTTTCCTCAGAGGACTTAGCACAAGGGGAAAAAGTCTTTCCTTAAACACACTGAGTCTTTATTAGGTTCTGCTTGTCCATTAGAACTCTCTCCAAGGCTTTTTTGAGATACACATAAACCTCCACAAATTCAGTTTTGTTCACACCATTCCAGATTTCAAAACATTTATCCAAACTTGGTAACATTCTTAGAACTGTAAGACAGGAAGCAAAAAACCCATGAAATATTAATGATGCTTCCTTTTTGCAAACAGTTTAAGTAGTAAGGAGCCTCTTGCCCTCTCTCTCGGCTTTTAAGGGATTTTATACTTCCTGAACTTGTAAAAGGAGAAAAAAGGGTATATTTTTAAAGGTCAACCTTATTACACATTGTGGCTCTCATTAAAATTTGGCTTATTCCTCCTTTTAAAATGGAATAATGATGTTAATTCTTAGTATCATGCCATACTGTTTTGAACAGAGTTTTATGCTTAGGACATAATTAGAAAGTTTGAACAGTAAGGAATGAAAAAAACAATTTAATAACAAAATTTGAACTGCATCCATAAAACTGAAATTAAACATGCTTCTGACACACCTTTTGACACACATTTCTTTCCAAGGTTTAATGGGCAGTGAACACCCATATCAAAGAGAATATTTATCTATTAAAGGCACAGAGGTAAAACACTCTGCAAATATCCAGCAACAAACACAGAGCTTAGGATCCAACACAAACAATTTCCATTCGCTTTTGACTGCTAGATGTCACTGTGATACACAGTGTGGATTTTTTTTTCCCTCTGAAAATAAAGCAGTAAATTTATGTGAAATGAAAGAGAATTAAAAGTATGCCTGTATTTCAATTTATTTCCTAATAAGTAGATTATCTTTCCCTTTCCCTTCCTACACCACAGAAAATCTCTCCTCCATTTATAATATACACACCATACTGTATTCTCAGGAGTTTGACATTAAGTGGAAAGTCAGCCATCTGTTTTTTTTTTCAGCTGGAGAGTTTATTTTCTACTCCATTGTCCTGAAGACAGTTACTCCTCCCTTCAGCACCAATATTTTCGGAACAGCTGTGAGTCCCATTATTGCTATAGGAAGTGTGTGTGGCCTGTGAGGACACAATTTTACCTAGCTTACACTTTATTTATGAACAAACGATATGATGAATTTACAAACGCTCTCCCATTGATTTCTTTGAAACACCTGGAGGAAAATCTCAGAGTATTTTTCATCCACTGGGTACACTGTACACACAGTGACTTTTCAATAATACAAATACTCACCTTCATTACTTTAGAACTTTCTAAAATCATAGAATACAAACTGTCTCCATTCTAGTATGTCTACCCAAGGAACAATTAACAGCAAATATAAGCATGCACTCATTTTCCACTATAAATCTGAAAACCTTTTATTTTGGGAACTGGTATAAACTTCATTCACTGGAGACATACCATCATGAGAAAAAAAAATCATTAACTACCAGAAAACAGATTTTTCAAGAAAAGTGCAGCCTCTAGTTGAGGTGAATGTGTGACCACGTCCATACACAGGGAGTGGGTAGTATTGCTCTGAACAAGCTAAAACAATAAGTGGTATTTGAACTGCTGGTTGAAAGGTAGAGGCACTGGTAATCATTATTTCCCCTTGTTTGTTCAGGACCTTCCAACAAAACAAACAACCTTTTTGTGATTGGATTGACATGGTGTTAACAATGCATTTAATGCCCAAATCAGTATGAATACAGGTAAACCTCCTGCTAATACCAGTACCAGGATGTTAAAGCCACCTATTTTCTAAGCAACTCTAAACAGCCACACATAAAAAAAAAGTCAAATCTTCCCTCCTTTAGCAAATAAAGCTAACATTCACTAGGCCACGTCATATAGCAACCACAGGTCCTGTATGAGCCATAGAGCCATCTGTTAAACGCCTGCCTACTGTACCTGCAATCTTCTCTGCAATCTTTGCTTCTGTCGCTCTCTCTTGCAGTTCTAAGTCCAGTTTTATTGTCTTCAGCTCCTTGTCCTTTTCAGACAGCTTGTCTTGAAGCTGCATTGTACAAATGGACAGTAAGATACTTATTTACCTGAAACAGTTAACTAGCTCTTTCAACCACAACAAAATTTTAAATAATGGTTTCTTACTCCCAAAATGCAAACACTAAACATTACAACAGACGTTCAATTAATTTTATTTATTTCTTTAAAGGACAAATGTTAAAAATATCTTCTTTATCATCTGCCCTATCATGCTCTGTGAGGCAAGCAGCAATGGGTGAGCCATTATTTTTATTTGGAATTCTCTTCTTCAGGTATCACCAGCTGTGGTTCTCACTAAGGAATTTCAGATCTACATGGAACACAATGCAGATAATGTCTGCAGGAATAGTCTATTTCCTGCCAAGAGTACTGACATCACAGACTTAAGAGACTGTGGTATAAAATTTGTAATTTTTCATGCACATTGCCAGATTGAAAACTGGTACTCTTTCACATGTTGAGGCCTTTCTTTCAATTGGGAATTCACTAAAACTGTTATTGGACTGAGCCTGCCATTGAATATTCAAAGACACTCCATAGAAAGACGATAAGAGTTTTCTGTTGGTTAGGCCCATGCAACCACTACCAATGCTAGAAGCAATGCAGTGTGCAAGGAAATTTCTTCCTTTCAACAAAGAGGAGGTATCTGGGCAGATTCATTATCTGGACCACATGTACAGAAGTATAAGTTCCTGATTCTATTAATGAAATTTTGGCATTGGTTTTGGTTCTCCTTGGTTTTCATCCACGATGCAAGAACCTATGTCACTGATTAAAAAGGTTGAAGAGCAGGATGAAATAATTTTTTTTTACTCCAGAGAAGCAGTTGTTAAGCAGATACAAAGAATGCAAAATGACAAGAAAGCTATTGATTGGTGCAGTAAAACAAATAACAAAACTAAATTAGGAACAGTTTTAAATGTATGTTTTGTAAGACAATCCTAAAGGAGCAAATACTGATAGCGGAATATCTAAATTATACCTTTTTATTTTTGGCCCTCAGAGTGTCCAGTTCTTTTAAAAGAAATGCAGTTTCTGTTTTCCCACCTACATCTGCAGCATCCTCCCATGAGGATATAAATTCAGGGACCATCCTGTTAGTCTTTCTTTCTAAGGTGCTTTTTTCAGGAGGGAGAAAAAAAAAGAAAGAAAGAAAAATAATGCAAAGCAAGTTCCTCCCTCTTAGCCCAAACAAAATACACAGAAATAACTATAAAAACTTATTAATAATCTAAAATGTATTAACTAGTAAATATTTTAACATTCATTTCCCATAAGCATTTTTTGTTTATGCTTCATAATCCATGAGTCACAAGAAGTAGCCACAGAGAAGTCGTACCTTCTGAATTCCTATTTCTACTGTACACAATACTTTCATTATTTGTAACTCACATCCTAGAAATAAAAGGAAAGCTATCTTGCACAATGTTCTCTATGGTTCATTAAGAAGGAAGTTAATATCCATACTCTGCAGGCAAACTATGGTGCCACCTAAAGCACATCAAACATAGACAGTAGGGAGATAGATATCAAAAAAGTACTCAGTGTATTACACTATATCTGAGGTGGAAGATTCTTTCAACTATTTGTCTTCATCTTCAAGATAATTCAAAGACTATTTAATCTTTGCTCTGCCTAGCAAATTTCATTCAGTAATATTCTGGACTGTGAGTGATAGATGCTCCTGGATACTATTGCCCAGACACTACAAACCTCATTTTTTGGGGTGTGCTTTCCATGCTTAGGAGATGCTTCCCATTAACATGTTTGAATATACCTCATGATCATTTTTCAATCCCTCAAATGTTTTTTCCTGATGTCTAAAAGGAAACAAGTCACACTGATGGCACACTAAGACCATCAACTATAATGCAAATCAACACTGACTCAGCATTGCCTGGGTCATTCTATATCAATATATATTCTCATATCCTAATTGCCAGCTATTTGGGGAAGGACAGACCTTGTGCAATTTATATAATATCTATCACAATTCCTTCCTATAGCTTTAGCATCCTACATACAATATATTTGCAGATGAGATGGCTCAACATGCTAGAAAAACTATATATAGGGATTATTTGCTTTTACCTTGATCCTTCAGGTCTGGAATTATAATAATTTGGTGCTTCTTCTCTTTGACTGCTTATTGGCAAATTTGAAAGTTTCAGTGCTTCAGCTTCTGCCTGGATGAAAAATTCTTGGGATTTTTGAGAATTCTGATGAAACTGAAACTCATCATAGGCATCTTCTTTATTCTGTTCCACTATGAGTTCTTGGAAAGAGAAGCAAACACATTTTTTCATTCAGAGAAAGATGCACAACACTGAGATTACTCATTTGAAAACAGCATGTTATACTCTTATTTGTAGCAGAAAAGATAAAGTACTCTAGTTTCAGATTCACAGCTTCCTCATCCCACTAAGGAATGAGACCTGTCTCCTACACCATGGATGTAGGAGTTACAATCCATTTATTGGATTTTTCTCATGGAAACCTGAAAAATTTATCACCATATCCTAATCCCTCTTCCCCTTAAATGACTGCCTAAAATAATGTTGACCCTAGGAAATTATCTACCTATCTTTTGCAAAAATCAGCTCTACCCTAGTGAGATATGATGAATTTCTGCTGTAGACACAGAATTTTTCAGGTCGTTGACTAAACTTACATTGAGGCCTTTTTCTAATTGATTTTGGCTACAGAAGGAGTATCAGCAAGCTGTATTTAGCAATAACTAACTTAAGGCTCCACTATTCAGTCCCAGAGAGCGTAAGGTACAGGCTTGTACAACTAAAGAACTTGAAGAATGCAAAGCACAAAGTGTGCCAAAGGGAAAAACTACGATTAAAATGTTGAGTGTGATAGTTCTCTTAAGCTTGGCTACTAGATATTTTTAGGACATATTTCTGATATCAAGGTATTTAAATGAAAGAAAGATCTACATACCATGAACGTTCTTTCGTATCGTATGAAAAAGTAAGTTTTAATTATAGGACTATATTAAAAATGAGGAGGGAGAAGCCCAAAGAAGCTGCAAATGGAATGAAGGATATATATTCTTCATTGTTTTATTTAGATTAGTGTAGAATAAACACCAGAGCTTTTGCTCATTTAATAAAGTTAGGGTTTCCCAACATTTTGGATACAGTATACATTACTTCATCCAACTTATTACTTCCTCCTCAAAAATAGTAAGAAATTGTCTATAGAGCTGCAATCATCTTCAAATAGCCCAAAAATACACATCAAACAGTATCAAGGTGCTTGATGCAAGACACAAAGGACAGATTCCAAGTAAAAGTACTGAGGACTCTATCTAAAATTTGTTGCAACAAATGACTCTTCGTCTGAAGCCAGAAAGACACAGCCAATGGCACAGGAAACATCACAAAGGCACAGAGAGATGACCTGTGGATCGGCTAGAGTCAGTTTAACAAGTTTCCATGCAAAGTTATGTGTTACTGTCTTGAGGAAAAAGTTACCGTCCGCACTGCTCACCTGTATTCTCCTTATCTACTTCAGCACAAATCCACTTGAATCCACTCTCACCATTCCTCTAAAATATAACCACTGACTATTCTACTAGAGGAACACCGCTGTGTCAGAATCTTTGTTTCTGAGCAGCAGTAAACATGTGGGGACCATGACTCAATAAAACATTAGTTAACAAGTATAACCTAACACTGTTATAAGTATTGTGATTGATATGCATTTCTCAGCTCATTTCACAGCAAATGCAGAAACTGAACACAAGCCACAGCGACTCTGATTCCTTGAGCAAATGTACGTTACTGCTTGAAATCCTGCTGGTTTTTGAGAGAAGACTTCCTCTGAAGTGCTGCTGCTACATTTAATAACTGGATTCAACCTCTTATTCCTCCTCAGAGTAAGTAGCAAGAATCTCTAAAGAAGCAGGCATTAAAAAAAATCACTATGTATACCCTAAGAACCTGCCCCAACATGGGAGTGGCAACACACAAGGGCAAAATTCAAAATCCTCTCCAGTTAGTACTATCTGAAAACTAACCTAGTCTGGATTTCAACAGCTGCAAAGCTTTTCATAGGGAGGAATATGCTTGGTTGAGATGTTTCCCATTTGGTTTATATTATAAAGAACTGCCTATCAAACATCATCCTGTCCACTTCTCCCATTTCAGATGCAGCGATATGAACATATATAGTTGCAAACTATGCTCTTCACACACTGAAGAGGAAGTGCAATGCTTCATGTGCCATAACAGCTTTTCCTCCCCTTCTTCTCTAGGGCATCACCATTCTCTACAAGCCACATATATTTGAGGTGCCTCAGGTGCAGTGTGTTGCATTCTGTGGAAGAATTCAAGCACAAAGTAACTGCTGCAATACCCAGTGCCTGTATTGCCATGAACCTTTGTTCCTTGGTTAGCATTGCTGCACTGTCATTTGGCCCACGCTATATGGAAGTTGGAGAAGAAGAGTAGATGGCATGTGCTACCACAGTTACACTGGGACAAATCAAAATAGGGATTCTATCCCTTTAGCATGACAGCAATCAACTCAGTAGGTTTTTCTTCTTTTCACAGTTCCTGTTTTTTGAATTTCCTGCTTTTAGTACTAGGAGCTTAAAAAGTTTTCAGAGTTGTTTCAGTTGGAAGGGACCACTGGAGATCATCTAGTCCAGCCCCATGCTCCAGCAGGGTCACCTAAAGCAGGTGGCCAGGACTATGTCCCGATGGACATAAACCATAAACCTATGGATAAACCATATAGGTTTATACCGGGCTTTTGAATAGCTCCACAGGCAGACAACTCAACAACCTCTCTAGATAGCCTGCGCCAGTGTTTGATCACTCTCATGGTAAAAAAAAAATGTTTTCAGACGGAATTTCATGTGTTTTCATTTGAGCTCATTGACGCTTGTCCTGTCAATGGGACTACCGAATAGTCTGGCTTCTCTTGCTTATTCATACTGATAAGATCTACTCCCCCATGCCTTCCCTTGTCAAGGCTCAATCTCAGCTCTAAGTCTCTCCTCACACCTAAGATGCTCCAGTCCTTTATGGCTCTTTTGCTGGACTTGCTCCAGTAAGGTCATCTCTTTCTTGTACTAGGGAGCAGAACTGGACTCGACACTCTACACATGACTTCTTGAGCGCTAAGTGGAGAGGATGGGTCACTTCCCTCAATCTGCTGGCAATGCCCTTTTAAATGCTGTTTGTGTTGCTGTTGGCCACCCTTACCATGAAGGTGTATTGCTAGCTTATGTCCAACTTGCCATCCACCAGGATCCCGATACCTTTCTGTAGAGCTGCATTCTAGCCAGTTTGCACCCAGGATGTACAGTCACATGGGATTATTCCTGGCCTGGTGCAGGGCTTCACATTTCCCCTTGCTGAGCTTCATGAGGTTCCTCTCTGCCCAATTCTCCAGTCTGTTGAGGTCCCTCTGAATGGCAACATAATCTCTGGTGTATGAACTCTTCCTCAGAGTTCAGTATCATCACCAAACTTGTTGAGGGTATACTCTGCTCAATCATCCAGATCATTAATGAAGACATTAAACAGGATTGGATCAATTCCTGATTCTGGGACTACACCACTAGTCAGCTGGCTCTTAACTGACTTTGTGCAACTGATCGTCACCATCAGGGTACAGATGTTCAGCCAGTTTTTAAGTGATCCATTTACTTATTTAACCCATACTTTGCTTCTCTATTAGAATGTTACAAGAGACAGAGTCCAAAGCCTTATCAAAGTGAAGGAAAAAAACATCCTGCTTGATTTATGTTTTATCACCCACAGAGACCATGGAGAGCGGTGTGAGGGGAGGCAGGGAGCAGAGAACACTGGTTGCTTTCTCTAGCATGGTCACAACACGCCCTAAAACTGTACTGAAAAAGAATGTGGGAACTCAGACGGAGGTTCCGAGCAGACATGCAGTCGTGCAGGTCCCTGGCTGCATCAAGTGCCTGAGCCTGGCACTGGTACCGGAGGGAGCCAGTGGCACTGCGTGTGTGCGGTGCGAGCAATTAAATGATCTCCTGAGGTAGGTGGTTAAACTGACGGAGGAGGTTGAAAGACTAAGAACTATCAGAGAATGTGCAAGTGAAATAGATTGGTGGAGCCACACCCTGGGGCAAGGGCAGAAGGAAGAGGTTCTGGAACAAGTGATGGATCCCCTCCCCTCCTGTCATCAGACAGAAGGAGAGGACTTTAGAGACATGGAGGAATGGAGGGAGGTCCGTCCTCGGAGAGGCAAGCAAAAACCCTCCCAGCCTCCTCCACCTTCTCAATTGCTCTTGAAGAATAGGTATGAGGCCCTGGAACTTCAGGGACAGGAAAATGAAGTTGGAGTGGTAGATCTATCTAGTGAAGCACCTAGAACTTGTCAGTCACCCCGATGCCTTAGGACTTCTTCAATCAAGAAGAAAAGGAAAGTAATTGTGGTGGGTGACTCCCTTCTGAGGGGAACAGAAGGGCCCATCTGTCGACCGGACCCATCCCACAGGGAGGTCTGCTGCCTCCCTGAGGCTCGGATTAGAGATGTTAAAAGGAAACTCTCTAATCTTGTAAATTTCTCTGATTACTACCCACTGCTGATTTTTCAGGTTTGCAGTGATGAAATTATTACAAGAAATGTAAGGGCAATGAAGAGAGACTTCAGGGCCCTGGGACGGCTAGTTAGGGGGTCTGGAGCGCAAGTCGTGTTTGCCTCCATACCTCCTGCAAGAATGGGTGGAGAGGTAAACAGGAAGAGTTTACTGATCAATGAACGGCTACGAGACTGGTGCCAAAGGCAGGGCTTTGGTTTTTTTGATCATGGGCTGCTATATGAGACACCTGGCCTGATGGTGGCAGGTGGGATGCACCTGTCCCAGAGGGGGAAAAGGATTTTGGGGCAGGACTTAGCAGGGCTCATTGAGAGAGCTTTAAACTAGATGTGAAGGGGGAAGGGGAGATAACTGGGTCTGTTAGGGACAACCCCAAGAGGAACATACCAGGGCCTGAAGGAAGGTGGTCTAAGGAGGATTTGGTCACACCCGTGTGCTCTGCTTGCTTCCTGAAATGCCTGTACACCAATGCACGACACATGGGGAATAAACAGGAAGAGTTAGAGGTCTGTGTGCAGTCTAAGAGTTATGATCTGGTAGCAATAACAGAGACATGGTGGGACAGCTCACATGACTGGAATGTGGCCATGGATGGCTATGGGCTTTTTAGGAAAGATCGGTCGGTGAAGCGAGGTGGTGGAGTTGCACTTTATGTGAGAGAGCAACTAGAATGTATCGAGTTTTGTGCACGGGCTGATGAGGGGCAAGTTGAAAGTCTGTGGGTAAGAATTAAGGGGCAGGCTGGAATGGGTGATACAGTTGTGGGGGTCTACTACAGACCTCCTGCTCAAGACGAGGAAGTTGATGAGGCTTTCTACAGGCAGCTGAAAGCAGCCTCACAACTACAGTCCTTGGACCTCATGGGAGATTTTAACTACCCTGATATCTGCTGGAAGACTTACACAGCCAGCCTTTCACAGTCTAGGAGGTTCCTCCAGTGCATTGATGATAACTTCTTAATGCAAATGGTGGACAAGCCAACTAGAAGAGGAGCGCTGCTGGATCTTGTGCTCACCAACAAGGAGGGCCTTGTTGAAGCAGTGGTGGTCAATGGTAGCCTTGGCTGCAGTGATCACGAAATGGTGGAGTTCAGGATCCTGTGTGGGAGGAACAGAATACCCAGCAGGACCAGAACCCTGGACTTCCACAGGGCAACCTTTGGCCTCCTCAATCAATTGTTAAGGGAAGTCCCATGGGACAGGGTGCTAGAAGGTAAAGGGGCTCAAGATAGATGATCAGCATTCAAGGACCACTTCTTGCAAGCACAGGATCAGTGCGTCCCAATGGGTAGGAAATCTAGTAAGGGAGCTAGGAGACCAGCGTGGTTAAAAAAGGAACTGCTGGGCAAACTCAAGTGGAAAAGGAAAATCTATAGATCATGGAAGGAGGGGCTGGTCACTTGGGAGGAATATAGGACAGTTGTCAGAGGATGTAGGGAGGCAACTAGGAAAGCTAAGGCCTCCTTGGAACTTAACCTTGCAAGTTGGGTTAAGGATCATAGAAAGGGCTTTTTCAAATACATAGCTGACAAAACTAACACTAGAGGCAATATAGGCCCACTGCTGAATGAGGTGGGTGCCCTGGTTACAGAGGATATAAAGAAGGCAGAGGTGCTGAATGCCTTCTTTGCCTCTGTCTTTACTCCTGCAGGATTTCCCCATGAGCCCCAGATTCATATAGCCCCAGAAGTCAAGATAAAGGAGGAGTTTGCCCAGGTAGATGAGGATTGGGTTAGGGATCAGTTGAGTAATCTGGACATCCATAAATCAATGGGTCCGGATGGAATGCATCCAAGGGTGCTGAGGGAGCTGGCGGAGGTCATTGCTAGTCCACTCTCCATCATCTTTGGTAAGTCGTGAGCAACAGGAGAGGTGCCTGAGGACTGGAGGATAGCAAATGTCATTGCAGTCTACAAGAAGGGCAAGAAGGAGGACCCGGGTAACTATAGACCAGTCAGCCTCACCTCCATCCCTGGAAAGGTGATGGAACAACTTGTCCTTGGCACTATCTCTAGACATATCAAAGACATGGGGGTCATGAAGAGCAGTCAACATGGTTTTACCAAGGGGAAGTCATGTTTGACTAACCTTATAGCCTTCTATGAGGATATTACTAGGTGGATAGACGATGGTAGAGCGGTAGATGTGGTTTATCTCGATTTCAGTAAAGCATTTGACACCGTCTCCCACAGCATCCTTGTAGATAAGTTGATCAATATAGGTTTGGTGATCAGGCAGTGAGGTGGATCAAGAACTGGTTGAAAGGAAGAAGTCAGAGAGTTGTAGTCATAGGGGCAGAATCTAGTTGGAGGTCTGTGACTAGTGGAGTCCCTCAGGGGTCGGTACTGGGACCGGTGTTGTTCAACATCTTCATCAACGACCTGGATGAGGGTACAGAATGTACCCTCAGCAAGCTTGCTGATGA
The DNA here is from genome assembly GCF_020740795.1 of Apus apus. Lineage (NCBI taxonomy): Eukaryota > Metazoa > Chordata > Aves > Apodiformes > Apodidae > Apus > Apus apus. The sequence continues at coordinate 40,641,059 of NC_067286.1, read as the reverse complement.
CACCAAGCTGGGAGGAGTGGCTGACACACCAGAAGGCTGTGCTGCCATTCAGAGAGACCTCGACAGGCTGGAGATTTGGGCGGGGAGAAATCTGATGAAGTTCAACAAGGGGAAGTGTAGAGTTTTGCATTTGGGGAAGAAAAACACCATGTACCAGTACAGGTTGGGGGCTGACCTGCTGGAGAGCAGTGTAGGGGAAAGGGACCTGGGGGTCCTGGTAGACAGGAGGATGACCATGAGCCAGCAATGTGCCCTTGTGGCTAAGAAGGCCAATGGCATCCTGGGGTGTATTAGAAAGGGTGTGGTTAGTCGGTCAAGAGAGGTTCTCCTCCCCCTCTATTCTGCATTGGTGAGGCCGCATCTGGAGTATTCTGTCCAGTTCTGGGCCCCTCAGTTCAAGAAGGACAGGGAACTGCTTGAAAGAGTCCAGCTCAGAGCCACAAAGATGATGAAGGGAGTGGAACATCTCCCTTATGAGGAAAGGCTGAGGGAGCTGGGTCTCTTTAGTTTGGAGAAAAGGAGACTGAGGGGTGACCTCATCAATGTTTACAAATACGTAAAGGGTGAGTGTCAGGAAGATGGAGTTAAGCTTTTTTCAGTGATGGCCAGTGATAGGATAAGGGGTAATGGATGCAAATTGGAGTATAGGAGGTTCAAGGTGAATATCAGAAAAATTTTTTTTACTGTGAGAGTGACAGAGCACTGGAACAGGCTGCCCAGAGAGGTTGTGGAGTGTCCTTCACTGGAGACATTCAAAACCCACCTGGACCATTCCTGTGTGATTCCTAGGTGACCCTCCTCTGGCAGGGGGGTTGGACTAGATGATCTTTTGAGGTCCCTTCCAACCCCTAGGATTCTATGATTCTATGAAATATAGTAGATCTAGGTCAGACATTAGGAAGAAATTCTTTAGTGTGAAGGTGGTGAGCCACTGGAACAGGCTGCCCAGGTAAGTTGTGGGTGTCCCAACCCTGGAAGCGCTTAATGCCAGGCTGGATGGGGCTCTGAGCAACCTGATCTAGTGGGAGGTGTCCCTGCCCATACAGGGGTTTTGGAACTAGATCATGTTTAAGGTCCCTTCCAACCCAAACCATTCTATGATTCTATGAAAAGCAGAATGAAGTAAACATGTCTGTGTGATGAAGTAACCATCTGTATTAACAGCTGAACTTCCAGTTAAATCCTTATGCCATGTCAAGATAGGGATATTTATGCCCCCAAATATAAGTTAGAGCAGCTGGAAAAAAGAGAATTTAGAACAGAACTAAACCTGTGTTGACTTTTATTAATACTAATGCTGCTTCCTTAAGGAACTTATATTTGCAGCACACCTTTTCATCCATATTAAATTCTCTCAAGCACATGGGTAAGACTAAGCAGCATCACAGCAAGCCTGTAAGTTACGTTCCCGGAAATGTTGGGTGAAACACAGAGGATCTTGTTTTTCCCTACTGGCATTATAAGACAGAAGACGACGGCAGCCTCTTCCACTTAGAGTTGGAAGCACTCTGCTAAAGGGCATTAAGGTTAGAGGTTTTTATTTGCTTAATAAAGCAGTAATACAATTTTTTTTGTCAACATGCTAAATCTGTCAGTAAAATGCTTTGGGGAAGATAATTTGAACACTGACAGCTCAATGGCATAGCAATTTTTCAATTTTTAAAACCACTTTATTCTTCATATAGCCCATGACTCTCAAGCCAGGTAATTTAGGCCTTGGTTCATAGTAGCTTTTCTTGCTGTTAAACTACGTAGTGATATTAATCAATGCACTTCAGTGCTTTTCTTCATGTCTCCTGCAAATTGTATTGTGCACTAATTACCAATGCTGCAGAGACACACTGGAGAGTAAGTAGCATTTGCAATAATCAGGCTGCACACAGAACATCAGAGAAAGGGTAAAACAGCCTTGCAAGCTTTGGAAAAAATGCTGTAGTTTTCATTAACTGGTATCACCACTATTGAATCTGGTTCTTGAGTATACTAAACAATTTATTTTCCATATGAAACAGAATAAGTTCAATAGCCCAGATTAATATTTCACTATAGGGGGATGCTGAACAGCTGATCTTCTGTATGTATTTATCTTGAATGAATAGCTTGTTCACATTGAGGGAAAGAAAAGCAAATGTTAGGAAGAAGGAATATAAAGACGCTAGAATTTAAGCCTGGATTTGATTGTGAGGTATGTAAGGGGAAGATAATGCTGTCATGGCTTGAAACAATAGAGGCAGAACAGAATTCAGTGTTGTTAAGCTGGGAGTAGTTAAAAAATCAAGTAAAAACATTGAATATAATACATTTTGCAGTCAGCCACTATTCCTCTTAGTCAGCCACTTCTTTCTCTTAGAAGAATTGGCACTGAGATCAGGGAAAGCACAGCATTAGAGCATCCTGTATTGACACTGATAACATGGAAAGAAGTGTTGAAGATGTAAGCGCACCGAAGGTGTTGCTTCACCTAGAAAGGTTAAGTAGGCAGTAGCTTCCCTTGTTACACTACTCAGTATATTCAGTCCCACCATCCAGCAGAAGCTGGGTGGGCACCTCCTTCCCCATTTTTAGTCTTTCAACACCCCACTAGCCAAATGGTGCTGATCAGCTCAAAGGTTTACAGGGAATCCCTGTGGAATAACAACAAAGGAAAACAAACCAAAAACAATGGAACATGCACATAGCACTGATGGCTACATACATGGATGGCTACACTTCTGCCTCTGGATGAGTACGGGGACATTAGGGGCTCCAAACCAGCTTAAACCGTAATAGTACCTACTGCTTGCTACCTATAGTTTACTTGTATTTGTTTTAAGCTCATCTGTAGCACAGACAAAGCATGTTCTAACCTGTCTGTAAAAGACTGCACGAATGAACCGCTGGAGGGATGGCAGTAAGAAACACAATAGGAAAAAGAGCAAAATCAGGAAGGAAGAGAACAAGCCATAAACACTCCAGGAGCGTGAGCAAAGCTGACTGCAAACTCAGTAGCTTACGTATCTTATGTGATGCTGTCAGAGTAAAAACAATTTGAAAAAACGGACAACAAAAAGTTGTGCTACATTTGAAGAACTAACTGCAAGCTCAATTACTAAAAGCCCCAAATTTCAGTAACTGACAAACTCTAATTTACAGCTTATGATGTATTTTTTCTTATCAGTCTAAACAACATCGGATTGAATTTCTATGTTGGTTATTTGGGGTTTTTGTGTGTGTGTGTGTTTTTTGTGTGTTTGTACAATATCAAAAACTTTGAATTTCAAATACCAAGGGGGAATATCCACTGTCCAACAAAACTACCAAAGCAAAGAGCCACACCCTGTCTCTAAACCAAACTAACCTATTCCTACTGGAATAGAAACACATGCTACAGTTTAAAAATACTTGCTCTTGCCCCTACCTGCAAACCACACACCTTCCTCAACTCACTGAAGTAACTGTCAAGTGTGTAACAGCACTACTTGAGAACTTAAACTTTTTATTTTCACTAGACTTCTATTTCTATTCTTTATTACTGACTCAAATTATTTAGATTTTTGTTTGCTAACAGTATTACAAATATCTCTGAAAATATAATTCTTGGGGACAATGCACATCCACCTGCAAGCGATCTAAAAACCTGTTAGGACAAGACAGTTGCTGCGTTAGTGAAAAGCAATATTGATAGCTTCATGTCAAAAATGGATTATGGAATTGTCTTCAGTTCATAACACCTAATGCCATTGGACTTGAATTCTTAGTTAGGCTTAATAAATAAACAGAAATTAAATATTTAAGTCTAACAAAAAACTTGAACCTAATAATCACTAACTTCTCAAGCTATGCAAATGAAATTAGTGCTATGGCCCAATATTCCTTCATGAGCCGAAAATGGTGAGTCAGCTTTTTTTCTCAAAGATAAACATTAATTCGCTCAGTTGTATAACCACCAAAATTTCTACCAAACAGAACAACTGTGAAAGACTCAGGTTGCTCAACAGTTCAGCCTTTACTGAATGATTAAAAAGCATAAATCCTGAAAATGAGTGGGAAACCACAATTAAAGGATTTTATAGGCATAAGCATGCAAAGAAAGAAAATGAGGCTGGTGGAAGAAATCTGATCCTATTGCCTGACATCAATGGAAAGAAAAGAGTTGGTTTAGGTTTTATGAGTTTTCAGAATGCCTATTATTTCCTTTTTCATTCGTGTTTGAGTTGACAAAGACGCAACATCCATGATTTACATGTGTATCTCAAAAGGTATTAATTATTTTTTACTTTTTCGTCACTGTCTTATCTCTCCCACAATCTGCAAAGAAGTTTTCAGAGTTAATCCCAAGAAAAGATGCTGTACTTAATTTTCAAGAAAAAAGGAATTTCTGTTTCTGGAAAACAATTACAAAAGCTCAGTACAAAAAGTACAATGTCAATATACAATTTCTCCAAAACAAACAAATAAGAAAAGGTGCAGCTTTACTCATCTCTGGAATTACTACAGATTTACTTTTGATAGCAATTATTTAGGCCCCTTCATTGTGGTATGGTATAGTGAGAACCCATAACCTCCAGAAATATTGTTCCTTTATGACACACTTCTAACATTTAAAGAAAACTGGGCAAACTTTAAGATGATTATTCAGTAGGATTCTTAAGAATCACTAACTCCCTTCTGTAGATCAGCAGAATGGCAGTCACAGGAACCTGATAACAAGTGAAGAGTGAGCTCAGAGTAGTTTTGTAATACAAAGCTAATGCCTTTTATTTCTCAGCACTTTTCCCAGCCAAAGTGCTGCATATAACCAGGTAAGCCCTTGGCAGCAGCAAACTGGAAATCACCATGTAGATGCATTGTATGCTCAGTGCTCCATGATACGTAACTATGGACCTTGCCGAGAACACCATGGATCAACTTTGAAAAATGGCGACTATCAGCTTTCTTTTAACTCTAACTCTTACTCAGAAATCTCCTGGCTTTTTTGCTGATCTAGGATATCTGCTCTTACTTTAAGAAACAAATGACAGAAGTTCACTGAAACAAGCAAGCCTTGAAAAACAACGTCTTCTGGGAACTCGTACAGGTATTTTATAAGGGACGCGTAAGCGCTCTGACAGTAATTTTAAAGCCCTCAGGATTGAGGCACACACACTGAGTAACTGGATAGAGGTCATTGAGTCCGCAGAAGTAAAATTGTAGAAGTCCAAGGCACTGTATCCATGCTGTATCTTGGAGCCTGTGCTACCTCGCTGGTTGCCCTTCCTGCTTCTCTCTCCTCCTGAGAAACCTCAAATTCTTCTCTCTTCTGTCAGAGAGAGGCTTTAGCAACTCCTTTAAACTGGACTTAAAGGAAAAAATGCAACATTTTTACTTACTCATGATAAAGTAACACAACAAAAAAATTAAGAGAAATGTCAAATAACTAGATTGGTAACCTTCCACACTCCTTCATGATGATAAGTTTCATTCACATGACAGACTACAATTTTTCTTTGTTAGAAGGATAGACATGCAGCATGCAGTAGATACAAATTCCTGTAATTTCAACAGTAGGCAGAAGAAAATAATATTTGGGTTTTTTACATCTCTCATTCTAACACATAAAAATGTTCTGAACAATTAAAACTGTTTTAGAAGTCAGTCAGGTTAACAGAACAATATAATTCAAACACTCAGTCTCTGGCTACAGCTAAGCATTTAAGTTCTCCAAAATCATGATTAAACAGAATAACGTATTCTTATTGGAACTTCAATGAGAAAGTTATCTGCAAATGAAGAATAACCTAACTTATATTTTGCATTACTGTCTTACACATATACAAAAAGGGGCTTGAAGCTATTTTGTCTGCTAAAATATAGACAAAACTTAGACGTTTAATGGTTCCTTTTTTTATTCCTTTAAGGAATCTAAAGAGAACAGTGAATTCATTCTGTGTTAGCAATTTAAGCGGGGGGACATCTGTGTTACTTTGAATGCTTCTTTATTCACCTGTACTTGTGTGGAACCCTGGCAACGTCCTTCCTAAAGAAATAAATTAGGAAGGAGATTAAGAACAGTTGGAGTTATTCTTGCAAAGGCAGTTTTTTACAATTCTCTGAGAATTCTGATTATTTTAGTAATGATATTTCCTTTGCTTGCTTCTCTCACTAAGGCTTTTGTCCTCTTATTTTGCATCTAAGCAGTAATTGTGTACAAACTGGTGAATATTTAAAGTAATACACGGCAAATAATTGTTTTGGTATTCACTGCAGTTAATCATGATGCATTTATGAATGCGTAAATATCAGACATTTCCTTTAGCATGCCACTCTCCGTTTGCAATTCATTAGCATATTTTTATTTTAAAATATTAGTCTCTGAGAAGACATCAGATTTTCGTTGGATTGGTCTCACACTTGAAAAAGCATTTTTATATTCTAAATGCATCAAAACAGCAGACTCTCTAGGCAGATACTAAGTGGGATTCACTGAAACACAATATTAGTTCTAATGGACGGATGATTGTGTTTGGTCTTTTGAAACTTTGAAGTATAGGTAAGTCTTGATCACACAAATTAATAAATCCTAAAGCTGGAGTTAACAATAACCATTACACCCAAATTCTGCAGCTTAGCCCAGCCAATTTTTCAAAAGGTCAGGTTGTGAACTGGAGAAGATCAGGGAGGTCCACCGCATAGCTTTGTTGCCAGGCATCTCTCGTCTGGATTGTTGCAGGCATTTATTAGTATTCGTCAGCAGACTCAACAAAGCAAACAAGAAATTCAAGCACGAATAATAAAATGAAATGCTGCTATATAACCCTTTGTCATTCAGCAAATATGGGACTTTTTAGCTACATTGTTCCTAAACCTGGGTTACTACTTTAATTTTTCTCCACAGTGCTGACTGAATGAGTATGCATGTGTGTTAAATGCAGAGCTCCCTTAACAACTGCAGGACTGCCATTTAATCTGTTGGTAGATGGACCATTTCCTGTGGGAACTCTAGCTATGATTTCCAGATCCACCAAATAAATCTCAGATTAAGATTCCAAATGAAACCTGCCTTTGGCAGATAAAAAATGTCAAGATGGATATAAACAGTAAAATTATAAATTATCTAGGTGTTGCACGATGACTTGATGTGCATTTTTTGTTTACAGTTTCCCAGATATCACAACTATACAAGGCATTCATCAAATGTCACACTTCCCTAATATTGGAGGCATCATTAAAACTGTTTGGCTAAGGACCTTGAAGTGTTTAAGCAGTAGCTCAAAAGTATATTTGTGCAAAGTAGAAGAATAAATTTACATATCAGCAGCAGCTCATAAGGGATGGGTAAATATTCTGTTTATCTCTCATTGTAATTCAGGTTAGTTTAAATACAGGGTTTCAGGATATCATTACAGCCTATATGGAGTTATTACATAATTTCCAAACATTGTGTACTAGAGTTTTACTAAGCATGCTGTGTTTATGTTTTCTAAACCAACTAAAAACAAAGTAAACCCTCCCATCCCATTTTTCTTTTGCTATTGTCATACTAGACAATTGCTTTTCACATATAACCCCTTCCATTATCTAAATCTTAATGATCCAGAACTCCCTTTTATCTAGGCAGGGTCATGTTTCCAGATGCCCATTAATTATAGTGAAAATTCTCGTATTTAAATGTACTCAAGCTCCCCCACCGCAAACAATCAACTAAGGTTTTGCTGAATTAAGAGTTCTAAACAAAAACCCAGAAAACTACAGCTTTAGAAGTGAAGAAAAATATTAGTATTTTTAAGTGTCTGACATAAAAGAAAGGTCACTCTGCATAAAGTGTTAGTAAGAAGCCTTGCCCATGCCCCCTTTTCTCTGAGTAAATGGTCTACTAAAGATGCAGGTGAACTCTCAGATAAAAGTCTCTGATGCAGTCCCCGGAGAACCTTTCTTTAATAAATTTTGTTATGTCTTTGCTCTGAACTTAAGCTTCATTCTAGTTGTTATTAAAATAGAAGCAGTGAACGTTTCTAAAAAAGAAAATACCCAAATTCCTCTTGCACATGTGCTAGGTCATTTAAAGCTCCTTCTGGAGCACTACATAAAAAATACTGTGGTAATAAGTGCTGCTCTCCCTGAAGCACATTTCAAGACATTTTGAAGTTAGCTGCACTCATACTTTACCCACTTGAGTGATTCAAAGTGCAATGCTTCAAGGTGTGCATTCTCCCCATCCTTAGTGCTTGCAGTACTCAGTGTAGATAAGGCACTACACATTTTCAACGTACTGTAAAGGGTCTAACAAAGCCATATTTGCAACACTTCGATGAGTCAGGCAGATACCGGATACTTAATTGTGCTTCTGATGTCTTTCTGCACCCAGCCTAGGCAGAAACACACAGTATTTAACTACTCAAGATGTACAAGGAAAGAAATGGGATGGAAAAAGGAGACATCGGAATTTATATGCATAAAAGAGTGATTACATTTACAGGAAAGACCAGACTGTATTTGATGATTTTTCAGTTATCCTTTTTAAGTCATGGCACATTATGCCCTCTTTTTCCCTGCAAGATGTTTTCTTCATCTTCTGTACTTAGTGTTGCTTAACAGTTACTAGTCATTCTTCTTATGTTTGACTCATGCAAGATCATCCTCTCAACCTCTCTTCTGCCTTCTCTAGTGTGCAGAGAAACCTGTAACTACCCTTGCCACTTTACAAGGGGATCTCTGACAGCTAGCACACAGTAAGTTCGATGCTGAAAGCACGACACACATGAAAGACACCAATTAATTGAGCCACATGTGTGAAGAGGACTCTGCCTCTCTGTGTATCATGTAGATTATTTTGCATAAATATCCATGCGTTATCCAGGTCTTCTTTCTTTCCCAGGTAAACAGCACTCCTTATTGCTAAAAGAGGGAAGGAGAGGAAGAACAGGCTCACAGTATCTCCTGTTTAGGCATGTAAAATGATTCCAATATGACAAGTATGGTTTATTCTGTCTCTACTACAGCTTTGGAAGAAGGGCTTCAGCTTTACTCTGGAGAGTTTACAGGTGCAGTGGGTGTATTCTGGAAAAGGGGAAGCAGTATCTTCACAATTATTTGCTTTTTGACACAAGTAGGGTCAGATAAAAAATCTTTACTACACCATATTACTCTCAAAGCTTTCTTTAGCCCTTTATGTGCTCATGTTAGTCTGTGTGTTAAAGTCACTCCATGGTAATTTCAGACAAAAAAATCCTTGTCATTAACATGACAAAACCAAACCTGCAAAAAAGGACATTAAAATCATTACAATTACAAAAATTAACTTATTCTCATCAGAGGGTCTATACACACATGGTGAGGAACAAGAGGTGCAGTTCCTGGAAGTTAGCAAAAAAAGATGATCCATTTTACTTAACCTATGCATGTGACTGCACATTGCCTCAATTACCATGGCTGACAATTAATGGAATTTATAAATGGGGGTAAATAAATACAAAAAATATTTCTAGATAATTTCCTAAATATTATTCACTACACAGGAAAAGAACTTAAAATATTTTTGTGAGCAATATGCTGGCATGACAACACAAGGAAAGCCAGGGACAGATTCTAAACGGTAAGCACCATGTGCATCTTACCAATGCATCTACAAAGACACAATGCCATTAGGACAACTGTCTATGCATAAGCTCATCACATGCACATGCCTCTGAGTAGCTATCTATACACAACTTGTTACTAGGTTTGCATAACTGTTTTCCTCTTTTTCATGAAGGAAGCAAGACTGGAAAACAACAGCTCATAACCAGATAGTCTTCAAACTTTTCACGTTTCAAATTTCCTGGCACAAGCTGATTCTGCAGTTCTGTTCCTATCTACATTATCACATTTCTTCAAAGCTACAGTTTCCTCTGAACTAGTTTCCAGACGTGCAATTTTAAAAGCATTTTTACAAGATGCACAAACATTATTTTGAAGAATAACAAGTTACAGTGAAAGTGCCATTATGGAACATAACTAACAAATGACATCAAATTCTTACAGGTGAAATCGGTTCGCTGACTTACAATTCAGTATGTGCTCCAAGTAGTGGAGTAGAAATGCATATATATTTATTTCTGTGCTTGAAAAAGATAATAACTGCCTTTTAAGGAAGCAAATGACTTTGCCATTAAAAATAATAAATCTACTACTTTGCTTCAGGAAATTCCAAATAATAATTATGTAATGCTTTTCATTTTAGAGTCAGCAAAAATATAATTTTGTTGTCAAAACAAACCAAGTAGTTCTTGATATTCCAAGACTTCACCTCATTTCTGCTTTGTCATTAAAAATCACAGATGCTCAGAAATATGTTACAAGCAAAAACATTCCAGTAGTGAAATACTATACAATACAGAAGTATAGCTGCACCCATTCAAACTCAGTACATGATACGAGTCAAATAAGACATGAACTTAACTCCAATATTTGCACACTCACTACTTTTCTATCCTGCTAGATCTTTTGTAAAACTGTTGTATTGAGTCCTGAATGTATATGTAAATATGAAAAGCGCCCAATTTCAGGTTCCCTCTTGTGTTTTCACAGTATTAATGTTTGTGCAGTTTTCCTCATGCACGTAAACCCTGCTAAAGTAACAACTCCACCCAGGTAAAATGTGCTTCTCCCACCACTGCAATGCAAAGATATACCCCTGTTTGTCAATATAATTTTATTTTTATAACGGACTACCACCCTAGACATCCTAGCTTGGATCCTGATTATTTTTCATTTGGAAATTACAGTGTCTTCACTGGCCTGCTGCCAATGTTCCCGATATATTCTCTCAAGTATTCTTAGAGAAAAATGAAAAAAGTCACTATCCTCCTATTGAAAACTAGGTGCCATGGAGATAAACAGTGCATTTAAATTAGATACAAACCCAAAATAATAAACCTGGCACATAGACCATTCTTCAACTCTTCCTGTTTTACCAGAAGTGAGACAGACAAATGGCTTCAACCTACACAAGCATATTACAATTCCAAACAACATGGGAAGTTAAAAAGAAAATCTCAACTATCAAACACTTAAGATATACTCTTCTTAAACACTACCCACTACCTTTCTTTCAAGTATTTTATTTTATAACACCTATTAACAGGTTACATATTATCCCACTTAACTGCCATAAACCCACCACTTCTCCATACCTAACTTTTTTGTTGCGCTTTTTTTTTTTTAATTCTCATTGCTTGACTGGATTTTCATTGAGTCAGCTGAATTTAATCTCAGAAATGTTTTACCATCCTTATTTTTGACAATTAATTTCATCTCCAATATCTCAGTATGTTATTTAAAAAATCTGAATAAATCATTTCAGCTTTTAAACTTCCAAGTTACAAGCAAGGAACAGCTAGGTACAGTACAATACCAGATGCAAAAAGGAAAGGCAACACAGCTGAGAAAGCAAGTGAAACAAAATTTTACACACTTCAACACAGACAATTAAATGGAAGATTAAAAGTTGCTTTGATTTAGTAGTTCAATGAGAAAATACACCAGAATGTCTACCGAGGATACACATTGAACATGAGGTTGCTGTAATCTGTCTATTATCTTCATGATAAGAAAACATAATTGTAACAAAAAAAAATATTCCTCATCCAAAACAGTATGATGACATGAGATTTACCTATAATCCCCTTTTTAATTTCCCTAGGAGTAAAAGCATAAAGTAATATGTGACTTATTAATGACTGATCTAAAAAAAACACGGTATCAATTCTACTTCTGTTTATATAAAAACTTCTACTGGATACACAAATACATAAGTGTTAGCCTGGAAGACACAGCTTTTTAAACAGCACAACATATTAATAGATCAGAAAAATAATACACATGAAACTCAATAACTTCCTGTTTTTTAAAGTATTGGTGAGCAGCAAAGCACAAATTCTTGCAATTAGACAGAAAATATTTCACAGAGAATCAGTTTATGGCATTCACTTGCCTACTTCGCAAAAGTTAACCTTTTGAACCATTCTTAGGGTATGCTGACCCCTAAAGGTCTGAAAATACTAAATTTCATAAAGCCATTACAAAAATAAAGTATAAATTGCCAGAATACAATTTTCCATTAAGTTAGGCTGCCATGTCTATTTTTATTTTCAGAGTATATGATTAAAAAAAAATTAACATCACTCACTAATAGCTCAAAATTCCATGAATTAAAAGGGGTCTAAAAGTAGTTCAGTTTACACAAAATTAAAAGACAGAAATTCTTTTTGTACGAAATGCGTCATATCCAAGACAGATTATCCATTCCTTCTTCTAAACAACAGACTCTCAATGAGAAACCGGACACTTATTATCTTTTGAGAAAGAATACATAGTATAAAATTCAAAAAAGGAACACACAAGATGCTAACAGGCTCTGATATAGAAGGCATCTTTGATGTTAACATACTTATTCCTTCCTTTTTTTAAGATTACACATAGCCATTTACTGGAAAAAAAAAATCCATCCTTTTACGGTATACTGAAGGTTTCCTTCCTGTGTCTCTACTTTACTTCAATCTACACATTATTATCCAGTCACAAGCTACTTTCTGACCATTCTCTGAAGTCAGTCAGTCACATCATGTGCTCTCAAACTCAATGTTTGTTAGGGGTTTTTTTCCTTCTTTTTTTTTTTTTTTTTTTTTTTAAGAGCTTCTGCCATGAAATATAGAAGAACATATCTGAGAGCAAAATTTTGATCATTCAAATACAAAAAGATCCTTCTATCCTGATGGAGGTGAAAACTCCGTGAATCATGGAGTTTATCTCCAAGCCTACCTTACTGTCTATAATAAGAAATTTGTTAATTTTAGTAGATGGTTTAATCATACTCTGGGCCAGGCATGAATAGCCAAGAAAGTTACCTTAAGACAGGCTTCTGATTCGTTTTCAACCCATTATGAAAAAAAGGTTGGAAAGTAAAGTGCAATATACCAGCTAAGAACTTAAATAAGACTTCTCAAAAGCTATACAAAAACATTTTCAATAACCCAGAATATAAAAACAAAGCTAATGATTGACATTCCTGCAGTCACTCTCCTGTACCCCAATACTTTTACGAGGAAGCGTGTGGTTCTGGGCTTTTTTTTCACTTTTCTTCCAAAGTCAGCCATATATCGGCAAGAACAAATACATTCCAGTCACTGCCTAGCACTGGTACAACACCTGAGGTTCCTTATTAATATCTTAAAAGTCCTTACCTTTTGCCCAGTTCTCCATTTGTTCTTCTGAACTTGTTTGATCTGGCACTGAGTCCAGTTTTTGCACGAAGACTTCAGAGCTAAAATAAAGCAAACTCTAGATAAATAAACTTGAAACAATATATTAGAACACACCTACACTTGGCCTTCATTTGAGAGAAAATTGACAAGAAAATTGATATTAAAATATTTAGAACAGGATAACAAAGTCTGTCTACTTTAACAGTCAGCGATAAATTATATTTCTCAGTAAAATATTTTTGTTTTCACACATCTAATTTTTCTAAGGGTTTGGTGCAGCTTCCTGGTGTGCATAATGCCTTCATTGAAAACTTGATTAGCTTGTCTTCTTGTTCTAGAGTCTGGTCTTGGAAGTACACGCTGCTGCACACAGCCCAAATCACACTGACTGGTCCCGCTAGAGGCAATGAAACTGCTCACTTTGGTAATTATTACAGATGGTGGCATGTGCTTTACTTCATAACATTGTTTCTTCTGCTTTAGTTTCCTGGATAAAATACAGGTAAAGTGGCCCATGACCAACTCTGAACCTGCAGGTTTTTCTAAACAGCTAAATAATCCGTCCTAATATTTGCATACATATTGATTCAGGCTATACAGTTAATCACACAGTTACAGTATTTCCTATAATCAAAGATCTTCAAGAAACAACACTCAGCACTAAAAAATGAGAAATACAGTAAAATGTTATGTTTGTCAGGTAACATAACAGGTAAAATATATGCTGAGATGTTAAAAATCCAACTATGTCTGATATCTCAAAAAAATCTAAATAAATGTGTAATCTTGCAAATATAGTACTCTTACAACAAATTTTAATGCTAACTCAAGCACCTCTTTTAAAATGTATTGTACAAAGGACAACTTTTTATTTTGAACTACACAGTTGTGCTTATTTTGTATGTTTTCCCTGCTATATTTTTTCTACATTTATTAAAAAGATATGACATATGCCTTGAAGAGGCAGTGGCTGGATCATGAAAATACCCAGAGTTGTCATTGTGCTGATAAATGTAAGCGTTAAAAAAAAATATTTAAAAATTAAGTACACATTTTAAAATTCAAGCATACTATTCTAACTAATAAAGCAGCTGAAGAAATTATTTTCCTACACAACACCAAAAAGGCAGATGCTTTATTTTCTACGTTTAAGATTATAAAAAGTGTAAGTGTGCAAACACTTAAATTTCACCACTAACATTAAACAGTCAAAAAATAAATTTTTAGCTCATATTTGTTGTTAACTACAAACGTGCATGATTAGAAAAAAAAAATGAAAACGTATGATTTGATGTGCCTAAGACTTGACAAAAAATAACAACTTCACCTCATACCGCAGAACACTGAGGTCCTTACAAGAATCCCTCAAATGAAGCTGTATGCTTCCTTTTCAATTCTGTGTAACTGTGTTGATTTGGAATTGGCAATCTTTTCCTAAGTTCCTCATTTACTTTTGGATTAGATGAAAATATAGAAGGTTATTAATATCAAGAAATAGGTTTCTGGCAATGAAGCCATTTCCCTACATATTGCACAAAAAGGCTCATAATAATTGCAGTATTTTAATAAGATATTCATATACCAAGACATGAAGAAAATACGGTATTTAATAACCTCTGGAGTATTTTAAAACATGTCTTAGGGCCTTAGTGTGCCTAGTAATATACTATTTAAAACCATAATTTTATCCATCCACAATATACAGTCATTCTTCCTCGCCATTTACCCAGCTAATGAATGCCAGCAATTAGTAAAATGTAATCCCATTGCACAATCATTTTAATGCTTTTAGCACTCAGAAAAGTAAACACCAAATTAATACTGCTCAAGCCATATCAGATCCTAGTTGGAAGCAAGCAATTATAGTTCAGCTCCTCAGGTGTAATTAAATGATTGGAATGATTTAGTTCCATAAATGCAAGTTAATTCATAAGCAAGCAACAAATATACTGGGAGTAATTACAAGAAACATTGACAGTCTAAGCAGGGCATGTGCCCGTGTGTACCTGATGTAGGAAAATGCTGCCCTCTCCTGGAAATAACAGAATATGGCGCAAGAATAATTGGAGACAGAAATCAAAGGGGCTCATTTTACAGACTTTGTCTTCATAGGTGAAATATGTTCTGCTAACTAATGGGAATTTCCTGGTTTACACATACAGAAAATAAAAACGTCGTTGATATCAGATTACGGCAACCTATCAATCACAGTCAAACGGAAAGACCTTGAGAGGCACCCTAGGGTTTGCAGGATACTTCTCCTATTATTAGAAAAAAAAAGTTAGTAAACAGCACACCCATATATGCCATAACACTAAATAGGTAAATCGGTTGTTCTGAATACAAACGCTGCAACAGATATCTAACTTACATACAACACTTACCTTCTCTTTCCAGGTGTACGTTTATAGTAGGTAAGTCAAACATAAGGTATTTTTAAGAACCAAAACTTACTGACCCATCATTATTCAGATGGTGTTAAACTCCACCACACCAACAACAATAAGAAGCTGGCTATGAAGGTTTTGTCAGGAGGAATCATAAAAAAATATGTTAAAGCTTTTCTTTATTTTAATTTGAAACTATTAATAACCAATGTCTAATAATCAAAATAAATTAAAGCTGGAGATTAAAATAATGTATACTGGTAGACACAGTCAAAACTGAAACAGAAAACTCAAAATGAAACTGTAACCAAAAATCTAGAGTTAATTTCCTTATTCACTATGTATTTATTCAACCTGCACTAGTGTTAAGACTACTTACTGCCTGAACATCGTGCAGAGAAAACAAAAAAAAACCCTAAAAATTGTTCTTATCTGATGAATATGCAACAATCACATAAAATTGACACTAAATATTTCAGTACCAAACCACCTACAAATACAAATATAAATTGACAGTTTCTTCGTATTAATGAAAGAAATCCTCTATCTACCTACTTTGCCCTCTACAGAAGTAATGAATGCTTCCCAGTGCTGCATAAAGCAGCATGGGAGAAAAACACAGAGTGGTCAGTAGATGACTGTTTTCCACAGAGCAAAACTGACTGTCAGAAAGCTCAATTCCCAGGCACCTGATCACTGTAAAAGCCTGAAACTGGTCTTTGGCATTGAAATTTTTCTTTGTTCTAGAGTTTGGTGTATTTCAAAACAAACCCAACCTGTACACAAATACCTTCACTGTTACTTTACTTGCTGTGGAAATGAAATAAATTATTTTAAGAAGTCGTATTATTAAAAGTTTAAAATGTATGGCACATTTGCTCTGCCCTTTGATGTCACAGTCCTATTTTTCTATTCAAATCTTGTACACTGTAAGTTAATTGCTTTTGGAAACTACTTATTATTCATGTAAAAATTAATGTGCCAATGTGTTTAAATCCTTTTAAATGACCATTCATGCATCTTTCTTCTTTAAGTACCAATGAAATCTGTCAAAGATATCAATGTAAGATGGTCTTAGAGAAAGTTCTAATAAAGATTTTTTCTGCTAACATAAGATTTTCATTTTCGTCAACTTTACTTAAATTCCATTAATTTTTTAAGCTGCTTTTAATAAATTCACAAGTAAAAAATTTTAGGCTCCATAGTCCGTCATTTGTGTTCCAGCTGACTTTATGAATATTAATAACAGTGTTATCCTGCTTAAATAGGCTTCATATAAAATCCCTGTGAATCCTATAGCTCAGACATCTCATTTTTCCAACTCTTTATGAATTTGGATTCAGACATTAAACTGGAAAAAACCTTAAAAAACAGATTCAATAGTACATCCGTGTACCCTTAAGCAAAAAATTAGATGTTCTAATGATACAAATAATTAAAATTAATAGGACCACATATTGAGATTTCAGGCTTCCTGTAAACATGCAACATATTTTAACTCCAATGAAAACGTCAACACTTTGCAGGACAAAGGGTTAAGAATTTACAATAAAATAATAATTGTCTGTCTTTATCCTTACCTTAAATAACAGATGATATGATCTTAAGTCTTCATATACGGAGTGCTAATTTGCACGAGTATTTCCCAAAGAGAAGGAAATTAGCGGATACTTAATTAAGTAAGCATACACATGAAATAAATGAACATTCTACATTAGCATGGGTGCCCAGTGAAAAACAGCATTAACTTTTAATTGGTTTATACTTCAGCAAAACCAAACTTTTTCCTAAAGAATGTCAAACTGAAGCACTCAGGAAATGTTATCCTGAGACTCATGCAGTTATAATTTCAAACTCTCATCATTTTCCATGCTTATATGTTTGAATCACATCTATGACAGATAAAAATGGAAAACTAAGCTCCCTGTACTGCCTTCACTTTTTCGTTTTTATATGGTGCTAACTAAAACTACTGCTTCTTCATTCGTTCAGGAATATATTCTGCAAAGTTGGCCATCAACTTATTTTGCCTTCCAGTACTTTGAAATATGATTGGAATTCAGGAGAAAAGAAAACCTAAACAAAATAATGGCATATTCAAAAGGATGGCATTCCAGTCTCAGTTACTCATCAATACAAACACTTAATAGGACTTTAATAAAAAGAAGTAGATAAAAATAACATACTTCTGCAAGGTAGGTAGCATACAGTTGTGCAGTTCTGAATAGCTTTTATTACAGTTGTGGTGTTATTTCCACTTTCAGAGGAAAAAATGTCCGTAGTGTCTGCAGAATACATATTATACAGGGGAGCACCCCACAATAACACCACCTTTCAGTCCTCTGAACAGTGATACTGGCCCACAGTACTTAGACTAATGACAGTCTGCTGTAGCTGCCAGTGCTTTTCTTCCCTGGGCAGAAGATTGGGAAGTCCATTTTCTAAGATGGAGTTCAGTTACTGACTCCCCCTCCCCAGGAACAAAAAGGCTGTTCTGAGTCTCTTCATACAGATGCCTGATGACTGCAAAACCAATTCCTTGGTCCTGCCTTGAGAGATTTTGAAGAAAACTACTGAATCATGGTCTCAGCCACTTCATCAGGAAGCAAAAACCTGCTGGTGTTGACTGAATTCACCTCTGCTTCACAAAAAGTCCTCAGGTCTTTGGAGTGTTTTTCCACAAAGAGGGCTACCCTTTCTACCCTGCCTCTGGTGGAACAAGAGACCAGCTCCTACCACCCCTTGGAATGGCATTGAGCCAGTCTTTGTCCCCCATAATGATGCAGTTGACAGTTGCCATTGACAGTGCAGGACTGGAGTCGTAAGTGAGGGAACACCATATACTCTATGGAAATAAAGAATGATTTTTAGCATTATTTTCATAAGATTATTTACATTACCGGGATCTCCTAAAAATATCCTGAAACGTTTTGCCTCAGGGCAAGATGAAGTTAATGTAGGAAGGTACACTACATAAAAAACCCAGTTACTTTCTAGAAGCATCTCCCTAGGGAAAAAACAGACAGTTTTCTTAGCCCAGGTAGATGTCAAGTTTTGATGCAACAATACACTCCTCCACAAAAGAGCCACATTTCCTCTCTACCTTAAGAAAATACATTTTATGACAAATCAGAACTCTAAGACAACCCAAAACAAGTAAAAATTAGCTTTGGGCAGCTATAAAAATACTAGTCAAAGAATAACTGAAAGAGCCACTTCAAATAACTGTCAAATGTGAAATAACACCTGTTAGATACTTGAAAGCTGTGAAACATACTTTGATATTTGATTGCATAGGTATTTATTTTATTGCATTTGATTTCTTTTATATGCTTTTAATTACAAGTAATTAGTGCAAAATATTATGTTCCTTTTTAAAAGAATATGAAACATAGGCAAATAGATTAACCCTGTAAGTGAAGGAATGCAGCATGAGTAGTACTTCAAAATTAAAACTCCAGCACTGCTACAAAGACTTTAATATTTTGATTTACAGAAGTAACCGCATTATCTGGAAGCTTGTTAAAAATATTTTCCCAGAGGGCAGAATCATGTAGTAATTCCTGGCTTTTCGCCCCTACTGATTCTTGGCCCAAAAACAGACAAGACATTTGCAGTTGGTTCCAACTACTCGCATAAATCTGCAAAGGCACAAAGAACCAGGGCTCAGCTATTTGAATTCTGTTGCTGCAGCAGCATTTGCATCAAATAATTTGCATCTGATGCTTTTAACAATAGTATATACTAAGTAAAAGAGCCATCATTCTCTACATCATGCTTTTGACAAAGGCAAGAGAGAAGCCATAAAAATGCAGTTTCATCTGCTTTACAATAGATTTTACCTATTTAATTGGATAAGGTACATGTATTTTCTCTTTATTTTTTCTCCCTAATTTCTGCTACTAGTACTTCAAAGCTCAGTCTTCTCTTTATACATACCAGGAAGAGTTTCATGTGCATATTAGATCACCGACAGTCCCATATCAATTCTGCCCTCTGCTATACTCTCTCTCTCCCAGACTAACAACCAAATCTTAATTTCTATTTTATTTAATAAACAATAATCAGTCTTCTCTGTTCTCTTCTTTATCAGTTTTTAGAATCAGATCATTGTTTAGCTTGTAAAAGACCTTTAAGATTGAGTCCCAACACTAATCTAGCACACTGCCAAGTCACCACTAAACACCACATCTACATGTCTTTTAAATCCCTCCAGGGATGGTGACTCCATCGCCTTCTGGGCAGCCTGTTCAATGTCTCACCACTCTTTCTGTGAAGAATTTTTTTCTAATAACCAATCTAAATCTCCCCTGGCACAACTTGAGGCCATTTTCTCTTGTTCTACTGCTTGTTACTTGGGAGAAGAGACCAACAACCACCACATTACAACCTCTTTTCAGGTAGTTGTGGAGAGCAGTAAGGTCTCCCCTTAGCCTCCTTTTATCTAGGCTAAACAACCCACGTTCCCTCAGATGCTCCTCACAAGACTTGTTCTCCAGACCCTTCAATAGATATGCTGCCTTTCTTTGGA
Organism: Apus apus; assembly: GCF_020740795.1. NCBI lineage: Eukaryota > Metazoa > Chordata > Aves > Apodiformes > Apodidae > Apus > Apus apus. Next base: position 40,620,942 of record NC_067286.1, on the reverse strand, counting down.
CACACGTCCAGCACCTCACTGTCTTTTTTATAGTGGGTGACCCAAAAGTGAACACAGTATTCGAGGTGCAGCCTCACCAGTGCCAAGTATAGAGGGACAATCCCTTCCCTTGTCCTGCTGGCTACACTAATTCTGAAACAAGCCAGGATGCGTTGGCCTTCTTGGCCACCTGGGCACACTGCTGGCTCATATTCAGCCAGCTCTTAATCAACACCCCCAGGTCCTTTTCCCCCAGGCAGATTTCCAGCCACTCTTCCTCAAGCCTGTAGCATTGCATGGGGTTGCTGTGACCCAAGTGCAGGATCTGGCACTTGGCCTTGTTTTATCTTTAATTGACCTTAGTCATTTGATCCAGTCTGTCCAGATCACTCTGCAGAGGCTTCCTACCCTCAAGGAGATCAACACTCAGCCCAACTTGGTTTCATTTGCAAACTTTCTGAGGGTGCACTCAATTGCTTAGTCCAGACCATTGATAAAGATACTAAACAGAACTGGCCCCAACACTGAGCCCTGGGGAACACCACTCACGACCAGCTGCCAACTCAATTTAACTCCATTCACAACTCTTTGGACCTGGCCATCCAGCCATTGTTTTACCCAGAAAAGCTTACACCTGTCCATGCCATGAGCAGCCAGTTTCCCCAGGAGAATACTGTGGGAAACAGTGTCCAATAAGGGATGGACATTCTGCTTACCTCTCCTTTTGTTGCCAAGATATTTACAGAAACATCTGTTCCTGTGCCTTTAAGGTTTCCTTCTTAAAGAGCATCCATTCTTTCCTGACTCCTTTGCCCTTTAGGGCTGTCTCCCAAGGGACCCTGTGAAAAAGTCTCCAGAACAGGCAAAAGTCAGCCCTGTGGAAGTCCAAGGTAGCAGTCCCACCAGTCCTGCTCCTTACTTCTATGAGAATTGAAAACTCTATCATTTCATGATCACCATGCCCTCGTCCTCCATTTATTTTTGTTTTCCTTAGTTTTGTCTTCTCTTTGACAATATATGCATTTTCTTTCTCTCCCTGCCTGCCAACTCTTTTTAAAGAAAACTGCAGAGGATCTCGTCAAAGACTATGTCTCCTTTTTTACCCCAGCTTTTCTCATCTTGGTGAGTATTCCAGGAAGCAGCTTTCTGCTGTGACAACTCCATTCATATAATTTTCATTCTAATAATGAAACTATAATATGGTAAAGTGTGGAACAGCCAATTCTTTTAGCCATTCTTCAGCTTTCTTTTAAACACTTTACTGGTTTCATAATTCAATTATTATGTATCACATAGGCAGTCAGGCCTCCATTTCTAAAGAGATTACAACGAGACTGACTTCCGTAGCCTTTAGGGATAAATACATATATTTTAAACTAGCTGTTGTCTTAGCTGGAGGCAAAAGAATATTTAATAGACAATTTTAGTAAAATCAGCACTACATGGCAGCGAGGGCTACTTGTATACTATTATCTGTTGACAAGATCATAGCCAGCAAAGGGAAGTGATTAATCCCCTCTGTCTGGCACTTGTGAGACCACATCTGAAAGGTGGCATTCCTCTCATGGATATCTTGGAGCAACTCCAGCAGAGAGTCATGAAGATGATTAGAGGTCTGCAGCACATGACTTAAGAGGAATTTGAAAGAATTGTGTTAGTTGGTTCTAAGTAGAGAAGGCTAAAGGGGAATTTTATTGGGTTTTAGTTGCCTTGTGAGCAAACATACAGAAGATAGAGTCCAGTTGTCTCTTGGAGACAAGCTGTATCACAGAAAACTCAAAGAGTTACTGGTAAGAGATTTTTCACAGTGAGGAAGGTCACTGAAACAAGTTGCTCAGAGAGGTTACAGAACCTCCATTGCTGGAAATGTACAAAACTCATCTGGATATAGCAACCTGATCTAACTGAGGAGATAGCTCTGTTCTGAGCAGAGGTGTGAGCTGGATGATACTCACAGGTCACTTCTGGCCTACTTACTTCATTATTCTAAGGACTGCAATAGAACAAACCCACCAAAACTAGCATCACTAAATTCTGGGCTGCTTTCTGCTTTACAGGGTAGGACAGTAGAGTGGGGGGCTGTGGGGGGAGCTCCCTAAATTATGCCTGCACAGCAGTAAAAGCATTGGAAAATGCAGTGCTTCTCAGGTGTGAACAGACACATATTTTGACTCAATGAACATGTGGTGTCTCCTCAACTTCAGATATATATATAATTTTTTTTAATCTAGCAACTAGATACAGTACATAGTACCTTCATTAACTATGATTAGCAACTTTCTCCTTGTAAGTGTGAAGTGGAGGGAGTTACAGAAGAATGGCACATCAGGACATGTGTCCAAAGAAGAGCAATGATGCTGGTGAAGGATCTAGAGAACAAGTCCTGTGAGAAGCAGCTCAAGGAATTGGGGTTGTTTAGCCTGGAGAAAAGGAGGCTAAGGGGTGAAGACTTCATGCTCTCTACAACTACCTCAAAGGAGGTTGTAGGAAGGTGGGTGTCAGTCTCTTCTCCCAAGCAACAAGCAATAGGACAAGTGGAAATGGCTTCAAGTTGCATGAGGGGAAAAATTATAGGAAAAATTTCTTCACTTGAAACTGAAACTTACCAAATAATAGTCATCTTCAACCAGTAGGAAGGAAATGCCTACTATGAAAAAAACCAACCCCATCCAAAATGTTAAAGTTACAAACAATGGAAAATTCAAAAGAAAAAGGTCTTCCAAAAAGAGCTGCAGGAAAACTTTAAGCATAGGTAGAACTGTCAGGTTGCCCATAATGAAAGCTCTGTCATTTCTGTTCTTGTTCAAGCAATGAAACAGTCCAGCTTTTCTTCAAAATATGCATTTGAATAAATAGATAATTCTCATTCATCAATGTTGTCATAATTTTTAATGATATACAATACAGGGAATAAAAAAGCTGGACATACTTTTTAAAAAACATTTCTTTACTAGGTTTTGAAGAAAGGTCATTTTAAACCCCTAGTAAGCACATAATTCAGACAAAACACAAAATTAATTTACAGTGAGGAAGCCTTAAAGAATTTCCTTGGGAACATAAACTACAAAGAAGTTCATGTAAGTTGAAAGTTACACAACTGACAGAAAAAGTTCTTATTAGGAGTTCTGAGCCTTAAAATCAGAATACTTCCACACAGACAAATGAAAAAAAATAATTCCTGGAAAAATTCAAGACCTAGGATTATTTAGTGAGTTTCAGCAATATTATTCTCTTCAGTTTTTTATAAAAAGAAACACATGGATGTTCTTTCTTGCAACCTCATCATAAATTTAGATATCTTGCATTCATTATTTCTTAATTAATCAAGCTGCATGAATGTTTTCATTGCCAAAACATTTCATGCCAGAGGTAAAAAATGTGAGGTTGCAGAGAGCTGAGACAGCAGCTGAATCTTGGCCCCACACTAGTTATTCCTGGGTGGAGTAAAGGAGCTATAAATCCACTTACTAAATGAAGGAGGAAAAATCATTCCTTAGCACTTCTGAAACCTAGGCTTATTTTGATTACTGCTTTCTCTTGCACATAAATGTGCTGGACAGTTTGAAGCTTGTTTGTCAGATGTTCTGGGCATTACAAGCTGAACTGCTTGACATCACTAAAAAAGGAAAAATGAAGAAAATCAAAACTTTCTAGCTATTGAAGTACAGGTAGAAGACAAGATCAAAAAAGGGAAAATCTTGCCAACAGTTCAAATAGTCAGAACAACTCTGAAGACATTCTTGGACATTGTGAAGCTGTAAGACTTCTAGACTCCAGAGTTTTACCTCCCATTTCATGTTGAAGGAACACTTGACCGAACCAGGTATGTGCATGAAGATGGCATCATAGCATTAGAAAAACTTCTAAATAGCTTTCTAATCCACAGTCAAACTCGGAGGAAAGAAGGGAGTAACATTTCTTAATTTCTTAAAACACACTATGAATGAAGGCAACTTTGTTTTAATGTTGTGCTTTCATGAGTTGTTGCTGTCAAAGACAAATATTAACATGTTCAGATTTCAATGTAAAAAAGGCGTAATTTTTCTAATAAAGTTATGCTATCTTGACACCGCTTTCACAGAGGTCTTCAATATTCTTCTTTTAATTTCTTTAAGACTTTAAAGCTACAACATCTAATAAATTATTTCCATTGGTAAAAACTTACACCAACAAGTCACAGCCCTCTTGTGTTTTTTTCTTATTTGAAGGAAGTATTTCATCATACTCAGTTTTTCAGCTGCATTGTGCATCTGTTGAACATACTGCTTTGGGACATGAGGTAAGACTGAAAGGCTGCTGGTTTTGTAATTTACTCATCACAGTGAACTTCAGTGAAATGTAAGATTATTTTTGGTTCTATCAAAGATACTCACTATAAAAAAAGCTAAACCTAAGGCAAAGGTAGTTTAGTACTTAAAAGATTTTCCACAGTGCTTTCACAACAGGTTGAAAAAACACACCTACTCTCAGACATCCACTAATTGACACCTCCATAAAAACCTGTTTCTCAAGACATTTGAGAAGTCTAGAGACCCTATAACTAGCAAACTCATGCTGTGATGACCTTTTTTTTTTTTTTTTTAATCAGTTTTGTTTCAAAACATTTTGCCTAAGAACATGAGATATTTTTTATGAATTTCCTTATAACTGGGCTTTAACATTAGTCTGGATTAATTTCTATGCCAACTGGAACAACATTTTGCTTTTTTAAACCATCACATTCCTATATTAGTAAACAATGACACTTTACACAGAATTACAGGATTACAGTTTAAGAAAAAGCTCCATCACTGGGTTGTTTGTATCACATGTGGGATTTTTAAGAGCTGCAGATGTGCAGACAATTCTTAATTTCCCTGATCTGTCTAATGGACTGAATGGCTGTATTATTGGGAAAGAAAGTGTAATATGTAATAATAAATAGCTTCTCAATAACATATCTGGTTTGACACATATATTTTTTTTTTAACTTTTAAGGTAAATGTAGAAGTGCATATTCCATCAAGTAGAAAACAAACTACTGGGCAGATGCAACTGGAGGGGAACCTCAGTATGATAGCAGCACATGCTATTTTTAGTAAGTTCTCTCTCGTAAGTACAAGACCGCGAATGTTTGCCAAAAGAATTTTACATCCAGGAGGGTTTTTAAAATATGAAAGATACTTTTAAACTATGAAGAGAATTATAATTTTTGCCTAATATTTAGTAACCTTCAGATAGTGTAATTCCACTTCAGATCCTGGAAAAACATTCTGGAGACAAATATTAGTCTACCACTGGATAGTGAAGAGGAGGAACAAAATTACATTTCAAGGGGAAACTGTTCTAATTAGAGTTACCTTGTACACCTGCACAGGAGTCACCTTCAGTACAGTGTGAGAAAGTGTGTTGCACCCCACAATTGTATTTATTCTTGCTACCATCAAATTATGAGTCCATAAAGCAAGAAGCTGAAGTTTGTTCTCAGGCATATTTAAATCACCCTACATTTATGCTACTGTAGTGCAGAAAACTAACTTAAATACCCTTAACTGTTGGACTACACACCCCAGGATAATGAAGCCTCTTGCACCCAAATCTGTAACATTTATGGCAAAGGAAGCATTTGTGGGTGCTTCATTCTTTTGTACTGGTGGGATACCAATGAACTAGTGGACCAGGTCCACCAGCGCCTTTTCACAACTATATCACATCAGAAATGGCCTCATTATGATGAGGAAAGAAATCCCTTTGTATCAAAAATCTGAAGGTGAGTCTGTTTTCACAGGGAGCTGCATTTCCAGATCTGTTCTTCTGCAGTCCAATCAATCTTTGCCACTTGGAAAGATGGGCCGATCACATGAGTGGCAGACCTCAGCTGTCTGACCACCAGCCCAGCACATGAAAGCAGCTGAGCTACTGCCCCTGCAGTTCTACACTAGAACTTCAAGCGTACCCGACAACCCAGTGATCAGACCCTGACCCTGTCACAGTGGCCCCTCCTTTGCCGAGTGAACAGTTACAAGCTTACAAAGTACAACTTCTGAAGAAAACCAAAGACTATTTGTAATCCCAGCGCTTACCTAGAAGAGCCTTTCAGTGATACCTGACCAGCACCCTGGCTGCTGAGTGACTACTCACCCCCACTACTCTCTGATGAGATCTAACTCAGGTACAGTGGGAAACCACTGACCTCAGTGACACTGGTACTTTGACAGGAGCCCAGAAAACCTGGAGTTTGCAACAAGCAACAAATGTAGAACTCTCTGTATAATATGGGCAGCTGACCAAGACATGTTTTGGAAGCCAACACTTCGGAAAAATGCTCAGCTTGACAAAATACCTGTCACATGTAGTAACATTTTTTGTGAAGTCAGTGATGACATGTCGATACATCTGTTTCTTACCACCCTAGGACTCAAAAGCTTCAATACATTAAGTCTGGAAAAACCTGTCACTGGATGTTACAGTTTACTTATTAAATATTTGTGGTAAGACGAGTGGCAGTCATTTCGTTTAGATATCTACATGTTTCGAATTTTGCCTTGCAATGTGGTTACTTAGAGGTTGTCTCCTTTAGTTGGGACTGACAATCACCTGAGGCACCTGAGCGTATATTCTTCTCTGTGCGAACCTAGAATCCATTTTATTGTCCTGCCAAATCTGAAAAATAATTAAATTTCCTTCTCATTAAGACACACCAGAGATCTGATTCTAGATAAAATAAGCCATCCTGATAAATGTTCCTGATAGGAGGCAATTTATTACAGAAATGTATTCTTACATCATGGGCTCCATAATCTTCACAGCATTTGGATCCCATCAAATACATCTCCAGCACAAGGAAGGCTGCTTGAACAGGGCCAATCTAATTTCTCAGTGTTCCTGCAGCAACAGTTCCATTCTCACTCACAAACTTTAGGCCAGTTTTGCATTAATCTCTTCTTAAAAAAGAAGACTTAATTTGACTACAGGTAATACATGCGAGGATGCAGAGAGCATTAATCCCTATGCATGCCTTCTAAAACAAAAAATACTCAAAATTCTAACACTACAATGCAAAAAAAAGTAAGCATAGTAGGATAAATGGTGCTTATCAGTTTAATTTTATTCACTTGGTATTTTCCACAGTAGCAATGTGCTTTGCAAGTGAAGGGGTTTCCATTTACTGACCTTGACATTCATCAAGACCATACTGTGATTTATATTGTGAATTCCAAGCCTTTATCAGATCTTATAAATATATGTAAAATACATAAAACAATTATCCTAGTGTAAAATTGAATTTTATCTCTCTGTAACCAGCTTTTGTCTATGCTACATATTTCTATGTTTGAATACAATTCAAAATTAATAACAGGTATAATTTATTTTCTGACTTTTCATTATCTTGACATTTTAACAATCTTATTTTTTATATACTCAGGGTTTAATTTTATCTAGGGCTTCAACCCCACAGTTTCTTTTTTGATGCATACAATGTGCATTTCACCATACCCGTTCAAGGAATAAGCCTGCTAAAAGAATGTATTGGCCATGTAGAAGACCAAAATACAATATAAAGACATAATAGGACTTCATAACAAAGAAAACCACCAGATTAGGAGAGAAAAGGCAGAATTGCAAGTAAGTGACAAGGGGGAAAAAAAAGAAATCAGAAGAAATCACAAGTTACACTGAGATACTAGTTCTGAAGTTGGTGGTTCTGGAAAATTATTAATTAGATTTTTGTTTATTTTTTTAATTTATTTTAATAGCTGAAAAAGCAGGGAAGCAAAAGTATCCTGACAGCCGGTAGCCCCCCGGTACCGGCTTGGGACATCACTAAAGGGCAGCCACAACTTTATACTGAATACTATAGTTTTAGCAATTCAATATAGAGATTGGTCTAACCTGGACATCAGTGGTTCATGAAAAATCACTTTTTCATGAAAAGTGAGCAATTTTTGGGCTCAGATATAAATTATACAAATGTACCAACCTAATTGTTTACTTTCTTTTCTTAGTGCAATTAATTAACATCACTTCAACTAACCATCCCTAGTGTTTTACTACTTCAGACATATGTACATCAATTTCAAAGTCAACTTTGTCTCAAATCAACATCTCACTACTGAATCAACTATACTTTGCACACAAGGGCTACAGTTTACACAGAAACTTTATTTTAAGCAACACAAAAGGCTGAGAATTATAGAAGGTCAGGGAAGGAAAAGACACAAGAAAAAATTAATTTCTCCAAGGTAGCAGATATGCAACAAAAGCAAGGAGCTGAATTCAGCTATGCTACTCATACACAAACATACACAGTACATTATGAAAAAAAACAAATAAATGAATAAATATGAAGAATGGCACAGCGATATGGTCTGACAGCAAAACTGCCACCTTCCATACAGGGTCGAAAGTCCACGACCACAGCCACTCTGCACAAAGCCAGACTGGCCACATCAGTGCTGCGTGCACACCAGCAGTTGGATTCCTTCACGTCTGCAGCAAAAGAAGCTGCTCACTAGGCCTTTGTGATTAGAGGAAGAATGTCATAACCATGGTGGTCCAGACTGCTATGAGTAAAAACAACACATCCCAAAATGAGTGGCCCTTGGTTTGAAGTGGCGATGTTCAGGATGAGGCATGTTTGGGAAGCAGCCCCTCGAATACCTTGTGATAAACGCATGTGGAGAAAATAACACGAAAGAACACTGTAGTCAACTGAATAAAAGGTTAAAGAAAATAAACAATATTTTTGCAGCTTAGCATTTATTTGTGAACAGCTGGTGCTACTCTATGCTTGACAGAAAAGCTATGAAGCTTTGGGGAGCTTGACAAGACAATCTACGGGCTTGAATGAAATGTTCAGCTTAAGGAATCAGAATAAATCTGATGACTGATGTGCTACCGAACGTGACAGACTGTCAGCTGTTTTAAACAGGATCTCTGTAGGACATACTGAAAGCCATTTTTTTTCCATTACCTTAAACATACTAAGATTTTTTCCAATGAATTCTGCCTAATCTATTAAGATAAAATATATTCTCAAACTTGCCCTTTCAATAAAATAATGAAATAACCATTTGGCTTACTCGCATAATTAATTCATGCTGACACTGTACTTCTGTGATTAACTTACATCCGGTCCACAAAATACAATAAAAACTATTGCTCTTGCTCCCCAAATTAACTATAAAATTAATGAGCAATAAGTGACTAAAGCAGCCTAAGTCCTATTCTTATAGAGAGCTTCATATAGAGATCTATCATATTGTTTATCTGTTATCACAGCAATTAAATGCATTCTTAAGTGAATCAGGAAAATATTCTAGTAGTATCTTTTTCCATATTTGGTGCAGATTTGATAAAAAAATAGGTATAGGCATTCTCCAATAGATTTTTTTAAATCAAGAAAAACTGATTAACAGAAGTCCTACAGTGAAATGATAGTGTATCAGATAACTGGGATAGATTAAAAAACACAAACTCTAATTTTAATCTAGCCAAATCCTAAAATATAGTTAAAAATTCTAATGTACACAAAAAAACCCCACTTGAATAAGACAAAAATCTTTGGAAGGCAATTTATGATATTTTAAAAATCACAGAATGGTTTGGATTGGAAGGGACCTTAAAGATAACCTAGTTCCAGCTCCCTCCAGCAAGGGCAGGGACACCTCCCAGTAGGCCAGGTTGCTCAAAGCCCCATCCAACCCAGTCTTGAACACTGCCAATGATGGGGCATCCATAATTCCTCTAGGCAACCTGTTACAGTGTCTCACCACCCTCACACGAAATAATTTCTTCCTAATATCTCATCTAAATCTACCCTCTTTCAGTTTGAAACCGTTACCCATCATCCCTTAACTATGCGCCCTTGTAAAAAGCTCCTCCCCAGCTTTCCTTTAGGTCCCCTTCAGGTACTGGAAGGCTGCTACGAACTCTCCCTGGAGCCTTCTCTTCTTCATGCTACGAAAGTAAGCACCAAAACCTTTGGCAAGATCTAGGCTCAAGTGGGAATATGCTTCCTCTATCAGACTGTAAGTAGTTCCTGCAGAAATTACTGAGGTGCTTTGCCATTTCCTTATCCTAGACCTAACTACTCAAAACTGTGCTACAAACAAAAAAAAATAAGGAAAAAGGAATTTTGTGACATTCATGTGACTTAGATATTAGGGAATGGGCAAAATTGCTCATTAGTGGATTAGAAACAGCAATGTCCATTTGAACCACCCCACATTTACAAAGCTGAACAGGGAAGCACACTTCTGAGCTTATATAATGTGCTTCCAAAGGGGAATAATAATCAAACCACCACCAAAGTCATTCAACTTTCAGAAAAGGCTACATGTCACAGATACACACCTTTTAAGAAATTTTAACTAATTTTAATAACCATTTTAACTAATGGGTGAATTTTTCTCTTCGTTGGTTGATTTGTGCTCAACTAAAATTTCATACCACACATTTCTACAAAAAAACCCAGTCCATATTGTTTACCTCAAAAATATCAGTATTAAACCAATTTACCTCGCTAGTTCCCCTCACTGCTATTAAGAGTGCCACAATTAACAGTAATTATACCAGCAGAAAACCTGTTTCTAGGCATGGGCCAGGCTGCAAGTTCATAACCCCTGTATGTTTATGCCAGAACAGAGAATTAGCATTTTGAAAGATGCTTTCCATTGAAGCTAGTGAGCTTACATGTCTGAATGAACATTAAACTCAGAATATAAAGCTTTGCCCAGTCCTGCTACTAAGATGCAAATTTAAGACATAAAAAGCTCAAGGACCTCAGTCAACACAGTTTCACATGTCAGACATCAGTTGTCAAGGTGTCCTGTTTCTCCCCCATCTGCACTCAGAAACCACTCAGATTTCAGAAGACCAACAGATCTTTTTTAAACCAGTTGCTGTGTTATAGCTGCTTAATAACACAAGCTTCTACACAACCTGGTGATTAGTTGCGTTTTGCAGGAGTTCTTTAAATGGTTCAGTTCCCATAATCTCCTCCCTCAATGCAACCTGGTAACAAAAAAACTATAGCAGTGATGAAATCTCATGCTATGGACAATGATCAATATGTCTTTGAGGTATGCTATACTGTCAAGAGAAAAACCTATTCTGCTTATACCACAATTAAAAAGTAATCTGCCTCAGTTATCACCTGAGATGTTTTGGATCAACAGAAACGGAACCAGAGCTCAGAAGCTCTGATTGTTCCCAAAGCTTTTCACAGTCACTAGCTCTAAGTTTCTATCATCTTCCCTGGGTCAAAACAGCAGACCTTACTACAACCTCTGCTATTCAACACATGTTGTACTTCCCTGGTAAATGCTTCAGGCACTACATAAAACCTCTCAAAAGAACCAGGTGCTGATACAGAAGGAATGTTGAACACACACAGAGGTGGTCTCCACTTTCTTCAGGGCAACTGCCAAATTCAATCGATGCATCAAGCACAGAAAAACATTTGTAATCAGTCACCTTTTCATTATGTTCTCCATGCAGTGGCAGGTGCAAGTCTTGATGTTTCTGTGTTTCATTTTTAAAATACATTTTAAGGCCAAGTTTAATGAAAGCTTGTCTTTTTTTCTCACCTTTTAATGACCAGTTAACACATCCTGTTTATTTTACCGCTCATTTCATGTTTCATAGAAGATTATTAAGCTCCTCCTTTGCTTCAAAGGGCAAACATACACTGGAATGTCATTTTCGGGGTGTTTTATCTTTTCAGCTCTACCCTGTATTTCAATGAAAGCTTTACTGTCAAACTTCTCTGGAGAAAAGGATGCTTTTTCAAGAATTGTTCCTTTCACAAGAAAATGAGCTAAAACTTTGTAACCAGTCCCTGAAAGGGGGAAAAACCTTATATTATAAAAACTAAAGTAAAATATTTATATTCTTCCATAGCTTCCTTTTTGTGCTAATATCACTGCCTCTGGTAGTAACTAAATAAAAATTCAAGGAAGACAATCACATAACCATTTTAATCATCGCTAAAAATAAAAGGGTGTGATCTTTTTCAAACCAACCAAAAATGGCTTAAGATACATTGCTAAGGCCAAATCTACATGCTGAAATTTCATGTATGTGAAAAGTTAATGTAGTGACCAACTGCTGCATAGAAGGCAAATTCCAACTTATTAAAAAAGTTTTAAAATTGACATTCAAGTAGATTATATTTACATAAATGTATACGTCCCTACATCAAACATTTGAGATGTATATCCAGCTAAGCTTCTAGCATAAATACATCCTTCTATGAATTTACAAAATACTTTTCATAACACATTCTGGAATGAGGTAGAGTATTTTTGCTATTAAAATATATGTTACTGCTTGTACTGAGTCTAGTTTGGATGGAGCTAACTTTCTTCATAATGGCCCACATGGCAGTGTGTTTTGGATTTTTGGTTAAAACAATGCTGTTAATACACCAGTGTTTTGCCTGTTGCTAATACTGCTTGCACAGAATCAAGACTTTTGTTTCCCATCAACTCTTTCACTAGAGAGAGCAACCTGGGGATGGGCAAGAACTTTGGAAAGGACAGAGCTGACTCAAATTGGCCAAAGGGATATTTCATACCATATAAGATCATGCTTAGCAATACAAACTGGGACAAAGCAAGAAGGGGGTATGCAGTTTTCAAAACAGCTGTTTCTCAGAGACTGGCTGGGCTTTATTATGCTTGTGGGTGAGAGGTGATGAGTGACTATTTGCTTAATTTGCTTTTTGTTTTGATTTTGATTTTTTGTTTTCTTTCTTCTTTTTCCTTTGCATACTAAACTGTCTTTGTCTTGAGCCCTGAGTTGTTTCAGTTTTCCACTCTTCCTACTCTCTGCCCCATCCTGCTGGGGGTGGTGAGCAATCAGCTGTGTGGGTGCTCAGCTGCTGGAAGGGGTGAGCCCACCATGTGACTGTTTTTCTTTTCTCCCTCCAAAGCACAAGGATGTTCATAGTTGTGGTTTGTGTTTGCTTTTTAAATGAACTGAAATAGTAACAAGTTGAAATACTGACTAGAGCTTCCTCTCCAAAATGCAACTGACACTTGGGTTTGGATGACTGGAAAGCTGTACTGCAGTTTGCTATGTGCCATGTTAAAGAAAATCCATAGTTTAATCTTCGCAAACCATAAGTACAAGTGAATACTTACCATTAAAACAAATATCTTCTAACTCAATAATTTATTTTTAGACAAATGCTTTCAGAATCTCACTTTTAACCCTCTTCCCCAACACCTGAACACTGACTTCATGTGCATAATGAACAGCAGGCAGAAACACATTTCCAAAGATTATTTCAGATTGCAATTTAGCTGAGTATTCATGTAATCATCAGACAAATCTGCAGCCTCTGAAAACAGCTTTCTTTTCCTTTTGGGATACAAGGTACTGTATAGGAGTGATACTGCACATAAATATTAGTCAGACCAAAACCACTGGGAACTCACACCCTTCCTATTGTTTTGAAATGTAAACATTGTCATCATTAATTTCAAATTAGAAATGCAGGGTATATGTTATACAAAATATGTACCTGCTAAAATCACAGAATAATCTTAATCTGCTGGATTTTTCAAGTATATACTTACTGGCATGAACACAACAAAATCCCCCACAGAAAGAATAAAAACTTATTACCTCTTGTTATCTCTAAAACATTATCCTCCTTTCTCCCTTTAAAGTTAAGAACTGCATCTCACTTTTTCAAATAAAATTAGCACCTTGCTATTTAGGAACTGTTCTCACACTAGACGTACTTGTCTACACACTAAACCACATCAGACAAACTTCTTTCTGAAGGAAACTTGCATGTTCACAGCTTTACAAGCAGCCGTCACAGATGTCAACAACCCAAGTCCTCGGTATCAGTTGAACTGCGTAACACAGCACTGGGCTGAGGGTGTGGACGCACACTGTGCAAAACAGGGAACACACAAGATTAGCTACTGCTGATTTTGAATTACTGAACTGCACCATTCAAAGAATTTCAATACTCAAAAACGTAGTTCCAAAAGGATCAGCAGTTAGCATTACTGAGAAACAAAAATTTAAAAACCCCAAACCTTAAATTTTAAAAGCAAATTCTTCTGCTTTATAAGTTTCTTAAGAGCTTCCCATGAGCCCTATTTCTGATGGTCTCAACCAAGATGTACCTAACAACAAGCAGTTGACTCAGAAATTAACTGAAAAGGTAAAAAGCATGACACACCAGACAAGCTCTCATGCTTGCAGCACTCTAGAACAGATACAGGTATTTCACCCAATCACCTGCCCTCTGTGAACACCACAAAACTGTCCTTAAGCATCTTAGCACATGGTCATTGCCTTGACTTGCACAGCTAATATGAAGATTTAATTTTAAATCCATGATCGTTTAATACATATGAATAAAACATATTACAGAATCATGCTCTAGAAGCCTCTCCTGCCTGGTTCTCCGGGTAGAGAGGCTGCAGGTACTCACCAGCCTGTTCAGGGCTGGCTGTTGCTACAGGGCTCCATCTACCTACCGACTTGCGATCCTGCACACCCGCGGGAGGAGAAGGTGGGAACAAAAATTTAAATCTCAACAGCTATTTCACATCTCCATTCGTAATGAGATCGGGGTATTCAGAAAACACTACTGCTTCAGAAGAAAACAGTCAACCAAATCCATGCACTCACAAATGCTAGGTGGAAAGAGCTGTACACACATGAAAGCTTCTATTTTCCTTTAATATTTTTAAAATGTGTCTCAAAAACTCTTCAAAAGAACCACCGTTTTCTACAAGAAGCAACATATGACTATGCCCTTCCAATACAGATATAAAGCTTATTGTTCCTTCTTAAAGCAAGCAAACACAGATAACTCAGGAAAACTACAGAAAATTAATTGTGTATATATCTGCACAATGTTAAGGCATTAAAGGTGCCTCCAGTAGGAGACTGCTATCAGCTTCTACCAAGGGTATTTCCACACTATAGCAACTACAGCTCATGCAGCTATATTATGTCTAACTTTAAACATTAATTTGGCTACTGCTGCCATATGCATCATTTCTCAAATTGAGCCTGACTTAGCCTTCAACTTATGTTTGGTAGTGAAAAAGAGCAGTATCTTTTCCTCCCTAGGAGGAAGCCTGTTGGGCTCAGGCTGTAGAAGAGAAGATGGAACAGAAATCAGCAGCATTAGTACCACTTCCAGGCAGCAGTTCAGGGGGTTACCTGAGCTTGTTTTGAACAAGCTTTCTGTGGTAACTACGGAGCAAAAGCTGAGGAATTAGACAGCATCTGCCCAAATCCTGATCACATCTAAATGGTAAGTGCCAAAATACGGCTGACCAGTCAACCCAATTCTGTTCTCCAAGGCATGGCTAGAAAGATCAGGTGCTAACTTAAGATATGGTGCAAGGTAAGAGACAGTGCAGGTATTAAAAAAAGTCAGGTGCACAACTCCTCCTCACCTCTTTTCTTTAAACACCCTGTGCCACACTCAACACCAAGTTGAAGGCAGCTAAGTTGGACTCAGCACTGTCAGAGGTACAAAAGCAATGGGGTCAAGGTAAGGAAATCACGGAAATACCCACATCTCTCACACTGCACCTATACACGGGAAAATACGAGGATAATTTAGTCAGGAACACCTGGAAACAGCAAGAAAGAAGGAAAAGAATAAGGAGGAATAAAACCCAGGTACTATGGGATATCCTATAAGGCAGGGAGAACTGATGACAGCAGGGAATTCATGCAGTTCCTCCTGGGGCTCAGTTTTCCCAATTTAGCTTGTCTCCCTAAAATGGTAATTGAAAAGACTAATGGACAAAATATCTTACAATGAATTTGCCTAACACCACAAATTCAGAACAGAATGCCTTTTTTTGTTGGTTTTTTTTAATTTTAAGGAAAAACAAAACTTAAACTTTTAAGGTGGCTTTTCACTTGCTAAATTCAAATTTTACCAAAAATGCCTCTTAAAATACAACTGAGCAGAACTCTTGGGTTGCTGATGTCTCTTTAAGGAACAATGACATCAATGCAGGCTACACTTGAGAAGGATATAGGTGTGGAACTACATCCTTTTTCATCCTACATAGTCAGGTGCAAAGAGAAAAGTTTAACTTCAAGATTCCTGTGGTCTAATGAAAATAAATACCATTACAAACAGATCCAAGAATACAGACTTATTAAATACTGTTTGTTTTTCTTCAGATATAGAACATGGGTACTGAGATATTTAACTACTTCGAGTCTAATTTTTATTCTGCCTTAAACTGTTTATGCTGTCAGCAAGCTCATGGTATCCTGACAACCAGCAGAGGAAAAAAAAGGGAAAAAAGTTAACTAGTATATGTGAAAACAGATTTAAGTTGAAAGATGAGTATTTGATTGTCTTTCTTTGGTTACACTGAGCAACTGAACGTCTATGACACTGCGTGTATCGCTCATCTAGTAATATTTATAATAAAGAAATTCAAAGTCAGAACACATTTTAGTAGTTCTACAAAAAGAGCTAAAAAACATTCAACAAATCTTAAAATTGTGGTGGATGTTCCACTACAATTTTCCTCATTACAAGGAAGGTACCAAGGAGCAAACTGGTCAGACAGCGCTTTTGTAAAACTTCAGACAAGGAAAACCACATCCTAATACTCTGCTGTAACAGAAAATAGAAAAAAAAAAATGTGTCTGTGCACACATGCAATGCACACTACAGAAAAACATGATGAAAAATACTGCTTTGTTTTTCATGCTTGTATCTAAACACTGACATAACCAAGTTAACACATTCTTACCTACTGAGCACCTGTTGTTGAAAAATCCTCCAGAACTTGCAAATTTATGTACTTGAATGTGAACCACAAGAACAACACACTGAGAAACAGAATCTTAAAGCAAGTCCAATTGTAAATCAAATAAATTTGACATGAGGAAATTAAATGGTGCCTTTATAAAAGTGTTACTAATAATTTAATTATATCAATACTAGCAATTTTATTATAGGGCAGGTATAATTCTGGCAACTACAAGAAGCATAAATTACAATATCCAGGACACTGTATTAGCTATGTATCATCTTCACATTTCAGCATCTAATCTCTCTCAAACAGGTCAAGGTGTTTTTAAATAAATATATAACCATGTACCATACCATTATTGAGAGAAATGAATACTTAAAAAAGAACACACTTATTTTATGTAACTTCTTTCAATAGCATTGAAGTGTCCTAGAATAACTTTCTAATTATGTTCAGTTAAGTATTCTCAGTTCTCTAATAATGCTCAGCTACAAGCAGAGTTTTTTTTATTGGTAACTAGGCTTATCAGTCAATTAAGCTTCTAAAATGAATTTAAATTTATAATACATAGGAGAAAACCCAGAACAAAAACAGAGTACAAACTGATCTTTTTTTTTCCTAAGAGGTAAAATATGTAAGCATTAAGAATGGTTCTACTTCTTCTAATGACAATTTCTAGTTCTGTCTGACCAAGTCTAATTCATACACATACACCCCATCATGAGGGAACTCTTCAGCACTAAATACTCTCTTTAGAAGTGGACATTTTTACTTTTAAGCTGAAGTACAAGTCAACATAAATTACTAGAATCGTACATTTTAAAAACACTGTTAAAAATTCAGTCTTTTTGCTTCAAGCACAGTAATCTTTGTTCATGTTAAATTCTCTCACAGCAAAGCATCACACAGTATTTTCAGAACAGGTTCGATTCAGACATAACCCTGCTCTCATTCCACAAATCCTGATGGGAACTGCCTGTCCCTCCCTCCCGAGAGCTAATCAATAATCAAGCATTTTAATCCTTCTTTGTCCTAATACTACATTACTGAAGCAGATTAGATTTTCTAATTTATTTCACACTTAACATTTAAATTAGTGTATAGCTAGCTGGAATATTACTACTTAAATCAACATATAACTTAAAGATAAAATTCTGTCTTCACAGATTTACATAAAAGGACAGAAAGGATAACATTTGTCTACCAGCACATTACGGGGATCTCCTCAGCTCAATTTACTATGGATTTCATGGTGCAAAAATTAATACCCTCCAGGAGCTCAACTCATTACCAATTATTTCTTCCAAACCTGCAGTGTAATCCCATACTGCTGTGACTGATGGAAGTTGTGCTGTTCACTTAAAGCAAAGTTCAATCTCCTCATTGATTTGCTACTCTGGCAAGTGATACTGAGCAAAATGTTACCAGAGATGTTATCTTGGCTTCTTTCTAATATGAAAAGATACTATGAATCAGTCTCATATATTTTATTCTCTGCTAAAAGTAAGAGCAACATATTGATAATTTTAACTACACATAAAGTCACCAACAAAATTATATGCCTTTTTCAATGTTGATTTCTAGAATACATTTTAGTAACAAAAATGACACACAGCCTGTAGTCTGCTCACAGACCCTACTCAGCCATTCATTGCCTTCCCTACTCCAGAGCCCATAGCAGCATCCCAGCAAGTCATCAAAAGAAAAGCTGTACGCATATTCTGGTGGTGAACATGAAGTTGACCATAGGCCACAGGTGCCACATCTCTAGTTTTCAAAATAAAAACTGCTTTCAAATTAATTAACTGAACCACTGAGTTTTAAATCCTCTGTAATAATGGAATAAATCTGACAATGTCTTTTACAAGGCTCAGCCAAGTGTAATGGTGCGTAGTAAATACAACAGGCTGTTTTCATGTGTAGTTGACCTTCAGTGGAACACAGAGGAAACCCATAAACAACAAATACTGCATTATGATAGCTATCCACTTGCGTGTGATTTAAGTGATCATGGCTCTGTTACCTGTACTTGGGACAGATAAGCATGTACCGTGGCTCATGAGGCAAGCAGGGAGCACAACAACCATCCTATGACTTAAAAAATGGGTGGCTCAAAGCAGCAGAGCAAATGAGCATACACATTGTTCTTTCACAGCTGTATCTGCTTTGCAAATTAGGGTTCAATCCTGTTGCTATTACCTCTTCAAAGCAATTTTTCTTTAAAAAGGCAAAAGCCAGCAGGAATATCTGCCAGTTGTAGTATTACCCTGTAGTTACATCTGTTGATAGACTGCAGCCCAGTAATCTTGGTTGGTTGTTTTAAAACTAAGTTTCAAAACATACTTTGCCCATATAGGGTAATGTGTAAAAGTAAAAAGCCTCTGCATATATTTGGGAGTTCTGCAAAAAAGTGAACATCAAGTCAGATCACAGTTTAAAAACATTTAATTACCTCCATGCTGCCATTAACATGCAGCATCTACTATGGAGTATGTTTGACAGCCTAGAAGCTTTAAAAGGAAGAAGTAAAAATATTAATTAGAACTTCTCTCAGGTTCATGGGACTGATTTTACACAAAACCATGATCAATAGGCAGGACTCTCTCCCCTTTCACTTTCAGCTCACACATACGTTCTTGCCTTCAATTCTAGTGAATAATTTAATGATTCTTTCCACAGAGAATTACCAAATCCATATCTTCCCTCCTCCCCTAATCCCTTTCAGCAAGCTCTGGAAACTTCCTTAGATTTTTAATAAAATAGGCACCTTTAAAAACTCCGCAAACTGCAAAAAGCTAAAACTGTACCAAGGAGCATCAGCACCTTACTCCTATTTCTGCCAGTAACACAATACATGGGTTTACCTCACTGCAAGAGAAATAGTAACCCTGACAAATGTTTTGTTTCTTAGTGGTCAAGACAAGAGAGTAACACCACAACAGTGCATTTGGAATTTAGTATTATCTAAAATGACTTCTAACAAGCACGGAGAGAGTATAACAGAACACAAAGAAGAAAAGTAACATTTCCATCTCCAAAAGGGGCAAACTAATAATTGAAAAGGAAATGAAATTAATCCAGGAACAAACCAAACAAACAAAAGGCAAGAAGTTTAATCAGTTATGTGAAAACTGGGGAACAGATTTTAAAACTTCATTTGCTACCCACTACTATTGGAGAGAGTAGTCCCCATTAAAAATTATGAGAAGCAGGCTCTAAAGAACTTGCAATATCACTATATTAAAACCTGTTATCATTACAAAAGAGTATATACAAACACCTACAATGAGGAACCATTTACTAAATCTAAGACAGTACATAATCTTCCTGACTACACGATCTACTAGTTTGATTTGAGCCTTTTCAGTTTAGGTATAGAAGAAAACTAGACAAAAGATCTGATAGAATCATAGACTGCCAGGTTGGAAGGGACCACAAGAATCATCTGGTCCAACCTTTTTAGTTAATACTACAGTTTAAATGAGATGACTCAGCACTCTGTCAAACTGAGTCTTGTGAATACTGGTGGAGAAATGGCCAGGAGGGAAAAGGAATATTCTGCTATCATATGTCCTCTTCACAGACAAATTCCCCAAGTCCTAGAGAGCTGCAATCTCCCTGATAATGCTGTCGCTCCCAGTGATCAGATGCAGCATTGACTGCATAGCTTCACAACTCAAACTCCTTCCCCCAAAACATGCATCAGCAGCTGTCCCTACTTTCTAAAATCCTGTGCATAATTTTACCTGAGTCCCTTCCTTCACTTTCCATACTGCAATGACAACTGCAGAAACTTCTCCTCAGCTGGACAAACAAATCCAGTTTATTGCTTTCAAGAGCCTGAAATCAGTGCTGATCCCTGTATCGGTGCTGGGCAGAAGAGCTCAAAGCAGTGATGCCGATGATACCTCACTGGTGCATCCTAATACAGCTGAAGGACCTTGTCATGAATGACGACATTTCGCATACTTTAAAGCAAAGCAAAACAGAAACAGAACTACCTCGCAACAGACCATGTTTACTTTAACTGCTGATTTACATTTAATTCCTGTTAAACCTCATAAGATCTTAAAGTTTTTACCATAATATATTTAAATAAGCAAAAAATTGGAAAGAAGTGTTTTCAGGTTGAACTAAAGTTGCATATTCCCAGAGCAAAACTGGCCAATAGATGCTTAAGGTACAAAAAAATAAACATCAATCACATCATTGTGTTTCCTTTGGACCCAGAAGTCCCACAAACTCCATAATCTGCAGCTCCAAGACCTGTCAGAAAGCACACTTTTCTGGTTAACTGATTTTTCTTCTACTACTAAAGCACAGCAACTTAAGACTTCTAACAGAAGTCAGAACTTCCACTGTGCCACTGCAGGGCACTTTGAATTCCCAAACTTGGGGTCAGCAAACTCCTGAAGCATTCAGCTCCATCCACCTCAACCCCTGAAGCTGTACCTAGACCCAGTTGTAGTTGTTCCCAGGGCAAACATGGCAGGGTGTGTGGTCTGTGATACAACAGGCCTCTGTGTACACATACTGAACGTTTTTCCTCCCAGCTGTTCACACTGAGAAGCCAGTTTTTTTCCTCAAATGAAACAGACCTTCACAACACCATCAGGAAACCGGATAAGTAGGAAACTTACTTAAATGTGAAGCTGAGGTGTACAATATATTGGGACTTCCTAAGGAGAATTTTTGACAGTCGTATATGTGGAAGAAAAAAAAAAAAAAAAAGAAATGACAGCTTGCAAACTTTATTTTGAGTTCCTGGTGCGTTCTTTCTTTCTTTCTTTTTTTTTTCCTTCAATATATCATTAATCTCAGTACTTTCCATAGGCTGTTCTCACTGGACACTAAAGATCCAGCACCGATCCCCTGAATTCGTTCGGGACAGGTTTTGCTCCTGGCTCTCCAAGCCACCTTCCCCGCGCTGCCCGCCCTCCCGGGAGGCGGCAGCCTCTCCGACCCTCCCCTCCCCGCTGAGCTGACAGCATCGGAAACTCCAACACGCGCATCTCTGCACGGGAAACTTGCTTCCCCGTCTCTCCAGCTGTAAAGCGGGCGAGAGAAGTAACGCTGATCCGGTCAAAGGGCTGCGCCGGGGGCTGCCACGACCCGCGCAGCCGGTAAGCGGAGCAAGGCCCCAGCGGCAGGGGAAGCAAGGAGGCCGGGCAGGGCCGCCCGCCGGCCGGGAAGGGGGTGAGGGCAGAGCAGCCCCTGCCAAGGCCGCCGCCCAGCCCCGCGCAGGGCGCTGCGCACACTCCAACCCGCGATCCTCGGGACAGCCGCGGCCTCGCCGGGCCACGGCCTCGCCGGGGGCAGCGCCGCTGCCGCCAGCCCGTTACCTGCGCGCTCCTCCCCCGCCGCCGCTGCCGCCGCCTTCACAACAAAGCCCGCGAGCGGGCGGACCCGAGAGCGCGCAGGGGCGGGGCCCGTGGGCGGCAGCGCCCCCCTGCGGGCGGGAGAGGCGGCGCACGGCGGCAGCCGCGGTGGGACCCGGGGACACGCAGGAGCCGAGGGGTCCGGCCCCTGGCACGGGTTGATGGCAGCGGCGTCTGCCCTGCCCGCGTCTCGCCCGCAGGGGAGGAGTTGTTTCCTCGTCGGGGGGCCAGCACTGGAGTGCTGCGCAGGCTGGCCAGGAACTGCATTCCCTGCTAAGGGATACGGTAATCACGAATGGAGGGAAAAACCCTGCCAGGGCCATGACGGAGAATGTAGTGGCACACGTATGCCAGATGAAAATGGGATTAAGCCTTGGAAATGCTTTATGAAATCGGCAGTGGGAAGGTCGCCCTTTGCAGGGGACTAGTGAGGGGTGGACGATGTGTACAGGAGATGTGTCCTCCATAAAAGAGGCTTTCAGCGGGAGACTGTGTCGAGGTGACAGATTTGGGGTTTGAATACTGTGAAACAAACTTAATCATTTCCTAACAAAGCAGAGTTTATTATTTTAAGGAGCATGTGTTATACTCTTCTGTAAACATCTCTCTGTACATATCTCTGCATGCGCTCTGGACATTATTTTTCAACTTTTCGTTGCAGTGACAGCTTCTGAACAAAACAAAATCCAGCCAACCAGTTTCTGCATGTTCTGATGAACTCCAAATTCTCCATACTGTTGAACTGCTGCAGCATGTTCCCATTAATACTCGATTTGCTATTTGTATCAAAGGGACATTGCACAGGCAGACCTACATCTCTGGAACAAAAAAGTTGTGATGCTTAAGCATCTGCTTTTTGATGATACAGAACACTGGAGATTTGATGATCCTGCAATACTTATT
This sequence comes from Apus apus, assembly GCF_020740795.1. Classification (NCBI taxonomy): domain Eukaryota; kingdom Metazoa; phylum Chordata; class Aves; order Apodiformes; family Apodidae; genus Apus; species Apus apus. The sequence continues at coordinate 40,597,931 of NC_067286.1, read as the reverse complement.
GAGCAGCAGTCTCAAAGAGCCAAACCAAGGGATCCAGTGCAAATGTTAATGAAACATTGAAGTTGAAATTTTAATTACTTAAAGGTCAGCACATTCTAAGTTTATTAATTTATGGGAGTTACTCTGTATTCCCACAGCCATCCCTACCCTGCTTTTACATAGGTCAAAGAATTCAAGTGACTGTTTATTTGCTGATGCATGTGAGTTATATAACTGAATTTTATAGCTAAATCTTATTCCTCTTTGCAATAGCGAATATTATTCCTTTTTAGCACTTTATTAACACTTCATGTATTTTCTAGGTTCCCACACTTTCCAGTAGCAATAAAAACATTGTATTTCTCTAATTTTTAATTCTAAATTACAAAGGCTGCATTTCTTTTCAAAATTGCAACCTCTATTCAGTTAGCAACAAATGTTGCTAAACTATCCCAAAACAATCACAGATACATAGATATGTACACTAAAACACCAAAACAGTATTATGACTTCATGAAAAGAGTTTTCCAAACACACCTATAAAGTTTTGGCTTCCAAAAACTATGATGCCTTCAATCACTTCTCAAAACAAGAAAATGTGTTAGGAAAGGTTTGACAAATTCTTCCCAGGAAAGCCTGTGAGGGGTCTGAAAACACCAGTTTCAGAACCTGATGCACAAAAGCCACTTGTAAGCTGATGAATTCTCAAAATGCAGCTCAGGTAAAAATAATTTGGCTTCTGTTGGTAGAAAAAAAGGGGATTTCCCAGTGAATAAGGTGGACAGTTAAGTGAGATTAATTTTGTTTCAAATAGGCTTTAATTATTTTGCTTAATTTATTTCCAGATTCCCTTCCTCAGTCTAAGGGAGAGCTTAGCAACCTTTTTATTTTCATCCGTCCGATCTGTAGAGCTGTGATCTGAGCACTTGCTCCTTTATAGCACTATCTGAAACATACTGTCTCCGACTGCACTGCTTTCTACCTCTGTGAAAGAAATAATAACATTTTAATCCTGATCCAAAATGTATTTTGTCTTTTGTTTAAATATATTTTTCTCATACTCTTTGATTATGTGAATTCTGTCAATTGGAATGCTGGAACAGTATTTTTTTCCTGTCAATCAACTTCAGATATTTCCCTCTTTACTTTTATAGTATTTAAAGTATGCCTTTCTTCACAATGGACTTTTTCCTCTACTTGTTCTGGTTTCCTTGTGGGAAAGATATGGTATTATTATAACAAAGGCAGATTTCTCTTCTACCTTAAAGGTACCTTTCCAGAACTGGAGGTCAAGGAAAACCACCATGTATTCTCTTCAACTCTGCTATGCTACATATATTCCTAGAGTCAGAGTAACGAAATCCCGATTTTAGGATAATGCCTCTGGTGTGCCTAGGGTTCACTGTGCCTTAGATTTTACCTTAAATTGACTACCTCAAAGGCTTTAAATGAACATCTGGAAGCACCTCTCTTGCTAAACTAAAAAGTATATAGACAGCAGACTGCAGTTAAATACTATCTCAGACATGGAAAAATGCGCATAAATACATTGTTCAGACATAACTATGAACATAATATGTTCAGATCTAACTTAGTATGTTTCTTAAGGAATACAGAAAGAACTAGGTACCAATACTTGCCTTTGGTAACTGTACTGAAGGAATATGTAAATGCACCTAGTTACAAATTACCTATGCTTTGAGTTTACCACAAGCTGATGCCATTGTAATGCAACAGCAATCTGTCTTTTTTCTTCAGGGGAGAGAAGTTAAAAAATAAGGATGGAAAAACTACCTTTCTTTTCCTTCTATTTTGAAGATGTGCCAGGAAATCTAGCCTCCTAGTTCTGTTTGAAGATCACATGAAGGACTGCTGATTAAAAATTAATATTCTTGTATGTGTTAACATAGTAGGGCTGTTGGCAAGAAAGAAAGGAAAAAAAAATAATCCCAAATTATCCACTATTGGTTAAACAGTCTAGAACCTTATTCAAGAGCCATTTCCTTGAATCCCTCATCTTAATTCCAATAAATGTGCCCTTGATAGCACCCATAGCTATTTTCTCCCTCAAACAAATGTAATTGAGCTTGTATGTACCCCTAATTGTTAGAAAAGAAGCAAAGGTTGAGCTCTGAGTAGACAAGCCTTCCCTTGGAGTAAGAAAAATGGATAGTACTGGAGGCTGTGGGCTACATGCAAAAGGAGGAAACTGAGAAGAGAAAGAGGAACCACAGTGCTATTCCAAGTTAGGGGGAAGAGAAGTAGAGACAAAAAAAAAACTTCACAGCGAGATGGTGGTACCCTAGGGGTTTGACTAGTAGAACAGGGCTACTGATACAGCCGGGAAAGTAAACCACCACCTGTAATGGGACCATGAGCCGAACTTTTGCAGACTCCAAATCCATAGTAACAGGTATTCAGTTGTGTTCAAGGTGTAGTTTATTAACCTGACTGCCACTTCAAATCTGGCTCTAAGTCAAAAAGACTGCGTGTGTACTAGTGAAAAGAAAGGGTCTTTGCCCTGGAATAGATGTCCTTGTGTGTCGTGTATCCATATGGCTAAATTGTCTAACCCTTCAATGGTGGCACCTCTGGAAATGAGCCCATGCTGCTCCCACGTTGTACCCTGGCATTGTCTGGAAAAGCACGGTTTTGCTTGCCTTAGCAAAAACAATGTTGGGGACTGTCAGCAATGGGACTGTGTCCTAGCATGCAAACCTTGGCACTGTTTCATTTACTAAGCTGGTCCACATAACACATGCAATAGTAGTTCTCCAAGTGAAAAAATACCTGCGTCCATGGAAAATCGAAGAGCAGGAACCAAAGTCTAGAGGTTTTAAACGAAGAGTATGCTTCAGAAAGACAGCCGGTGAGCCAAACGGCACCACCAAGCCTTCCTGGAAGTGCAGCACCAGGGGCTCTGCGGGTGTTAGCCAGGTCCCAGCAGCGGTGGGGAGCAGGACTGCAAGTGTGTGCAGCATGGCACCAGCCCCGAAGCGGGGAGTGAACGGCACAAGCCGGAGGAGCCGGCAGGCCTTGCCCCATCAGCTCACTGACAGGCCGCTAAAGCCTTGCCTCCCCGCCCCAACGAGGCCATCTCAGCGCCGGCCGCCTCAGCTCTGCCCGAGAGGCTGGAAGCGATCAGAGAGCCCTTTCCCCGCCACGATCGCTAGCAGGTCCGAGCCTTCTGCCCCGCGGCTCGCCCTCTGCCCGCCAGCTACTAAAGGCCACTGCGCGGCCACATCTCCCGCCAGCGCGGGGCCCCGGCCCGCACACTCCCGCCCCGCCCGGCCTTTGCCGCGGCCCACCTCCCCTACCCACCCCCCGTCCGCAGATAACCGTGACTCCCGCCTCCCCCCCAGCTTTTCCCCACCCGCCCAGAGCGGAGTTAGCCCCGGCTGCCTCTTGCCGCCGTTGTAGAGCGGGCGAGGATGGCTCGGAAGCCAGGGGGGTTTCTTCAGGAGGCCTCTCACCAAATCGTCGCCGGGGGCTCGGCGGGTAAGTGGGCGCATTGCCCTTGGGCGGGGAGGGGCTGCCCGTCCCCACCGGCGCTCCGCCAAGCGGAGGAGAAAGCGGCTGCGCCGCGGCTCCCTCGCCATTCTCCTCAGGCGGAGCAGCGGCGCCGGGAACGGCCCCAGCTCGGCGGCGGCTCCTCCCCCGCCGGGCGGTGCGAGCGGGCCCCTGAGGCGTCCCGCCGCCCGGGGGTCCCGCGGCAGGAGCGGGGCGGCCTGGCCGCCGCGGTAGCTTCTGTGCCTGTGCTCGCCCCACTCCCGCGTCTCCCCGGGGGGTGAGGAGGAACTTCCCTGGGTCTGCGGTGTATCTCCGTTAAACACACCCTGCAGAGCCTGGGGTGATAAGGGTGGCAGGCTTGCCCCCTTCAACTGCAACAGCCACCGCAGGCCCCTGGCGAGCTGCTGTGGGGCGGCCGCTGGGTCCTTCCTCGCTTGAGCTGGACTCAGTAACTTTTAAATTGCACTTACTGCGATCCTGCGTGATCTGCTGGCGGCGCGTTGGTCCGGGACAGAAAACGGTTTTCCCCTTCCCAAACGCGTCGCTTGTGGCACTCTCCGATGCAGGGCTACAGTGGAAATGTATTGCTGTGGTTTTAAATCCTTTTAGGAATGTCGAGGTTGCTAATTGATCACATTATTGGAACTGCAAACTACAAATGTCAAACCCGTATACATCTGCTTATCAATGAAAGCATTGCTAGTACATTTCTTCAGTTTGTTTCCCCTAAAGTAGAACCAATCTCAAAACATTTATGGCAGCCTGCAGGAGGGAGTATTTACACAATATTCTGCTCTTTCAGTGGATGTATGTAAATCCTGTTAGCATTTCAACTATGTAGTGTGTTTTTAAGGGTTCTTTAGTGTCTCTTTTGGGGGTCAAAATACTGTTTGCCATGTTATGTTTTAATTGAAAGAGGAAATCTACATGGTCATAACTGCTGTGTCTTACGTAATGCTTTGGCACATGCAGAATTCTCTTGTGGGTGAGCTCTGTGTGGCCGTGACACTGCCTGCAAGCCAGTGCTCTGTTCCCTCTAATTCCCCTGCTGACCCTAAATTCACTTTTGTGCATTCCTGCCACCAGCTCACGTTTGAGTGCTTCCTTTTCATGCTGGTGACTCTGCATGTCCTTCGTTTTCCCACAGAGATGTAACAGCAGAAGTGGAGAGGTCTGCTGTCCTAGCCTTCCAGTGTATATTGTATGACTGTATTTATGTAGCTCTTCTGCAGCCTTGGAAATCCTAAAGCTTTTTTTTACATTCTGCTTTGTACCAGCCCTTCTTCCTTTAGGATGGAAAGGAAAGGTTCAATATAGCCTGTTGAAGGCCCATCATACCTGAAGCGTTACTGAGGTGTTTTGCCACCATGTTTTGCAAGATGAGTTATTTGCCCATAGCAGTGGGCCTGTGCCTTACTGATTCAGATTGATCTAATGCAGTATCTTCCCAACTTTTGGCAGTAGCCTGTTTTCTTTGCAGGCTGTCTTTGTTCATAGCAGAACAGGTAGTTTGGCTAACACATGGGAAAGAAAATTGTCATTGAGATAAAGGTAGAGCTTTACAGATGGACTAGAAATGGAAAATTATTATGTTTGAGGGTGATGTAAGGAAGAGACAACATGACAACTGCTTGCTGATCTGGTAGGCATAAATATTAAGATTAGAGAAGTCTCAGTTCAAGGAGACAACCGATCTGCTCCTGACACTTTTTTAAAAGGTATATATGGGAAGCCTATTGAATCTAGTCCAGAGGCATACTGTTAAAATAAGCTTACATCCTTTTGCGTAGTCTCCTCTCTGGCATGCAGGTTCCTTACCTCCATCACCAGCCTTCAGTCTGTACAGAAATTTCTACTAGTTGGTTTTCGGATAAATCAGGAAGGACTGTTTTCTAGATCTGAGCAACATTAAAATTGTACCAGAGGGATTCCGACAATTTGGCTTAAAGTGGGAGTTCTAAATATATCATAGAGAAATGGCTCAAACTTAAAAACTTCCTTGACCGATGCTTAAAACTCAATGGTTATTGTCTTGGTGATTTCTGGCAAAGATAGAAGATGAAGGCTGTAGCTTTTCTATCTTCATTCTAAAGGTTAAATTTCTCAGGTGTGGATGCAGCATGGAAAAGGTGGAATCAGGGAGGAAAAGATGGAGGGCATGAATTGAGAGTGTACTTAGTATTTTGCTCTAGTGAGGGATTTGGTTGTCTGAACTTATTTTTCCAGTATCACTTTAGACTACCTATATCACTATTGGCTGCCTCTGCAGAAGGACATAGGGCGTTTGTAGAGCTTTGTTGTATTTATTGGCCTCATGTGAATGTCAGAGGTACCCTAGCATGTCTTTGCTACCTGTACCACACCCTAGTGTTTAGAAGAAAACTGAAAAAAAAATACTTTGTGGTAAACTAATGTTTAGATTTTTAAGAAATTCTGATTGTTTTAACTCTTACAGTTAAGCACAAGGAATGTATGAAGCTGTTTACATAAGAAAAGTGCGGTAAGCTTTTCAAACCAATGAGAGGAGAAGTAGTGAGGTAATTAGGGAATGATCTGCACAGCTGAATAGGTGTAATTGAGGGGTCAGAAATATTGTCTGCATAAGTAAAATGAGAGGTTATTTAGCATCTGCATGTCTGATGCAAAAAGATCTGATAAGAAGGGATTCTGTTAGGTCGAGTGGAAAATGACGAGACATAAGCCTAAGCTGTAAGAACAGGAATAAGGGAATTCTTGAAGCTTTATGGAAGATGACAGGACTTGTTCATGGACTTAATAAAGACAGGGGAAGGGGAAAGAAGAAATCAAGCATGACTTTTAGTCTACAGGACTGATAAAATGGAAGATGCTGGCATGCTGAAGGAAGGAAAATTTAAAGTATTCAGTGTTGTAAAGGAAGGGATTTAAGCATAACTGACTGACCAAGTCATTTCTTAGTTAAAGATAGATTTGAGTGGCTCTCTGTTGTAATTGAACTGTAAAGCTCAAGCATGACAGAATCTCATGCCTACGTCGTGTCTGTGGCAAGGGGTGCATCTGCTTCCATGTGGCTCGTATTTTTACTTCAGATTAAATTTAAAGCTCAGCTTCCTGAGGGTGAACTCAATCTTAAAAAAGGAACCAAGTGTTAGTCTTGGCCTATGTTCTTTCTGTTAGCATTCAGATTCCTGAATGGAGGTTAATAGCATAATTGAAAATACTTGGTTTTGTTGGCTTGCCTAGGTGTATGACAATAACAGAGCAGGACTTAGATTGAAATGCAATTGAGATACTTACTTAGTATGTTTGGTCCTTTAGTGACCTGCAGCCATACCCCTTTTCTCTAGTGGTTAGTTAGTAAACTAAGGCATGTGTGGAATTTTTAGAAAAAAATTAAACAGAAAATTACTGTCTGAACTGTAAGAATCACTGTGAGAAGAACAACTTGGGAATCTCTAATTGATTTCTTTAGATTTATAACAATTCTTCAAAAGGCTCTTTGAGAAGTCCAATCAATGCAGGGTTCAAGTCACAGGAAGAATTGTTTCTCTAATTCATAAGGATCAAAAAATCCTTGGTTTGTCCTCCTGTGTGGAAAATGCAGAAATTAAAATAATAGTGTTGTGTAAAATGTAAATGAAGATTTCCCTCCGTGTAGAGAGGAATGGAGTACTGCAAAGTATGTTGTGTGATACCCGGATAGATTTGCCAAAAACCCCTTGTAACAGAGTCTTTACTCAGTTTGAATGATGCAGTGCAAAAGTCATAAGAAACAATTTCACAGACACCCCTTGGCTGAGTGAAGGAAAGTAGTTGAATAGAGTTACCCAGAAAGTTTTACGAGGCTACTACTTGGTATAGTTGTGGTTTTGTTTTTCAATAACAAAAGGCTGCAGATGGAGACTATTAGATAAACCCACAGATAACACTTAATATAATTTCATATTTAGTGTGTTTGTTCTCCTTTCTTGCTTCCATACAATTGCAAATAAATAACATATACACTTTATAACTTTTGAGGTTAAATTTTTGAAGAATTAATTTAATATATGTAATAAGTGATAAATACAAAGCTTAGATGTTTTTTAAATCTGCAGTATGTATCTGAACTGATCTTTAAGTACTTTTGTGCTGTAATTGTTTTTCCTTTCCTACTTGCATTTAATAAATGACCATGAACTATTGGCTTTCTCTTATTGCAAAGCAAATATGGGAAAGTCAGAATAAAATGAGCTTTTAAAAATTAATTATTACTTTGTAAGAATAACCAGAGCTGGTCTCTTTTCCCCATTCTTCATATTTTCATGAAACAGCAGGGTTTCTGCCTGTCTGGACCTCCTGGCTTTTTTTTTTTTTTTTTTTTTTTTTAAGAGTTGGGCTTCCAGCTGCAGTGAAATCTAATAGGATTTGCAAGTCTAATTCTCTTAAGCTTCTGTGAGAGTCCCAACCTTTTTTATTTTTTGAGGTGTTTTATTTCAGGAGTAGACAAAGTTGATTATCCTCGATAGCAGCAACCAGATCTATAAACAAGAAAGCTAGTAATCAGAGTAAAACTGTCAGATGCAAATACAGTATTAAAAACAGTACTTGGTCTTCCTTTCACCAGAGGCATTAGACAGACAGACATCACTACAAGATTACACTAGCCAGCAGACTCTGTGAAACACCTTAGGTTATTTGGTCTGTATGAGTGGGAGAGGGAGTGTGATAGATGTACAGGAAGCACTTGAAACAGCAGGAAAATTGGCTGATTCTCCCCCCTTTACCCCCTAGGTGCTTAACTTACTTGTTTTTATTATTTTGCCGTCATTTTTCTGGGAATTAAAGTAGGATGAGTGTTTTGTGTTTTCTTAGCTGCTTTTTTTCTTGCTTTTAAGCCATGCAATTGGCATTCATATGTTACTAAAATAATCACTTAATGCTGCTCAGAGGTTATTTCATCTAGCTCAGTACTTAGCTAAACCTTGTAACTATCTTTGCTTAAAACCATAATATTTTCAAATGCTTAAACATTCCTCTTTCTGAAGTCTCTTAAAGGCTGAAATATTGCCTAAGACCACAGTACATGCTCATTGTCTTCCGCTGCCTGCATTTGGGAGTTTGAATGTTAACAAAGACTGGTTGTGTTAAAAAGTTAATGTTGGGAAGCATTCAAATAGTGCTAGTTTCAAGGGAACATCCTACAAGTTAAAATATTCCAAGGGAATGCCTGTGTTCCTACCTGTGAAGCCAGTTTTCTCTGCTAGGCTGCAAAACTGGTACAGAGCTGGTGTTGGACTTAAAGCTTCAGAAGGGAGTTGCTTGATAGAACTTGAGTGAAGGGATGACCAAAAGAAGGTTAAGTGTTTGTAAGCTGAGAAAACTGATATTCTCCACATCCTCCACTGTCCTCCTAGGACTCTGGAAGACATAGGAACAGTCATTAAGACTTGGAAAGATTTCTATCTATTTCTGCTCAGCCATGCTGTGTTTTAAAAAACATGCTGAAAAAATGTGAAATACCTTTGCAAAGTCTATGCAACCTGCATTGCTTTCATCATACAGTTTGGGAAGGGAATACGGTATTCAGGCCAGCTCATTACTTCACTGGCTTTCTGGAAATAAGGAACAGCTACCAGGGAAGGTCAGAGAAAATGATGCTTGTTTTGAAGCCAGTATGGTTGAATTGCTGACTTTGGTCTCCTGGGCATCTGAATAATATAATTTTAAATTATTTTTATCCCACAAGGTTGTAACTTCATGCTACAGACCAGTTCAGTAACTATCTAGCTAGTATGAAGAATGACATGTAATGAACCAGTTGCAGTTACCTATTGAACATTCCACAGTGGAAATTAAGAGTGTCTCCCCACTTACTACAGCATTTCAAACTTCAGTTCTCTACATAACATTTTTCAGTCTCCAAGCTTTCCCTTTTTATCAGCTGATAATACTAAAGATTCACTCCTGAATATGAAAGACAAATTGGACAATTAAGTGTTGTGGGGTGGCCTCAGAAAACCTTGTTTAATTTTAGCAGAACTAGTAAAATCCTCATGAGCTTTCATACGCTGTGCTGAATATGAAAAGCTGGCAGCTAGCAAACTTCCTATAAAAGTTCAGATAGTTAAGTAATTTGAAGAAACAATATCCTTGCAATATAGTTTTTGTTTAAGTGGAACAACTGAAAATCTGTATCTGTAGTGTTTAGGGTGCACTGCTGGTGGTTGATCAAGTCATTGCAGTGTACTAACACGTGAACACCCATTTGGAGCTCTTAAATGTGTTTTAGCTATGTGTTTTTTAAATATAAAAGCTTTTATATGTGGTTAAGATAGGAAGTAATTCTTAGATGTTTATACAACAGTGACAAAAACTAACAAACTAATACTCTTCCTAAATTTTAACATGACATGACACCTGTTGTATGCTTGGAACTTTCTCTAGAAACTGGGACACTGAGAAGAAGAATTTTTTGGTCCGTGGAGTCAGAAATTGCACATAACAAACTGCTTGTTGGACCCGGGGGTTAAATTTCAAACTAAGCTAGCGTCACCTTGTTGTGATACTCCCAGTTGGTTTAAGGATCCTGCAGAAAACTTATCAGTCCCATTCTGTCTTTGTTCCAAGTGAAACACTGGGGAAAGCAAGTAGTTGGCTGAGTTTTATTTAGTCTGTCATGTGAGCCAATGGAGACAAAACATTTTAAGCACAGAATCCTCTAGGTGTTTGCAGTAACACACTTTTCCTTAAGATTTTGTATGTCTGGTAAGCCTGAGGGTTTTAAGAAAGGTTTTATATTTTCTGTTGCTGTTCATGTAACAAGTTTTTTCTAAACAAAAAACTAAAACCTGCAAAATAAACCCTGACAAAACAACCAATCTCAAACTTGAAAAACTAGGGAGTAATAGACTTAATTATACTAATTCGCTCTACAACCCACAAGATGGCAGTGCAATACTGCAGTGCAACGTATGTTGAAGCTGCTGCGGGTGAGATTATGTATTTTTGAATTATAATATGTGAAAGCAAAGTTTAAATATAGAAACCAAATAAGGATCAGTAAATGCTGATTTCATACGTGTACTGCAGAGCCAGTGGCATTGAATCTGACTTTCCTTGAATCAACTGCAAAAACTGTTAAGCAGTGATTTATCACTGGCAAAGGTCAAAGGTGGTGCTAAGGCACCTGCTAAATCAGGAAACTTCAGATAAAGTTCTGGCCCAATGGAATCAATGTGAAACTAGCTACTTATTTGCACAAAGTGAGGAATTTATGTCTTTATTTTGATTTTACCATAGATTTTATGTGATATTGCAGAAATCTCTTCAAACTCTTAATGCCCATGTATAAACAAAGTCAAGGCTTCTGTGTTACAGGCTGCTGAAAGATTGTGTTACTTTCAAGTATTGGCAGGAATAAGGTTTACAGCAAAGCATAAAAGCTTAAAGAGATGTGCTTCTCCAGAATAAAGTTTAAATATTTTGTCAGATTTCCAAGTTAGAGAATATTATAGAATAGTATGATTATACATGTAAAAGCAAACACTGGAAATTACCTTGTAAAGGTTATAGACAAAAATGCTTTGTCTGCAGAGGCAGTTCTGAATAGCTGGTACAACTTTTGTGAGCAATAATTATTTTGGGCAAAGAACAGGTTTTTTTCATTACTGTGTTTATTGTTCATGAATTGTGCTTAGTGACTGATGTTCATATTCAAATCCATATTACATTTGCGTAACATGCAGGCTAATTATGTAATAAGTAAAATTCTAACTAATAGAAACAAAGTATGACCTTTGATAGCAAGACCTTTGATAGCAATGTGTGTGTTTCAGTGGCAGTGTTCTCAAAAGGAAAATAAAAAATTGATTCTGGTTATTTCGGTGGAGAAAACCAGGGATTTTTGCCTAAGTGATGATATCACAAATTTTCCCTGAACTGTAGCTTAGTGACATTTCTGTGACATTATCTTGGAAGTCCTTCTTATAAACATTATTTCTTATGCTTATTACTTTTCTTTTTCAAGCTATCAGAGTGAGTCATTCAAAATCATACCACTGAGACTGGAAGCACTCATCAGTTACAAGACAGACTGTTGAAATTTTCTCAGAAAAATGGGTGTATTAACCTGAAGTTCTCTGGTGGGCCTAAGTGTCATGATTATGGTTGGTATGAATTAAAAGTACTAAAAGAACTAAAGACAAGTAGGAAAAACAAAACCACACATACCTTTTCAGATAGTCATGTGACTCCTAGAACCCAGAAGTCTTGAAAATCATCATTGCAACGAGTGGAGGAAACTGACACTAGTTCCATTATAAGGAGGCCTCTAAGTATTTTCAAGTATCTGCATCCTGAAAATAAATACTTAAATCTGTTCTGCTTCAAATGCAGTTGAAAATGTATAATTGTTTATTTTATTTTACCCCTTTGAGGAGATGAATTGGCATTTGCTGCCTGTGGAAACCACCGGGTGGTTTCTGATGGATAGATAAAATGATCTTGTTGATGAATAAAATAAATAAATACCATTTTTTATAATCAGAAGATTTCACTCTCTCATGCCAAATTGTTGTTCGTGCGAGAAAGAGTCAAAACAGCAGTCATCACAAAGTAGTAGTTTCTGTACTGAAACCAGTCTATAGTAGAGGTTAACTGCTTTAGTTGTGTTGAAAGTTGAATGGTTGGAGGAGAAGTACCTGTCATTTTTGCTGCAGCATGTCTTGTCCTGGGAGGTCAATACAATTAGATATAATTTCAGCAACATCTGAAACACTAATGCTTGAATTATCAACAGTGGTTATTTTCTGATGAGAAAATATATCTTAGAAAATCTGAATGTTGTTGAGAAGTCCCACCCATATAGCAGGAAAGGAAACATAGGAGTAATTCGCCTTTAGATCTGCTTTGCAGTCATTGAACTACACTGTTAACAGCTGCTTTTGTTTTTCCTCTGGATCCTTTTCAATCTGCCAATTTTTGGCAGGAAACATAGTTTATGGGTCATCTTTCAGCCTTTCATTTATGGATAACTTCCCAGTTCAGGCTGTTATACTAGTTTCCTGGGCTTTTTGCTGTTTTTATTACACTGAAGTGTGCTGAAGTGTGGCTGTTGTCCCCAAAAAGCGGTACTCTCAAAAGCAAAAGGAGCATCTTAGTACTACTTTCAGTTTCAGAAAAAGCTTTACACTATTTATCTTATTTCCTCCTAGAGCTAATTTTAAGTGTTTTTGCTACAGAGTTAAGTTTTAGTTATTTTTCTACTACCATCACTTATTTCTTAATATTTAGCTAGAGGCTTGATTTTCAAAATTAGTATGTATTTTGAATGTATAGTAAATATTGCACAACTTTGTTTTTTCACTTGACTCCAGATAGCATGCTGAAGGTGGTAAAACATGAAGGGCATGATAAAAAAACCCAATCAAACAAGACAAACAAAAAACGAAAACCAAACAAAACTCAAAAAACCCAAATTATGGCTCTAACTGCCATAATCATAGACACAAAAGCCAATTTTAACTCTTTTATTATGAGGTTTTTTATATTTGTCTCTTCCAGCTTGTGGAGATACATGATTCAATGTCAAACCTTGAAAGTTTGATTCAAACTTTAATGAAAAAATTAAATGAAAAAACTTGAATTAAGAAAATATCCTCAGTGTTGTGCCATTAAAGCTTGAGATGATGAACTGCAGGGAGTTTAGCACCCTACAACTCAAACTTTAAATATGGTTCTAATGATTTTTAGATGGATTTAGGATCTAAACTATGAGGTTATGAATGCTTGAGGCTGGTGTTGATACACTAGCCTTTTTTAGGTTACTTTTATATGTGTCTATATATAGATAGATAGATAGATAGATCTATCTTATCTGTAGGCAGGTTGGCAATGTTGCCTTTAGTGTGATGGTGTATACATATATGCTTAACATAGCCTTGTGGCAACAAGTAGAAAAGAAAGCATCAGATTGCTCATAGATTATTAAAAAGAATTTGTTTTCCAAAACACTGCCTTAAGTTCTTGTAAGAGTAAACACAGCCGAGTGTTGTCAGAATTGCATAATAGTGTGAACAAGAGTGCTTGCCTTGTTCATGCTGTACATTCTAAATATTGTGTCCAGCACCCTTTTTAGGTGCTTCTGTGATCATGTCCTTGGTAGTGCCTCTGTTTTCTCTATCCTGCTGTATTAGTTCACACTTGGAACAGTTCCTCATCAAATAGCATGTTATTGAATCGGCAGTATTTCGAGAATAACAAACTTCTGGAAGAACCTGAAAATTTTGAGAGTCCTCGTAGTCTCGCTCTTCACTCGTTTCCAAGTCTGTGGTTAAAGAGCCAAAGCAATGGGACTTTTGAAGTATTATGTTATATGGATGAGAGCTTCATTCTGTTATCTGAAACAGAATTAGGATTCTGAATGGAGCTGAAGCTGTTGAATGAAGCAGGGAAGACGTGGCTACCACTTATGCATTGTATCTGTTAGTAAAAAATTTACATAGCAAAACTGTAATGTTGACTGGATAATGAGACAGTCCTAGCTTAAAACAGCCTCTAATGTTTGTTTTTTTCTCTAAGCAGTGAAGAAAATAGGTACCAAAATGCAAAATGCTTTCTCTGGCATATTCTTTTTAGTGTGAAATATGACGATGGCTAATCTAGATGACAAAATGGAAAAATCAATGTCTTCTGCTGATTTGTCAGGAAACTTTCTGCAGAATTATATTTCATAATGTAAGAAATACAGCTCTGTTGATTAGACATTTCTGAAAGGGAGGAAGAAAGCATATGGGATTTTTGCAAATATGGAACAGTGAATATTGCTAGAGACTGAACTAAATGGGAAGTAATGTCTTATTTAGAGTATGGAATTCTTCTAAGTTAATGCCCATAAAGTTTAAATTAGTTCAGACTTTTCTTATTAGAATAAATGTTTCCTTTTAAAAAAGCATGATAATCATAATCAAGACTAAATTTGTTCTGTTATTTATTTTCAAAATGATTGTACATGTTTAGCAGACTTTTGATTTAAATCCCTAGGGATATATTGGAGACAGATGTTTAGATGACCTCATGTTTAAAGTAAAGTTATATTTAGACACTAGATTAAATTTTGCTTAAAATCTTTCCTTATATGTTAGATTGTGGAGGAGTGCAGAAAGTATTGAAAGATTCATGTTGAAAAGGTCCTGTTTTATTTGTAAAATAAGTTATTTGCATTCAGTAGATTTTAGTTCAGGGGACCCTCAAAAGCACAAAATGTCTGATTACAAAACAGTATGTTTACAAATGAAAATACTGTTTCTTGTTGAAGAGCTAAATGAGAAGCAGACTTCTTTAAAAGTTCCTTGAATTCCAAAGCAAATTTACCATGTCATTTATACCTTCCCCCAAAACTTGTTATAGACTATGGTGGACCTTAAAATGTAGTATCAGTTGAAGACTGCATAATGGGGCATAACAGTAGCTTGCATTTTTACTGCTTTCTGGTTTTGAACAAGGAAGTTTCTCTCAAGCTGCAACTGATGTCATAGTGTGGATGGCTATGATGATTTCATGTGTGACAATGAACAACATATTGGAAAAAGTTTTCAATAGTTCATCAAGTCAACCTGTTGAAAAGGTATTGATTGACAGATTATTATTTTTTTTTTAAAAAAAGGTCTTTTCAGTCTGTTGAAGTTTATATTGGCAACACTGGCTTTTAATGTGTTTAGTTAAATAAACAAGTTACTGAGTTGCTTGAATTGTAAGTGAAGTATCATACTAATAGATGTATAGCTATTCCTGTCACTGCTAAATTTCTTTTTTTTTTTTTTTTCCCAGATAATTGCTTTACTGGCAGAATACTTTTCTTTGTCAGCTGATGCAAAGGTTGCACTAAAACATTAATTGATGCTTGTCACTTGGACTGCAAAATACCCTTTGCCCACATCTGTGGGACAGAGTATTTTCTTGGTTTTGGTCATTTGTGATTAGGAAGGTTGATGTAGCCAGCAGAGCTGGAAATGTGTTTTGTTCTGAGCAGACCTTAAGTTTAGGCAGCAGATGCTGCACTTTTCCCTAATCTCATTGATGTCTGCTGGCTTAGATGTAGCCCTCTGCTGGAGAAAACTTGCTTTGCAGTATTTGAAACCCCTTCTTTCATGCAGGAGTGCGTATTCATTAAAAATTGGCATAAAAGTCACATCTCGACTTCTCAAAGGGAGTGAAAGGAAGAGATCTCGTCCTCTTCCTGGAAAAGGAGCTTTCAGTCTGTTTTCTTCTAGGGCTTATTGCTATTAAGTGAATGTTGGTAGACAAACATATGCTGGCCATGAGTCATAACTGTTTTGCGCAGCCTGTATCTAACCAAAACCTAGCGCATAAATTTGTGGTACGTATGTGATGCCATTTACTATAAGCAGAAATTATTTTAAGTTTTTCTTCCTGAATCAAGATTTGGGGTTTGATTGTGGAAAATAAATGCAAAAGCTTATTTTGAAATTAATTAAAATTAACAGTTTTGCATAAAAATAGGATGACATCTGGTAACTCAGACATGAAATGACAATTTGATCCTTTGTTGAAGCTGTATATAAATGGAACTCCTTTTCTATATTTGTATGCGTAAGAATTCAGTCTGTTTACAGATCTAGAAAATCTGTAAAATGTAAAATCTGCCTTATATTGAACTTTGATATGTTCTTTTTTATAACATTCTACTTACCTGAAATTCAAATATTTCTGGGAGCGAAGTAAGAAACAGAAGGATTGTATAAGCAAAAGTCCTTTTTGAAAATGTATACAGAAAAAAAAAAGTCGATTTAACACTCGAGTTTATGTTTTAACACTCAAGTTTCTACAAACACAAGTATCTTCTGAAGTCTTCTGAGAAGCAAAATGGCATCACAAAATTGGAGCAGACAGCCCTTCAATATCCACTAAAAATGTCACTTGTCAAAATATGAAGATAAGGAGCTGTGTAGAATGAATTTATAGATTTTGCTTATAAAGCAGTTCTACAGTATTGTGGTTAGATACTGTCTACACATAAAGATTTTCTATATGCAGAAATGTTCTTTAAAAGTGTTGCTAGAATATTGATCAGTTGATTCATAACACTTTTAATCAGACTAGTCATTTGCTTAGTCTTGCAGCCCTAGAGTGAATGCTTGGAATTGGGCTGAAGTGACTTAAGCAACAACTCTTACACTTGTGTAGAATGATCTTGCCTTCCATTTTATGATAGCCTTTTTCCTTTTTCTCCATATTATGTATACCTTCTTCAGTGCATGGAAAGAATAATGAATTTCTACTTAAATATTCATTATCTTCTCATGTAATATGTTATCACTTTGCATACCACATTTGACTATTTTTTTTTTCTTAATTATACAGGAATCTCCTTATGCTACCTCAGTAGAAGACTTCAGTTGGTGTGCCGAGATTTGCAGTAGTGATTAGTCCTCTCTGGTGCTTCAAGATAGACGTCACCTGCAAATAAAGCAGACAAGTTTACTGGGATGCTATTAATATTTTATGCAATTTGTAGAAAAGCAGAGATGTAGTTTTGGGAGGGAGGAAATGGTTTTAACTGCCATAACTGTGATTTAATTTTTTTTTCCTCCTTGCCTATAGTCCTTTGTTTCCTTATCTGTGCATGTTCCAACTGTTTTTAAGAAGTAGAGGGAACCCTAAAGACTAAATGCTGCTCTATTACTCAGACTGACCTGTATGAATTGTATGCACTGAATGGGGATAGCATCTGTCAGCAAAAACCATTGCAGTCAAGTAGAGGTAGTATCACAGTCATTACCAGCTCAGTCTTAAGCTGGTCTGATCTGCTCAGTCTTAGTCTTTGTTTTCTATATTTTAATTAATCTTTATAATTGCACATAGACTTTAATTGTAAAATCTGTGAAGAACAGAGATACTTTGAGAGTCAGCGTTCTATAAATCCTCTTTTCAGTGGGACATCAATAGGGCTGGAACCTTATCCAGTGCAACTGGAACCAGGGTAGCTTGCTTTGTCTTTATTTTGACTACAAATGCTATAGTTAGGAAATTAAATTCAGACAGTGGAATAAATTACTCTGTTACATTTTGTATAATGGTTGAGCTGTTTGTAAAAATTGAACATATAAAATATGTTTGCTAATTGTTTTGTAAACCTTTCAGTATTCAAGTTTGTAGTATATAAATAGTTTTGACTATGGGCAAGATTTAGACTGCCTGCATTCTGCATAAGCAAAAACTGGGCACCTGTGGCTTATCAAACAATTCAGAACAGACCCAGAAGATTCATGACACCAATGAAAGAATGGGGACCTTCCTTGACTTGGCTTGTAGCCCAGAAAACCAAAGAACCAAGAAAATTCTCTTTTTCAAGAGTGGTTTTTTCAGCAGGTTGTACAACTGAATTCATTCTTGCTTTCTTTCTAAGTTTTTGAATCTTGCAATAATTTTTTTGCATAGTGGTACAGATCAAGCATAGGGGAGACTAACTGGATATGCAGTGGTCCTGGTGGTCAGTCAAGTCTTCTGAAAAGTTAAATAATGGATTTTTTTTATTTTTTTTAGCTGAAGGCAACATTAGGCATCACTGTTTCGCTTTCTGGGACCTAACACATAAACTTTTCATGTGTAATTTCAGGGGAACTGTCATTCCTCAGTTTTAGGGGAATTGGAGGTGCCTGAACCGTAAGACCAATCAGTATCTCGACTTCACTGAAATCAATAGAAGTTACTCTTTCCCTGAATCTCTTCAGAACTATACTAGATCTGCATCAGGTGTCCTGTGGTGTCCAGCATGTCAGCACACTTAACTACTAGCTGTAGGTAGCTACTCCTGTATGTGTACAGGAACAGATCTGTTTTTGAATTATTTCACTGGCTGCAGGCTTGAGTGCTTTGAAGTGTCCAGCTGAAGTCCCTAAAGTACATAGGCAAATAACTTTAAAATGTTGGGGTTTTTTCTGTTTTGAGTGTCTAAAACTGGGTGCCTAAATGCATATATAAAATATTTGAATAAAACAGGACTTATTTTTATTACAGCTCACTGGGGTCTGCAGGAATAGAATGGGGGCTACTGAAGTAGGCTCGTGACTGGTAGGATAGACTGGTAAAGGGTTCCCATCTCAGCCACTTTGGAAGCTTTGCTTGTCTAAAATACATCAGTTGATTAAAAACTATACTGAAGAAAAAAGCTGTAATGGTACTGGAGAAAATTATTTTCCCTGAATTTTAAGCAAAAACTTTAAAAGATCATTGTTACATGCTGTTTATAGGAAAAAACTTTTTAACTGGAAGAATATTCACTTTACACCAAGTTAGTTCAAAATTTTACTTTGGTAATTGAGTATTTTTAAATAACCTTAATAAACATTGAATTCCAATATCTAAATTTTGTAACAAAAAATTACTGTTGTGATAACTTTTGTAGAAAGGAAGCTAATGATAGTAGTTAAGGATAAACAATATATAATTCATAAGTAGGTTGAAAGCTTCAGTCTTCTCCACAATGTTGTAAAATAGAGAAAGAGTAATTAACGGACTGGGCTGAGCCTTGGGTAATCTGAATTAATGTAAAAGTTGGTTGATTTTTGAGAAGTGGTTGAACCAGATGACCACCAAAGATCACATCTCACCTAAGTTACTGTTTCTAACTCTATTAGAAATGCTCTTTTTTAAAAAGTTGCTTGTAAATCTGAGACAATTTATGAAATTATGTCTCTATGAAATCCTGCAGAAGACTTGAACTTAACAGTTCCTCATCTGCATTTGGACATTAGGCTAAAGTGTTAGAAAATTCGCTCACTTAAAAAAACCGGTCTGGTAGAAAGTGGCCTCTTCCATAGCTAATTATTTGTATTTCTGTTACAGTTTACATTCTCAGTTTATATCTATGGTGGACCAAAATAAATAGTATTTCTGTAACAAGCTGTAGAGCTCATAGCTGAAAAATATAGCCAGCTCTGAATTTGTAGATCTAAAATGTACAACCTAGAGTCAGGTACTCCCAGATCAGATGTATTATTTACTGATATTAGCTGTGTGGTGCACAGAAGAGCACCGTCAATCTCTTTTGGAAAACTGATAAACCTGGAGTCTTGTATAGAACAGTTTACCATCCCACAAATGTAATTCTTTGCAGGGAAGTAGGAGAGCTGTTCTGATGTAGACTGGCAACCCTCAGCAAGTTTGCCGGTCACACCAGACTTTGTGGTGAGGTCAACCTGCTGGAGGGGAGGGAATGCCATCTAGAGGGACCTTGACAGTCTTGAGAGGCAGGGTCGTGCAAACTGCAAGAAATTCAGCAAGGCCAAGTGCAAGGTCCTGCACCTGAGTTGGAGCAATCCCAAGCGAAAATGCAGGTTGGCTTGAGAATGGAAAAGAAGGACTTGGGGGTGATGGTGGATGAGAAGCTCATTATGGGCCAGCAATATGTGCTTGCAGCACAGAAAACCGACTGTATCCTGGGCTGCATCTAAAGAGGGATGGCCAGCAGGTCAAGGGAGATGATTCTCCCCCTCTTCTCAGCTCTTGTGAGACCCCACCTGGAGTACTATGTCCAGTTCTGAAGCCCCCAACATAAGAATGACAGGGCCACAAATATGTTCAGGGAGCTGGAGCACCTCTCTTATGAAGACAGGCTGAGAGAGTTGGGGTTGTTCAGCCTGCATAAGTGAAGTCTGAGGGAGACCTCATAGCAGCCTTCCAGTGTCTGACAGGGGCCTACAGGAAAGCTGGAGAGGGACTTGTTACAAGGGCTTGTAGCAAGAGGATGAGGGGTAATGGATTAGAACTGGAAGAGGAGAGATTTAGATTAAATATTAGGAAGAAATTCTTCACTAGGAAGGGGGTGAGACACTGGAACAGCTTGCCCAGAGGAGTTCCCTGGAAGTGTTCAAGGTCAGGTTGGATGGTACACTGAGCAACCTGATTTAGTGGGAGGTGTCCCTGCCCATAGCAGGGGGGTTGGATCTAGATGATCTTTAAGATCCTTTCTAACCCTATCTGTCTTATGATTCTGTGTACCACCGGCATCCTTTTCCATAAAATCTTGCATGAGTGCCATGTTCTTAATGTATGTTATTTCCTGCTCTATTCTAGAACTCTCTAGAACAGAATTTTTACTGGATCCGCAGGCATTAAAATACATCTCCTGAGTTCATTGTACTAAATGAGCTAAAAACGAAACAGTCTTCTCTCTGATCCTATTTACATTTATCTAACAGCATTGGTGCTTTCTCTTCCTATTTTAGCCTTTGAAACTGATATAAGAGTACTGTCAGTATTTGTCTTGGAAGCATCTAAGGACATCTCAGCTATTCTTCAGTCAGAGATAGCTGTGACTTGCTCAATTTCTCATATTTTCTATTGAGATTTGCATCCCATGTGTATTGGTCATCTTTGGTTGGTTTTTAAGTTGGAGACTGAACTCTGCCTTCTAAGGCTGTGTTGAGTACAAGTTTCTTTCCAATGTTCAGTGCCCAGTACATATTTGTGTTTCTCATTTGTTGAAGGATGTGGGTTGGCAGTGGTCTGACAGTGCTAACATCTCCTCCAGGTCTGCTTCGATTTAATGGAAGTTCCATTTGTTTTGTTTTGCTTTTCCTCAGCAACTGTAGCTTTTTCTAAAACTTCAATGATTGTGCTTTAGATGTAGAACACAAGCAATTGAGATATTTTTCTAAAACATGTTCTGTGCCAAGCAGGACCTAAATGGAAGGCAGAATGCACTGACTGTATACAATTGTGTGCTCTGTTTTCCTGTATGTTCTTGCCAGAACCATGATGTTATCAAACCAGCCGATGAGGAAAAACATTTGCTATCAATGATCTCCTCCAAAGTCTCTCCTCGTGCGTGTAGTATAAATATTCTTTTCTCTTTTTTTCATACCTACAAACCAGGTAAATACATGAAGGCCGTGAGCTTTTTTAACTCCTGTTGTAGCCAGTAAATATATCCCCTCTGTTTCTTCTTTTCAGTCTGATTCCTAAAGCAGTAAGCTCCCAAGCTTTATAAGCCGTCTTTTGAAGAAAGTTCCCTGTTTACTAAACATGAACTTTCTGTATGTTGACTTTCTTGATTGAAGGTTATTGAACTTCCAGGAAGTTTCCTGTCCAAACTGTTCCTTGGTTGGATTAGTCCTATGTGGTATCTTATTGTACACCAACACTTTGAAAAACTAAAACATCAGAAAGCATGCCTGTCAGTCTGATATTTCATATATTTTCCATTGGTTATATGCTTTTACAATTAGCTTGTGTTACTGGTAGGGATAAAGTTGCTTCTGTGACCACTGTTTCTTTCTTTAGCCAAAGGCTACCTACAGGAGTGCTTTTCTAATTTTATTTGTTGCTGTCATCTCATGGCTTTTGTGCCACTCTCTGAGTTAAAATGTGCACAGATCCTGGGTGCATATAAGTTGATACAGCATTCTGTTGAAATGTTCCTCATTTACCTATGAAGAAGAGAGGCAGTAGTATTTATCTATGTCTGTTCTTACTGTGTTAGTGAACTCTTTGAAATTATGCTCACCTTTTAGGGAACTGATCCAAGGAGCTTAAGTGACAGAAACCTAATTGCTTTTTGGTAGGGTTAGTTTTCTGTCAGTTTATTTACCTGAACTGTGAGAGCTGGCAGGAATTCCCAGTCAGTGGAGGAAAAGTAGGTGGTGGTTTGGGTAGCAGCTGGCGTGTTGGATTGCTTACCTGTTTTATCAGGCTGCAGTGTGTGCCTAGAACACTTCGGCTTCTGAAATTCACCCAAAGCTTAATAGACATCAACAATTTAATTTGCTTGCTCTGTTGTGTTAGCTAATGAAGCTGATTGTCACCTTCTGTATTTTTCCTTGTAGGACCTGCTTCTCAGGTAACCCAAAGTTTAACAAATACCATTAAAGGAAGATACGTATTCAAATAATCCACACCGGGAAGGACTTTGGTCAGCTTTGTTTGAGGATTAAAGGGGAAGGAAGGTTCCACTCTGCTTTTTTGGAAAGAGCTTAATAAATTCTTTTTTGTACTACTGGTATGGTGGAACGTGTACTAATACTTAATTGAGTTTCAGGCCTAGGGAATGCATTTTGGGCTTTGTATTGCACTTTGTTCAGTGCATAACCCACTTGACTCTATGTGTGGAAAAAAAGTTATCAAATTGTGGCTATGGGAGTTGAGTAATTGGTTGTCTGCTTCCCAGCACGAGTCCATCACTAGAGAAAACATCACAGTTTGTATTTATCTGGAACACTGACAGATAAACCCAGGCATTGAAAGCCTTTGAAGTATTTCTTCTGCCTTTCTGATGCTGGTCACTGGAGGGCAGGGGCTGAGGCTGAAAATGTGAGGGGAATTTGCCATTTCAGCTGTCTTGTTCTATCCCCTCTAGGCCTTGAGGCTGTTGTGATGTTTTTTCTGGTACACTGCACTGATTGGTTAAGCCTAATTTTTCTGCCTGACAGTATTTCTCTTAAATTGCTTGTAAAAGTTTCAGAAGCTTTTACGTATGTTCTTGTTTGCTGTATTTTGTAATCTTTTTGTCTGTGATGCTTGTACTTCAGCATTTAAGGTGGAGATGGCAGTGTTGTGCTTCTCTGCTGTCATTATTCAGAGACAAAAGCAAATTGCTTACTAGGATACTCGGGCTGCTTTGTTAGGGAGTTCATATGTTTAGCCAGAAGAGTAACCATGCAGGTGGGGCTTGCTGTGAGCCATCTTTTCTATAGGAAGAAAAGTATGTCTTATGACAAAAATACTGAAGTTAAGAAGCTACTGGAAGTAGCTAAAGCTAAGTTTGTTAAGTGCTGCGGCAAAGTATGGCATTAGTTGAAAAGTTCTATTATACAACACTTAATTGAAAAATGTTTAAATTAAGGATAATAATTCATATAGAATATTGCCCATGTTAATTCTGTATTAAAATGGAAGAAAATTGGCTTTTGAGCCATTCATAGTCTGGAAGTTACAAGCTTTCATAATAATTATGAAAATTTTATAAGCACGCATAGAAACTCTAATATTACTTTAGACATTAACACTAATGTTATAGGTCTGGGCACAAATTCACTGGCTTCAATAAAACCCCAGTTATGTGTTTGGAAGACTTACAGTGTAAATGTGTTCTTGGTGGAGCCAGAGCAGTGCCTCCAAACACCTGGAACTTTGGTCTTGTGTTTGGAAAGCAGCCACATGCTGACCTTGGTGGTCCTGCACACAGTGCCCACTCACGTACCCTCACTTTGCACAGGTCTATTTGCACACTGAAGTTTGAAGCTCTAAGCTCCACTGACTACTTGTTTCTTGGCTTCCTTGTTTTTATATTGTGATGTTAACTATATATGCAAATATTTCTTGAATCTTTTACTAACACAGCCTTGCACATGACAGATCTTGTTAATCTGCAATACTTTATCTTTTAACCCTCTAGCTTTCCTCTTTATGTTTTCCTCCTCTTTGTAGCAATGCTTTTATGGTTGTGTGGTTTCACTGTACACTTTTATTCTTCTAACTCTGAACAAGAATGTACATCTGTTAATAAACTACATCCTAGTGACTCACACAGCTATTAGTAGAATTCAGTGGTGACCATCTAACTTTGAGCACCTACTAAATCTTGAGTAGATATACATATTTTGGGAAATATGAAGGCATATATAATATAAAAGAATAATATCCTGTATATTAGTGGTGTATGCATTTTTAGTTCTTCATTCCTCTTGAAACACATATCAACAGTGGTATTTTTAAGAGCATAACCATTCATAAATATGTGATAGAGCTTGTATTACCGCCAGAACTTACCTATTTTATCCTACAAGTGAAGACTTTGATACTTAGTGTTTCAATAGCTGTCCCAAAAATATGTGAAACAGGTTTGGAAGAGGGGCCAAATGTGATATTAGTGTTCTGTGTAGACGGTCTACTTGTTTCTCTAATGGCTGTGATTGTATTCACAACTGCAAATCTGTCTGAAGCTTGTTCCTTAAATCATTATGTAAAAGGTGACATCATGTGTATTTTCCATTTTTCATTTGCTGTTGTGTATCAAAGTCCTGTTTCAGTGCTTTACTCAGGAGTTTCCTGAAAACTGGCTCCAGATCACATGGAGAAAGGCATTATCACTATTAAAACATAAATCTTAGAATATAGTGTGATGACACTGCATGTGTGTGTTTGAAATCTGTCTACTCACGGTTATCAATGGTGATTTTAGAGTTGTCAAGTAGTTTATTATTCTTTGTCTTCAGTGTTTTACCATTTTGCCTTTTTTCAATGGTGGATCAAGCTGTTCCATGGGATAATTGGCACCATTTTGTGCCTAAAATTCAAGTCGTCTGGTACTAAAAAAACCATAAACTCTGTTTTCTGGTTGGCATTTTAACTTCATGTATATTAGCTGCAAATACTGTACCTTATTTTAAAATTCTGATATATTGATTTTTTTTTTCCTTGGGTCTCTAAAGTACTGATTGATAATGCACCAATTACACACTTCTGGATTTGGATATTTTTTGTGGGTTTGCTTTTGTTTGGGTTTTTTTTGGGTTTTTTAAAGTATTAATTAATATGGCCTCTTTAAACATTTATATAGCTTATGTAATTAAAAATAGTTTCCAACTAAAGGTAATGATTGGAACCATGCCTTGTAAAACTGAGATCAGAAATCAATTCGGAAAACTCCAACTCTGTGTCATCCTTTTCTATACCCACGTTTCTGCTGCACATAGAATCCTCAAGACTGAAAGCAGCCATAACCACTGTACTAATGTCTGTTTTCAGAAGATTAGAAATGGTAGCTTGTGGTCATGAGCTGTTCCACTGACTGTGTGTTAATGTTATGCTAATGATGATGCTTATAAATGCTAACAATTTTGCTGCTCATCAAAGCGTGCAAAAAAAGGAGAGGAAGTATCCTGTTATGAAGACGTGCCAGCGTTTTCTGAAGCTTGTATGTGTCTATGATAGCCTGGTAAGACTCCAGCAGATCAAAAGTGAGTACCTAAAGATGTCTTTATTTTTAACAGCTCATGCTTAGGCTTTGGAATGCCTTGATACTGTTTTTAAGGCGTGGTTGTCAGTGTCCAGGAATCTGAAGTACTGCAAATAGTGCAGCTTATATTAATCTCTAATTTAAAATTTATTTGTACTTCAGTATGAAAAAACCCACTTTATTTTTAAGTAATATATCATTATTCATCTCCTTGCTGAGCCTGCTCCTATACTGTGTCCTTTACCCTTCTGTTCAAGATATTACTAATGAACAGGAAGACATGACTAACATGTCCTCTCAGTGTACTTTGTCCATTTTGATTTACCAGTGAAATGAACTGACTGTTTAGTGGTTACATTGATGATATGGTGTGGCCTGGCCACTCTGTGGTTTGAACAGCAGATGGTTTTTTGGATAGGAGGGTAAAAGTTTTTAGTGTTAGAGGCAGAACAATTACCATCCTACAGCTGATGTGTTTTTTCTCATGAGAATGTATGACTCTTTCCAGAGGTAAATGTATTTGTACAGATTTAGCTCTTGTGAATTTCCATAAGCACAGATGCAATGTTTCCATGTAATATAAGTACTGAATATTAGCAGATCAAGGGAAGGTGAGGATTAGTCAACAAAATGTGGATATGTGTAACCTTGATTGTTTAAAGTTCTTTTATTTTA
Source organism: Apus apus (assembly GCF_020740795.1). Lineage (NCBI taxonomy): Eukaryota > Metazoa > Chordata > Aves > Apodiformes > Apodidae > Apus > Apus apus. The sequence continues at coordinate 40,571,830 of NC_067286.1, read as the reverse complement.
AAAGATGGTGCCTGTTTAGATCACTAATGTATTTTAATTGTTTCCATCTTTCAAAATATGCCTAGCAAGTTCAGTTTCTATTTGTTGTTAGACAAATAAACTGGTATTAGATGCGTTGCTTTCTTCCTTTCAAACATACTTTCAAATTAGTGCTTAATGTGGTTTGAAGATTTTGCCAACATATTCTTCCAGATCCTTCTCTTGTATGAGGGTGGTTGATTACATCTATCTTTCTTTTTGAGTTTACAAATGCCAGTATATTCCAAAGAATGCAAACCCTGGGACCATTTGTCATCACACTTCGATTGTAGTTCACTTCTTTATTGCATGTAGGAGGAAAAGCAAACAATTAGATGCCTGAAGGGGGGAGGGGGGAAAATTGGAGTGTCAGGGCATGCTAAACATTCTTATTACATTGCATACTTTAACCTCCTATTGTTTTGCCATTGCTTTTAACACTTACCTGCCTGGATGTGACAGATTTACATACATTTAAAAACAAAACAGAACTGTTTGGCAGAAATACTAGATGTAAACATTCTTGAAACAAACAGAGTCTAAGGTCTACCGACCTTTAGGATTTAAATTTAAGTAATTTTTGTAGACTAGGGGCCTTATATTGAGATTCTGAGAAGTTCTTTCAGTTTTCATTTGAATGAGAGCTCAGTTTTCAATAATTAGATTTGCTTGGCATAAATGTTTGGTTTGTAGATTTACTCATGTCCAAGCTGAATTAGGATTAACAGTGTAGGTAGGCATCCTTCATCTTGTCTGCAGGGCTCCATTCAGCAGATGTGTTTAGAGCACCTTCATAGGACCAGGGTTTGTATAAACCATTGTGTGGAGAAAGATTGTTCCCCACAGTTTTGTCCTGCATCTGCTTTCTCCAGCTGTCTAGTATTAGATGACTTGACTGTGATGAAAGAGACTTTTGTTCAGCTCCTTCTCTCCATGTGAAAGCCCAAGCTTGTATTTTTCACCACATCAGGGTAGTGTGGTGCCCACTTTAAGTTGTTGTGGGGAACAGCTTATGCTCTCACCTTTCTGTAGTGAACACCTTTGCATCAAACATTTAAGGACCAAGAAAGATGGTGTGCTTGTTACACTAAGCATGTCTATGGAGCAAGGAGGGAGGTTTCAGTTTAAATGTTAAATGTTTTCTGAGAGCTGTGACTATAATCTGGACTTCCTGCCTCCCACATGAGTGCCTCTTCCACTAGACCATAAGTATATATATATTTTTATCAAGTGGAACTTTGAATATGCAAAATGGACTGGTTTGAAAATAAGAGAATGAGTAAAGTTACCCCTTACAGTTCTCTTATTGTAGCTTAGCATCTAGGGCAGTCTCCTGGATATGATAAAGGTGAGTTTAAATCCCTTTTGTTAGAGACAGGCAAGGAATAGGTTTCCCTTGCCTTAATGTTATAATTCAGTTACCTGTTAATTTGTTTACTTGTTGACTTGTGGTTATAATCTCTGTCATTGCTCTTTCTAAAAGACTGACATGTTAATGCATCTAACTCAAGGATGAGGCTGCAAGTTGGAAATACCAGGTAGAAAGAGATGCTCTATACATGCTGAGAATTTGAGTGCCTGATACTGAAGGGGAAATCTCTTCCCTTTTTTTGGCATGACCCGGCACTACTCTTCAATTAAGTTCTCTGGTTTTTGGCTCTTTTAAGGAACCTCAATGGTATTTACCTTGTCTGTGAATCAAGCAATTGGGAATCCTACCTAATCCAGTGTGGGTTGTACAAATGAGGCAGAGCATGAGCTTTATGGGCTTATCTTCAAAGCAGCAGTTTCAAACCTTGAAAGTGTCATAAGTGTGTGGTGAGTGAGGGGATATTGAGACCAAAATAAATGCCAAATCCCCTAATAATAGAGAGAAAAACTCAAACAAAACAGTAGCCTCATTTCAGTGGCACTTTTTCCTGTTATTCAGTTGTGTGTCCTGAAACAAGCTGCTTACTGTAGTCACTAAAATAGGCAGTATAGCAATATAAGGTAAACTTTATTGCATCTTTCCCTCAGGTGGGCATTTTCAAAATGACACTGACAAGAGAGTAAACCAGAAGAACTGTGAATTTGATCTATGTCTACTAAATTAGCCAAGGTGACAATTCCAGAATAAAACATGTTAAGTAATGGCTGGTGGGATTAACACACCAGACAGAAGAGCAGAACTGAGGACCTAACCATTCTTGGACAGTTCTTTGAGCCTTTCTGGGCTCTGCAGGGTGATGAAGCCTTAACTATGAAATGGAAGTAATCATCAAGAATGTTGTTCTTTGCCTAATCTGCTTCAGTTCTTCTTGAGTAGTGAAGGTAGCCTACTGGAAGCCCTACTTTTTCCCTTCTTTTAATACTATTTTTTTCTGCCACTGGTCTATAATTTTGCATTCTAGTTATTTTGGGAATAGTTTTCTTAGTTGAACCATGTGGAAATAGGGAATATCATGTATATTTAGTGGCTAATTTTGAAGTTTAAAGTCCCTTGCTTGTATGGCAGGATTTAAATGAGAAAGAAATACCTCAGACAAAAGAAGATATATCGGCCTCTGCTTCATAGATCAGCCAACCTAAACTGAAAACACAAATTTTAATATCTTCCTTTGGCTGATCCCTAGTGCCAAAAGCACCTAAAGTCCCTAATTAGCTATATGGTTTTTAACGAATACAATTCAATTAATTATTTTTTAACCAGCATTCACTAACTGAACTGCTCAATTATTCCTTAAATGAGCATCCACATGCAAGCAAAGATCTTATCAGTAGCCACTGTAGAGGCTTTGAAGAAGAAACTATATACTTACAGAGGTCCAAAACCTGGCTCTTTCTATCAATGCACCCAACTGGGGGAGTCCATTTGTGCTTATACAGGAACTGAAATTTTAGGATCTACAGTCATTGAATCATCTGAGAACTTGGTTTAAGGCAGCACTTACGGGAGTCTTCCTAGCAAGTTCCCTTGTGCTTCCTTGTTCATTAGCTAGCCTTTGAATATATGAGCAGGAATTTCCCTTTTTCAAAGAACGTGTCAGCTGAGGTGCAATTGTGAACAGGCTTTGGCCTGAGCCTGTCTTCCCTCCTCCCACTGAGTGACAGATTTTGTTTTTTAAAGTGCAAATAATTAATTTTTAGTCCAGAAGCTGGCCGAGGGCCTGCCTCCCAACCCATGGCTTTAAAAAAAAAACAAACAAAGGGAAAAAAAAAAAGCTTTAGCCAGTTATAAAGGCCCAGCTAGGGAGCTCAACTGCCCTGAGGATCCTGACTCTCATAGCCTGGAAAGCATTTGCACAAGTTGTCAGCTCTCTGTTCCTGACCCTTGTTTTTGGCAGCTCTGTAGTTCCTGACTGAGGAGCAGGAATGCTTTGGCAGCTTTTTGGATTTTCCTGATACTTCTGTTAACTACAGTGCTTCCATCTGTTGTCTTCAGAGGCTCATGTGACCTGGAAGGCATGGATTTGCTTTGAATTGCCTCATTAGGCTTAAGAGGGACAGAAAAATATTTTAGGGTTGTTGGTTTTTTTTTTTCCTTAGTTTTTATTCTGAATACTGTATTGAAGTCTGTACTAAGCCAACCTAAGACACAATGGGAAAATAACTTGGTTTATCCATTTTATTATACTTTTGTGATTACCGTACTTTGGAAAGAGATGTATTTGCACAGCAAACTTGTGCACAACTGAATGAAGCAAGCAGCCTCTCATACCAGACCTTTAGACGTATAGTCCCATAGGTTAGCATTTGTTTGCCTTCTAGCATGTATATATCTGTGAAGCTTTTTGGTTTTTAAACTCTGTAGTAGTTGTCTTCTTAGTTTTCTTCACTAGGGCTCTTCTAAGAGTGCCTTTTTTTTTTGTTAAAGCTGTTACAATGCAATCACTTTTTTTTGCGCATGCTTTGGAGATGTAGTTCTTGCTTTTTCTTATGATTAGGGGTAGTTCAGATCATTATAATGGCAGCTTGTTCACTCCCGTTCTCACTTGAGAGCTTCCTTGCAGTCACATAAGAGTAATAACTTAGATGAAGATTATACCCAAACCATTGTGGTGTAACAATAGTTGGCTTCAGCTGTTGCCGTTTGTGAGTGAAAGGTTTACTGTTTTTTTTATTTTGCTCCAGTTTTTAAAGTACAGTGAAACAGATACATTGTAATACCTTTTAATATCTTCTGCTGTGATAATCCTCATCACACCTGTTTTGGCTATTGTTTGGTACTGAATCATAGTTGGTTGTGGAGTAAACTAACACATTTAGGAAGAGGAGTTGGAAATTAAATGCCATGCTTGAAAGCATGACTATTGGTGTCACTTTCAAACAATAAGATCTACAAGCTGAAAGAAGAAAGTGTTGAAAGTCTTATCACTGGGGTACTTTAACAGCTCATTAGAAAATAGACTGGAATAAAAGGGAAGGAATGATCCTGTTTCATCAGGAAAATGACCCGTTAGGTCACTTCTAGTTCACTTTCTGACTAAGTGACCCCAAATAATGAATTCACACTCTTAACCATGCAAGCACAGGCATGCACCAGCACAACAAAGCACCAGCTAGGCAGGAATGGTAAAAAAAGAAAAGTATATTTATTTCAAGATACTTGAATATTGAAAAGAAATAACGTATGGGCATGAGAAGATGGCAAATTGTCATTAGATTTTAACTGTATTGTGATTTCTCACTTTGGTGCTGTTGAGAGATACTGTACTCAGTGGAGACTATGCAGCAAGGCAGAACATTTCTGCTTTGTCTGGTGGAACCCCTCTGTTATATGCCTCTTCTTGGGAACAACAGCTTAAAAAAATATTGAAGTCAGTATATCATATCAATGCCCAAGACTGAAGAAGTTAAGGGCATCCATTCCTTTTGTGAAGAGATGTTCTTTTCATATGAAATATAGAAATGTTATATTTTAGGAAGAACAGGATAAGCTGTGTATGTTTTTACACATCTGGGCACAGATGTGTACACAGAATTCTAAGCTTTTGTCCATGTAATGTGAAAATAAAATGCATGGTACGGTTCACAGAAATCAGACTTAATGCTAGCAGACTTCCCAAGCATACAAGATATTGTGCTGGAACACAACCTGAGGTTCTGGTTTGTGAGAGCATAGTTAACTTCGGCATTTTTGGTTGACCTGACTTTTCTACCTTTGCAATGTTAAATCTTTGTAAGTGAGCAGTGAAATCACAAGTGAAATGAAAGTAACTCAAAAACTTACCATATCATGTTGCACAGTTTTGTCAACTTTTTTGATGTTCGTGTTCAAAAAATGTTATTTATTGGTAGAAAAATCAAAGTTATTGTAGTCTATCCTCACATCTAAAGCTGTATAGTCAAATATTTTCCTCATGTGACTCTAAATAACCACTTTGATAGGTTTAAACTCCTTGTGATAAAAATCTTTAGAATTTTCTTTCATTTTGAAGAGACACATCAAAACTTAGTGGTTTATTATGTGTATTTTTTTAAAAAATGAAAATACTTAATGGCTTCAACCTATCCAGTGCTGTACTTAATAATCTACATATTAGGAAGACTGAAAGCAAAGGAAATGTTAGGTGACTTACTTATTTATTTATTCTCAAGTTAAAAGCAATTCCGTTCTGGACTTAAGTAAGAGGAGAAAGGTGGGTCCTGCTTTCTTCAGAGAAGCAGTCTACTGAAGTCATCTGGACTACTTGCATTAAAATCATCATCTGGACTGGCCCCAGAGTATTACAGATGATGTTATAAGTAATATGGAATATGCTTGGTTTGCATAAGAAGGACTGCAAGACCCACGTACTGACCAAGATTAATTTTGAGGCATGTAAATGAGAATCCTTTGCTGCAATATTTTAAGTAACAATTTACTTAATTCCTAGCACTCTTTATTTTATAGTTATTTCATGTTCCACAGTGTTTATTATAAAGTTAGTTTATGTTTTTCCCATGAAGACTCTTCACTGCTCCGAGAAAATATCTTTGAAAACATGTTATTACATAAGAGCCTGTTTGTGGGAACTTGGGGGAACTTGTGCAGACTTGCTTAATCATCCTCTGGAGAGCAACAATGCTTATTTCCTGTCTGCTTCTTTTACTTGATGCCATGCCTTAAAAAAGCACTGCAACCAGGAGGAAAACATCTCTGAACCAACAGAAAACACTTGAAAATGGAAGGAAAAAAATTAAGTAACAGCCACACAACAGCAACTCTGTATAAATAATAAACTAATCTTTGCATGTTGCCCACTTGATCTATATAACAGAATGGTAAAAATACAGTGTGCAAATTTGTCTGGGTTTCAGCAAAGCTCAATGGAAGTCTGAAGCCAGTTTCAAATTAATTTGTGATTAAATATTTATTTTATTTGACTCTAAGGCAGTCATGCTCACATGCATGTAGCATCTTAAAACTAAGGACAGTTTTCTAGCCATTGCGACTGCAGTTTAAACTGAAGATGAAATCTGTGTGATCAAGTATATTAGATGCTCTTCAGATGCAAACATGGAAGATGTCTTTTTAATGGCTGAACTAAGAAAAAAAAAAAAGTGAACTACAAGATGCAACTTGGTATTTAGGTAATGTGCCCATATCCCCTGTGTTCTTTTCAGTAATGTAGCAAAAAACTCTGGTTGATGTCCCCTCTTTGAAACTGTCCTGTAGAAAACCACCTCCACCTCAGAAAATCCTTTTTCATAACACGAGGAAAACTACTGGCTCTACAGGTAATATTGTCCTTGCTGTGTGTGAGGTGTGCCTCATTTCTGCTCTAATATCCAAGAAGTGTTCAGTGCTGCTCTGTCCCTTGGAATCTAATGTCACACCCCTGTTTCTAGAGCAGAGTCACTCATGTTTTCTTTAAGTGGACACTAGAAACAAAACCAGAAAGATGAAGGAGATGGATGCAATAATAAGATTTCCATTTTCAACTATGGTGTTGTACTATAGACATCAATTTTCATGAATATACTCTCACTGGGTTGATATATTTGATGAGATTTAGGTACTTCTGTTGCTGGGTAGCTGAAGGACAGTTTAGAATTACTCACCTAAAGCCAGCCTCTGTCTTGTTAATATGCTTCTTACTTCTCTAGCCAAAAGGTTTTTAATATCCTGTTCCTAGTAGGGTTACTGAAGCAGTACTCCATCCTTCTTGACTTGTCAGAACTTACCCTTGTCTCAAATGCTGATTTCCACTTGTTTCCTGAGGGGTCACCCTTCAGATTTTTCTCCTAGGTGCTTGTATCTTCTAGTGTGAACAAAGGCAGGTATTTTTTATTCCTCCTTTCACATCAGCCCTCTGAGATTCTCATGAGACTAATTTATTTGTTTATTTATTTGGTTTTGTTTGTTTGTGTATTTATTTATTTGAATCCTGTTTCTTCTTACATGTGCACCTAGCCTTTGAGCATTCTTACCTACAAAAATGAATTTAAGTATTGTTTATATGCTGTGACTTCTATCTTTCTGCTTCCCACCTCATGCGGTTAAACTCTTGATTTGTTATTGTGAAGTACCAATTAATGTTTGTGATGTTTGAAAAAGGTTTTTAGTCCTCTCACTGTAAAGCTCATGCTCTGTTGTCTCTTGTTCAATGTGCTTCATCACCAATTCTCATAACCCTAGCTCATCATTGCAGACAAGATAGCCTTTGTCTAGGTGCTCACTTTCAAATCTCACCAATCTGTTTGTGTAACACTAGCCTAGACCAGACTTTCTGGTCTGCACAAATGTGTAAGACACTTTGAGGTGCTTGTCATGTCCTAGTGCAAGATCCTTTTCTTTGGAAGCAAGAGATGGTCTCATGTTCTGTTGTTTCAGAAAGTGTATCACCATTGCTGGTAGGGAGTGTATCACCATGGAGATGTTTGGGGACCTCATACCTAAAGGTTCCTGTTCCCATCCATATTGTATGCCTCCAGGCCTAGGAAGTTCTGTATCCAAGGGGAAGAAAGCGATTGTGTGTGCAGCCAGCAGTGAGGGTCAAATCAGGAAGATAAAGAATATCCTCCTTCCTCCTCTCGCCTTAAGATGAAACAATTAAATTCAGACTACACATTTTTATGGAAATGGTCCACAAAGCTGCTAATGCTCGGCTTCGTTACCTTCCTCAGAAGGGAGAGGAAAAAAAAAAAAAAGAAAAGAAAAGAAAAAAAAGGGCAAGCTATGACATGTACTAGAAGTGATTCTGACAAAACAAAATTAGAGCCAGGAAGAAACAGCAAAGCAGAGAAATGAAAAATCAAGCCAGAAAGGATAGGAAACTCTTCCTCTTTTAATTCACAAAGTTCCAAAAAGGGAATCAAGGCAATAAATAGGAACTTTCTTTTATAGATCTAAAAGAAAATCCTAGTTCAGTTAGGAAGTAGCTCCTCACCACAGGTTATTTCAGATATCTCTGGAGTTTCCAAATTACATTTGCCAATGTGCCTGCTTTTGAAAACAAGTGGAGGATATTCCCTAATTTTGAAGTTATTACTGGAAAAGGCTTATTATTTATTCACAAAATCTCAAATACCTGTGAGACCAGAAGCTCCAGGCCACTGTTTCTTTCTTTCTTTTACCAGATAGTGAACTGTTTTACTGAAGTGATGAAAAATGTCTTTGTTTTAGGACAAAAGTCTCTTAGAGATACAGGGTGAGGACCAAATTTAGTTTCCTCTGCCTTTTGGAGAAAGGGAAGAAGAAAGTGTTTCGTTATCATTTTGGCTTTCAAAGTACAACAGGGATTGCAGTGTTAAGGAATAGTTCATCTCTGTGAACCTCCCTGATTTCCTTTAGCTTAGAGTTGTCGTTTTATTTGTGGCACCTATGGAGAAGTTTGAACTGGAACCCAGGAGTGATAGCAGTGCTCCCCTCTACGGTCTCGTCAGAGCATTGCCTCTGCAGCTTGATCATAATTACTGAACTGTTGTCATAGCTGACACTGGCAGAGCTGCTGCTTTCTGTGTGCTCACAGGAACGTACAGAACTTGTAATTCCAAAAGAAGCAGTGAATGAAATCTGAGATTTGAGTTGTACCTAAGCAATAATTTTAATAGCTTCACTCCTAGGTGTAGGATGGTAATTGGGTGGCATTGACATTGTACTAAATGAACATGCATCATTGAAGTCTGTTCTTGCATCGCTTTGTTTGAATATGTAGTAAGTACATTGCCAGCAGCAGCATGCTGACGGAAAACTGTCACAACAGCCATCGCTACGATCTGGGAGTTAAGTTTGACTGAAACATATGTCTTCAATTTTAATAGCTCAGCTTCCCAGATGCCCTAGAGGAGAATATTGCCTGAGAAGGAGCTTTTCATGTAAGAATAATTTGTGTTAAGTAGCTCAGTGATCTGTTTGTTAGGTTAGAGCTGACAGTTTGTTTATATTTCTAAAGGGGTATGATGAATGGGGGAGAAGTTGATGCTAATTAGCCTAAATTGTTCATAAGAATGCAGAGCACTTTGCCAGTTTCATTGTTTCTGTTTCTTTGCACATTTTCAGTAATTGAATGGAGATCAGACCATTCATCATAATTCTAGGTAAGATGGAAATAAACGAATATAGCACGGGCCAGCCTGTGCGATGGAAGATGTCACTTAAGAGGTCAATTAGGTAAGACATCAAACTAGGACTAATGCAGCATTTTCTAATCAATTTATATATATGTGTGTGTGTGTTAAAAATATGTTTTAATCTAAGAAATTAATAATCTCTGTCATGATACTAAGTATTTCTTGCAAAGCTGCTTTGTCATATTAGCATAATGGTTTTGTTTTAGACTTCAACTGTTACCTCAAGGTATGGGCCTCTGATACTCCATAGGACAAAATATGCTACTTTTCAGTTTAGTGTATATTGGATAAAATAAGTAAAAAAAAAAAAAATAATCTTTTTTTGGGAGAACAAAAACATTGGTCAGGTGTGATATGCAGAAGGTGTTAACAAAAGGGCCTGAAAGGAATAAGACATATGGCAAATATAACAGTGGAGAAGCTTTTAATACTGTTCGTTTGACTTTAGCATGCTGCACTGACCTTTAGTTTTTGGTTTAGGAAACGTTACTCTACTCCGATTAAAAACATCCTATCCATACATAAAATGATAATTTTGTAAGAACATGTATTTTGTATAAAACATTTTTCCTTTATAAATTGAAATTAGATTTTGGGGGGTGGGGACTTGGAATGTTCTGTTTTCAGTCCTTATACAAGACCATTCTTTTTTAATTTATGCACATATAATACCACAGGAAGAGATGGTATAAATTTGTGGACTGTGGAGAATGAGTGAACATTTTTGAATCAGGATCTTTAAAAGGGGTGAAATTTGAGTATGATTAAGTTAGGAAAAAGGCTCACTTACGGCGGAAGTCAGAGACTCTGTATACATTATAGGCATGTCATGGCTTTTAAAAAGTTATGTTAGACTTCTATACAAATTCCTTCACAATTTGAATAACCCCAAACAAAATTCTGTGTGGTTCTGAACTCTTGCAAAAGTACAAAATAAAATAAAATAAAAGGAGTTAAATAATCGCAGTAGTTAGTATTCTAGTCAGGAGTGAGTGTTGCTGTAGGGCAGGCTAGTAGTTTACACTGCATGGGTGTTTTGTTGGTCACTAATTTTCTTGGAAGGAAATGATCCCATGGCTTATGCTATCCGCGTTTGTGCATATTTGCCCTATAATTGGCATTTATTAAGGGGACTTTTGGTTTGATGGATGACTGTCAGGGTACTGCCTGCTAGCTTTGATGCAGATTGCTTTTGCATGAGGTTTTTTTACATTAACTCATTAGAAACTCTGCTCTGCTTCAACATGCTTTTTATTTACCTTCTGAAAATGAGAGTTTTCAGCCCAAGTTCTAAGGGACTTAGTGCACTTTTATTTGTGTACTAGTGTTTTAATTTGGACAGATGAAAAGTATGCATAGCAGAAAAATACTGAACTTTCAATCTTTGATTCTTAAAACTTAGAAGAGGTTCATCTAATCAGCTTCATTTGCTGTCTTGGAAATGCTAAGCCACTAGCAAAGTATCTTTAGTTCCATGTTTCTAAAAATTTTTAAGGGGAAAAAAAAGGCAAACAAAATCCAGTCCCATAAAAGCAGCAGGTATAGTAGTATTTTCAAAGGAGGTCGATATTCGATGGACATTCAATAAATCCAGGATTGGTGTCTGAGACATATTAGTGGTTTCTTCAAGACTGGTTTGATTTGGTCTTTTCCTGTAATGTATCTGGGACATAGGACTGTTAATTAGATTAATTAGCTATAACATGATTTATAAGGCAGTTATAATAAATCTATGGTTACTAGTGTATTTAATCACATTGCCATGTTTTGATTTGACATTTAGAAAAGCATACAAAAGGAATGGAAGTTGTACATGCTTATGCTATCCCTTTGCAGGTTCTTTTAATGAAACATTTTTGTTACAAATAACAAAGGAGAATTATAGCCTGCTGCAGTAAGTGAAGCTTCTCTTAGTGTAAAGAAACAACTGCAATGTTCAGCAGGTTAAATTGTTCCTCTGGGTTAACATCACAAGAACAAAACTTGATGGAGAGCTTCCTACTTTTATTAGTTTCAATTATTTACTACCTTAATGTTTTAATAAAGCACTGCATATCTTGTGCTTAGTGCCATTAAAAAAAAAAAAAAAGAAGACAAGCTTTTTTTGCTAACTGCTGAATTGTTTTTCTGTTTTCAGTTGATGCATGGGTACACTGCAACATATTTCTTACAAGGCAAACAAATGTAAATGTAGAGTAAAAATAACATTGAACCTTGTAATTCAATATATCTTGGATCTGAAGATTTGATGTAGAAAATTGACAGAGTAACACAACATGGGTCTCTCTTTTCTGCAATGCAAAAAGTTTGTGAAGGATCTGAAATTTTGATTGATTCCAAAATGAAATGATTGATTTATTCCCAGTCCTGTAAATTACTTGTGCATGTTTTTAACTTGCTTGAACAGATTCTCTGGACCAACTGACATGCTGGAGTCTTAATCATTTGTTCAAGGGTTTGCAAGCTCACAGCCTTCGTTCTTGTGCATTCTACTTGCTGTAATTAGCTGTTGCTGTCTGAAGTTTGTTTGAATTTGACTTTGCTGTTAATTACAACTAATCTTGACTCTTTCTGTCATGAGGAACTAATTTCTATTTCTAGTACTGAGACTTCTATGAGTATATAAAGAACATAATAACCTCTTCTTATGAATTTGTAAACTAAAAGGCCTGTTAACCTCACTGAACTGGAAAAAAAGTTCACTGACAGTATTTGAAATGTTCAGCTCCCTTTTATTTATTTTTCATGGCTTGATACAGTACCCACAAGATACCAATGCCAGCAGAAACTGAAACTAGGTGACCAAATATTTTGTTTGTTTAATTTTAAAAATTAACTCTGTCTTTTACCCTTGCCTAGGGGTGGTAGGGAATGGAGAGCAACAGATTTGGCAGAAGAATGTTTACCCATGATTTAAGCTTTTGAGTTCCATCCTGAGAGACACTCCAAATGCAAACTTGAGTGTGAATTAGTAATGTTGTAGTGGTTGTGATACCAGTGTAAGAGAAGCAAGATTTATAGGGTCGCCAAACTCAAGCATGTAAAACTAATTATCAGTTGCCTATTCTGTACTTGTTTTAACTAAAAATCTGAGATTTTATTTTTACCAATCAAAATTTCTTGCTATCCAGGGAGTTTTATTTTCCCCTCAAGGACTGGACCTGTCTGGATGCATTCCTGTATGAACTGGCCTAGGTGTTCCAGCTGCAGCAGGGGTGTTGGACTCAATGATCTTCAGAGGTCCCTTCCAACCCCTATGATTCTATGATGACCATCAAGTGGTTCATTATTGAACATGACCAGCCACAAACAGTTGGTGACAGTAGTGGCTAGGTGTCCCCTTCCTTACACATAATGAACAAACAGATGATGAAGACACATTTTTGTTTGTTCACATTAATTTACATAGCTTATTTGACTAAGGAGGCTTGTCTAATAATAAATGCAGAAGACTGCAAGTTGGGTTTACTGGTTTCTATTGCTAGTTCAGCTGCTGTTCTGCTCTGTGGCTGTTGAGCATTTGTAGACAGAATGAAATATTTGGTACAGATGACAGAGAAAGGAAGTTTTGGAGGGCTATACAGTGAGAAAACTACTTTTTCTACCCTAAAGCCACCTCCTCTCCACCTACCATCCCTTACCTTCTACTTCCATTTACACATGTTCCACTGGATGCTAGATTTTTTCATCTCCCTTCCTCCATCTCTTCTCTTCATGGGCCAATGTAAAGATGGGCAGCTGGAGGAAAATCGAGCTGAACTTCTTGCAGTGGTCCAGGAGTCTTTAGTGGCAGCTACAGGTGTCATGCCCCAGAGCACTGCATGGCACAAAGAGGCCTCATTCGAAGTTCAAGCATTAACAGTTTTGAGCTGTCCCCATCAGTCTTGCTGAAACTTAGAACTTGATAGTTTATGTTCCTGAAATCCAAAGTTAGCTCCATTCATTCAGCCTTTTGAGTTATATTCCTGCCTGCAGAAGTCCACACCTGTAACTTATTTTAGGAACAAGAAAGTTGGTTAATATTATCACAGAGAGGTGAGTTTTTTAAAGGTCCTATTCCAGTGTTTGACTGTCCTTAATACCTGACACTAATTATTTGTTGTGTAACCGACCGACACAGAAGGGCCCATATCTGCAAGGTAACCCAGTGATATGCTCTGCGAGCAGAAACCACAACTTTGAAATAGGTACTTTTACTCGCAATTAACAGAACACAGATCCCATCTCAGTGAAAATGCAGAGGATGAGATTTATGTCTCTTGCTCCTACTGAGGAACCAGGAGCATCCAGTAGCTTCAAACAGCTGGACTTTAGCCAGAGTGGGTGAATACAGAAGAGTATGGCTTTTTAGCCTTGTAATTGAGACACACTGGTTTGTTTTCAAAGTGTCATGATTTTTTATTCTAGTTGTAATTGGACTTGAGCTTCAACATGTATAAAAAACACTGAAACTACTGGATCTATAAATTAATTCTTCACCTCCTTGCTTTTGGAGAATTGCCTCAAGCATTAAGATTAGTCTTGAGTATCCACTCTGTCTTTGCTCTAGTAGTCTTTGCCTAAAAGATACATAGAATCATAAAGTTGTTTGGATTGGAAGGGACCTAAAGGATCATCTAGTTCCAACCCCCCTGTATGGGCAGAGATACTTTCCACTAGACCAGGTTGCTCGTGAGTTGTGGATGGAGAACTGAAGTCTATAGGTGGGCAACAGGGAATGTTAGTGCATTACATATAGAGAATACTGCAGAGAAACAGACTTCCACCTACGTAGCTTGTAATGTCTCCAAGTGTAGATTCCAGTATGTGTTCTCATATGTTTCATGCAAAAAGTATGAATTCTCTTGGCCTTATCTTCCTTAATTGGGGCTGGAAGTCCACTATGCATAATTCAGTTTAAGACAGTCGGATCTAGAAGACTAGTTCTATCTCCACTGAGCTGTGAAGAAATATGTTACAAAATTTGCATCTCTGTATGTACCAATCTGCCCATGGCAAACCCCATGTTTCACTGTCTATTCCAGGCATATGTGTGAAAAATAACTTAAAGAGGAAGTTGGATGGGGCTCTGAGCAACTTGATCTAGTGGGAGGTGTCCCTGCTCATGCAGGGGGGTTGCAGGTAAATGATCTCTGAGGTCCCTTCCAACCCAAACCATTCTATGATTCTATGAAAACTAAGCATTTATTGTTATGGACTTAGAAAAAGAAGCATCAGTGCTGTGCAGCTGTTTACAACACAGAAACAAACATGCTTTAGTTTTTTCAAGGACAATGAGGGACAGTGCAGATAATCTTTTGTGTCTTCACTGCCTTTGCTTGTCAGTCACACAGGAGCTACGTTTAAGCTAGTAGACCTGGAAGCATTTCCAACCTCTGGGGTCTGGACAGGTCTGACTGGCCTGATCTCATGTTGCAGCAAAACTTCTGCAGAAACTAAGCCTTCTGCCTCACCCTGCAGCCACATAGCCACATATCCCAACAGCGCTCTGAGACCCAGCTTTCCCCCAGTTCCTTTCTCATTCCTGCTGTCCCCCCAGGTGCTATTGATTGATGGGAGGGAAACCTGAGTATGAGGCCAGATGGGAGCCAGACCATGCAATAGCTGATCAGCCTCATCCGGCTGATCAGGAGACCAAAGTACACAGTAACATAAAATGTTCTGTAGTAGGCACCCAGCTTACTTTCTGGCTACACTGAGGCTCATAACCTATGAGCAGGCATAGCTTGTCTACCTCTAATCTAAGCAGGTAGAAGAAGTTACTTATGATGTCACTGTTATATTTATCAAATAGCAAGTGCTCATGTACATGAAGACTTCAAATATGACTTCTTACTATATCACCAACAGCTTTAATTTACATAGCGGAGGAGAATCACTAAAGCTATAATATAATAGGGCATCTTCAAACAGTTAATAGTAAACTGTTAAAAGTAGCACAGATGCATTTGTCACATCTTAATATCTAGGATTATAGGTTGAATCTATTCTTGTAGATGAAAAATAGTGTTAAAGGAGACACCCTTTGGTTGTAAGAAGGTTGTAGTCACTTCCACAAACCAAGTCAGTGAAAGAACTGAATTTATCAAAAAAATATTTTCTGGAGTTTATACCCAACTGTGAGACAGTAGTATGAATAAACAGTATGACATCTGGTTAAAAAGAGTTAGTTACAGATGTACTTTGGGAAATTATAAAGATGTAGAAATTTTAGTCTTCTGAGAAGCAGTAATTTCTAACAGGTTTCTAATGTGCTTATTTAAAATGTAAGTTATGCTAACTAGTATTTATCACTGTTAGAAGACTACAGAGATTTCTATATGGCTATATTCATAAGCGAAATTTGAAAAATTGATGGGGTAAAAAAGTAATGTGAACACTTTCAAATTTGGGTCCAGACAAAAGAAAAAAGTTACCCATTTGAAATCTAGAGAACTTTACAATGCTGCAAGTAAGTAAAAGCAGATGTTGTAAAGTTTGGAAAATCAAGACATTATTTTCCTGTTTCCACTGAATATTTCTAAACACATTATAAATAAGCTTTGAAGTAGTACAAAATACTGTGTTTGTTTTGCTGATAGCATCTTTATATAAAAAAACTTTATCAATGCTTGTTTAAGTTATAGACTAAATTATATCTGTGGTTAAACAACTGGCTATATCTCTTGCAAATACAATGCTAACTACTTGCAGTGTCTGAGCTCTTCAAAAGCCTATCTGATTGATCTTCCGAGTTTAATTTTAAACAGATTAAATATTGTCTGTTTGCAGAATGTAAAAAATAAACTCTAATCTTTTGCAAGCTCCTCAAAAGCGTATGATTTTCTTTTGTTGCTGTAAAAAGTAGTTTTAAATCAATAAATTGTTCTCAAATACTCTAAAATACTTGTATTCTGAAACAGTAATTTTGAAAGTCTGGCTCATGGTGTCTAGGCATACGCTTTACTTTCAATAAATGTTCAGAGGCTTTAATAAGCAAATAAATTGATCTTAATCTGTATTTGTGTTTCTAAAGACACGTATTAAAGATGGCGCACATTAAATCTTTTTTGTGGTTCTATTAAAAAGTGACCACTGAACAACAAACTTGCTGAATTGGAAGGTGTGTTTGTTTGATGAAGCAACAAAGTGTTTCCAAGTAGCAGTCATGTCTTTGAGGGTGTGTGTATGAAACAGCATGGAGATTAAAGGGAGACTTAGATTGCAAGTTAATGAATAAATTCAATTAGTAGCCAGCTTTAGTTTGAAAAACACTCCTAAATGACAGTAGAGTAATCCCTCAGTTAGTGAGTCTTGAGGAGGCTGGCTATTGACAATGACAAAGGAATTAAAGTCTTGATATTTGTCACACTGCATTAATATTCATCACACTGTATTGATATTCCTTCACACTCTGTGAATTCTCTTTTTATAACATGAAGGTCCTGAGCTTGAGAGGAGAAGAGGAGAAAATGTTTTTTAATTTTGCAATTTGTAGTGCAAGTTTCCTGGTGAGCGGACAGGTACTGTTTTTAGCAGCTGATCATGGTGAGAAATACATTGACTTCACCTTCTTTACCTTTCTGCTTGATTACACTACAGTGTCATAAATTATAGTTTTACTTTCTTGCAAGAGTTTTGGATCTGAGATGTTAATGTGCTGATTGAAATGAAACCGTTTTGGTTGGTCTCTGCAAAATTTTAATGTCTGTAGATTCATTTGCATACCTCAATGACAAGGAAGCAAGCAACCATGCTCACTGGTTCTAAGGGTGTATATACAGGCACAAATAGCAGCATATCAACACAGGCAAATTCCTCTCAGGTTATTTTAGATGTTTGCATCTGTGTTAGTCATTCTTGGCACTCTATGGTCCTTAGGAGGCCTTACATATAAATGTCTCTAGGCTACTTGTTATTTGGTCTTAGGGTGAGTCAAACCTTCCAATACAGCATTTGTTTCTCTGACTAGAAAGTGAGGCTGATCAGTTAGCTCACAAATAGACAACTCTGTTGGTTTAGAGGAGCTTCCTTACATTTTTCACAGAAAGAGTGGTCAGACACTGGAAATAGGCTGCCCAGGGAGGTGGTTGAGTCACCATCCCTGAATGTGTTTAAGGGTTGTTTGGATGTGGTGTTGGTGGATATGGTTTAGGGGAGAACTTTGTAGAGTAGGGATGATGGTTGGACTCAGTGATCCCAAGGGTCTTTTCTAACCTGAATGGTTTTATGATTCTATGAGCTCACACTTTGAATGAGTAGTTGCCTCTGTTTATCACCTACTTCTCTGAATTCCTCTAGTTTTTAAGTAGGGCAATACTATGTTTTTTTAACTTAATCTGAATTGCTTGAACATAAATTGTCTTAGCAGAAGTTTCCAGCAGAGCGGCTCATGCAGATTTGTGACATCTCAGGATCTGAGACAGCCCACTTCCTAGAACAAAGTACAACTATGTGAAGCTTCTTTAATGTCAGAACCAATCATGTTTTGATATATAATCAGCTCTCAATTACCTAGGGTAACTTAGGACAGGGAAGGCTTGAAATATCCCCAGTAGGCAAAGCCACAGGAAACAGGTAAATTAAGCCATTAGAATGTACACTGAGGGTTTAATGGAGCAATTAAATAAAATTTTGGTGACCACGACAGTGGACATAAAGGCATTTGACCTAAAGATGAGACACATCTGTACTGCTGCAGCTCTTCTGGCTTCAGGCTGGATCTGGGCATAAACTGGCTCAGACCTAAATTAGTTTGAAGTCTGTGCAGCCTTGGGTCTAATAAGCAGCTTTCAGATGAGTGGCTATTGGCTGTGTGCTATCAGTATTGCTTCATGCACAATGCTGTATTGCACCAGTGAGAATGCAGTGCATGGAACTCCAAAAAAGGGAAAAAAACTGTATTTTCTTTCCATTAACTGTCCCATCAGTTTTCTTACAACTCACGGTATAACTGAAATCCACATCTCAGGACACTTGTGATGTGTCTGCAGACTGCATTTTACTTCCTTTAATTTTTGTTAATTTAATGATTTACTTTTCTGAAGCCAGATAATCACCAACCTGCAAGCAGCAGGACCTTTCATTGAAAGCATTACCTGCACTCTTACTGATCTAGTCATATTTCCATGGTTTGATTCTGGCATTTTAGGTAAGTCAAACCATGGCAAGTGGCTTGAATTTATTAGAATTGTGAGTTCCTTTGGTCCCTCTTTCTCTTATGTCTGTAGAGTATTTAGCACTGGGAGCCCTGAGTTTGGGGGTTTTGTTACTGTAGTCCAGAGATGCTAGCATAACAGAAATAGTGCAAGTACCCAAGCTGACTGAGGTCTTGAATCAAGCACAGCTTGTATCGTATGTGCCAACTTTCAGCCATCCAAAGGTAATTTAATTTGGCCTTCTGAGAAACAAAATTTTGGTTTTAGAGCCATAATGACTAAAAAAGGTTGGGAGGAAGAGTGTTCAAAATATTTATGAAAACCACATACTACTAGGAAAATCTCCATCACTGTATTTAAAACCATTTTTTGAAACTGGAAAAGTTGTATAAGCAATTTTGTAGTAATTTTTTAATGAATAAATTCTGTTAGCATTCTTTGTCTCTTCTTGCATGAATTAGTTCATTGCACGATTTACTCTTGTTTTCAGAAAAGCTCAGGATTCCCTTAAATGAGAAAAATATGTAGTCCACATGTTTTAATAGTCCTTTTCTCACCTCCAGTCTTCACAAAGAAATGTGGGTCCAAGTCATGAATGGCTTTACAGGATGTTTCAGATATAGATTATATATATATAGTTATTGCTCTATAGTTCATTTTCATGAAATTACTTGAGTGTTTTTGGATTAAGAGCATTGTTACTACATTCAGGAGGTAGACTCATTACATTGTAGTGGTAAAAGTAATCAGACTGATTCCTATAATACTGTGCTGTTGCAGAAGCAGAGCACAATAGAGTATTTTCCTTTTTCCATTGAGTAGAAGGGAAGAAGAAGCAGGAAGGAAGTTGTCTTCTGTGATCTCTGACCTTCCTCTGAGCTTACGTAGATATATGGAATGGAATATCTCTGGCCGATTTTGCTGTCTGTCTAATTCAGTCTCCTTTTGGGGGGGTCATAGATCTCCCTGTAGTGTCTAAGACAGCAGAGTAAAGGTGTGACCTTGAAGACCCAGCAGTTAGAAAAACATTCCACCGTTATCAGCCTTAGTTGAAATGCTCTGCTGCTAGTTAAAAGAAAGCTTACTGAAGGAAAATAAAAAAAATCAATAAAAGGAAAATTGGCTTCATCCTGGCTCAAACCAGGACACTTGTGAACACCTCTCTGGTAATTCCCAGCTGTTTGTAACAGCTGGACTTCGATTAGAGTCCTCTGCTGAACTGGGCTAGAGAAGAGGAGGAGGGACTTTCTTCAGGCCCACCCCTTCACCAGGGCTTCAGGTATGTACACAAATGCTGCTTGGTGGTGACAGTCTCTTTGTTCATAGAAAAGAAGCTTCCAGTCCTAACTATATTAGCATATTGATGATAAAGCACTTAATCATAACTTAAAACAGCACCATGTGGTTTAATTTGGATGGAGGAATAAAATGGTGTCAGGTCTGTAACATGAAAGTAAACTGGTTAGGATCTTTGAGGAAGAGATGGACTTCAGTATATCTTGGACAGTTCCAATTAATTTATTCTCTTCCCAGGAAGACAGTTGTTTATATGAGGGCCCACACTTCTGGCTGTCAAGTGTGTGAGGGAGCTGATATTATAATGTTTATATATATATGTGAGTTTTTCATATGTTTTGCTAAATATTTATGGTATAGAAAAAAGATCAAAGCATTATGCTTGGCATTTGGCATGGGAGTTAGTAATAAGTCATGTATGTTCTGCTGGATTTTGTTTCACACTTTTGTTACTGCCGCAAAGATGACACTGATGCAGAAACAAACCAGTCTTCTCAGGTAACTAATTTAATGACCATATATCCAGTTCTCTGATTTTATTCAGTTTTTCAGGTGGAAACATTTAACATATTAAAGATAAAATCTAGTCCCTTGAAGCTGTCCTGCTAGTCTGTGAAGCCAAAAAAAAAAAATAGCAGGGAGCACACTGATAAATTCTTTGTTGTTTGTTTGCTGGGAAAAAATACAATATTTTTTACTGAGGATGTGAGCTGTGACTTTCCACATGGATATATTGCTTTGCCATAGTATTGGGGATGACAAAGGAGAATGTAACTGTTGTAATCACAAATCATCCAGCAGAGTAGGATATTTTTTACCTAAAGATACTGTGATGTGAGAATTGAGCAGCTGGGAGGAGTCTAGGAACATACCTGAACTATTTGATCAAACAAACTGGTCATATTATAACTCCTGCTTAGTCTGACAGCTGGTGTTTGCCTAGCTTAGTTTGCCAGTTATTGAAGAACATCTTTTGGAAGGTGGGAGGTGAGGTGATGTGTGTGTTTTGGTTTGGGGGTTTGTTTGCAATGTGAGGTTTTTTTCAGTAGAACCCCTGCCCATCTCCTTTCTTAGTACAAGGATGCACACTAGATTTTTTTTGTAAACTAAGGAGTAGTTTTTTCTAGGGTTTTTCTTAATTCATTTATTGTTAGCACATCCATGGGTTGCTGTACAATTCCACTCTTAATGACACTGGCTTGAAGGAATGATGTTCATTCTTAGTTGCCAAAACTTTTATTTATGCCACATGTGTGATTGTGATACCAATGTGACAAATTGCAGAGTCATCTGATAAATTGTATTTACATCCACCTTTGACCGCCTCACCTGCTTTCTGCCACTAATCTATCTCCACTGGGATTTATTTCACATTCCAAACCTTGGAGCAGCTTCAAACATCTGCTAATTTAAAAAAAAAAAAAAAAAGAACAAAAAAATCAACCTGCCAAAGAAATTGTCCTGTCTTTTTCCTAGCCAATGAAGTACTCTCTGCCTCCAAAAAATACACTGGCTTACATAAAAATATGGACAATAAAATAATCAGCTGTACACCCCTGGCAAAGTTCAGTACTTTACAAACCCTCATATTTTGGACACTTCTGGCTGCACTAAGATACACTATCTGAGATGCTCAACTTTTAACCTGCATGTTTTTATTTATAAAATTCTATTGGAAGGCAGTTGATTACAGTTTACATGTGGAAGGTTAGCCTGTGTGCCCCGAGATGTCAGGAGGAGCAGTGCTGGGCTGCCAAGAACTTGAAAAAAGTCTCAGTTATGGTGCAGATATTTTGCTGGAAGCTCTGCCATGTGATTACTTGGCATTGAAACTATATTGGTGTCTGTTATTAATACTGCCTAAAGGCTATATGACTCTTTAGTCTTTTAAAGGCTGTAATTTAATTCTAGCAGGATGCTGTATTGGGTGTGTTTGTATTTAAGCTGTGATGGCTCCACATATTTAATCATAGACCTATATTTAAACTTGACATAGGCGTTTATTTCAAATGTACCCTCCGAAACAAGATGTTAGTTGGCTTTTGAATAACTGTCTCTACCTAATTCGTGGGCTGTTTAGTCCCTATTAATGGCAGATGACTGATCTTAAGAGGAACATGAAACAAGTGGCTTCACAAAACAGATATTTGCAGCTGTATTTAAAAAAAAGACTTCATGGACTGCTTGGTTAATGCTACTGAGGAGAACAACTAAGTACAGGACTTCTAATATGAAAAATTAGAGTACCAGTAAATACGTGGAATGGTTTGGGATAACAGCCTGACATCTGTGGTATGATGAGTTAGCCAGGAAATATGCTGCAACTGGCCATGCTTTACAGTCTACAGTATTCTTGGCTCCAGTATCTAATTCAACTATAAATATTGATGTGCAATATAATGTTTGATAGTCATCATTATTGTGAAAATATGATCACATGTGGAAGCATTTCATAACCATTTGCGAACATCTCTGCTTATAAAAATGTTCTTATGCACTGGCTTACAATATTTCTTACTGTCTAATAGGGAATGTGCCTTTAAACAATAATTTTCTCCAAAATGTTCACCCAGCCTCTTCAAACAGACACTTTGAAGTGATCACCATTTTTGTGACTCACTCAAAATGTGTGAAATACCTGTTGTGCTGTATCAAGCTATTAAACAGGCCTCTTGCCAGCTGAGTATATTCTTTTTTAAATGCTAGGGGACATAAAAAGTGAACAAAAATGAGCCACTTTAATTAAAGGGAGAAATACTCAGCATGCATTTTCCAGATAGCCCCTAGAAGGAAAACATATTTTTTTCCACAAAAAAATGTAGTTATTGTAAAAAATGCCAGACCAATACAATTAGAAACTGATGTTTTCTAATTGATTTGCGAGACTACACTGAGAAGCTGTAGAAAGAACTCATTATTGCTGCTAAATACGTATAAAATTTTAACACACATGATAAATACTAGCAGTGTTTCTTAAAGGGGTATTTAAATTATGCTTTTATAGTTAGTTTCTCTAAAGGAAAAGATAAATACTGTTGTGGCAAGAACTAATCAGTAAGAATTTTGTAAATCTTTTTTTTTTTTAAGCATCAATCTCTATGGAATTCTTGTTTGTGACATTACAAAACCTTCTGTGTTATTTAAAATTTGTTTTAATGTAATGAATTGTGCTTAAGATAGATAGGGTCTTTAACAGGTGAATGTGGCAAACACTGAGATTAATCAATAATTATATTTCGCTTTCCTTAAAATGAAGGTGAGGGGAGTATGGAGGCAGGGATGGCGGAAAAGGAGAAGAAAATATATAAAGGGATATGCAGATGAAACACAAAATGAGTTTATAATTTATTTTTTTCTTTCACCCTGTTGGTATAAGGTCCCTTGGGATTTAAATATCTTTTAAGTCTATTTTAGCCAAGGATCAATTTTTCCTAATGATAACATGGGAGAGTAATTGGTATGTGTAAGGAATCACTTCTATGAGTAAGAAAACATGTATTTATCTTTTTGTATTTGTTAATGTGCTCTCTGTTTCTGTGAAACTGTTCTCTAATCCCTGCTCTGCTTCTTCTGTTAAAAAAACATCTGGAAAAAGCAGCAAGGAAAAGGTATTATTAATTACTTTAACTTGCTAACTATTTTGAATATAATGTTTAACTTTTCCATGATAGCATGTCTTAAAAAAAAATTATAGGTATGTATTTGTGTGTATATATAGACATATATATACTAACATCACAAAGTCAAACATTGTAAATATAGCGCAAAACGTTATATAGAGGTGTGGTGCTTTACAGTAGTACCTGAACTGAACTTTTAAGTATTTTGTTTCCCTATTTAGTATACATTTTGGAAATGGAACAGATGCTTCTGAAGCAACTTTATAATGGCTAGAGATCAGTTGCTGGGTTGCATTTTTTTTCTTTTAGGTTTAATGTAATCATAGAATCGTCAAGGTTGCTGTTCCTGGAAATCAGGGGAAACACTTAGCTGTTTACTTAATTGTGCTTTTAACCTGCCATGTGGCAGCAGAAACAAGGAAATTTCACGTTCTGCACTCTGCCGTCAGCTTTAGAAACACATCAACAAGTATAGGGTGTCAAATTCACGTCTGTTTTGCCATAGCAAGTAAGGGTTACACTAAGGAGTGCAGTATTAAAGGAAAAACAAGGTGATCAAAACTGTTTTAAAAATAATCTACTTTTACTATTAACTTCTCTGCAAAGAGCTTTCTCATTTACCTCTTTCTTAGTCATCATGTGTTGAAGTGATTTCAGTTATTTGACAGAATAATCCCTAAAATATTCTGACCTATCTCTCAGCTAATTTAATGGAGAAAGTCTATAGGTTGTTGACCAGTTCACCCATCTTGTTTCACTGAAATATGGTTGATAATCTTACTCTGTACATCATCATCATAAGCTTTGCATGTCTCAGGTGTGCATGTGTTTATGACTGTAACTTTCTTCTTTTAGTGTTGTCTTGGATCGCTTGTGCCTCAACAGTCTTCCCAGATGGGCTGGCCCTTGACTCACTGTGAATGGGTGGACACAGTTGCAGCATAACCTGGGCAATGAGTGTGAGCGCTCTTGGCAGTCTTCCTAGGAAGACAGCTAGATTTTAAAATACTATGACTCTGCTCAGCTGCAGCTTCATGTTAAATTATACCAAAAAAATTAGATTATGGAAAACTCAAAAATAGTGTTACATGTAGATTCTTGGTGAGTTTGTGTTTAGTATTTTCAGTTTCTGTGAGAAATGTCTTTCTTCACTGAGAGCTGCTGCTCCCCATGACTCCTCAGCTCTGACACCCCAAAACAATGTGAAAAAAGAAGTGCAGAAGTGCAACAGGGCAAGTAAAAAATAGGAAAAAAGGAATGAGAATGGAATGGGGAAAAGATTAAACACTGTTTATTTTAAATTATTTATTAATTTATATTAACAATTGATCCAGTCCCCATTGAAATTAATATCAGTCTGTTAGGATTAAATTTTCTGAAATTGGATTCAGTTGTCACTTGCTAAATTGCACTTGTTTTCAAAAACCTTCAATATCTTTTTGGAATGGGAAGTTGTTAAAGATTTTGTTGATAAATGTTGATTTAAACTGGAATATAGTCAATTTTAGAATAGTATTGTCAATAAATGTTGCACATTGCTTAAATTATTATGATGCCTTTAAAAAAAATACACCTGCTGTTCATGTTGACCAAGTTGATGATCATTTTCTCAAGCAGCAAATGCTGAGGAATCTTAACTTGTTAAATGCTGTGGTACTGTGGTTAGAAATACTGTGCAAGAGTCTTTACCCAAGTTCCATGTTTCATTACATAAAAACAAAACATTCCAATTGTAGATTTTGGAAAAGCTTTGTTTTGCACAGGTAAATTTAGAACTGTAACTGTAGGAACTTCCTCTAAGTCTGTTAATAAATATATATGTATTTTAATTTCATTCCACAGTATGATGATTATTTTGCATTGAGTTTTGATTGGTGCTCAGGTAAAAAAAGCGCATGAAAATTATTTCTTAATATAACATATTATGGCTTTGGAAGAAGAAAACAGATATTTTGACATGAAAATGTGTGGCATTTCCTGTTGGTTGAAATGTTGGTTTGCTTGCTAAGTTAATATTTAATGTTATCATTGGCAAGGCAAAAATTCTGTAGAAAAATAGCAGTGCAGATTTTACTAGTGAGATGGGAGTACAGGCCATAAAAATTCTCAGTTTCCCTTTTAAAAACTTAATCCATTTGTCCAACAGGAATGAATACAGAAGGACTAGAGGTTTTGAACTTCCCTCACATCTGGGCATAGCAGTGTATTTTGACTCCAAGCACAATAAAACAATCGTACTTGCTGGTGGTATATGACATAATGACCCAAATATGTTTTTAAAAAATCATTTATTGCTGTACATAAACAACTAAGTTAGCACAAGGGATGATAAAATAACATTGGTAATTCTTCCTTTAGCTGGGAACCATTGGTGGCCCATTAGGATTCCAGATGTAGCTGTGTGTGCTTTTCCATTTGTTTTCTAATGTCTAGTGCTTGGGCCCTTGGTACCTTGGCTGTGGTTGTCAAGCATGTTGGCTTTTCAGCTTGAGGTCTTCCTGAAGAAACACATTGGCCCAGCTAATAGCTATAAAGCAGCTTATTGTCTTGGGCCCAGTTTGTTGGGACTAGCCAGAGTGAGGGCAGCTTCCTGTCAAAGGTCAAACACCAGCTTGACCGAGTTTTCTATGGTAAACACTTGCAACTGGACCACTAAATCTAGAAAATTAAAATACAAATAACAAGATGTTTTAAAATATTATTTAAAAGACAGCAATCTGTGACAATTCATACCTACTAAGTGTACTTTGGATTAAATTCAAGTATTCAAGCATTATGTGGAAAACATTTTCTAATTTCTTTTGCAGGCAATAACTTAAAGTAATAAAATAACGAAAGAGGAAAAAATACTAGAGAAAGTAACTATGAGCTCTCTTTATATAAATTCTAAAAGAAAACCTTCACTTTGTTTTGTATGAAACAGGATTCTCAGCTGTCTTTACCTATTGATAGTCTTATGAGGTTGATTTAAGACAAAACAATACATCAAGCTTACATTAAGCAAAGACATGTTAAGAACAGAGCTGCTATTAAAGTAAGGTCAGTGTATTGGTACTTGTTTATATATATCCATACTGTAAAAAATTTTACTTGCTCAGTCCAGCTGAATTTCCTAGGATTGCTTATTTGAGCAGCTCTCATCTAGAAGTAGTTAGTTATTCTGGCTCTACCTGATTTCAGTGAGAATATTTGGATAAGCACTGTTCAGCATCATTACAGCCTACAGTGATGTGAATGTTTCTACTGGAATAGAAACTCGGTGGCTTTGTAAAAAGTGCATGGTGAAAAACTGAGCCCAAAACAAGGCAGTCTGGACATTCCTAAACTGCATATCCTTGTGTTTTAGATGTGTATGTACTTTACATAATCACCTAGCCATATAACACAAATTGGTCTAAATTTATTCTTTTTGAGATCTAAGAACAGTGTAGAACTCTAAGGTACTTTTCATCATCCATACTCACTATGCTTACCTAACATCGAGAACGTTTGGGTTTTCTTAGCTTTAATGCCCACGAGGGCATTTCTTGAATGTGAACAGTTTTAAATATAAGCTAATCTTAAGCTTCCCATTACAATTAAATTAAACCTCCTAGATTCAATAATAAATGTACGTGTCTAGGCCCACTAGTAAATACAGAGCACACAAACAGGATTCAGGCAAAGCACAAAATCATTATCAGAGACCTGCTGTATCCACTCATCTGTGGAAGTGCTGGTGGCAACCTATTTAGTGCCTGCTTGTGACAATACAGCTTTATATTCTTTTTAAAGCTGAACAGCATAACTTTTTCACCGACTGGTGAGAAGCTGGTGTGAGTAGTCCAGCTGAAGTAATGAGGACTAGTTGTGTGCCTGCTGTCTCTGGAAGATCTGTTTGAGAGTGTTCAGACCCAAATTAACCACAGCCTATCCTCAAATGACAAGACTGTGGTCTAGAGGGGATGAGAACTCCCGTCACCTGATAGAGCATCCTGTGTAGCAAAACTGAAGAATTCCTGAGGTTCACATCAAGAAGGTGGTTCCTAGTGAGTGGTTATGACCATCATATGCAACAGGAAAAGTAATTTTTTTTTGTTTTCCTTTTTTGCTACCAGAGTGATTCTGAGAACAGAAAATAGTCTTGCTGACCTGTAGCAAAATACCTGAAGGAGCACTTCAGAAACAAAATGAAACTGAAAGTGGATGGCTGAAGTGGGTGTGGGCAGAGGGAAGAGAGATTGTAGGCAGCGGGCAATGAAGCAAAAGGTCCAAACAGATGAGACTCGCCTCATCTTGTGCCAGTCATGTGAGTAATCAAGAACAGTATCTGAGTATTGAGCTCTTTTGAGCAGAACTGGCCATAGTTCCTGCTTGTATAGCTTATCAGTACACCTAACTTCCCCAAGCTCTGTGTATTGTCATTATACATCAGACTGTTTACTTCTGTACCCATTTACCATGTTTATATTCCAAATACTGTATCAAAAGAGGGTTTGATTTCAACTGGCAAAACTATCAGAATTTTATGTAGTCCCTTATGCTAGCAGAGGATCACAACAAAGCATAATGAGAAATACCTGCCTTAAAAGTGTCTTATAATAGTAGCAAGTTTTGTGGGCATGACTGGCTTTATTTTTCAGTATAACTGACTTTTAATTATCTGTACCATTAGATTTGTGTGGGAGAGTATAAGGTGAGCTTTTGTAGAGACCTCTTTATTTTTCTCCGCTTAGAGCATACCAAGCATAAAATTGTAATCAATATAGTCATTTTCTTAGAAAAATTCTTCAGTTTTGTGTAACACTGAATTGTGGTGCGGTCAAATCCACTTGACTTGCTCATTCCACAGCTGAATGTGGTATATGGTACTTCTTTTCTCTGGTAACTTATGCTTCAGCATTATATTGCTATATAACTTCAGAACAGAACAATTCCTTTTGCATGTGAAAGACTGTAAATTGACTACATCTCAGCCTTTTGGCTTCACAAATTGGAAGTCATATACCTATCAGTAGAGTGTTGTTTGAGAGCTATTGAGACTTCTAGGTCAGCAAAGGTCTTTGTGGATAATTCTATGTCCTTTCGAAGTAGGCTACTGAAATCCGCCTGGCTAATGGCTTCTTCTTTCATTCTGCTTCATGCGCTGTGGCCTCCAGTGACCAGTCTGCAGATACAAGAGTCTTGTTTTGAACTGCTTTTCATAGGAGATAAAGACATGAAATAATTTAAGAAATCCAAGGTGAAGCGAAGTGTTTGTCTTTTTTTGGCAATTGCAGTCTTTTTCCAGTCAAACATAAACACAACAAGCCAGTAGTACTTTAAGGATTCATATCACCCTCGACTTTTCCTGCACTTAGTTGGTGGCAGCTGCTGTACAGCTGGGCAGTGACTTGCAGTATGTGTAAGGACACTGACATACTGTCATTGCTGATAGCCACATTCTGAGATACTGAGAGCGGTGTAAAGTTTTTAGTAATACAGCCCAAGATTTATACCCCCTTTTGAACTGTCTTCTGCAGATGTCAAAGAGAAATTCAGAACAGGTCTTTCTTACTCTGATGAGGAGTTTTAAAGAACTTGCCTCTACTCTGGGTTCTATTGCAAAAATAAACTTTGGTAGCATTGTAGTGCTGGACACTTTTCCAGATGTATCATGAAAAGGGAGAACTCTGTAGTGTGGATGCCAAAATGGAAGAGGAGTAAAATACTAATTTCTGTTCATTGTAGTAGATGGTCCTTTCTTTTTCTTATGGCTGTCTCTTGTATAGGTACAAGAAAGAAGCTGGATTACAGTGCATGCAAAATATTAACCAATAGAGGTCATATATTCTTAGATCTTGTAATCACTGTTTAAGAACTTATCATTTGAAGTTTCAAAGTACTTTTTTTAAGACTAATTGCATTCTGACAGCAGGGGCATTTGGGTGGTGGATGAGCTTATCTTTAAGTTTGTGTGTCAGTATGTGAAGGCCTAATTTAATTAAGAGGAAAGCTTCATTGATCTTGAAATGGAAAACACCAAGCAAACAGAACAACAAAAAATAAAATTTCAACTGAGTGTTGTCAGCAATAAGAAAAACTGTTCCTGCATCTCCATAATTTATATTATCTGTTTAGCATTTGAATACTCTAAAGACAGAAGAGACAGAAGCATTCTAGGGAACTAATTCATTACTCCTTCATGAAATAGGGAAATAGTAAATAATTTCCTTGAGTTAAAATACATAGTATAAGTTTCAAAGAACTAACAGTCTACTTTATTGCTCTTAATATTGTCAAGGTTTAACTCTGGGCTGGCCATTGAATGAATGACAGATGTTCTCCATTAACCCTACTCTCCTCCCAGCGAGGGAAGGAAATCGAATAAGGGAGAGAGACTTAGAGGTTGGAAGCTAAACAGCCTTAATTAAACAAAAATGGTGAAAATTATAAAATATATACAAATATGTACAAAAACAATATTACTCTGCCCCCCAGTAATGCTCGCATAACCACCAAGGCTGCAGGGCAGGCCCTGGGAAGGTCCTGGACTGGACTCTTAGACTTTGCAACAGACAGGAGCTGGATGCAGGAATGCATGGGTCAGGCTCAAAAGCAGAACAACAGAGAGAATCCTCCCAGGACACGGGGCCATGGATGAAGAGAATTTGGCTCTCGTGATCCCTGAGATTTATGCAGATTATAACATGTATGGGATGGAATACTTAGTTCAGTCAATTTTGGGTCACCTGTCTGGTCTGCTTCTCCCCACAGGATGGTCACAGGTGTGACCCCTTTTCTTCCCTTTTGTTTCTGGTGCACAAGAATTTTAGCAGAATCAAACAGTGACCTTGGCTCAGCACACCATTCTCCAGGAGTAGCTATAAACATTGAGCGTTATCAATCCTTGAAGCAGATACTGTTAATTTCAGCAAGTGCAGTTGCTTAGAAGAGACTTAACTGATAAGTAAAATTACTAGAAAGAAATTTGGTTCTGTCTTGGCTCAAACCAGGACAAATGCCAATGCAAGTTGAAACTTCTGCATCAAACATTATTGAGAGAGAAACAATATCCGTTTAGTGGGTATTCAATCCAAAGCTTGGGGTTTTTTTTCTCTTTTTTTTGTTTGGTGTTTTTTGTTTGCTTTTGTTTGTTTGTTTGTTTGTTTGTTTTTACAAATACAGAGTTGACACATGTACAGTTTCAAAAAGGATTTTCTTGTTGCATGCACCATGTATGCCAGCGCTAAAAGGGCAGGCATCTAGTGGTTGTCTGTAAATGAACAACCTGCATTGGATCCTCTGCCCTATCATAGAATCATAGAATCATAGAATGGTTAAGGTTGGAAGGGACCTTAAAGATCATCAGGTTCCAACCCCTGTGCTATGAGCAGGGACACCTCACACTAGACCAGGCTGCACAAAGCCTTGTCCAGCCTGGCCTTCAACACGTCCAGGAAGGGGGATTCCACAACTTCCCTAGGCAACATATTCCAGCACCTTAGTACCCTCATGGTGAAGAATTTCTTCCTGATGTCTGACCTAAATCTACCCGTTTTCAGTTTAAAACCATTACCCCTTGTCCTATCACTGCCCTCTCTGGTGAAAAGCCTCTCCCCCACTTTCCTGTAGGTACTGGAATAGTGACAATAGCCATAGTGATGATAGCCATTGTTGAGAAATGGTGAATTTTACCATGTTTTTGAAGAGATGGTTGTTTTGTTATTACAGCAGTCCTTAAAATTGCTTTCTAGAAGTGTCTGCATGAGTATTCAAGATTGTATATTCCCTTGCAAAATACAGAATTATTCAGTGGTAGTTTCTATTAAATAATGTAGAATGGCCATGCTGAAGAACTTTTTGATGTTCCAGTGTGGAGACCACATCCATAGGTGGCTAAATCACTTCTCAGGAAGGGAAACACTCTGTACTTTTAGGCGAGTATGAAATTTTAAGCAATAAAAGCAGGCTTCATCTTATATAGTCTGTTTCCGATGCTGTGCATTTTGCTCTTTCTGCATGGTGACATTCTCCAGTGCTGCTGCTCAAAGGTAACCTCAAGCTGAAGCTAGCCTGTACCTGCTTCTGTCAGGCAGAAGGTATTGAACCACTTCTGGTTTGAGTGAAAATTTGAGTCCTGAGTTTTGAGCCAGATCTCATAAGGTTTTGTATTAAAAAGTGGCTGAGGCTGGGCTCTACCAATACCACCTGTATTAATGCTGGTTTATAAGTACCCACAGACATGTTTTCACAAGATCCTAGTCTATGTATGCATGTCAAGTATGTTGTGGGTTTGCATATTGGATTGGGCCCCTCATGTGGTTGGTGTGATGCTCACAGTTTTGAAACCTGAACAGTCTTAAGCTGGAATTATTTTAGCTGTGAAAGGCAGATCTTCATGGACAGAGGAGCATCACCAGGCTTTTTTGGAACGTTAAGCTTAGAGCCTTCAGGGTTAGGCAGCTCCTGAATAGAGCTCTGGAAATGTGTGCATGAAGTTGTCTCAAGTCTTATTTTAGAAGCTTATACCTTCTGCTAGTTATTTTATGTTTTTCATGGAAAGCAACAGTCAAACTTAACTGCCAGTGAAAGACTGTTGTCATTTCTGTTGAGAGTAAGCCTGACTCAGTCTGCTTAGTGACAAGGAATCCAACTTTTACCCTTTTCCATGTGTATCTCCTTTAAAGAAAATAGTTGTTACACACTTCTATGGACTGAAGAGCAAGAAGAAAACAGTTTATTAATGCATAATTTATAATTGTCTTCAGCTATTACAGCATTTGTTGTAATTTGTGGATCCAGTGTGTGTTTGTGCATTAGATAATATCTTGAGCAGTAGGTGATAGGACACTTTACAGTAGATTCTGGAGATGAACAATGACTTGTAGGTGCCCAAAGGTTTCTTTGGGCCTACCCTGTATTTTGTAGCAAATCTAAACTAGTAAAGTTGGGTGGGTTTGAACTGCATTCAGACTCAGAAGCAGTAAGAAAAATGCTTGTGAGGGGTGCCTGAAAGTGTGCAGGGGAGATCTCTGAAGCTACATAAGCCAGTAGAGCTTATTTTTAGGTCATCTGCTTCCCATCCTTCTGTAAGGGGCAAGGCTGGAGCTCACTGTACTCCAGCTGATAACTGGTGGAGTTATCTGTGATGTCCCCCTAAGTACAGGGCATCGTGAGATCAGCAGATAAAGCAGGTTTACTGTGCTCTTCTATTTCTTTCTTTTTCATTTTAACTGCTTCTGTTACAGGGCCCTTCATTCAAAACAGTGGGGACTTCGCTTTCAGTTGGTTTCTTCTGCAATGCTGCTGTGGGGTCTTTGGCTGAATGTGCATCTTGATGCTTTTCATAGCCAAAGGGCCTTTATTGGCTTCTATTGCGGGAGCATTTAAAGAATGTAAATATGGAAATTGCTCCTTGGCAAAGAATATGCAGAAGGGATTTCAGATGGATGTCTGCCTGTTTTATGTTGTCTATTCAGAGACTTGTGTAGAGCCCACTCTATTTTAAAAAGAGTACAATCAGTTTACTACTATACCTGCTAGAGTTTGTCTAATCTTTGTTGAGATTGAAAAGATTATTAGCACTGTGGTATTTTCAAAAAAGGAAAACTGTGGCATAGAATCTGTAATTATCACAGTATATACATAAATTTTGTTTTGGCAAAGGTTTAATTTGCATATAATTCACCTGAGAAAATGGGAAACAAAAAAGGAGGATGGTCTGGTGGGTAAACTGAAGATACTCTTGAAATACCTCACTCTCCAAGTAAAATTATGCTTTTAATAATACGCTGAGCTGAATTCAGTGTTTACTTGGAGCTGACCTGAAATCACCTGAATCATTTGATTTGAAACTTCAAGTTGATCTGGAAAGAAATATTCAGAAAGAATAAGCACTTTGATTTGTAATAATTTGCTAGGATTGTATTGTTTTTTAGTAAAATATTTTTGTGTTACACTTATGTTCTTAGAAATAAAGATTTGGTTTAGCAGTGTAGAGTAACTGGTATTGATGCAAAAGCTGCAGCCCATGTGTGAGGGAGAGCCAATTTTTGGTTTTAATTTCCAGAAGAAAAATCCTGGTACACTGCTCACAGAACATACATGGTGTTTCTCCACTCTGTATACATGAAAAATAACGCTCCAAGGGCAGGAGAATCTCTCTCAACCTAGTAACCACACCCCTTTCAATACACGCAGGGTGCCATCGGTCTTCTTGGCCACAAGAGAATATTGCTGGCTCATGGTCATCCTCCTGTCCACCAGGACACCCAGGTCTCTTTCCCCTACACTGCTCTCCAATAGGTCAGTCCCCAAGCTATACTGGGGTACATGGGGTTGTTCTTCTCCAGATGCAAGACTCTACACTTGCCTTTGTTGTATTTCATTAAATTTCTCCTTGCCCAACTCTCCAGCTTGTCCAGGTCTTGCTGAATGGCAGCACAGCCTTCTGGTGTGTCAGCCACTCCTCCCTGTGTCATTACATGGCATAGTAAGTGCATTATTAACACAGAATATTGGTTCATGTTTCTTAGGCAGTAAAGGCTCCTAAAAACCTACAAAAAAACCTAATAAAACCCCAATATACTTTGGAATTAATGGGGGCAATCAAGAATCAGTTGCTTGACTTCAGTTTAAATTAATCAAATGTCCACTATGCTTTCTTTAAGAAGTTTTTCATCTTTAAAAATGAGATTCAGTGGCTTTGTATCTGCTGCTATGTATTTGTAGCTGCTAATGATATGAGAAGACCTTTAAAGAAAGTTTCCTATGTTAAGGAAGTTTCCTGTGTTTACTCTAAGGTTTATTGTACAAATCTAGCAATTTTTCTACATGCTAAGGTACAGCATAGTAGTCCACAGAGTGTACTATTAAGCCAAGATGGTATATCACTCACTCCTAAGTTTTTTAAGTTGCTTTTCAGTGTATTTATGTGAAAACAAAGTTGGAGTGACTAGAGGTGACATATCTCTTTTTTTGGCATTAGATATTCTATTCAATTGTAATTAAATTTTGTGTAATTATGTGTCAGAAGAACAAATAAATGGGCATTTAAAAGGTTTATAGGTAAGCTTTTTAAAAGGCTATGTTTCCAGCATATTTTTATACAGTGGAATTTTTGATGCTACAGTAAATTAAAAAGTTGGATGATTTTCATATGATATCCTATTCCACTAATACAGAATAACCTTGAGCCACAGTAGGGCAATAATTACCAAACTTAAATCAGAGACAAACTCAGCCAAACAGCTGTTTTCAGTTTGTTCAGAGATCCATTTGATTTACTCTCTTGGTCACCTTTCATTACTTTATAAGACAAAATTTCGCCGGAAATTTTAACCCTGAATTCCCAATCTTTTCTGCTGCCTGCTGTAAAACTGCATGCTTGAACTGTCACTGCCACTCAATGTGTGGGGGAGCTACTGTTGTGTTTTACATCGATCGCAGTTTTCATAAGTGTTTTCAAATACTGAAGTGGTATCAAATTCAAAGCGAGGTAGAATTCAGCCCTAGACATATTTCTTGATGACCTTTCTCTCCTGTAACAAAGGAGGGTAAAATCGCTTTAAGGTCACTGTCTTGCTCCTCAGTGGTTTGTTGGCTAAAATGGCAGATCACATAATTGTGAATATTTGTCACAGATCTTGTTTGACACACAAATAGGCACTGTTTTTGGTGGTATTTTACAAGGTCAGCACCATCTATCTCACACTGAAGTTTCATATACTTCCCAGGTTTTATTGCTGCGAAGGTTGAAACTTAATGCTAGCCCCTATCTAGTACTTAACTCAATGGGACTTAACCATGCCTGTATCCAAACACAGTGTTTTACAGGGCTACCACAACATCAGTGTGATGTATTGATAATACAGTGACTGTCAGAAACTGTCTTCATGTCATTATGTTTTACCAAAAGAAGAATTCAGACATAGAATTTTGGTGGTTTTGCACAATTTTTCCCATTGTTATTTTAATATTACTGATTTTCTGGCTTTTCTGTTTGTTAGACTACATAAATATTTTAGCAAATTTTGAAAAATGACTGAATTTATGCTTGAAAGTGAAGCAGCTGGCAAAATCAATACGTTTCTGATATGTTTATTTACAACATCTGTTCTGTTATTGCAATCTCTTTTCTTTCATGGTAGTCTAAAAAGGAAGCATGGGAAAAGGAACCTGTTAAATGTATCTCACATCTTTGGAACTAGTTTAAAACTTGCTTTTGTATGAAGTTGTTGATTTTTATTTTTTTTTACAGCTTCACTAATAGCATTTTCTGCCTGTTCTGGTCATGCTTTTCCATTTAGAAAAGATAGTGCTATGCCTCGTTATTCATGTTCCTCATTGAGCACACTCAGCAGTTCTGTACTTTGTCCCTTACTGTCCTGCTTTGGAAAAGTCAACACCTCTGAAAAATGGGGGCTACAAATGTTGCAATGTTTATCTGTGCAGCTGTGACATACAAAAATAATACTGTAGTTTTTTCATGGCCTTTTTTGTCCTTAGAACACTTTGCAATAATTAATTACATGTTAAGCTGCTCTCAGAAAGTAGAATTTTAATCTCAGCTCATATTCATATCACATACAAATAGTAGTTTGGTAGTGCAAAGTAATCAGGGTAGCTGCATGTTAATTTGAATCAATAGAGTTGAGTTGTATAGAAAATATGAACCTGTTTGGGTTGAACAGCCGGTTCATCCCTTTTCTAGGGCCACTGAGCATAGCTGAGTTTTCACTTCATCCATAAAGCACTGCTCTGTTGTCCTAATGGGGCGAAACAGTTTGGAGCAAAACCAAGAAGTGCAAAATGGGGAAAGGCAGGCAGGTAGCTGATCTCAGTGAAGAGAGATTTATAATGTAATTGTCTTGGAGCCGGGGTTTCACTAAAGAGGTGTTCATTGTCTCATGAACTGGTTATCAGGCTCTGGGTGGTTCTGTTTTGTTGTTGGTTTTTTTTTCTCAAAGCTGTTGCCTACATTGTGCCACATTTATCCTGTGTAGTTAATGAAAGGCTGTAGGCAAAAGGTTGAAAGGCTTGCTCTAGAAGTATTAGAGATGTCTGTGCCAGGAAATCCCTTCTGCTTTAGAGAAAAGTTAACGTCCTTCAAAGCCAGAAATTTTTTCTTTCTGAAGGATTGTTTCTAGGAAAGAATCTTCATAGGGTGCTCATCCTATTAGTAGCACTTTTGCAGTAAGTCTTCATCCTATGTTAATACTGTTATGTGTTATTGATGCTATTTTCATATGTTACACATGAATGCTCAAAAGATAAATTAACTGTGTAGTTAAAATTTGGTGGTATCCAGTATCACTGTTGTGACAAATCTCTGTTCAATATCAAATGACAGAAGCAACATATATAGACTGAACTTGAGCAACATATTTATGAACATCCTGACAATGCTGTCCAAGACATTTTCCTGTTAGTTTGTTTTTAAGAAGACCAGTTCTTTCAAAATTCACTCAAGCAAATTTTACATGTTGATGTTTTAAGCAAAAGAGAAATAAAGATAAGCACCTGAAAATGGGTATCTTTTATTTTTCTTTATGCATGCAACCTACATAAAAATGTCCTTTTCACTATAATCAAAGGAAATGGGCTGTTAATCATCAGTTCTGAAAACCCGTCATGCCTCTGAGTGTAAAATAGCTTTCAACAGGAAGAGCCTTGAACTTTTAGTTCACTGCTTAGTGAAGAGAGCGGTTGTCCTCTTACTCTCTGGAACTTTTTGTGCACATATACAGGTAGGATGGTGTGATACAGGGACTCCTGCTTCTTTCTTTCAACTGCTTTTCTGCAGTTGTCCTATATCAGGCAAGGCTGGGAGGTTTCTTGAGTGCTGTTATTTTTCCAGTTACATGATGAACTGCAGAAAATAATAATGGTTTTGATCCAACCTCTTAAGTCTAATTCCTTACCTCATTTTAAACACATTAGTTGGAAGGACAGTGTGATCTTCCCCTAGTGGTTATTCTTAGGCTCTCCTGAAGTCTAAGACTGTTGTACATCTCCCCAGCTAACTTCTGCATGCCAAGAGGAAGGCCAAACTTGGCTTTTTTTCTCTTGTGCTGTGAAATCCCTTTCCATTTATTTCTGCCTGCAGTTCATCACTCTGCAGTTGCCTCAGCCAGACTCAGAGTTTTCTTTGCTTTCTTAGTTTCCCATGTGATCTCTCATAGTGCAAACAACCCCCAAAACAACAACAACAATAACAACAGAACAGAAAAATCTTGTCCTGTTTTTACTTATCCAAGATACCTGTTTTAGAGTTTCTATCTTTGCCTAGAGCCAGGAAGGAAAAAAGGCTGTACACTTTAGAACAAAAGGGGGATAAAGAGGAAATGTTCAATAAAATTGCTTTGCTTTTGGTTGTGTTCTTTTTGGTTTTGGTGACGTGGCTTTTTTCAGGAAAGGTCATAAAACATTTGATCTGATACTAGAAGACTCACAGAAATCTCCTTTTCAGAGAGAGGTGGACACACTCCACTAAGGTTAGAGAATAAAGAATTGGTCAAAGTTTCACTGACATTGTCTGTAGTAAGAAACAGTTATTTCTGAACAGTATTATTTCTGGACTTTTAAACTCACAGAGAAGTTATATTCTTGCATCCTTTTATCCCTGGCAAAAAAAAACAACAAACAAACACTATCCATCTTTAGTCAACATACTGCTGAATCTCACTTTATCAGTGAGGCAGGTGCAGACTTCACCAGTTGCTCACCTTACTTAAGCAGATGGATCAAACAAATTCTCTCTGGAGTGTAAAAAAAAACAAAGATCAGTAAAGGGGAGAAGCTGGAGAGTAAGCTTCTTTGTGGGAGCATCCACGGTGGTGACTGAGCACTCTCTTGATGCTTAGGCCTAGAGTAGAAAAGGAGAAGACAAACATTTTTGTTGTCACAGCTGAGCCCACTGATGGCAAGTTGTTTGGTTAGTGGAGATGTAATTTGTCTTTGTTTCTTAGTAAAACTCCATGCCAGAACTGCTTTATGGTCCTCAGAAGCTATGTAATGTTGCCTTCAAGTGATATATTTGTTAAGCTAGGCATGGTTAACTTTGTTTCTGTAGCAATGATACTTGTATTTATGACAATTACAGGCTAACATAACACCATATTCAAAACTGAATTTAGGAGGCATTTGAGGGTGGGTGGAAAGGAGGACTAGAAAACACCAGTGTATCTTTCTTTAAACTGCTTAATGTTGCCTATGTAAAGATGGGAATTCCTGGAACATTAGTATATAAGCAGGAAAATTACACATTCAGTGCATGCACTGGTTTCCAGTTTCTGCAAAAAATAACTGAACTTGGAGCAGACCCATTTCAGCGAAGAACTGTCCTTCTGAGCAATTAATGCTGAGAAAAGCTCACTGAACTTCTGCTTGACTGGTAGGAAATGTCAGTCATTGACATTGCAGGACTTTGGCTTTTTGGAATACCTGCACATTTCTTGTGGGTCTGGAGACAAAGAGAGGGTGACGACACTTAGTTAAAATCCCTTCTGTGACTATCATAAGAAAAGACCTGCAAAAACATTTTGAAAATATTTGGATGCTGTACTGCAGTTTTTGAAGCAAGAATAAGGGAACTGCTGAAAGTTTCCTCATGTCACATGTTTGATGGTAAACCAATCAGTCCCCTGTGCATTTGACAGGAATGTCTGCACCCAGTTTATTTTATGACCACGCAGGCTCTTGCATGCAAAAAATCAGAGAGGGGAAAAGGCCACAATGGGAGAACAAATACAGATGGCTGATAGGGAGGGAGAAGATTTAAACTTCATATGGATGATGTTCTAATGATGATTGCTGATCCCTTTACTTCAGTGTGCCTCATGCCTTGTGAAGCAAATGATGGTATTCAGAGAAGTCTTGGGCTTAAGACTCAATTATATCAAATCCTAAGTAATAGCACTTGGAATGAACAAAAGATACTCAAAAGGCAGTATGAGAAATGTTTAGATTCCACTGGCTAAAAACTATTATAAAGTTCTTAGGGATCCTCATTCATTCCCATCTGGAAAAAGTCTGCAATGAAAAAGCAAAACCATCAAACAAAATGGGACAAGTGAACAATATCATAGATAGTTTGAATAGCACAAATTAAACCAAACCAAAACACTTTTCTAAATAGTAAATGAGAGTTTCATTACCAAAATATATGTGTATTTCAAAAAATTCTGATACCTACTACAGAATTACAGGAAAAGACTCACCAATCAAACCCTCAGTTCTTGGAAATTTACGTCAGTGGAACTCTGTATTCTACAGTACTTTCAAGTACTTTATAGAAAGTATAACATGAAATTGTCCTTATTCAGCAACAATGTCCAACATAACTGTTTATGAAGGCTTTAAAAATCTCAGAATTATGTTGAAGTGAAATTAGGAATGTGTTTTTTTCTTCTGCTCTAAGTAGTTCTGCCAATCGCAGAAAAGAAAAATTATCTATTTTTTCCCCACTTCAGGGTGACTATTGAAAGAGTAAGCCTGTTGCTGATATTTGGAGGATAGATGAGGGTGAAGTTTTTCTTATATGTTAAAATTTTGCACACTAACCAAAACAGAAGCTAAACAATAGCTTTTTATAGATTTAGCATACTATTTTTAGAAGCTTTAACAGAAGAACTGGCTAGCCTTTATACTTGGTAGAAGACTTCCAGATAATAGAGCATGGTCCCTCTAAAGAAGGTAAAGACTTCTAGCCAGCAATTAGCTTTGAATTAAAAACTTTGACACAGAGCTGTCTCCAAGAACAGGAAATTTCTGTGATTTCATTTTATGTGCTTGTCACTACAAAACTTGGAATGTTTATATGCATGGCTGTAATTTTACAATTTTGATTAGAACTTCTTATGCAGGAAACTTTGCCTAGATAACTACATGTCATAGAATACCATAACAATATGATAAAATGTCGTAATTTTTACTCCAGTGCGAGTGAATGCTGGGGAAAATTGAGGTCAAATTCTTTTTCTATCTTCATTTTAAACACAGTACCGGTATAACTATCTTTAAGATAAAAGTAGATAATTTTCAACAAGTGTGATTTCTTGCTGAAATGTACATAATTAATTGTGCCACCATTTTAATGAGATCTA
Organism: Apus apus; assembly: GCF_020740795.1. Classification (NCBI taxonomy): domain Eukaryota; kingdom Metazoa; phylum Chordata; class Aves; order Apodiformes; family Apodidae; genus Apus; species Apus apus. The sequence goes on along the minus strand of NC_067286.1, from coordinate 40,531,156 downwards.
CAATGCAACTATTGTTATGAGTTGCTTTTGTAAGTCAAAGCTGTTTCCTTCTAGGATTCCTACTGCTTTAAGGTTCACTTTCTTTGAATTTTTTTTGGTAGGCCAGCAGATTTCTCAAACATCTTCACAAACAATCAGTAGATGTAATAGTTATGAATTTTAATTGAATAAAATTGCAATGGCAATTCCAGTTGATAGGTCTTGTACAAAGTACATTATTCAGTGGTTGCAAGTTGAAATGATGCATTTATATATGTATGTAAAAGTCTGTGTTCATATGTAGTACACAATAGCCAGTGAAGAAACAGATGACCTCAAGAAATGTCTGATTTAACAAATGAATGTCTTTACATTTGAAATCTAATTATTTGCCTTAGATTCACACTGCTTGAGAACTTATTGTGAGACTATGTTAAATAAACTTATCATTTCCGGTTTTCATTTAACCTGTGGCTTGTGGTGTGACCAATCTGTTTTAGATCCTCAATCAACAGATGATTGTATTTGGTAATAATTTATGAAGAATACAAATCTGTTTTTGAAACTAATCACCTCATGTTAGGTCTGCCCTTTTTCAAAAGCACCATCTGATATTCATTTTGCCTGCAAGAGAAACATACTGATGAAAATGCATCTACCACAGGATATAGTGAGTGGAGTGAAGCAGTTCTACTCTTTGTATATATTTAGAATATTTTGTTTTCTCAACAGATGGACCAAATTTTAGTATTAAAGAAAAAAAAAATCAGTTTTACATAGTACATAAACAATTTTGAACAAGTACATTTTGCATTTCTTATTAGTTTGTAGCAAAACATCCCATGGAATTTGAGGGTCAACTTGGGCCATATCAGAGATTTGAAAGGTTACTTTGCTTTTTGTGTTTGACATGAGAAAGCTATGTCTGGAAGTCAGAGTTCTGAGCATGCCTTTGAATTTGGCCTACTGAGTTTAAATACTGGGGTTTTCTTTTGGATGTTCTCCATGTTCTCAAAAGTGGCTGTTCTTTGAAAAGAGATTGAAAGCACAGATGCGTTCATGCACTAAATGGCTTCTGTACCATGAAGCCCCTCTCTGCTCAGACTTCCAGCCGTTGCCCAGACTGATGTGTTCCTTTAGGCTGTCAGCTGAGTATTGCAATTATTTCTTGGATCTTTCCTGGTTGAAACTTCGCATAATACTAAAATAGAGGCTTCATCAAGCCAGCATGCTAGCCACATTGCTGGAGTACATGGAGTATGGAGCACTTAACACTATCATACTCTGTATACAGTAGTTCTGTGACGTTAACTTTTGTCCCTGGAGGTTGAACTGAGAACACCAAGCTCATTTTAATTTGCAGTGCCAGCTGGATTTAGACTTTTTGACCCGACTGAAACTCTATCCAGATTTTTATAGTGCTCAAAGTTATTAAAATTTAAAGTTAATCTCAAAAGAGGCAATAAACCGTTACAAAGTCCTGAAATTATTTTATTTTTCTTTTAATTTTTAAGAACTGCACATACTGCAGTTGGACTTCTTCCAGTGTTCATTCTTCCCCAGCTGCTTTATTAAAACAAATTCAAACATTATGCCAAGGAAGTTATACATTGTTATCAAAATTAGGAATTTAGGAATTCCACAGTGTCACGTTTGTATAACAGAGTATTTTTTATGCTATCTTTTAGCAGTGAGTTATTTAATGTTGTGATTTGACATCACTACAATAACCACTATTTATCATTCCAAGTAATGTATTCTGGAGTTGGTATTTTACCTACAGATGAAATGTTCTTATTCTACACATTCATTTTATTTTTTGTTTGTTTCTTTTGATTGTTTTGTTGGTTTTTTTAGCAAGCTTCAACAAGGAGGCTTTCCATTCCCCTGTAACTCTCTCTCTTCCTCCACCCTAATCTCACTAGTGTTTTGGCCACCATGAGAACAGGGATTTTATCTAACAAAAAAGTTAAAAAACTCTGCAAAACAAAGAGGCTAAAAAATGAAATACAGCTGTTTTGAACACAAATGTAAACCAGAAGGCCTCAAATCCTTTCTGCTGATTGGCTGGATTACTTGAAATGTGGCTCGTTGTTTCATAATAATCAGCAGTTATTTTTCCCCATTAAAATGTACACTGGCAAAGTATTGGAAACAGCTTTCCGCAATCAATTTCTATAAGGAACTGAGAATATGAAATGTCCCTATAACTTTTACTGCTTATATGTTAAGGGACCCACCAGAACAAAACTGCATAGGTTCAAAATCCATCTTATATAAACATGCATATTAAAATAGGGTTTATATACTATTTTTCAATACTGAGGAATAAAAAGGTCTTTTACGAAGTAGCATTGTGGTGGTGCAGTGAGTAGGCAGATGTGATATCCACCATAAGTTCAGTTGAAGCTCTCATACATCTTCAGATGTATTTAGATTGCATTTTATTGAGAAAGGAAATGTTGGCCAGGATTCTGGAGTTACACCCAAGCTTTAAAGAAAAATGATGGGAAATCACTTTCTAGTTGGACACCAACCAAAGATAGGCAGACATTTATGACTCCTTCATGCATCACATCACAGCAGGCTGAAGTCTGGAACTGAAGTCCTCATGTCCAATATGGTTTTCATTTTTTTAAACTCTGTAACAGTAGTTCACCTACTCAATCGTAATGAAATAAAATACTTAAGGTATTGTTTTCATGTTGATTTCAAATAATGTTACCGTAGTATCAGAAGATCCAGATAAATGGAATAAGGCTACTGTACAAATTTCGACCTGCCCAGCAGCCAGCAAGGCATGAATCTGCATCCACCTGCTCCCTAGCTGTGAAGGAGGATACATAGTCTGTAGTAAATATGCAACATCACACACGGCTGAATTATACCATTTTTTTAGAAAAGGCAGCTCATTTTGTGTTCTCTGCTGAGATCCCTCAGGTATGGGTGTAGGCAAGGAAGCACTGAGCTTCTGCAGTTCTGATTTCTTGGAAGCCCTTTTAAAGCAGCACAGAAGTTAGTCATTTTGAGTGATCCTACTAAGATGAGAGTTAAAGGACTCTCTTCAGCTTGTCAGGAGCATGACAAGAGCTGACTGAGCTGTTGAACTACATCATTGTCTGATATTCTAGTTCATTAGCATGATTGTGACTAATTAAAGAGTTGGAAAATTATCTTCACTGTAACGTATCTAATGGTCTACCTGTTTCTGGATGAATTAACAATTTAAGTACTAGTAACACCTCTTCAATGCTGCCTTCTGTTGTACCTTGATGCAGTTGCTTTTTATGGTGAAAAACAGATAAGTAGGTTAAAACAAAGACTTTAAAGATGGATAATATGCTACATGTTTTGGTATATATTATCCTCTAAATGTTCTCAAAGCACCATGAGCAAATATTTTATTTCCTTATGACACATAAAGGGTAGTAATAAATAGAGAGGTGTGCATGTCTGCTGAAGAAAGTCTCATCTGTTATGCTGTCATTGGAGTTTGCCGGGAGATCTTTTAACAGAGCTGAAAAGAGAGAACTAGGGGACCAGCAGACCTTTTGAAACCTGCCCGCACCACCACCTTTTCAGTTTCATTGTAATATTTTGGGTGTTTGGTCCCTCTTTGCCTCCTGCTTCTTTCCTTGAGAACCAGGGAAGTAAAATGGAACATTGACAGAAGGCAAGGAAAAAAGCCTAAAACCCTCATTACTGTAAACATTTTTCTGCTGACTCTGAAAGAAAGAATTCTGATTGAGAAAATGTTCTGCACAACAGTCACAGTTTTCTTGCTGTTGCATATCAATTCCCCGGTGTGCTTCTATTCCTAAGAAGTTTCTCAAATAAATGTTTACTTCAAAACCATCAGATTAAAATAGAGGTCTCATATTTTCTAGATGTTTATTTTGGACATCACTTTTGCAATTAATCCTTATTATTGTACTGTGATAATGGCATTAAATTAATACAAGTGTACGTGTGCCTGTCCACATTAACAAGCGTTATCCCACATAAGTATTATTCATGTCTATAAATACTAACATGGATGTCATACTCATTTTCCAAACCATGTTTTGAGAAACATGAATTTATTTTGTACTTGTATGCATTAGAACACTGACTTTCTAATTACATGCTATTTTGAAGTCCCTCAGGTGAGTCCTTAATTGCCTGTCAAGAATATAAATGCTTTTCCTTTTCAGTATCTCTCTATTTTTTTTATTTTTTAGGGATGAGGATTGAATAAATGTGATGTCTCTTAATGTGCAGTTTGGCTTCATGCTAAATATACTTTGTTGGTTCAAGCATAATATATGCATACTTATTTCATAAGTATAATGCCCACTTTCTAGATGTGTAACTAGATTGTAGGTAGTATGCTTCTCATTCCTAAAGAAATAACAATTCAGTTCTGATGAATGAGAAAAAAATTAGGTGGGAAAAAAACCCATCCTTTCTCATTGTCTTCCAGGTTTCTTACAGTGAGAGTAATTTCTTCAGAAGTTTTATATCTGAAATGGTTTTGCTGTAGTTGTGCTTCTTTGGGGTTGAGTGTTCCTAGAGCAGCAGACCTGTACTCATTTATTCTTATTACAAGCAAAAATATAGATTAAAAAATGAATATGCATGCAATACCTTTATATATATGTATTCATGATTCTTGTTGGTGAAGTACTGACTTCACATGCAATCTGTTTTAAGAAATAGAAAATAAAACCAAAACATGAAAAATTAATGTTTTTGGTGGTTATGTTGTGTTTAGCTCCTCTGATTTTTATCTGGCTCTCCTGATTGAGATTAACCTTACATTCAGTGGCCAATTTCACATTTTGAAGTTTTCACACATGGTTCGAGTTTCTGGAGGTCTCCTTAGTTTTAGCTAGGTATAAATTCAATGCCTAGTCTAAGCTAGATATCTAAGCTTCCTGAATTAATAAAGTGCACAGGGAAAGACATCTTGTCCAAAACTGTCCTAAGATTGGTATCTTAAGTGGGGACAAATGTTCTCCTATGCAGCTTTTACCTCTCCTGGTTAAGCTGGAATTGTTTCCTTAGATTAGTGGTAGATGAGGTAGAAAGTGGTAGATGAGGTAAATTCTATTCCATGTGATAAATAAAATAGCTTTAAGGCTTCTTCAGTGCAAGAAAAACAGCCTTGTGATTTTGGAGAGTCTTAGGAGTTAAGTAGCCCCAACAGCCCTGGTAGGCCTACTCATTATTTAAAGCTAAACTCATTAATAAGTCCATGCAAGACAGATCCAAAACAGTAAATCAAAATAGTAAGTTGACTTCTGCTTACTACAGAGTAATTTTGGAGCACTTTGGTGTGTACTCATTCAGCTTTTTAAATATGATATTGGAGTGTTGGGAGAAGAAAATACAAATGTGGTGTATTCCTTAGTATCGCTTCATGTGCATCGCAAAACCAATGGGCAGAACAAGGAGCTAATGATCCTCAATTTTAATTCTAGCTCATACTCTGAAAGCTCAACGTTAAGCACATTTTATTACTGCTTTACAGTTTAGCCTTCTGTCAATAGTTGGGCTTGTAAATCAAACAAGAACATATTCCTAGGACAAAGAATGGGTACAAAGGCAGTTACCATGGTTCAACTGATGCATGTTAATTAGTTGAATCAAGATAACTGAACTGTATGTCTGGGCCCTTTTTATTTCTCTAGGAAAGTCATATAGCATCTCTGGTTCTGCCTTGCTTAGAGCCAAAAGAAATAGAGGTAGAGACTGAGGCAGACTAGAAATTATAATCTTGGCAGTGCACAGAAATTCATCTATTGAAGTACATGCACACTATGTAATAGTTGCTCCCAACATAATTTGAGGCAGATGCCCTCAGTCTGTCTCTCTCAAAACTCAGTTTACAGTTCCTCTCACTATTTCCAGCTATAGAAGAGGCAAGAAACAGCTTCAGTATTCCCTTTTTCTATTGTAATGTAGGTGAAAAATCTCATTTACCTCTAGGAAATGGTCTATTTAGCCTGTTTTGCTATGTATAAACTGCAGCTTGTGAGAAACTATACATGCTGCTACTTTACTTCTAATATTAGATTTCAAACTCACAGTGTTCTGAATCCAAATATGCCTGTCTCTGTAATCCTGCTGGGAGGGTGGGAGACTGATTGTATCTCAGATAAATTGGCTCAGTAGGAAATATTCCTCCCTTATCCTCCAGAAACATGCAACTATTTAGTACCAGCACATTCTCAAAACTTAGATCACAGTTCACAGTATCATGGAGAGAGTGGGGCATCTGAAACGGTGTGAAGCTTGAAATGGCATGAGGAAATATTTGAGGTTTGTAGTGTGAGCATCTAGGAACCAGGCAGCTTTTTTCTTCCTTGGTTACTGCATTAGAAGAAAATAGAGAGGGAAAATGGTTAGAAAAGGAACAGAACTGTTGAGAGAGGGGGAAAGCGAACATTTTTAACAGTGAATTGAAAATAGGGTCAACCTACCTACTTCAATTTGGTGCTGTGTGTCTTTTTCTATACTTTTACTAGGATTCAGAAATTCCAGTTTGACTGCAAGGTCACTCCTTAACTAGCAACTGGGGTGGACATTAAGAATTCCTTCAACTCTCATTAAAATTAATTAGAATTGAGAGTTCTCAACATCTGATGTCACTGGGCCCATCCTTAGCACCTTTTTGAAAGTTTATAAATAAATGTTTTAAATAACATTTTTAGTAGATGTACATAAAGTTATATGAGACTGTATAGTATAGAGGATATGTTGTATTTAGTGCCTGAAAAGAAAATTAATCATTAGGCTTCTTTATGTCATCAGTTACTTCATATGTATGTTTACTTTTTCAGTTATCCCATTTTAATGTGCTTTGGCAATTATTGTATTAGCAGACAAACAGTCATGCTGAGACTAAATCTAAAGAAAATATGACTTTATACTTGAACCCCAGTAATGATTCCCCATGTGAGAGGAGAAGGTGTTACAAGAATGAGTTGTAAGCAAGTTGGAAAGTGTGACATGTTGGCTGTGTGTCTCTTAACGAAATGAATAAGCTGCCAGTTGAGGAAAGGATGTGCTTTTAGCTGAGAAATAATTGGACAAAAAAGATGACTGCTGTGCCAAGCTGAATGAAAAGCCACTAGAGGAAACGTTCCGTGGCAGTTTCTTTTGAAGTAAGTTTCTAGATCTTTGGGAGGAGCTCTTCAGGGCTAGACTGAAAGTTCTCTTTAGTTATTGACTGCCAGAAGTTGAACTGCATCACACATTTACCTCAGGAACAGACCAAGATTCAGAAATAGTCTCAGAATAAAGTAGCCATGTGCTGTTTATGGTTATTTTGTATGGCACTGTTACCACAAAATGCTGTTTCCCTCCCTCTTCCTTTGAGGCATAGCTTCTAGCAAATCCAGACGTTAGACTCACAGTGTTCTCATGCACTGCAGCTGGAATCAGGCATCAGCAGCTCTGTGTGGCTGTGACATCAAGTTGGGGGTGACAGAAAAACAGCCTCTCAGCCTCAGCTTAACAGGAGAATGTCCAGAACACCTATCTGATGTCTCCAATTCAAGAGTGACAATATTTTAAAAATAGGTTTCCAAGTATCACAAGAACATGGATTTGTGAGAGTTAAGTTCTCTCTGGGGGCAGTCAGTGGAGTGAATTTCAGACACTTTCAGGAGTGTCTGAAAGGAAAGTCAATACAAAGCAGCACAATAATTTTCAGATTTCTTTGATCTTATTTTCAGCAGAGATGCGTGTTTTTAGAGTTGCACAGTGAGTACTTCATCCAGCTGGTATCCAAATTCAGAAGATGTCTCCTGAGAACAGGATACAGCTGTGTTCTTTGTTGTGTAATTGCTATTGACAAGCACAAAAAGTAGATGTGGTTTGAATTCTCTCCAGCCTGAAGAGATTCATCCCCAGTGCTTCCCATGTGCTGGATGAGTCCCCACCTGCTGTGTCCCAGAGAACAACTGTACCAGCTGAGGGTCTTCCTTCACCCTTGCTGTTTGGAGTGGGGTGTTGTGTTGCCAGGAATGCAAGAAGGCAAACAAACACAAGCCAGCCTGAGTTGATAAATTAATGAAAGAGGGGGAGCCAACTAATTTCTTTCTTGATCTGATGATCTTTTAATGCAAAATTCCAAACTGGGCTACAGTAAAAAAAGAAGAAAAAGAAATAACAATCGGAAATAATTTTCCAGATTCTACAGCCTCAAAGTTATACAATGGCAGGCTACTGTATCCTCTATGAAGTGGCAAGAGGAAAACTACACTGACTGGTTATTTATTAGGGAGAACATAGGAAGCTAGACTTCAACTATTTCCTGCGTCATCTCACTGTTTAAGCTGTGGTACTTGCTGCAAAATGGATTAGAGATGTTTTTAAAAACAGATTCTTGCTTGTGGAAAATTGGCTACTGGCAGCAATGTCAGGCTCTATGGTACAGTCCAAAGGCGATTGTCCCGATGCTTCTGACTTCCTCTGGGGTCTGTAACATGATTACATTGCTGTGGGGCTGGCTAGACTACCCTTCCTCTGGGAGCAGTTTAACCTTTAATTTGGAGGAATTTACGCTGTTACATATCTGTGTACAAAGGTAATATATTGTGGCTTGTGCTTTGGATGTGCGTTGTCTATTTCCACATACATTTTAAATTGAATCTGGTTTATGTGAAATCAACATCTTGCCTTCAAAGACCACCTACCATCAGGATCCTGACATCATGTTTTTCTTGAGAATCAGTGAGGTAAATGGTACAGATCATGCTTTCCAGCCTTCACTATTCTCACACTAAGCAGTTTGCTAATCAGAGAGAGCAATAATAGTTGGAACACCATTCTTTTTAATATAAAAATGTTCATGTTGTACATATGTTTTATCCATTCTTTTCTTTTACGTGTACAGTTGGGACTCTCGTAATGTTCTCAATCCCCATTGGCCTTATTGACTCTGCAATGATTTAAAGATTTTAAGGATTTTCATTCTCCTAGTCCTTTCCCTCTCCACTCTTAACATTTCTACCTTTAGATTTTATTGGCCTCAGGAAAAATTAAAACGAAGTAGCTATTTTTAATAAATCTTTATTTTATTTCCATTGCATCTATCTTCTGCAGTATGGAGAACTTCTTTATGATAAGTATTGCATTTTATACTTTTCTCTGCTACAGCTAATGGTATTAACTATACAAATTCTCTAAGTGTTAACATGCCATTAAAAGAGAATTCTTAATCAACTATTTTACTAATTACTTAGCAATTATGTCATTGTAATAATAAGATAATACAGAGCTGTAATGTGCTTTTAGTTGCATTTTCTTTCTGGGTTTGTATTGATTATATCCATCAAAACTTTTTAAAAATTTACTCCGTACAGTTTTGAGATCTTTAATCTTCTCCAAAGCTTTATCTTTAGAAAAGGCATCAGATTTACTTCATAAATTAATCTTTACATTTGAATTAAACTTTTAAGTTTCATTAATAGTTTATCCTCATTCAAACATATCATTTAAATTGCTTAAGGAGATGGAATGAATTTGCGATTATAGTATCTGTTTCCTGGTCATGGTAGAAAATAAAGGAAATCTAACCAGAATTTTGAGATATTTTACTTAGTGTACATATTCATAGGAAATTTTGAGATGTGTTACCTTGTTTAGTGTACGTATTCATATGGAGCTTTTTGTCTTGTTGACTCAGTTTTTGTTAACATTATTGCTACTAAAGTTATGAATAGAATAATACAGCCATGTAAGTGCTAAGGGACCTCTGAAGGACATCTGGTCCAGATTAAAGCAGGTCAAAATCAGATCAGACTGCTCAGGCCATGTCCAGTCAAGTTGTCACATCTCTAGGGGTGGAGATTCCATAGCCCATCTGGGCAGCCTATTCCAGTGTTTGACAACCCTAGCTGTGAAAAAAATATTCTTAGCATTGTAGCATCTCTATGGGGCTCAAATCAATACTCGAAACTGAGGTTAGTATTGTACTTCAAAAACGTAGAGTATGTTTTAAATTGTCCAAATAGCTTATTGACAGAAGAATTAACAACTAAGAGAATATTTTTTCTTACTAGAATGCTAGGCTGATGTCTCCTCTGCTGGAGCACCTACCTTCTTAACAGTTAAACACTTTCATTCACCAGCACTCCTCATGTTGCACACGTATTGCACATATGAGCTGTTTGCAGGACCTGATACAACTGGGTAGATGTGAGATAGTAAACAATACTATAACAATTTCTTATTGATAACAAATAATATATGGACCAGAGCTGATTAAAGCTAAGGTGTACCTGACTCCACAAACACAATGATTTATTTATATAAGTGACTACAATGATGCCAGAGAGCATTTTGTGAGCATTTATATGTGTTATTGTTCATATAATACAGGAAATTTTCTGGAGTAGCAGTTAGAGAGAATGGATCTGATCCTATTTTGTGCCATCTTGATTATTATTGGTGTCACTGAGAAGTCTGCTGTTGTTAACAAGCCCTAATAAAGCTAGAGATAAAGAATATCTTTCTTTTGCAATAAAAACAACTGGGTGGATTGTATGTTTGATACAGGTTATAGAAGTTTTCCCTTGCACTTTGTTATATCGTAATAGTAGGGAGTTTATTTTGTTTTGGTTTTTTGTGGGGTTTTGTTGTTTTTCTTTGTTGTTGTTTGTTTGTGGTTTTTTTTCTGAGTTTGAATTACAATCTCCTTTGTGCAGCTAAACTATTTCTTTATACTCATTCTTAAGGATGTAGCAACCATTGCATTGAGATATTGGGTATTTTGTACCTTTAAATGCTTTTTGAAATCTGGAACTGCTCAACATGGCTGCAGTTACTAGAATGGATCTTTTCAGTATATGCCACCCTGATGTTAAACTTCATCAGGGAAAAGACTAGGTTTTGAAGCTGTACCATTTCTACAGGTGGGAGTTCAAAATTGTGTTAAAAATTGGCTTAGTTTATTTTGTAGTTCAAATGAGGGTGGTTCACAGTTTATAATAGGGGAATATTTTGTGGACAGGTAAGAGAAAAGGAAAAGAAGTATTTCACTGTCATATTTGGAAGTTTAAGGGTATTTTCCTTTTTTTTTTTTTTTTATTTTTTTTTTGCAGTGGCAGCTCTTTGAAGCTTCTCAGGCATTTGGAATGTTAGAGTAACTCCCAGTGAGCTGGATTAGTGGGCAGGTGATGCTGTCATGGGTATCACATACCTCTCCCATTTTTCACATGGATATTGCCTCCATGTATATGGGGTGTGAGTGAGTGCTATACCCATATATCTTCCAGAAACTCCAGGCAGCTGTATTTTTGTTGATAATGTATATCAAACAACATCACAGTCAGGTGGTGGGAAAACAGTGCACTTAATGAATTTATTAAATACCATAAATACTGTATAAATACCCCTTTACATTCTAAGTCTGAAACGACTTTTTTTCCCCAGTAAAATTATCTATCCTACTAACAACGAACATTTTCACTTTAAAAAGCAGAAAACAGAATATGTTCATGACATCTGTGATTATGACAAAAAAAGTATTATTGTCTGCAAATTAATAAAGGGCAGCCATGTGATGAACGTCATTTAGTTCTACTTTTATCCCAGATGTCCTGGGTCTAGAAATTAAAGATAAGTTTCCTACACACTAGTACAGGCTGTTTCCAGACTCCCTGCCTGTGTGTGCTTTAAACCCATGTACACATAGCATGTCTCATGCACAGGGAATAATACAGTTGTAATTTTGGCATCATGCTCTGTTTTTCAATACCATTTTGAAAATGTAGGTGTTACCATATGGTGTAGTAGGTTATGAGCCTAGGAACCATGGTGTCCAAAGTAATAAGTAACTTTTGAAGAGAATTTGCACCACTGAAATTAATTCCAACCAGAAAGTATTGCATGGTATACAGATTATGTAAGGGTATTTTAGTACAGTTCTGTTTGTGCCTTTAAGAGCAATGAAGCATTCTGAAGCAAAGTATCATGAATTTAAAAGTTTATTATTATTTTTTTAAACATAATTTATCAGTAGCAAGTATATTTATGTAGAGAAATAGCAAAATTGTAACTGTCTATATATAGAGCAAGAACTAGGTAGCCAAACAACACTGGTGTGATGTAAAAATATGTATATAATATTTCTATTGTACTTTAATAAAAAAAATATTTTTGACCTCATGGTTCTTTATATCAAACTTGCAATTAATTTACTGCCACAAAGAATATAGGTCACCTACAGCTTTGTTACTCTTAATTTCAGGGATCTTTCTAAAGAATATGTCTAGACATACAGAAGATGTGTTTTTATGGAGGTCCTGTAAAAACCCTCTTCGCTTGAGCTTTAAAAAAAAAAGAAAATCATCATAAAGGTGGTTTGTTTAAAAGGCCTAAATCATTAGAAGGCCTTGGATAAATTCAGGCTCACAAACTGACTCATGCGAGGCCCATTTTTATGAAATGTTTTTTTTGTAACCTTTTTTCTTTTCCATATTACATAGGAGTAACTTGATTCTGAAAGTATTATCTACCTACTGAAGAACTGGTAGGAGGCATAGAAGTGGTTTTGTGACCTGTGCAATTTTTTTTAGTAGAAAATAGTAACAAGCTGACTTAGGAGCAGTGCAAAAATACTGTAAAAATGTTTGATTGCTGCTTAAACCTTAACAGGAACATATAAAAACAATAATAAATATGTACGCAGCCCTCTAATATGCTTGGTTGTACAATTTTTTACTGGAAAAGCATAAGTGAGTAATTAGATAATTGCTGCCTTGATTGAGCTTAATAGGAAACATTTCAATTAGGCTAAAACTACTCTGAGAGGAAGTAGACTTTTACAAAGGGAAACATTCCTTGTCATGCAACTGTCAGTTTTTGCCCTCACTAAGAGATGGGATTAAGTGGATCTATGCAAAGGAAGCAAAAAGAAGGAAAGAAAAAGGAAAAGAAGAAGAAAAAAAAAAATATGGGAGTAATTAGACTTGTACTTAAGCAGTGCCTTCTGATACAATTGCCTGATGATTCCAGTTTTGATAACATACCTTTTATAAACCTCTTGGCTGCAACAAATCATGACGTTGAATCCATGGAAAAGGTTACATTTCTAATGAAAAAAAAAAAAGAGAGAGAAAGAGAGTGAAAACTTTTCTCATTTTGCATAACTTAAGGTTTTTTCAGATTAACCTCACCTCCCAACATTGTGAAAAGTGAAGTGTGAGGTGAATCTTTTTTTTTTTTTGTGGAAGGTTCCTATGCACTATCCAGAGTACGGAAATTTCTCTGCAGGACTTCTTTTGTGTCAGGGGCTGATTCCCTCTTGGTGTGATACCAAGGCTGGGACTGCCAGACTGCTCAGGCCACTTTTCTCAGGGGTTCTTCCAGAGACTCCAGCCATATCGACTGCTATGTGTGGCAGTGTAGCTCATGGGCATTGTGTCCATGATAATGCCATCCTTGAATTCATCCCAGTGATTAGGAAAACTGCTTCTTCCGTGACTGACTACTGTGTTAAAATAAAACTCAACAGATCCTCTGTTACCTCTCCTCCGAGGCTGCATGGCTACTACTGATGAAGTCACATGCAGCAATTACATAGTTTTAAGTCCATTACAGGTCCTATGGGCCCAAAATTGTCCATAGGGACAAGGAAGAGTGGGAGAACTGAGATGCCTGGGTTGAGCAGTATGCAGGAGGGTGAGAAGCATGTTCATGGTGCATGAGCACTGCTTTTCTCATGTGGAAAAGGCTTTTCAATGTTTTCCCAGTCTGGACAAGTGGCTGCTCAACAGCCATTTACCACCTAGTTACTAGTAAGGATGCTAGTAAGTACTCCTTTAGTAGGAAAAGATGTATATATGGCAGTTTTCAAAACAGTGACCTTTTGCACATCTAAAGAAAAAAAACAATAATACTTTCTAGCAAGTGTACACCTGCAATCTTGTATTTGGACACAAGGACAGGAACCATGAGATGCTGAGTTCCATTGGGAATGGGCTGCTGACTTCAGAAGAAGGGAGGTTTGCTTTATATGCAAAAGATGAGAATGAAGCTAGGGTGAGTGTGAGCTCGTTAATGAAGATAAGCTGGGGGTAGTTTCTATTTAAGTGCACCAAAGCTTAATATATAGCATATTGCTGAAGGATTTATGTAAACAGACACTAACTGGTGTTTATATATATATATATATGCGCTATTTGGCATGCAATAGTTTAGTAAAAATAAAGTTCCTTTTTCACAGACTAAAAATTAGAGAGAATTTGCATATCTTCACATGGTACAACCAATAATTCCCTTGGGATCCTTGTGGAATTGTTACAATTGCTGTTGAAGCCTAGTGTCAGGTTTGTTTAGCCTAGAAATAGTTGGCCTGAGGTAAAGAACCATTGGAGGTTTTCAGATTTGCAGTTATAATTTAGTGATTTGCATTTGCGTGATGTATGACAAATTGACTAATGACTGCCCTGAAGAGAAATGCCAGCCTGGGCATTTCGCATGCAGAAATCTTACGGCAATATCAGGTAGACTGTCTGCTCTACAGGGCAGAAATAACTCTGTTGCTCTGTTCTTAAATCATATTTTAGTTAGGTCCAGTTCCTCCGGTGGACTTTTTTTCCAGGAGCTGCTTTTAAATGGAGTTCTGCATTATGACAGAAGCTTGGCATTCTGCCAGTAAAGTTGGAAATGAAGGCAACTTAAAATAAATACTGGTGATATTTCTCTTTCTCTCTCCCTTTCCTCTTCTCCTTTTCTCTCTCTCTTTTTTAAGGAAAGGCATATGTTCTTATCCTAACTTGTCCCAGTAGAGGGTCAATTACAACCAGTTGGCTGCAAATCCAATCCAAGAAAAATACTGAGTACAGAAACTTCAGCAACAGGTACCAAGGGCCTTTAGTACAGTCAGTCATTCTCAGTACATATGAAATGTGAACATAAAGCCTATGGGTAAGATATTTTTAGTCCCTAAGTTTCCCATGATGGTCCAAAATGAATCAATAAATTATAGCAGACATTTTTGTGTAGTTAGGTATTTTCCTGGATAGCTCTTTAAATGTGCACAATAGTATGAGATCTTTTATGTGAATCGTGAGAATAGAACAATGTCTTACTTAGAAAGATATGCCTTGCCAAATGTTCGTCTATAGGCATATACTCTGTGACTTGCTCTTGTAGGGTCAAGTAAACGTTAAACTATAGAGCTAAATAAAAAATCAAACATGTATGCATAATAATAAACATGCATAGGAAAAATAATGTACATGTGGTCTGTTTTGCTGGTGTCAGTCCTTACATCCTTACACATACTGTGTCTTTGGAACATCTTGCAGTAAGTAGAGGAATTCACCTTTGGTGAAGCAGGTTTCTCCCAAATCAGATAAGATAAGCATCTGGCAATTAAATGACTGACAAATGCTCTCTATTAACTCCTCTCTCCTCCCAGAAAGGGGAAGAAAAGAGAATAAGGGAGAGAGGCATATGGGTTGGAAACTAAACTACACAGCTTTAATGAAGCAATCATAGAATCATAGAATCATAGGGGTTGGAAGGGACCTCGAAAGATCATCTAGTCCAACCCCCCCTGCCAGAGCAGGGTCGCCTAGAGTACATCACACAGGAATGCGTCCAGGCGGGTCTTGAATGTCTCTAGTGAAGAAGACTCCACAACCTCTCTGGGCAGCCTGTTCCAGTGCTCTGTCACTCTCACAGTAAAAAAAAATTTTCTGATATTCACCTTAAACCTCCTATGCTCCAATTTGTATCCATTACTCCTTGTCCTATCAATAGGATAATAATGATGAAAAATAAAATACTGCAATATATACAAATACATACAAATCTACTATTGTGCTTCCCCCAGCCAATAAAGCTCACATCACCACTGAGGCTTCAGGGCAGGCCCTGGGGAAGTCCTGGGCTGGGCTTCTGGAGTCAGTAGCAAATGGGAACTGGATTCAGGAACACATGGATTCAGGAGTGAATGGATCAGTATCAAAGGCAGAATGGATGGAGTCCTTCTAGGGTGCCAGCCATGGACAAAGAGAAGTTAACCCTCCTGATTCCTGAGTTTTATAGTGAGTATAATGTATATTGGATTAAATACTTTGGTCAATTTTGGTCACCTGTCTGGCATGCTCCTCCCCACATGAGGGTCACAGGTGGAACACCTTTTCCTCCCTTTAATTTCCAGTGCACAAGAAGTTTAGCAGAACCAAGCAGTGACCTTGGTTTCCATAGGAATGAGAATAAGCAAGAGCCGCAGATGTAATAATGTTGAGACCAAGGCCAACATTAGTATCTAGAAGTATCTTTGGGCAAGTATATTTAAAGACTAGGCAAAGTTTAGACCTGAAGATATATAATTTATTCCACAGACAAGCTGCAGAAGGAGAGGTAAATGTTACTCTTTTTTGATGGAAGCATTTAATTAAGTTGACCTTTCTTCTGTACCTCAGTATTTACGGAATGAAGAGGGAATATGCGGCTGCTAACATTGCTACTTATGCTGCATATTGATTAGATTTAGACAGAGAAAGCAAGAGAAAGCAGCAACACGAGTTTGAAATAGCCCTGTTCCCCCTTCTTTTCATGATACTTCTATTTGAACCCATACAAAAAAAAAATATTATATATATATATAAAAAAAAGGTATTTGCTGCGTGTTTGTCTACCTAGCACTTTTCACACAAGTGATAGAAATGTGCTTTTTGTTTACTGTTGCTTTCCCTGTAAATCAGAGGTATCCCAGCAAGGCTGATAGGTGATTAGTGATGTATAAAGAGGCATAGAATGTTTGAGGATTTTAATAATGAGGCAAGTACCAAACAGTGTGTTGATGTTATTAAAGAAAGTTATATCAAAAGAGGTTTTGGAATGTGCACTGTGTGCAGGTATTATATTTGAAAATACCCTTTTCTCATTTGATGCTTACAAGAGGAGTTTGATGGTTGTTTAACATGCGTAGTCAGGAGGATGTTTTGAGTGCAAGAGATGGATTCTTTTGTGCCACTATGTCACCCTAAGGAAAAGAGGCCAAAAGGATGATTAAGGTGGCATGAACTGGAATAGCTACAGAATAGAAACTGTCCTTCAGTATAACTTGTGGTCCTTTTATTAGTAAGGTAAATGCACATACTGAGTATGGAGGAGCTGAGAGCAGATCACAAGGAATTCAGGACCTGTGCTGAAGAATTACCTCTCATATACCACTGTTAGCCTGGGAAGCTGTCAGAAATACAGGGATCATACCACATGCTGGGGAGCCTGATAAAGTATTTTTCAAAGGCATTTTCTCACATAAACTAAAAGATATTAGAAGAGAATGGGAAAAGTTCCTTACATAGACATGAGGACTCTGGCTATGAAATTATTTTCTCTCTGTTAGTTCAACATCATGCTCCATCCTAGCTTCTTAACGATCCATTTCCAATGTGCCTCCACGAAAAACAGAGTTCTAAAAACAAGTTTTCTTCTAAAAACATTTTTTTTTCCTGTCCCATTCTTCTTTTTTGTGGGGGATCATTTGGTTGAAGAAGAAAGCAGTGGTCAGTTTTTGCTTTGGTATATATATTAATGAAATATAGGGTCTCAGTTGTACCTTTTTCTTTTCAAACTAGATGCTGGACTCTTACAGTGCAAGAGAATAGTTCACATTTTTAAAATATTAGTCTTAATGAATACTATCCAAGAAGAAAATGAGGTGTAAAGGAATTTGTGGGTCATCCAGCACTCCCTCTGTTAAATCATTAAATCATTTCAGGCTTTGATTTGGATTGATTCAGCTTAACATAACTGCTGAGCATTTAGAAACCAGGATATCACTGAGGGTGACCACTGAGGGCCACCACAGAAGCTTTAGAAGGGAATTGTTTCATCTGAGAAAAGCATGTATTTGACAAATGGTGTAGTAACCAGAGCTTAACGAAAGAACAGCATGTAACCTATTAGATTAAATTGGTCCCTCACTATAAGAAGGACACTGAGGTGCCAGAGCGAGTCCAGAGAAGGGCAACAAAGCTAGTGAAGGGTCTAGAGCACAAGTCTTACAAGGAGTGGCAGAGGGAACTGGGATTGTTTAGTCTGAAGAAGAGGAGGCTGAAGGGAGACATTTTTGCTCTCTACAAGTACCTGAAAGGAGCTTGTAGTGAGGCAGGTGCTGATTTCTTTTCCCAAGTAATTGGTGATAGGACGAGAGAAAATGGGCTCAAGTTATGCCAGGGGAAGTTTAGATTGGATGTTAGGAAAAAATTATTTACTGAATGAGTGGCTAGGCATTTGAACAGGCTGCCCAGGGAAGCGGTGGAGTCACCATCCTTAGAGGTGTTAAAAAAACATAGATGTGGCACTTCATGGTTTAGTTGGCATGGTGGTGTTGGGTTGATGATCGGACTTGATGATCTTAGAGGTCTTTTCCAACAGTAATGATTCTCTATAGGAGAAGAGCATTGTATGCTACATAATTCACACTAGTAGAAAAACAGTTTTGAGAATTAGAATTTTATTCTGTGTGCTGTTGACAAGAAAAAATCATGGAAATCTAGTTAGTTCCCCTCCGTGCACTACACAGCTCCACACTCTGCACCCCAGCCTAGCCTGTTGCTAAACAAGTGGGTCTGTATTAGACTAATGCTCCTATATTGGTAATAGAAGCAAGGTAGGAGAGCTTGGAACTTGTTAGAATTCTTGATGTATTTTGGCCAGAAATAGCTACTGTTAGCACATTTCTTTCAGACATTTATAATTTGAGAGGGGAAAAGCAGTCTATATGTTCATAACTTGATGTTAGCATGTAAAAACTATCAGGTTGTATGATATTGTCATACAGATAGGTGTTTACTCATAAAAAACTAAAAATTCATCAAGAAGTACTGAAGCTTATGATCAGTCATGCTGACACTTCATAGTATACATGCAATAAGATCTGTGGTTAAAGTCCTAAGAGAGAGATTCAGGGAATCTGTCTTCAGTTCCTTGTACTTTCAAAGCCCTCCTATCTAATCTTGTGCAAAACTCCATTTTCTATAAGCAAAAGGAATAATGTTTTGTTATCTCAAGATCTTTTCTAATAATCCTTTCATTTAATGTTTATGGGGTATTCTGATGAAACGGTCATAGTTGCTGAAAGACAGTAAGTATATGAGGATATATATTTTTCTTTGTTGGTTAAATGGTTTCTTCAAAAGGACAAATGCTCACAATTATATTTGTTTGGGTTTTTTTAGGAGTAGGAAAGCAACAAAGTTGATGATTCTGTGATTCTATGATACTGTCTCTTTTGATTTTCCATCATAAAATATGAAAAGCAGTGAATTACTCTTTTCCTTTGTCAGAACTGATCTTTCATCATGAAATACGGGATAGCATCCTGCTGCAATCCTACAATGCTCCAAAGAGCCTTACTTTAGGATTGATATTTGTAGGGTCACAAGATGATTGACTTTGGTCATTATTTTTCCTTTGTGGCCATGATTCTTGCCAGGTGACATTGGCAACTTTCAGAGGGGGCTGTGGCCTGGGCAGGAAGGGTTTCTGATACGTTTCCCAAACAACAGAAGTTCCAGGTAAGGTTAGGGAGTGCCAATCGTCCAGCTCACTGCAATTGTACCAGGACAAGAAGGTGCCAGATTGTGTCAACTCACTGCCCCAGTAAGCAAGGTCAGAAAGTGTCAGATTGTCCCAGCCCATGGCACTTGCAATTAAAAGAACAATGTTGGGCCCACTGCACTTCAGCATAGTTTGCAAAGCTTGTTTCAGCATTCTTCTTCCCTGGCGTTTAAGCATTGCTGCAGAACTGCACAATGCCAGTGGAGAAAATCTCCTCTGCAAACACTCAAAAAGGCAGAAAAGATAATTCTGCAGACTAGACTTGTTCACAGAAGTCTTGAGTTCAATGCTTCTGGCTGCAGACTTATACTCTGAATGTGTTCAACAGGCACGCTACTGCTGGTGGGGTAAGACTCTCCAAACAAATTCATTATCATAAGATATACTTTGAAACTAAACTTCTGAAACAGTTTTTCAAAGTTAAACTTTCAACATTTTGGAAGTAGGGAAGATCTCCCCAAGTTACAGTTATTACTATTAGAAAAGACTAGGACTGAAAGCTAGACTCTGATAGAATTTCAAGGGTTCTGTTGATAGCATTTTTACATGCATAGAAATAAAGCTAACACTGAGATTTTTGGACAAGTGAATAAATTTTTTCTGCTCTTAGAAAATTATTATTTACTTTGTTTCAGCAGGAATTTTCTTTGCAGATGTTATTGCTCCAAAATTTGGTGTATCAGCTACACATTAGATGGAAGTTGTTGTCACCTTTCCTGAGAGCTGGAAAGCAAGTGCCATATTTTATGAAATGCATTCCATTTCAAAATCTCTCTTTTTGTTTTTTTTGTCCATCGCCTTTAACTTACAATTTAAGGTAAGACAAAGCCTGGGACTGCAATACCTCATAAAAGGTATGAAGAGAATAAAGGGAAGACTAGAGAAGAGAATTCAGACATTGTTCCAAGGCAAGACTACGTTTCCTTTTATGAGGTTATTAAAAGATTCTCATTTCCTGTCTTCTACAAACAAGACCTTTAATGTCTTCTGATACTATTCTGTATATCATGGCAAATAAAAGTATAGCTGTGGGTGAGTAGCTTATTTAAGAAAAAGAAAAAGCTGATTTGGAAACAAACACTGTAGTCCCTCTTGCATCTTAATTCTCTCCATTCTTAAAGTAACAAAATGAACCATTACATCATTTTCTTGTAACGCCTCTCTAAGTTTGTAGGTGATAGACTTGAAAACACTCATTTAGAGATAATTGTCTTGGCTACATCAATAAATATTTATTTACTTGCTGCTTTCTTTTGGGATTCTTAACTTCTATTTCACTATTCCCCAGTGGCATCTGAGTCCTTTCAAATCTTCATTTCTATCCTTGCTTTGCTAAGCTGCCTATTTGTTTCAGCAGCAACTGCAAAACATCTTCAGAAGCAGAGCATCAAGAGGAAAAAATGGAAGAGCTAGTAACAACTTAGTTATTTCCAGGACAGTCTTTGTTTTGGAAAAGGGTCAAGAGAAGATAATATCTTAATTGCAACACTTCAGCATACTTCTCTTATCATTAAATCTCTGACTCAGCTCCTAAGCCAGCAATTTTTTGTGTGAAGCATATTTTGAAAAGGTTTGTACGTCAAACCATTTTTTGCAATCAAAATTCTTAAGAAGAATATATGCTTTGCAGTTACCAAACTTGGAGAGGCGAGGAGTTATAATACCAGATGTGACTCTTTACAGAGCTAGACACATTCATCATCTGCTCACAGTGCATTGGCTTCTTATTCTGCTTCGTTGTCTCTCACTTGCTTATAGGCCTGAGGAGCATGCTGTTTCCCAAACATAAATTCTCATGAATTTAAGGTTCTGAGTATGGTCCAGTATTCTTTACCTCCTTTGGCAGCTTCCAAGGAAAAGGAACAAAATAGATAGTATGTGCCCAATTTAATTTGAACTGAATTTATGATATTGCATTTTAGTGTCCAATTTATTATGAATTTCCTAGTAAAATATTGCATAGAAACATGCAGCTTGGATCTGAGATCATAAGAACAGTCAACGCCCTTGCATATTTTCTCTTTGTAGATACAACTTGGCTAGTATAAAGATTTAAACTAGTGCTTTGAAACTACTCCTTTTCTTTTGTTTAAGTTAGAAGTTACTGAAGAGAAAAAAATAATGCAGAAGAATTTAAGAATAATTTTTCTTTTGTAATTGAATTTTTTCTGTATTTTCAAAGACATTTAAAAAATCAATTTTCTGTTTGAGATAGTGAAATACTACTGGAAAGAAAAAATCTAGCACTGTTATTTGTTTACTTCTGCAGTTTGGGAGACTTTAATTTGAAAAAGCCTTTAAACTGAAAATACAGAATATATACAAATAGGAAAGTTGTGTCTAAATCTAGCCATTTAAATGGTTTTAGGGTGCTTTAAATGTGCATTTTAAATGTTGTTATAGAGCTGGTGAGTGCTGTTGCACCATGGCAGGGGCAAGCAAGCAACAGCTCTAGTGTTCATTCTGGTGCTCACATTTCCTTCTGAAACATTGACAGCTGCCTCCCAGTTTGAGATTCCCAGCCGAGGCCTCTAAGATTAATGGCTCTGGGGAAGAATTGAACCTACAGAAGAGTATTTCTTATAGACAATAGGAATGAGCAGACAGAGTGTTTTACAAATTCTGCACATATCAACAACATTTGTCTGAATCTGAATTAACTTGTGTTGTGTTTCCAGTGATGCTTCCAGCTTCTAAAACATGTAAGTTATAGTTATGCCTCCATTTGACTGAAGAAAAGATAGCCCAATAGTATGTATATAGCAAGACTTACAGGAAGAGCATTATGAAATGTACACATGTAAACTGATTACAAATTTCATATTTAGACTGATACTATATTGGATAACTATTGGGTGGGAGGCCAGAAAATGCTTTGAAAGTGAAGCCAGCAACGATAAATTTCACATAACTCCTCATCAGCAATATCATCTTAGTAGATGTTTTTCTGTCCCTATTGAATACGTTCCATTGTGAACAAGCAATGGTACATTTTTAACAAGAACAGAAATAGCTACTTTAGAAGCCACAGAAACAGCAAATGGTCATTCCTTGACATACTTGAAGTTTTGAATAAAAAGTGGAGAGTATAAACTTGAAGTGATAAAAGCACTAGATGTGTGCCAAATGATGTTACATAATATGAACCTCTCACTTTAGAGATCAGTAATACTGAAATTTGCCCTGTAACATTAATTTATTATTTTCGCTGCATTTTGAGTCAGCAACATTTTTTCTTGTGCTTAGGGACTGTCCCACAGAGAACAAACATTTGGAAATCGGTTATTCTGCTGCTAGAAGTCTGCTTCTAGAATCTCTTGCAGAGAGATGTTTTTCATCCCTACAGGATAAAGTCAATCACTAGTAGGTTAAGGGCAATAATTGTCTGTAATCCCTTGAAACAAGGTTTTGTCCTTTTGACGTATTCTGTCAATAAAGGTATCTTCTGGAAAAAAAACATTTTTAAATCTCTTCTACCCACCTGAAGCAAGCCTAATAGATACTGTGGGGACAACTTCAAGCTTGCAAGTGGAAGTACTATATAAATCTAGAAGCATCATCATATATTTAGTTACTGTAAAAGATACAGTTATATGAATGTGTCAGAGCAACCTGTTGTTGAAGTCTTAATATAGTTTTGTTGATAGATCATAAAATGCACAGCTATCTGTAAGCAATTGACAATACAATACAAAATACTATTCCGCTGTGGTCATTCTCAGAAATAAACCTGCTCTTTATTTCCTGAAAATCTAGATAAAATTGCAGAAAACAAAAAATGATCACGTGCTTTTGTAAAATTCTACCTTACCCATAGTTTCCTAATAAAATACTACATTTAAATTGCAGGGAATTTAAAGATCTAGTTTTGCCCATGAATGACATCTAATTTCAGAAAAAAATAGATGAGCAAAACTGGACAGAATAGTTTTTACTCACCGAATAGCATTCATTTAGATGGCAGATACAGAAGTTTCTGGTGTGCTGGTATCTCAGTAGATAATACTAGAAGTTAATTTTAAGATTTTTTTACCTAGTTTGACATACTGATTACCGAATACGTTGCGGACTTTGAAAAATTTTCCCTAAAATATTTCCAAGCAAACTGTTGTTTCTTGCTGCCTGTAACCAGTCCATTCATTTCTGGTCTATGGGTGATGATTCAAACTTCAACTGAGATTTAGGAAGGAGGTTGTGAGTTGCCAGAGGATCAAGTTTTGGATATATAAATAAGACATTCTCACTTTCTGACAAATTATTATGATCACCTACTGTAGTTCTGATTAATTTTGCTTTGTGTCACTAGAAGGAGGCAGAAGTAGAGAATAGAAAGAAAAGAGAGAAAGAGCAAACAGGAAAGGAAGGAAAAAAAATGCCAAAATAAATTGGCAGAAAGAAGAAAAGTTTGTGTGGTAAATCAGTATGTATTTTTTTCTATTTATCCTGTTGGCTAGATACATGTGTGCACACGTTGCTCTGCCTCCTATTGTAATCTGAAGGACTGGCTCCCATATCTGTGTCTGGTCTTTGAGAAATTCACAGATGGTAGCCATCTGAAACATTGCTGGGCCAAATTAATTTCCAGGTTTCTCCAAGTCATTTTTGTGTTTTCTGTACCTTAAAATGCGTGTATTTTCTCTGCAATGTTCAAATCCAGATCCAAATGTCTCTAAGATCTGAACTACATGTGATGTTTTCATACTGAATGACATAGCTGACAATGCTAATGTAGTTGTAGTACCACTTCTTAGTAGTTTATAAGGCAAATAGAAGCATTAGGGTATAAAGTGCAAATTGCTAAACTGGAAAAAATATATTTTAAAAATTGCAAAAAGCTTTTTCTTAACTACTCAAAGGTATTGTGGGAACTAAAGATAGTTCATAGCCCATAAAAATCTTGTGGGACATCATTAAGAGGAAAATTCTTGGATAATAATTCTTGCCAACAGCATTTGTTTTCCTATTAAGGAGAAGAGGTCAAAGAAGAGGTAATCTTGACATACTCACATTTACTATTCAGTCTTACTTCAGGTCAGTCATTACTCAATCATTTCAAGAGATAAAAAAAAAGAACAGTATGTGTAAGGATTACAGTCCATTTGAATGACTCTATAAAAGCTTTGAATAGATCGGTTAAAGTGCCTGAGAAATTAGGAGTATCTATCCAAGATGATGTGTGCTAAATCCTTCTGAGAATGATTAAGCTAGACTGATGGAAGAACATATTCAGAACAAATCTAAGGCATTTTCTAATAGGACCATTTGCATCAGAATGCTAATGGTATCCTCAGCTGCATCAGGAGGAGTGTTCCAGCAGGTCAAGGGAGGTGATTCTTGCCCTGTACTCAGTACCGGTGAGGACAGCACTGCAAGAGACACAGATATATGATGCAGAGAGTTCAGCAAAGAACCAACAATATGATGAAGAGACTGAAGCATCTTTCATACGAGGAAACGGTGAGAGAGCTGGGACTGTTTAGCCTGAAGAAGAGAAGGCTCAGGAGGATCTC
Organism: Apus apus; assembly: GCF_020740795.1. Lineage (NCBI taxonomy): Eukaryota > Metazoa > Chordata > Aves > Apodiformes > Apodidae > Apus > Apus apus. Next base: position 40,506,089 of record NC_067286.1, on the reverse strand, counting down.
ATCAATGTATACAAATGTCTGAAGGGAAGGAGTGTGCAAAGGAAACAGTGCCAGGCTCTTTTGACTACTGCTGAGTGACAGAGCCAATGGGCACAAGCAGACACATGGGAGGATTCCTGTGAGCATCAGGAAACATTTTTATTGTGTGGGTTATCATGTAGTGGCACAGGTTGCCCAGAGAAGTTGTGAAGTCTCCTTCTTTGAAGATATTTAAAAGCTGTCTGGACTTGGGGTCCTGGGAAACTGGCTCTAGAGTGCCTCTGCTTGAGCAGGGGGTTAGACCAGATTATCTCCAAAGTTCCCTTCCAGCCTCAGTCATTCCAGTATCTGAAGGGGCCCTACAGGAAAGCTGGAGAGGGACTTTTACAAGGGTGTGTAATGATAGGATGAGGGGTAATGGTTTTAAGCTGGAAGAGGGATGACTGAGGCTAGACATCAGGAAGAAATTCTTTAATGTGAAGGTGGTGAGACACTGGAACAGGTTGACCAGTGAAGTTGTGGATGCCCCCTCCCTGGAGGTGTTCAAGGGCAGATTGGTTGGGGCTTTGAGCAACCTAGTCTAGTGGGAGGTTACCCTGCCCATGAAGGGTATACTGACCTATAGAGTATTGAAAAAAAAAAACAAAACAATTTAGTTTCCCAAATCCAGCCCTTTTATTGGTACTAATCCACCCTGGTTTCATCTCATAAGCTTCAGCCCACTACATCCCTCCTTCTCTTTGCCTGATCTAGCTCAGTCAGGCTCATGCTTTGCCAATTCTGCAGGTTTGTGCTCTTCTTTTGTAGATAGGTTAATTTAGACTAGCTGTAGTTAAGTACCAGCATCTCTCATGTGCCTTTTTTTTTTTTTTTTTTTTCCCCAGTTTACTCTGTTTGGAATGGAAACATTAGGTATGCAGGTCTCCCAGGCCATAAGAGAAAGACAAGTTCAATCTGGAAACAAAAAGAAAGAAGCCAATACTCTTTGTGGCATTTTCTCACATCCAGTCTTTGACTTTGCCCCAGGGATGCACTAGTGTGTTCCTGGAATCTTAAAAGGCGATGCCATGAAGCAATGTGGGCTGGTAGGTCTCAAATCTGAGACACCAGAGCTGCCCAGCCCTGTTCAAGCTGCAGAATAGCTAAATGACTGACTATCTTGATGGGGAAATCAAGCAGTCCTAACGGATGCCATTTCAAGTTAAGTAAGTGAAGGAAGTCTTGTTTGTTTGTTTTTAAGAAGTCTATATCCCCACTGTCATTGTAATAACTTACCCATCAGTGGTACACATTAAGAAGTGGATCAGCAGAAAGAGAGTTGTAAGATACGAAAATCTTCAGTAAAGTTCTGTTGAACCTTTCTGGAAGTGTCTCTGTGTTAGCTGCATTTCTATCCAAACCATAACATTTAATTACTCCAAAAGTTAAAAATCTAACAGTTCATCAGTCGTGCCTAGAAAGATTGAATGTGTTCTTTAGTCACTCTAGATTAGTCAGGAACAAATTTTTGTAGTGTATGGATCATGACTGAGCAGCCTGCTAAGAAAAAATCTTGGCAAGTTGTTATTCCTTCCCTGAAATAATAGCGAACAGGCAGTAGGTAAAAAAATATTGATGTCCACCCTGGTCCTCCACAGTTCCAGGAAGGAAATAGGACTATTCCTGTATATGTTGACAAGCATGTTATGAGATGGGACCAGGGCAGTTTGAAGAACATGGCAGTTCTAAAAAAATGTGCTTCCCTTTCCTGTCTGCTGTTTGCAAATCAACTTGCAAGGGCAACTTGAAATGTCAAGTTATATGCCTATACACAGAACCTACACAGTGTAATTCTCTCTGTTGGTAATATGTTTTGTAATCATCTCCCAAAGTGCTGTAGGATTGGTGAATGTGCCCCCTTTAAGACTCCCAGGATACACATAAGACATTCAGTACACCTTGAATCTTCCTTCTGCCTGTCTCCTATAGTATTTAGATGGTACCATAAAATCTTGGTGCCTGTGGTTGTACTGATATTGTTGTAAGATTTATCAAAATATATAGAAGGTTCCATAAAAATTGTTGAAGATTTCACAGTTTTGAAATAAAAGCAGTTTTAGCCATGTGGGAAGCACAACATTTAGTGTGTGGAAAGCACATGTCTGTAATGACAAGTACACAACCATGTTTTTATTGTGCTAGGTGAGATATAAGCCTATAGGAAGGGAGAGGAAAGTGTAAATCATTCTTGTGCCTTGCCATGCAGGTTATTTAGCACATTCCTTGTGGTGTTTGGCTTAACTACACACACAGACTGTCTTGCCTGACACGGGTCTGATGGGTGAGAAATCTGGCTTCCTCCTGCTGAGTAATGAAAGGAAAAGACAACCAGTGAGTGGTTATACATATGTATACATATGGAGGTTATGCCACGCAATGGGGTGCCTGTCTCTGACCTAGTCTTAGACGTGCTTGAATTGCTTCAGCCCTTTCTCTCCTCCTCTCTTGGCTTTCCTGTGTTTCACCACTGGTGGTCTGCTGTATACCATGCAGATGTTTTCCCCATGTTATTTCATGGTTATTTTTCAAGTGGTTTCTTAGTAGAAGGGATGGAGGGTCCACACATGGAAACATCTGCTCTAACAATTTTTCAAAGCAAACAGCAGATGGCATTGCTGCTTCCTTTTGATCTTGCAAGAAAAATCCCATACCAGTGGTGTTGGTTTAAGTTTCAGGCTGCTTGGTAATGGTGTACATGAGCATTTGCTTCTCCCTTTTCTATCAACAGTAGCAGTACTTGCAGATGTTTTCCCTGCAACTTTCTATTTTAGTTTTTTTTTTCTTTTTTTCTTTTTGTGACCTTAACTCATAGTAGGTGTCATGATCTTTGTCTTTTTTTTTTTCCCTCTTCCACCCCTATATGACTTTGTAATTAGTGCCATATCATTGTTACCAATTCTCCTTCTCTATTCATATGCAAATTGTAGGGAAATAGAAGACTCATGCTGTTCTTCAGCTTTGGTTATTTCTGTGTTTCAGCCTCTGTATATAGTGAGTTGGGAACTTCATATACATCTCCTTCACATATTTTTTTTAAGAACTCTTTATTTCTCAATGCAATTTCTTTGTTTCTAATCAGGGTTTCTCCTTTTTACTTAAATTTTGACATTCAGACAATTCATGCACTTACTTGTGTATGAAATTTAAAATGTAAAAGAAAATTTCTATGCTCATTTTTTGGTCATTTTGTTTAGCATTGAGTTCTTAACTGAAATATGAACCCCCTTTGCAACACACACATTAAACTTTTTATTACCCTGATACACTTCTATGGCTTCTTTAGATACTTTCTAATAGAATCTTATTGTGCAGAGGGACCAGGTTGCTCTTGTTAATGGGTGTCAGAAATTAGATCTGCATTCAGGAGGTGAAAATTTGACATGAAAATAAGCTACTCTGTAGAGAAGGGAGGCTGCAGTAAAGTTTGTGTGATATGGGTAAGACAGTAACAGGAATAGGAACACAGTAACAGAAATAGAAGCAGTCTCTGGGGACAATTCAGTCCAGTTGATTGTCAGCCTCGTGTGTCAGAGTTAGGAATATCATTCCCCTTAACAACTCTGGAAACTTAAGGTGGAGCCTTTGAGCACTCTGTCCCTTTAGAGTTGTAAGCCTGATAATGGAAAATAGAGCGTGGGTGGCTTTATCTTGTTTCTGAATTACGCTAAATTGCATTTAGTCATTTTAGGTAGAGGTCACCAGGACTCCTGTATTGGAAACTCTGACACATTTGGATAGGATGCTATTTTCAGCTATTTTAAACTCACTGCTTTTAATTGCACCTCATCCTTCATCCTCGACTGAGTTATGCTATGCTGCTGTAATTTTTATATTTTTTTGTTAGTCTGTTTAAACCTGAATTTCCCTAAGCAGTGCATACAATTTTGCGTCTAATTCTATATATTCTGTAATTTATTATTATTATTTAAATTTCTGTTCCAAATATTCAGTTGGTTGCTGATTGTTTTGTATTTATTAGAACTTCAGGATTAATTTATCCAGGATTTTTTTTTGGTTGGTTGTTTTTTATCCAGAAATTAATTTTAAACCTCCTCTAAAAGAAGTGATCTATTTATGTAAGTGATAAATTACACAAAACATTTGCATTGAATGTTCTGGTTTTTACTGGAACTTGATGCTTTATATTAAACATCTAATATAACTTATCATTATAATTGAAAGCAAGAAATAAGAAAAGGAAAGCATGCTGTCTACACGTAGTTGAAAATAGCTTTGGTATCTTTGTATTCTCCAGAAATCGACAACTTTGGGTTTTTATAATAGGTTTATTTCCCTATTGACATAAAATTACAGATTGACATGAAATAGGTACAGTTCATTTGTCCCTCATTTAATTGAATAATGAAAACAATAAAAAATAAATGTGAGGATCAAAAAAAGATGCCTTCACATCCTAAAATTGCTGAAAAATTGGCAGGTATCAAGAAAGGAAACTTGCATGACCAATTTAAAATTACTCAAGAACTCTTAAAATAGAAGCTGATTTAGCCAAATATATTTTTATTTGGTGCCATGAAAAATATGCCATACTAGCAAAATTAATTGGCTCAATCAGTTAATATCTAACTTCAAGTCTGTCTGCAGCCTTCACAATATAATTTTTATCTCTCAGGACCTCTCATTTTTTTTGACAAAGAGTTCTTGTAACGTGTTCTGCAATACTTGGCTACTATGTATCACTAGTGAAATGACCTTTGCAGAGAGCTGTTCTATGGCTTTTTCCTATTGGTGCCATAGGAGGAAAGATTTGGTTACTGTGTCCACTAAAGACTGATGTGAGAGGAGGAATTGTCAGCACACTTAAGTTGTTTTTTAGTTTGTTTACTTTTAAACAATGATCTAGCATATAGTGCTAAATAAATGATTTTACTCACAGCTGTGCATTCCTCTCTTGTCGCCACCTTCAATCCTGGAAGGAGGAGGATTTGTGTGGATTCACTCCAGACTTGCATCAGAGGATGCAACAAGGTTAAATTACCATAACCAAAAAAACAGAGGTTCTGAGGTAGTGCATGGATTTCAAAGTAACTGGAAGATTTACAATAACATACTTTATTTCCTATAGTATGGTAGGTTTTCAGAGATGTTGAATAAAATGATGTTAACCAAAAATTGTAGGCTTTTACATTATTCTTTGATCTTCACAAAAGGGGTGTTAACTTGCATCTGCCAGCTACAAGCTAGATCTGATTCTTGTACCAGTCCTCAGACTGCTATTTGCAGCTTGATGAAAAATGAATTGTAGATCCTGACATTCCCATACTGCACTACATTTCAGTAATACTGGGGGTTTTGGATTTGTTGTCTCCATGTGTCAGATGCACCTCATTTTACTCTGGACACTAGACATGTTTAAAAAGGTAAAGAAAAAAAAAATAAAGAGGATGTGAACAAAAGAAGGGATTATATTTTCAACTTTCAAATTGGAATCCAAGCTACAAAATAGAGGATAATATAAAATCTGTTTTTACTTGTCAGTGTTTGGCTAGTTGCTGCTTATGATTTCTCTGGAGTGTGTTTTAATGAAATAGAGAAAAATTTGATTGAGTGGTGTTCATGCTTAGTATTGTCATTCAAAACTGAGCTTGCTTTTTTAATCAAACCACACTTGCTGAGAACTGCTTGAGCTACTCAATAGCCCTTCACCTCTTAAATTTCTAAAGTTAATCTTTCCAAATTATGATTGTTTCATTCAGAGAAGCCATCTAATCTGAGTTCCTATATTCTCAGGTCTCCCAGATGGAGACCATACTTCTTTTTCAATAATTTCCCTTAAGAGTTCTCTTTCTGATTCTTTTATTAGGAAGGACATTTAAGGACCTATACCTCTCCTCAAATATCGACCATGACAACACACATTCACCTTTCCATGGCTCGGTGAAGTTGTGTATCTTCTTCCTTTCCCTTTTGTAAAAGAAGCTTTTAGTTCTTGATGTCAGTGGCCACTGAAAGCAAATGAAGTAGTCTAGGACTGTTTCATCTAAGTAACAAGATTGTTAGAATAATTTGCAAATTATATGCCTTCAGGAGCATTTGTTGTATTACATTTTATTGAACATACAAATTTCAGCTCAGAAATATCTTCATAAATCCCACAAGATCTGTATATACATTATACAGACAATAAAATAAGCACTGGAAAGTGTTTTTTTTTTCCAGTTTAACTCCTGCCACCCTACCTAGTGTAAATGGACATCTTTTGACTGTTTAGGCTTGTGTGCCATCATGCAATCTTGGTGACTGGGGCTGTACTATGCAGTGTGCAAACATTCTTTGTGTAGCTTTGTGGCAGAGAATAAATCTGCACTGAACTCACAGCTGATTGCACTGAAATGCAGATATTCTTAATCTAGTTATAACAAAAAAATATTAAATACTTTACTGTACTAACTGCAGCAGGTTAAGTCCTACCATGAGTTCATCACACAAGTTTATCTCTCACTTCTTAGATAAGCTTTTGTGATTTGCCCTGAGTTCTGTACAGCCACAGTTTAAAAATATCAGAAGTACAAAACCACAGCCAATAACAAGGCAAGCTAGTCTGGGCATGTATTTCATGATTTTTCCAGTGATAACTATTTTTACACCATTTTTCTCAATCTTAGTATTTACTGAAGATATTATTGCTATTTCTTTGGGCAACACTGAAATCCTAAAATATCACGTATTTAGGGCTTTTCTATTTGTGATTTACATAGAATCTTAAAAAATGACATAATTAGGGGGGAGTTTTTTACCATTTAGGGATTCAATGAAATCTTATTTTCAAAAGGTAACTGTAGACTACTGTTGTCTGGATTTCAGGCTGCTTGACAACACGTGCAGTATTCACCTGCTGGAATTTCATGAAGCCTAAGTCTGTCCTTAAAAAACACTCTTACTGGTTTCTTCTTGTTTAATCTTTGCCTCCTACCCATTCACAATTCTTCTGAAAGAGAAAATAGATGATGGCATTTTCTTATGAAACAATTCTTTATTTGTTTATTCAGGAATCTTCACACAGAGTACTGTGTAAGGGACAACATTGACTTCTGTGGTCTCTCAATAGATGAAGTAATAAGTTTTTATTCCATGTCACAATTTTTTTCTTCTTTTGGTCAGGTTTGTTTCTGCTCTATACTGATAGCATTTTAATCTCATTTTGTATTAGTTTCCTAACCACCCAGGCAAATTACCAAGAAATGAAAATACTTTTCTGGTATCCCACCCCCTTGCTATTTGGTGACAGATGCTCTTGGAACTAATATTCTTTTTGCCATTATGTGACCCCCTGCCATGTTTTATTCATATGAGAAACTAAAAGGATATTAAAAATTCATTTATTATGTGTGAGTGTAAAAGACAAGTGGTAATCTTGCCATAGTATTTTAATGTTCTATTTTTGGTGTTTAACACAATTAAATCTTGCAGTGTTGAGTACAGAAGACCTAACCTTGAACATTAACAGGATGTCTGGAGCTCCAATACTAACATAAGCATGCCAAGCATTTATATCAGGCTAGATTACTCACCACTGTTGGAGCTATATGAAACTTCTATGCTTTAGATAGTCCGTCTGTAAATGAATAGGAAATCAGGGGTAGAAGAAAATGGGAAAAGTTACTAATCTCCGGTTTGAAAAATTACAGAAAAGAAGTGGACCTTCTTAAAAATCCTCAATCTTTTCATTTTTCAATGTGATTTATTCATTCTAGAGGGAAGGACTGTGAAAGGTATGTGTTTATATAGTAGTATTATGCCACACATGAAACCCATAGCAGACTGCTTTTGGGAGGCAAAGACAAAAGAGGAAGGGAACATATAAGCGGCATTGGGAAAAGTGAGAAGAGGAGGGCAATCTGAAGGAGACAGATAAGGAGCAGGAAGAAGAAAGGTGACACCCTGGTGTCACTGAAGACAGGAAAATGATGACAGGATTTGTTTGGAGAGTGGTATCATGTCTTCTGTTTCACAAACTCTGATGAGAAGGAGTGGTTTAAGGAAGAAGTTAAGCAGAACAAGTAATTTGCTGGCACTAAGCCCACAGATGTTGGAACAAAAAAAAATACAGGAATGCGTTTTATTAGCAGACCATGAATAAATAAGTATTGTAAGGCTTGATAAATTGATGTCTGTAGGACACTGTTAGGGTGTTATACTCTGCCATTCTCCAAATTACATGTAAAGATTCAATTTCACCACTTCAGTGCAAACACAAGATTTAAACTATTACATGTTTAAGGTTTAATGAATAAGATATAGCACTTGGTATAATGACAGAGTGCTAATTCCTGTGCCAGGAATATAACATTTTGTTTACATTACATTTAGTCCACATGTGCACAGTGTTATGCCATCCTCTAAAATAGTCCCTTTCTCAGAGGGAGAAAAGTTTCTCTACTGGTAAATGTAATGGCATCAGGTCTCTCTGCTGGTGCTTCATGGAAAAGACAACATCCCTGAAAGCTTTACATTCTCACATTGTTGGAGCTTCTAAGTTTTGTCAGGTGCTGGTGACTTGGACCTAACACTGAGTTGTAACTCAGGAGACAAAACAGTTGGAAAACTTGGAGAAAGGCTCTAAGGGTCAGCGAAATTTACTGTGGGCAGCTGCTGCATCAAAGCAACTCGCTACGCAGAAGCCTATTAAGAAGTAGTAGGTTACTTTCCTGCCGTTTCCCCAGCATGATGGATGACGTTCTGAAAAGTAAAAGGACTTCCTGTGCCACAGAGGTTTTCCCTGTGACTTTGTACCCAGACCAGTTGCTTTCAGCATACTGGCTACAGTTCTATCTAAATGCTGTTACGGATCTGTCTAAATAGTGTTTTCTGTACATCACGCTACAAGGAATTTCTTATCATTCATCTATGATAGGTGCTTGAATGCCATTATTTACAGATGGTTCTATTTATATTCTAAATCATCAATTTACAATACAAACCAACAGTAACTTCTTACCAGAAACAGGTTCAAGCTGCAAAGCTCAGAATTGGAAATTCATTTTTCCAAAGTTTTGGTGTGTTTAGATTCTGAAACAACTTCTTACTATGAGTCAACAACAGAGCTCAGAATAATTTTGATTTTCATAGTATTCATATGTAAAATTATGTGTTTGCATATGTCCTAATAGCTAATTTAAACCTATTAAATCAGTGTACACTTAATTTTAGGGTTGAGCAAATTCCTTGTTTTTTAGTAAAAATGTTCTTTAGCAAGATAAACATTTTTCTAAAGTATGTGAAACTGTAGCAAAAATCTGCATAACGCCAGCTAAGATAATATATCTTATGAGCCAAAATACTTGATGACCCTAATTAAGATACTTCTCTTCCATCCTTAAAATGGGGAAATGTAAATCGTGATGTGTCACTGAAGATCTGAGGGTTTGTGATCTTTAATTTTAAATATACCACAGAAAACAGAACATGTTGCTGAATGAGGAAGATGCTCTCCATGAGATTTTAATAATTTAATTCAAATATATTTGAATGAAAACTGACCTTTTAAGTTCTAAATGTTTCAACATAAAGACCATGGCAAAGTCTTCTGTAGGAATTTTTGCTGGAGTTATTTAGGAATGTGAATGAAAGAGGGTCATGTAATCCTGCTCTGTGTGTCTCTCTCTGCATTTTGCTCCACCCCCTTCCTAATTTTTTCACTTTTTGCCAGTCTCAACCAGATCTGGAAGAGCAATGGAAGCCTCAGAACTGTTCAGCTTCAATAAATTCTGTGACAACAGAACAAGATGGGAATGCATTCACTGGCTCAGAGCAAGTGTCCTGTGAGTTCCCTCTGACAGTCACCGTGAGTAAATGATTAGGCAAATCAGAAGAAAAGAGAGCAAGACCAATACTTCTTCCGGGATATTTTCCCAGATTCTGGCTGTCGGGTTATGGACTTCCTGCACCCATCTATATCAATCAGTTCAATCTCATTTACTTGCTGATGGACAACCACCATTATTTGTGGTAGCCATGTGACATACAACTTCCCTCCTCCTTTTATAGAATTAGTAGCACATGGACAAACATGGTATTCTTTGCTATTCATTCCTAGGGTTGTGCCTGCTACAGAAGTTAGAGGTTTTGTAATTTTTTTCCCCAGTTCTGCATATCCTCCCTATAGTCCACATATGGTATTCGCTGCTGCTTAGTGTCTTCAGTTTCTCCATGCATTTTTCCGATATGAAATTGGCAGGAGGAAAAAATGCCTTTTGTGTCTCCCTCTCCACCTAAGTTGTTTTAGTACAGTTGTTTGTAGAGCCACACCAGTGGGAGCAGAAACTGCTAAATCTGTAACCCCAGGATCACAAAACATCCTTTGGTGCTCAGCGTTATTTGTTGCTTTCTTCATGAGTTTTTCTGGGGTTTTTTTGTTGTTTCTTTTATTGATAGACCAAATGTATGTGCTTGTGTCTGGAGTGAAAACTGCTTTCCTTTTACCTGTCTATTTATTTAAATTAAGTTATTGACTCCCTTTACATTCCTGGTGAATAAGTAATGACTTAAAAATATCCAACTCAGTAGCATCTATCCCAATCCATAAAAGTAGTTTTGCAAGTAGGTTTGAGGTTTTCCCAGAGAAGTTCTGGATGTCCCATCCCTGACAGCGTTCAAGGCCAGGCTGGATGGGCCTTTGAGCATCCAGTGTAGTGAGAGGTGTCCCTGCCCATGGCAGCAGCAGTTGAAGTAGATGATCTTTAAGGTCTCTTCCAATCCAAACCATTCTTCGATTCTGTGACTCTGTGCCTCACTGAGGTATTTTTACTGTTTGTCTGAGGTTAGAACTTGGCCAGGTTCTGGGAATGGTGGCAAGGCTCACCATGAAGCAGTATTTGTGCCGGGAACATTTAAACAACTCAGAAGTCTTTAGTTTGTAAAGAAATCCTGAGGAATATGAAACACAGAAGGAGTCACCTCTGGTGTGGGGAATCCCTCAGCTGTAAGTTACTGAAATCTATTGCAGGGGGGGAAGGGAATAACTCTGCTCACTCACTCTGTTCTTAAACCCCTCAGCTATCAGCTGTTGGGTACTGTGCTAGCTGCGGCTTTCTTCTGGCCCAGTACAGATATTCTTACCATCGTATGGTTTTAAAACCTGAACTAGCCCACAGAGTGGTCATGTTTTGCAAATGGAGGAGTGACAGACACCATCCTCAGCCTTATTTCCTTCACTGACCCTCAGCAACTTTACTGCCTTTATTCTAGCGTGTGCCATTGCAGACTAAGCCTGTATATAACTCACGTTAAAGAACAGAGTGCATCAGTGGCTTGAAGAACTCTGGCTTCGTGCAATATGCATGGAAGCATACACAGAGCTTCTTCTGCATTCCCAGATGTGCTTTCCTATCCATAGAGGCTTGCTGCCTTCCAAATTAGTAAAGAATCTGCAACACATATGCTTCCAGAAAATGTGTCAAAATATGATGATTTAATACAACATTCCTTTCTGATTAGGAAAACTACTTCCAATGAACTAGCTGCTTAGAGATTTTTGTCAGACATTCAAGCTACTGACTGTTTTTAAATGCCGCTTTTCTTGGCTGTATGTTACCTCATTCAGACATCTTATACAAGGAGGTTACTTTTCAGCTTGTAGAACATGGATTTAAAAGCATTCTCCCTTTTTATATTAAGCAGAGATAACAGCTCATAAATTAACACTTGCTTTGTACTATTAACACTGTTCCCAGTGCCTCAAAGGCTTTGAGCTGCCTTGATACAAATTAACTCTATTAAATACCAGTCAGGCACACAGACATAAAGGATCGGTGATGATCAGTATTTTGTACAGTGGAAGTACACAAAAGCTATTATAGTTTCAACATACCAAACTGAATGCTATTCAGCCTGGAGATGAGAAGGCTCCAGGGAGACCTTATAGTGGCCTTCCAGTACCTGAAGGGGCCTCCAGAAAACCTGGGGAGGGGCTTTTCACCAGAGAGGGCAGTCATACGACAAAGGGTAATGGTTTTAAAGTAGATTTAGGTTAGACATCAGGAAGAAATTCTTCACCATGAGGGTAGGAGGGTGATGGAATAGGTTGCCTAGGGAGGTTGTTGATGCCCCCTCCCTGGAGGTGTTCAAAGCCAGGTTGGATGAGGCCTGTGCAGCCTGGTCTAGTGTGAGGTGTGCCTGTTCATGGCAGGGAGGTTGGAACCTGATGATCTTTAAGGTCCCTTCCAACCTTAACCATTCTATGATTCTATGACTCTAAGTGTGGAAAAACTAAGAAGAACAGATACATAAGGCAAAAGCATTAATTCAAAAAAGTTTACTCTGACAGTGCAGATGGTGATTCTTTTCAGTGGTGATCCCAGGCTTTTTGGGCCTTCAGCAGTAAAGTTTTGCACTTCATCCTCTTTCCATCTGAAGATATCCATCCCTTCTCTTTACCCTTTCCTTCCCAGGGAAGCTTGTCTCCAACAGTGTAAGACTACAAAACCTATACCTGGCTCTCTCCTGACTCATGGCAAATGCTAGCTGTAGCATTAGTGTCACAAGCAAAGGTCTTGATTTGGTTTTATTATTGTGTGCTTTAAAAAAATCAACTGTACAAGCAGTTTTCAAAAGCTGACTCCCATAGACCACATTATAATAATTTGGTTTGAACATTATCTGGTTGAATGAGCTACTGAAGTGGAAAACTTTCACTACAGAAAAGGGGTATTAAAAATTTAAATAGGTCCCATCTCTTGAATAAAACGTTTTGCAAAGTTAAAAAATCTTAATTTTGGGAACCTCTAGTGAAGAATAGGGAGGAGGATGTTTCCACAGACATTTTGTTTTTTTAATAGTTATGTCTTTCTTAAACTTTCCTGTTCATTGCTGTTCACAACTTGCTTCTCCAACCTCATCAAGATTTCCACATGCATTGTCTCAGAAATTTTCACATTCATCCTGCTTCTGCAATATCATATGTAATCATCAGCAAAGGTATAGGCATTTCATTCACACCAGGGAGAGGACATAAGATGATTCACCCTTGGACTAACATCAACCCCTTCAATGCAAGATTATGAGTTTCAATCACTAACTTTCTTAGCCATTTTTGTAGAAATGCTAGAAGCCAGCACAGCATGTGAGTAATGTAATATAGAACTGTGCTAGTATAAATGATAGCTTAGCTGTGGAATTGGTGAACAAATGATGTGCTAGTGTAACCTAATACCTCCAGTCTAATTTGATGCTGTGAGAGGCTAGAGGCTGAAAGAGACACAAATGCAAGATGTAAATTTCTGTTTATATGCAGTATTTGATAGCCACAGATGACTACACTTCTAGACAAAGACAAGTAAAAAAAAAAAAAAATTTTATAAACTGGAGATATTTTGGAAGGTTCTAACTGCCTAAAGAAAGAAAAATCAGGATGCAGGCCAGAGCAAAGAGGTGAAATGGGAAGAATGGGAGAGATGCACAATTTATTTGTATAAAATATGAAATGTAGCTTAATTCAGATCTGATGCTTTGAAGAGTCTTAGTCTGTGCTTACGAAGGCTGTGACCATTTGCACTGTGAGTATCCTGCAATCTTTATAGCCACCATTTCAATTCATCCTGAAAAACTGTAAGGATTTTTTAAAAGAAACAAGTAACTTAGTAAGCCTTCTCTGATCCCCAGTTTCTGTGAAGGTACAGGACTTCAGCTAGTTGTTAATTCCTAGCTTCTTCAGAACATAATTCAGAGTCAGTCTTCCTGAGCAGAGTTGCCCAAATTGCCAGTTGGTGATTTCCTTATTAACTGGCCTTTTTTGATGGCTTGATTTAAGGTCTGTTTGGCATTTGCCACCTTAATTTTGAGATCTGGAAGCTCTTTGGGTTTTTTTTACTTCCCTGGCATAAAATGAGCAGGGAAAGTCTCCTATTCGTCCTGCTTATAGTCAGATCCTCAGGGAACTCAAAGACTGTGTAGCTGTGTGAATGACATCCTTGTATGCATACACAAGGAGTTCTTGGGCTGCCTTGCATTCATTCATTAGTGATCACAGGGAGTAATCTTTTAATGTAAAGGTGCTAAAAACTCAAGAGATGTCCAGATGCTTGAATCTCTCTGTGAACAAAGAAATATTGGTTCCTTTCCAAACCTTCTGAATCAAACTGCAGGGGTTCATTTTGTGAACTGAACCCTACAGGTTTCACACAGCTGTAGAGAGAAACCTAACACCTAGTCCCAAGTGAAACAATTCCAGGATCCAACAAAGAGTTCCTAAACCACATAAGCCACAAAACTTGCTTTATGAAAGTCTTGTTTTCTGTTTCTCATATTTATGTAATGTATCCATTTATGTCTGTGTCCTTACTAGCAGTAAGTGACTATTCTTTACTTCAGGACAAATCATAAAACCTACAGTAAGGTTTTCTTCAGGCAAACTGCCCTTGAAATTGATAGAAGCTGGAATTTTGCTCAAGTATAATCTGAACAAGGGTCTTATGGTATGACCTTTAATGCTTTCTACTGACTTTTTAATAAAACATTACAGACATTTAAATAAAATTAGTAGAACTGTGACCTGTGTCACCATTCATTTGTTGAGGGTTCTGCTTTCTTCATAATGAGGGCCTTTTAGGTTATTAAGTAAGGACTGAAGAAACTGTAGATGGTTAAAGTGTGCCAGAGTAGATTATTGAATTAGTGATGTAAGGGAAAACATAAATAGCAAATCTAGGGAGATTACAGGAAATCAGACACACTTACTTGATGCACTTGGAGGCTGCATTTTTTATATAGTGTACGTGAAGATGAAGTTGAGAAATACAGGTTTCATTTCAGGAAGTCAAATGAATACACCAAGACGTATAGTTTCTTAAGAATGTTGTAAAATCTTTGGAGATTAAGTCCTGAAGTCAAGAAGATAACTCTCCAAATCATGCATGTGCTTATATACCCTGCTTGAAGTTGAACTATAAATGGAAAGTAGCCTCTTTTCTTTGCATCACCATTGCTAGTCCCACCCTGAAGCTTGTATCCTTCTTACCACATGTTAATGAAGTCATACCAGTTTTTGGTAGTATGTTGTAGCTCTTGCTTGAACATTAAGCTCATAAGTAGTAAACTAAATATAAATTAATTGATTGCAAATTAGGAGAGCGCTATTTTGTGACAGAGTTGTCTGATGTAGCAAGCACTGCATGTCTTCCCTTATTTAGCTCTACGGTTTTTTTAGAAGCATATATCCTAGGTGACAGAGAATCCACAAGCACTTAGGAAATTGTCCTAAAGGCTAACTACTATTACTGTGTTTTATTTCTACTTTTAATTTGTCTGGCTTTGGTTTCCAGATCTTTGATTTTGCAATACCTTTATCCAATATGAAGAAAAGTCTTTTATTATCAAACACACCATTCCATATGTGCATGTGAAACCCAACAAAGTTCTAACATCACATTAGAAACAATGTGTAGTGCAATGCACCTCACTTTGTCATACTCTTAGTAAAAACCTTTTTGTTTGCTTTGTTTTAATTTGGAGCATCTCATGGCTGGATATTGTTGCTAACAGCTTTTCAACAAGGTTTGTGCAAATAAATTTCTGTATTTGTCACCATGCTATAACAAAATAAATGAGACACATACTGTGCAGTTCCACCAGACCTAGAGCAGACATGGAAAAGATATAAATGTGTCAGTATTATAGGAGGGAAAATACATAAATGCACATGGTGACTCTCTTAAGTCTTGGCCTCAGTGTGATACTAATTCATTTTGGTGACATTTGGAAAACTTCTCCCAACATTAATAATAAGTTTATAGTGGGGGGTAGTTCTGACAGACACAGTGTTGAAATAAAAACTTGAAAGAATGTCCATCAGATTTTACAGGTGCGTAGAATACGTATTTGCAGTTGATTGATGATCTTTTTGTTAAAGGTTGACATAATGTTGAATGGAATGTTTTGTTTATATATGGTGGTCTAGTTTATTGACCAGTACCAAAATGTATGACCAATCTGGGACTTTGCACAGTGTCTTATTTTTTTTTCTCCTTTTATTTTTTTTTTCTTTTCTTTCCCCTCCCCCCCCGAACTATTTTCTGTTTTTATCTTCTCCTCTGATCATTATTAGCACATGTTGAGTTTTTTTTATAAATGTGATTTTCTTGAGCTAATTTTTCATTTAAAAATATTCATTTGAACTGAAATTTTTGGATTAACATACCAGAATTTTAAGCAATATTTAGAAAAGGGATTCTGGGATTGACCTTCTGGGAAAATGTTATATAGGACTTTGTTTTCCTCCTGTTTTTTACTGAAAATGAAAGTAACAGCTTGCATGTAATTTGAATAGATCTGACATCTGTTTGGAAGACTATTTCTGTTGAATTTCTCTTAAAGAAAAAAATCTGAGTCTTTTCACTCTTGAATGGAGTTTGACTTGTGACAAGTCTTATAAAATACCAAGACTCTCCAAATGTCTCATTTCACTATGGCTTATTTCCATGGGAAGAGAATTTTCTTCTCTGTTAGTTTGGGTAACAATTTCTGTCTAATGTTCATTGTATGGATTCCTATATTTAAAATGTCTCATATTATAATTTTTATATTTTCCACAAATGTAGTATGAAAGTGACAGTTCTGTAGGTTTCTCATTCAGGCTTCAGGCTACAAACATTTAGTCTTTCCAAGAGCTGTTCTCTGTCATTGGGAACTACGTGAAATAATTTAGCTAAATTATAACTGCTCTATACACTTGATTTTAACTCTGAATGAAATTGATTTGGATTCTTTTCCAGTCATGTTCTGATGATTTTCAGGTTCCTACAATAAAGGTGAAGCCCTTTTAATCAGGTAATATTCCCTCTTTTTGTCTTATGAATCCAGATCTATAAAGGTGTGATCCTGATGCACTGCATAGTCTCTCAATACCCTTGAGGGAGTAATTTTTGTTTTCTGTCTTACTGCTGTAGTGAATGAGTGTAGAAGTCAGGTAACAGTATCGAGAGTGTCAGCACATTCTTTCTCACTAAGACCAAGGACATCCTCTTCCTTGTAAGGAGGAAGTTAAAGAATTGGAAGAATCATAGATATTTGAACTAAAGGTGTAAGAAGTGAGGACTAACTAAACTAAGCTCTATAAGGCAGAATGGAGGGTGTTTTCTGTACCCAACAAAATTTTAAAATCACCGTTCTGTGAGGGTTGGGCAAATAAACTTCAGTACAACTGTAAGAACATTTGAGTGCAGATCTTTCTTGAAAGAACTTCAGAGTAAAGCTCAAATAAGGATTAGTGATTTAACTTATTTTTAAAAACAACTTATCTCAGTATTTATGAATGCTCAGTGTATGCTTTCTTTGCATATTGGATATTATGACAATGCTTGCAATGTTTCTAGGATGTCTCAGGAAGTAATAAATATTCTGCTTAATTCTGAATAGGATTTACCAACATTGATACATCTTAAACTGAATGCAAAGGCATTCTGATATTCTTAGTTTTGTATTTTTAATGGATTCAGAGTAATTATCAGACTAATCAACTAAAACACATTATTTAAAAGTTAGATCATTCTATGCATTTAAGCTGACTTTCAGAAGGAGCACAATTAGTGAAGAAGCACTTAAAATTACGTTCTCTTTTGTATTATTGTTTCATGTATTTTAACACAGTTCACAGTGTTTTGATCCTTTCCCTTACAGATCAAAGACTGCTTATCAATGCTGGTTTAGCTTTTTCTAACTGCTAATTCTAAATATTTGATTAATAATAGTATTTAATATTGGGTTTAGCAGTTTTTTGACCATGTGCTAGCACTTAAAACTACTCAAACTGCAGGATCTTTAAAACTAAAAGGAGGTGTGGGCTTCCAGTGCAGTGGTAAACTTAGCTTTTATGTGCAAAAACAAGTAAACTATAAAGAATAGCATGTCTATTGAGTTGACATCTGTTAAGTGTTGCCAGTGAATTTTCTTAGTTTAGTGATATTCCTCCAGTGAATAATTTTATTGTAATTAAGACTTTGTGACTTTTGAAAAGCTTACTTTGGAGTATAACTCCCCAGTTCATGAATAATTGTCTGTAGTTTCTGCCATTTATCACAAGGCTGTAAGCTATGGTAGTTGCACTGCTCTGGCTATAAAAAACAATCATTGCTGTCTTTTACTTTTCTGTTATTCCACAAATGTAAATCCAGTCTTGTATAAGCTTTGCATAATATGGAACTTGAAAACACAGAAACTGAAGTTTTAGGACCAAAACAAACTCCTGTGCTATACTGAAGTCAGAATGCCAGCAGGGAAATAAGTCTTTATCTGACTTGAAATTACTGATGAAAAATATTTCTATATTGTAATGTTGTTTTAAAAAATCTGCCACCTAAGAATGTATTTTGTATATAATAACTTTAAGAAGAAGTACATGCAGGTAGATATTCAGGCCGTTCTGTGCTAGGAAATTTAAACATACATCAGGTGTATATGTGTCTGAGCCTGTTGGAAAACTCTATGTCATGCAATTCAGAGCAGATCTGGTAAATCTATTCATCATGAGCTGCAGACCACCACTGTGTTTGCAGTGCAAAAAGCTAGCCTTTCTTTTCTGGATAATAAATGATCACAGAACTGGAAATGAGTCAGACCTTTCAGACCAGCCAAAGACAAACTATCTTTGATTCCAAGTCCTCTTGATTCACCTGTAGATATTCCATGTATTACTCAGGTGCTAAGCAGAAGTGCTTTTTGTCTTCAAGGCTGAATGGCCCTTTAGTTTAAATTAGGGACCTTCACTGGTCTTCCCTGAGAAAGTAAAATAAATTTGCTAGTGGTTACTAGTTGTAAAAAGCTGTTAAAATACACAAGTTCTGCCTCATTTCCAGTGAAATGCTGTGACTTAAGAACACTCGTTTATTGTTACACAGTATGCTGCCAGACAGTCCAGGTAGATGAAACCTGATTCTCTCTCTTATTGCTTTAAGCATTTCATTATCACTTGTGGGTTGTTTCAAAAGACAAGGAAAATATGAAACTCCTTGGAGTGAAGTAGTAACTTGCAGCTGAGATTTCGTTTTGGTGGGTTGTTGGGATTTTTTGCAATAAATCGACTGCATTTGACCTTTGACTAGAGGACCTTATGGTTTTCTGTTACTGAAGACATAAGTTTCCAGAATGACAGTGCTATCAGAGATGAGATGTGTAAAAAGCCCCTGTTATGTAATGAAACATGAAGAGACAGACATGAAATGGTAAAAGCTTGACTGGGCAAGTCAACCTGTGTCAATGGTAATGCTAAGAACATCTATCATAGCAGAAGCTGTACCCAGCCTGTGGTACCCTGACTGCTGGCTAGGTATGTAGTTAGATTGCTGAAGTGGAGCCCTTTTTCACTGGCCTGTTACAATGATACAAAGTTACAATGTATTTGTAGATAAGCTGTTTGCTATATCTAGACAGCAGACTGCTACTGATTGATTCCTGACTTTGTTTCCCCAAAGTATTTTTAGTGATTTCTTATGAATGCTTGTGCTTTTTTGTTATGATGATGATGATGATACTAAAACTTAGACCTTATCAGTGGTGGGGAGTTGCAGAAATCACAGCTGTTCCTTTATGTTTAAATGCAGTGAAATAATTTTTTGTGGTCTTTTTGTTTGTGGGTATATGAACAGACCATATTGAAACAGACCATAGAAAAGTTTGCTTCATTCTTAATTGTATTTGCTTGATTTTCATGCTTATCATCTTCTAAGTGATGATACTTCCATTTCCCAATTTGCAACTGCTTTAAGGAAAGAGTGGAAAGTCTTACAGACCTCTGCCATTTACTAGATTGCTGATTCTGCATTAAAACCCATAACACTAGACTTTGATGACACTGCATGTTAGAAAAACAAATTACAAAAGGCAAGTGCATTTGAAAAATGTCACTATTCATTGTTAAAAGTAGCTGAAAAAAAAACTAGCTGAAAAAAAAGTAATGTTGCATTTACAACTTTTGTGGTCTCTGTGTTAGTGGTTTATATAATTATCAGCTTGTTAAGTTGTTGGGTTTTTCTTTTTTTAAAGATGAGATAGGATATCTTCAGCCTTACAGAACTTAGGACTAGCAGGAAATCTCACAGGAAATTCTTGCTTCACAATATTTTGAACCGTGAGCCTTTTTAGTCAGGTATGAGAGGAAAGAGATTCACAGGAGGTGAGATTATGATCCCATGAAGCTTGGGGGATGAGAGTTTCTATTTTTTAGCTCAAAGAAACTCAGTAGTGTTTGGATATCAGTAGTGTATCTAGCCCTGCCACAACCACCCTACCCTAGTGAGAAAGTGAGGGCAAAAATGACAGGCAGTGCAAAAGCATACAAAAATCTTTTTGCCCTCCACGAACAATTTTTCTCCATTGCTATAGCCACTTCATAAAGCAGTTTCACAGTTTTGATACTGTCCTTAGCCTTAACATGGATGATTAGGCCATACATGTTTTGATCTTGTTGAGCTTCCATCACATGTTCAGGCAAAAAAAATGTTCCCACCAATTGACATGTCCTCACAGAGAGCTTTTAAGGTCAGTGCAAAGAAATAATGGTTGCAGATAATTCCACTTGTATATGTTGCATAAAATCTAGGAACACACAGTGCAAAAAGCACAGTTTTTATTTGTTGTATTAACATTTATCCTGTAGCTCCATTTGTCTCATTTGCTTTGGCACCAAATAGATCTAATTCTGCTGTTGGAATTTATTTTCTTTCCTCTGCTTATTTCCAGGTATTGTACTTTTTCCAGTCTTTAAACACTTCTACATCATCTCTATTTGCCAAAGTATTTTACAAAATACAGTAAGGGTAAGGAATAAGTCTGTGCTTGGCTAAACACTTCATTGTTCAACTTTAGGAAATAAAGTATCTTCTGAAAGGTCCTCTTCTTGTTTAATATCAAATGTCTTGTAAAGAAGACACAGAGGATGAAAATTGATTCCCCACCCCATAGCTGTGAAAATATTAACTCTCTTTGTTTCCCTAGATGGGACAAAATCAGATCTAAAGTAACTCTTGAATTTAAATTATTTATCTATAATAGGAGACACCCCTTCATGTTATAATTTAAATGTTATAATTTAAAGTTTAGCAAAATCCATTTGGAAGTATCAGTTAATATTGCAAATAATGTAATATTATTTAAAGTGTGTATTCTATAAATTCTAGGTTAAAAGGTGTTGCATTCTAGGAAGGAATTTTAAAATGTTTTTCCAAACCCTTACTGGTTTTTTTTAGTGTTTTGATTGATCATGCCCTCTGATGTTTACTTTCCAGCTTTGAATACCCTGGCAAATATATTTACTTGTAAGAACATGGACTGAAAGCACAAGCTGCGAGCACACACTGCTGACTACTTACAGAATGCAAATTCTGACTATGGGTTTCAAGATGTTCTGCCAAACACTGAGTTTAGTATAAGAGGAAAGAGACTGAGGGAAAAGTCTCACACACTGAGGAGAAGGTAGTATATAACATTATTTGCCACTTATGTTTTAAAATTGCAGATAGTCACAGTGAATGCACTGTTGACTTCTACTTATGCTCAGTAGAATTTGTTCAGTCCAGAAAGTTTACTCGGTTCTGGTTTAAGCTGCATATTCGCTATTTGTAATTAGGAAGCCAACCATATGAGGGATGTACAAGGAAAATATACACACTTTTCATAGGAAAAAAATGAAAACCTAATCTAGTTCATGTGACTGTGACACATACAAAGGTTTAATAATTTCCTCTGTAGATATCTTAGACAATGTTTTACTAAATATTTCACAATGTATATGGAAATAAACTTTAAAAAAAAAATATTTAGTGTCAAAGCAGAGTCCGAAATAAGACCGAATTACTATAAATATGGTTGAATCAAAATTCTGAGCAAAATTTTGCAGTTTTAGAATAATATCTGAATTCTGCAGCATTTGAATTTGTAGGATTTTGGTTGGTTTAAAAGATTTCAAGATAGATTTTATGTGTATTACTTAGAGAGAGAATGTTGTTACTGGTATTTTTCTTTTCTTCTGGTGCTGGAAGACTGCAGACTTTATCTTTTACGTCTTCTGAAACGTGTAATGTATTATCTGCCTTTTTTTCTTTCCCCCTAACATGAACCTTAGTTGAACGGATCAGTCTTCAGACCGGAGCATTAAGAACAAGTAAATCTGTTTGCTTCACTGAAGGCAAACAAGGGTGAAATGATTTAATGTCAGGTAATGCAATACCATGAAGGCATCTCGTAGAAGTTCCTGTGCATATGTCTTGCTTCTTATGATAATAATGGTTTGTGGAACATGCTCTAATGTATGTACCGACAGAATTTTATAGTTGTTGCAAAACTAATAAAGGTTACTCTGTGCTGCACAAAAACAAACAAACAAACAAACTTCATTAAAATGGCCATCCAAAGGAAGCCTATACTTGCTACATTTTCCTATTATTCCTCAATCCATGGACAAGGGTGAGGTGGTTATAAAGAATTTCAGCCAGTGTTTGAAATGCTGGCATAGAAGAGAAAATTTTCTTGAGAGAGTGACTTGAATAAATGCAAGTAGAAGATATAACCTTTAGTGTTTTCAATTACTTTTCCTTCTTTAAATATCCATTCCTGTAGCCAGTAAACAGTTGACAATCCCCAACATCTTTTTCCTGTCCTGCCCTATTGGACTATGTGAAGGGAAGTTCCATCGTATGTCTACAATTGGTACAACTCTCCACCATGTTTCTGTTACACAGGAAGAGTTGGGGAGGGACTGGCACCATTGACTTACTTTAAGTTTTGACACCAGTGTCCTGAAGCAAAGCTTTTCCCTTGTTCCTAAATCACAGGTTCTAATACAGGGAAAAGTTTTAGCAAAATTTTAGTTAAATATTTGCCTGCTGCTGCGTTAACTAATTCTCTGACAAAATATATTTATATTTGGAAATGGTAAAAGTGAGGGGTCTAATCCATGCATAAACTTAGACTGAATTATTGAAAGAACTCAGTGGCTTAAACTTTTTAATGTAGATCCTTTCTAGTGTCTCAGAATTGTTGCACGTGTAGTCTGTCAGACTTTTCTTAAAGACATCCTGGAGTACAAAAAGAAGACAGTGTGTTCAGAGCAGAAGGCAAAAGGAAGGTCAGTCACACAGCGTTTTGGCTTTATGCCTTGTGTTGTCTATGCTACCAGTCAGCCACTCAATCTGAGAATTCTCCCATGCATCTCAAGCTCTTAATAATGCACTGTTTACATTCAGTTTTAGAATGCAATGCACAACACTAGAATGAATTAGTCAGAAGGTATATTCAAAGCCAAAGGCTCTGTAGGTCTGTCTTTGAAGTACTCAGAGGACTTATGACAGCAATAGATCCATTTCTTGATGTTTACTTCTCTCTTGCAGAAAATCAGTATTAAAAATGAGGTGTATTTTTATGTTGTTAAAACCATAAGTAGCTTAAAAAGTAAACCCAGGTGTACTCTTCTACTACCTTTATCCACTAGGTGACAGTACAGCTCTTTTACCTTTTTTATTATTATCCATAGATGTTGTTTTAGAAAGCAGTTCCATGCATATTTCTAAGAACATGTTCTTTCCAACTGAAATGTGTGCTTGTGTGATTTTTTTTAACGAGAAAAAATTGTACATGGTAAGGAAATTTTTCTCAGTACAGTTACTTAATGCAAATAAAATTCCTTATCATTGAGTGAAGTTGTTAGGTTTTAACTGTGAAAGATATTACAGAGTGGCTTAATTGTGATCTGGTAAATTGCTATGGAAAAACAAATCCTGGAAATAACTGGAAAAAAGGGCAGTTTTCAACCCCAAGGTAAGATATGCAGAAGAATTATACTTACAATTGATCTTTAAGAAAAGAGCTTAAATTAATAAAGCTTTCTCTTGAAAAAATACTAGATTATGCAATGCAGTAAACCCTTGTTTATTATTTGTTACCGTGATTCAGTTAGACATAAATTATGCACTTGAAGTGCTGCATTTTATAATGAAGTTTTCTTTTACATCAGCACCTAGTTACTGCTTACTTTCTGTAATTGACTGAGAAGTCTGAACACTGGAAAGCAAGTAAAATATAATGTTTGTAGGACTGTATTTTCATGCGATATCGGATGCATTTTGAAAACTGATCCTGCTAACATGCATTTCACTGCTTCACTGGACTTGAGTGAAGTATGTCTCCAAGTGTCCATAGATAAATTCCCTCAGCCATTGCTCCTGTATGAGATTAAATTTACTGTAAAAATAAACGTCACTACCTGCACAGATACAATATAATTATATAATTAATTAAAAGTATAATTTTTCAGGTGCGGAAGCTTTAAATATTTCTGAAAGCCAAACAAAAGTATTAAAAATCCCAAGAGCCACATTTAATGTTTACAATAAGCATTTTTTCAATACATTTGATAGTGGTATGTGGTTTTGATGAGATTATTTTATGTTACTCTGTCACTTTGCCTATTGTTTATAGTTTGTACAATGACGTTCATACTAAATTGTCTTGATTCATAATAAAGAAAGGGAATTTGTTATGTAGTAGAACTATTTGCTTTTGTAATTGAACTATTACATTCTGAGAATAAATATTTTAAAAGAATAATTAAATCTATACAGTAGGCAAATTAAATAAACAAAATTAATAATGCACATTAATATTTAAACATGCTAGTCAATAAGTAAAATTAAATAACTTCAATGATTTGATGGGTTATCTCACCAAGCACCTTTAACAGAAACTTTATAGAAAGGTCTATTTTTAATATTTAGGAAAAAATAGGCTTATAGTAACTTACTCATAGAATGCCATTCTTGTAAAAAAAAAAAAAAAATTCTTTACAGTACTGATTGCCAGCTGAAAATTTGACAAGATTCATGCTCTGGTAACTAACCCTCTTCCCTAAAATGGTGCAAATCTGAATAGAATTTGGCCCATTTATGTTTAATGGCTGAAGACCATGTAAGGCTTACACATTTAGAATTTCTGATAGGGCATTACAAAGGATTGCTTTGTACATTGACTTGGAATTTCTAGCAACATTAAAGGCTGGTTTATTTCATTGCTTCTTGTTAAATGCTGTGGTTCACCTTTGAGACATCATTTTGTAACATGTATATAACTGTTACTTGTTTTCTTATTGCAACATGGAGTATAAATTGGTATTTAATTTTAAAGAAAGAGCTCCTCCCTAAGTTCCACCATGATCACGTTTGTTTTTAGACAGTAAGAAACAAATACGCTCCACTATATAGTCAACGACATGCCCATCGTAATTATTTTCTGTATTTCTTTTAGGCATACATCAAAATAATACATTCTCTGGCTGTACTACATAAGAAGCACTTTTTTTACCTTTCAGCATAATTGTAAAACACTTTTCAAGCAATTGTATAGGATCCTACAGTTAAGCAAAAAAAGTTGCTGAGTTTTTAACTTAGAGATTATGAGAGAAAAAACAAAAAGTACTTAGAAAAACATCATGTCTTTCTACAATTAATAGAGGAATCAGAGGGGCAAATCCATCATAACTCTATAGTTAAGGATGTGTAACTTCGACAATAAACTTGTATTTTGGACTCTTCACAACTGAACTGAGCCATTTAAAAATAAACTAGTGAAGCTATGAGGTCTTTTTTGGCAGTGATTTTTTTTTTTAAATATGTATTTGAAAAAAATAGCTCTTCTTTCTTGAGGTGTACATAAATGTTATTGGGTTTCAGACATGCTTTTATAAACTTGTAAACTAAAGAATGTTTTCTTTTTCAAGATGCAGTTTTAGAAACCTGTAGTTCTCAAAGGTATTAATGTTAACAAAATAGAACCTTAATTTCTGAAAAGTTAGCTGCCCTCAGTGAATGCTTTTCCTAAAGTAAATTTCCTGAATCATATCATGTCCTTAGTTTCTAAGCAGAACAGAAGTAACTAGAAATTTAACAGCAAGTTTCTTTTTAAGGGGGTCTGGTACAATGTCTTCATGTACCAACACCCTTGGTTTATTTCATACCTTCCTCATATTACAATAATGACTTCAGTTAAGTTGTCTGTGATTTATAGCAGTGCAAGAGAAACATCAGAATGCTCATGCTTTTAGCAGCACCTTTTTCAAAATAGGATGTGAAACAATACCTTTGCTAAAGTCTTGTAATCTCTATTCCATGTTTCAGAGGAAAAACTGATGGCTTGATTCTGAACTTGCTGAAATCCATAAAAGCAAGGCTTTTTTGTCAACTTCTTTTTTTTTCAGCTGCAACACTTACCTCTCCTGTTGCTAGAATGGCTGAGAACGTCACAGTATTGAATGTATTTATTCTCCTGACATCACTGGGAGGACAAGAATTATTGTTGGTTCTGTTTTGCAGCAGAATTTGAGAGACAGGATCTACATGCAGTTATTTGCCTTACTTCAGAGAGTCCCAAGTGGCATGAGCCTCTCCTCTGTGTGCAAGCCGTTGTGCCGTCACCCCCTAGCTGAATAGCTTCTTGCTACTAACAGGGAGGGTTGTGATGCTGCAATCTTTTTTGCAGCACAAGCAAGAAGATAAGACCTTTTTCTCTCTCTTTAAGTATAAAAAATTAACATAAAAATGACACTGATTTCTTAGTCTTGTTTGAAGTAAATTATAAAAGTGCATTAATTAGCCCAACAACAGATTCTTCTGTCCTTTTTTATTCATACCTTGAGATGTTCTGTCTGTGCTTGCTGATTTCCCTCCTAATACCATCCTGTAATCTTTCTAGCTTTTACCCATTCCTACAGTTGGGGAAAGGCAGCATGAGCTGTGGCTTGTTTAGTGCAATTCCTATATATAGCAAATATCACTTGCCATTAAATGTGGCTGTTGCTAAACACAATTACTAATGTTTCACCTTTTTAAAAAGCTGATAAAACTATTAGACTAGTGTCTTATTTGATATCCCAGCAGCTTATTAAAAAAAAAATAATTAAAAAAAATTCCTGTATTCTTAATATATCTAACACTCTGCTACATTTAATTCTAATTGGTCAATGAATTCAGGCTGTTCAAATTAGCTGAGACTGGAAGGGATCTGTGGAAATTGTCTAGTCCAACTTCCTTCTTAAAGCAGAGTCATCTAGAATAGATTGCTCAGGGCCATGCCCAATTAGACTTTGAATATCCCCAAGGATGGCGACTTCACAACCTCTCTGGGCAACCTATTTAGTCACACACTTATGGAATACTCTGAAGTTAAAACAGAAGTTCCATTATTTTCAATTTTTTCTTTATGCTTCTTATCCTGTCAACTGCACACCACTAAAAGTGCGTGTCCTGCCCCACTAGGTGTTTATACACGTTGATAAGATCCCCCCTGAGCCTTCTCTTCTCCAAGCTAAGCTCTCTTAGCCTTTTCTTGCATATACATCAGAAACTCCAGTCACATAATAACCTTTAGGGCGCTTTGTTTTACTCGCTTCAGTTTGTCTCATCTCTCTCCTCTGCTGTTTGCATACAAGACGATACATGTTCTTATACTTCAGTACTGCTGTATGTAAGCTTTGCTTAGTAAGCAGTAGGGCTAATTATTGTTTTTGCACATCAATCTAAAAATTATCTGGCAATGTGCCTTAGCAATATATTTGATTTGATTTTTTACCTGTTCATAAAATATTAAAATTTGCAGAAGCTGGAGGAAGGAATACAAGCCAACGCTGAAAGCAGAATATTTCTCTGATTATACAAAGGAACAGCATATTTTCTGTCACTAACAGCACTATTCATTGTTCAGGGTATCTGAATTTGGATAATGGAATTGACTATGTTGAAGAAGAATAATGTTATAATCCACTCTTCTGATTGTACCTTAATTTTGAATTAATCTTCTGCAGTCTACTTTCCCTTTCACACAGAGGTGCCATAACCATATGGCATTCTGAACTTCCTGGATATGTAACTTAATTGTGTTTTGAGTGCAAAAATTTAACAATACAATATGTATGACCATGTGAAATTTAGGTATAATTTTGACACTATATTATTTGATAAAATGATACATTATATATACTTACATAAATGGATAACTGATCTGTAAAAAATGTTTAAAACCTTCCCCATTTTATTCCATTGCGCTCTCAGACATAACTTGTTTTCAAAGATGCCACTTTATTACTTAGTTGTGTACTATGCCATTCTGGAAATTGTTCTGGAAAATGGATATAGCATTCTTTTTACTGATTTGAGAAGTTTAGATTTGAAGGACAAATGTAATGCCTCTGACTTCTGCTCATTTTTTAGATTTTTATGTTGTAGAATAGGTTCCAGTAAGAGTTATATGCACTTGCACCTTATCAAATTGTTTTTTGCATCCTACCTTCTAGTGACCTGTCACTTGGTTAAAGAAACATGGTATATTCAAATACAGAAGTGATAAGTAGGAGAAACACATAAAGGAAACGGACAGTAAAGTCAGGCAGATATACGGGAAAGAGACCAATTCTAACCTGCCAAGAAAATTGCCTGTGTGAGCTTCTCCAGTTGTGTCTAATACCATAAATATTTTAGTTTTCACATTTTACAGTGTTGCGAAACAGGCTTTGAATCTACAGTTGCTGTCTGGCTATCATTTATTTCAATAAATGGTACAACTTATTTATGGAATAGCATTTTTCCCAGCTGCAGCGATCATAATGAACTGTGCCCTAAATGGCATTTTATTATAAATTCCTCTCAGAAATATAGAAATTATTTAAAAATTAAAAAAAAAAGTCATGTCCTGTAAGATTCTTGCTGATTATGCTACACTTTGATATGCAAACAGTGATGGAAGAATTCTCTTCCATTAGAAATATTTTCAGTGAACCTGCAACTAGTGAGCTAAATGTAAAAGTGTAATTCTGAATGTCAATATTTAGCTAATTTAATTAAATAAAATATAATAATTAATTACTGATTCTCTAATTTAAAAGTGGAAAGAGGAAAGAATTTTAAAACATATTCATATGTCTTTTTAAAATGCTTTTATAATGTATCAAATTACTTCCTCACTCAGATAGTTTAGAGCACCTTCCTGAAAACTTTTTATTCAGTTGTTTTCTTTGTATGCACATAAACTTAAAGACCCAAGTATTTAGGGAAACTGATTTTCAGGAGATTTGCCTGAGAATATGCACAGGTATAGATCACCAAATGTGGGTCACTTTCTTCTCATCTCCTTTGTCCCTAGTTTCTCAAATAATATAATTCCCACACAGCTAATGGATTTAGAAACTTTATTTGCGTGATAATAATAATAAGTACCAGAAAAGTTTTAAAGGGCCCTTCAAGGCCTTAGAAACGGTAAGAAAGGAAACATCAAGGCAAAACAAACTTAGGGGAATAGTCAGTGGAAAACTGATACAAAATCTTTCAGTAGAAAAATATTTTACACCATGTAGTTACTTTACAAATCCCAGTGATATAATTATTCATTAAATCAAAGTTTCAATTTTCACTCCTTCCTATTTCAGGGAGTTCATGAGCAGCAGAAAAAAAAAAAAAATCGATGAAGATTCATGTGAGATGGAGAATGCCTGTGGTTCAGTTTGGTAAAGCAGATGTAGATTTACTGGTGGCAGTTTGGATCTCCTAGTATTTTTTTTTCCATTGCTTGGCTTATTTTTCAATCATAATTCATGGATTTTGAATTGAGAATATGCAGAACACTAACTGGTGAAGTTATATAGACAAAAACTTAGTAGCAAAATGCTATTGGGATTTTCTCAAGCTAAAATTATAGGTGATTGTGACTCCTTAATTACAGAAACTTTCACACAATAATGTGGAGGTGTTTTATCTACTTCTTCAAATCAAAGTAATTCTTATTCTCAGATTCCACACAAAGTCTAACAGTTTAATTGGACAATATATATTGAAGTGAATAGCTCTTACATAAATGTGTGAAAACTATACAAAAATATGTTAAAAGTAAATAAACAATGTATGTTTTGCTAGTTTTACAGAGAAATGATGCTGTTCCCATTTCAGCATTTCCCCGGTTTGCATCAGAGTTGATTTTGATCCGATCATATGTTGGAGAAAAACTGTGTTACTACTCAGTCTCTTCTTTAGAAAGAGATGAGTGCTACCCAAAATTTGCCTGAACTACAATTTTTGTCAAGTGATATATGTAGCGCTTGATTTAAAAGCTTGCTCTTCATGCATTTATTTTTTACATTTCTAGATAAGTCTGATGGATCTGTTCCATTAAAAATATGGCTACAGAATGTCTACACATTAGGGAGATTTCATACGGCTCTTGTTGCACCTGAAAAAATAGTTTCATTTTCAGCACTAAATAGAGAGAGAACAGCATCAATGTTCATGGGCTTGCATTTTAACATGCCAGGTGAGAGAGCTACTCTTCAGAATGGTTGTCATGCTAGCTTCAAAAAATACAAAAACATGTGGGCTTTCTAGACTTGAACAGCCCGTACTGGCTGAGCGCCAGAGTAAGTAAAATGTGGAGAAATGTAACAGCCCAGAGCAAGCTAATAAATGGCAGTGTCACAGGGCTTCAGAAACAAGATTTTCAGGAAACAACAAGAATGTGTGTGTCTTAAATACTTATTTATGCTGTTGGAGAATACAAAATGTATTTTCTAGTGCACTTAAGAAAAAAAAAGTGTTTTCAACTGAAAACAAATAAGATTTGAGTTGAAATAAACCAGTAAGGCATAAGATGTAATATTGGAAAATGGTGTTTATTCAGAAGTAACAGCATTAGTAAATCAAGGCTTCTGTGAGTTATTAAGGTTCCTCCTGCTAGGCTGTACATATACACATACAGTCTGATTTACTGTTCACAAAAAATAGCGAGATACAACAGGTGGATGGCAGTAGTAACTGAAGATGGAAAGAAAGGGAAAATAATAAGCAGTTACAATGCAGTGATGGTGCCACATGTGCAAAGTTTGAGTCTAGCTGTAGCCATCTGAATTCTGCAGTCATCATAGATTAAACTATCATTACTTAAGTTTTTCCCTTTTTGTTGCCATTGTATGATGTCCGCATTGCCAGGTATCTGCTGGTGTGAGTCCATCTGATATTCACTCAGGAATACTGTTTTGATTAATGCTCATGTTCTCTGCGTGCATCTGTTATGTAGCACAGATTCAGCGTTGATCTACAGAGATGCAAACCTTGTCAGCTGAACTTTGGTTCTGAAACATGATGATATCCATGGCAAATCAGTATTCAGAACCTGTTTAATGAGAAAAAATCTTGATGGCTTAGTTTGCAAGATGGGGAAAAAAATCTATGCAGTTGTGATAGCACTGGAGAATGTTGAACATTGAAAAACACACCATATTTGTTAGAAGAAAGGTTGCTGATCCTAATACTTTAAACTTCTTGACACTTTCAACATTCACATTATTTTTAAAGTGACAGCAGAGACTTGTTTTTTTTTTTTTTCTAAAAAGAAAATACTAAATTAAGTGGATGAATGTTATTGTTTAAAATAAACTGTAGTAGCTCAGTAAGCTGTGTCACTTTCCTCAGAACAATTTTCTATTTCACAAAAAAACTTATTTTTTTTCCCTACATGTTTAGCCAGAAATATGGGGCTTTGCAGCACAGGCTCGTACAATGATTGTAAATAGTCAGGTGCAAAGGCACGAGCCTTTATTTTTGAGGAAAACACTGAAGTTTTCTTCATTGGGTCTCATGGTAGGAAACCAAATAAAAATTGCAACCTAACCATTTATAATTTAATGACCCTGCAACATATACACAGTGTTTATTCATATACCTACGCACATACCATAAAAATGGTGGTAATTAGCTACACAGATTATATCCTCCCCAGTCTAAGTATCATGTTTCAGTGCTCTCCTGCAACTCAGTAGTGCAGTACTGCTTTCTCACAGACTTTCCTACTGGAACGGTTCCAGAGTGCAGGGCTCCTGGAGGTGGTCTTGTTCTAAAGGGCTTTTATGTTTTCTGCAAGAATGAATTCTCAGAATTAACTCTGAATGAACAGACTAATTCTATATTGATAGGCTATCCAAGATGGGAACATGTAACCTACAAATTAAATATCTTGTTTCTTACAGTATCTGCAGTATTAAGTTCCAAGAATCGATTATAAGGAATATCAAAACTATCAGGTATTTGAAACAGAATGTTCTCTTTGGCTGCCAGTGCCAAGGTTTCCAACTAGCATTTCCAGGTTTTTCAAGTCTCACAGGATTTCATGGTTTTGTAACTTGATGTTTCTCTTTACCTGGATCTGTCATGCCAGATACAGACAAAAATGAAGTCTGAGAAATGCTGAATGTAGATTGAATAGACTGAAAAGAGGAATTGGGGAACTTAAACCAAAAGAGATTCATAGCTTTAAGTTATTTTTTTGCCCTAATTAAAATGTAAGATTTGCTCTGTTATAGTGGGGAGGTTAAAAGGATGGTTTTTAAGTGAATTATGACAGAAGATTTTTTTTACTGAAAATTTTCACCCAAACTTCATGTGTCTTTTAGTCTGTCATTTTACCCTAAATGTTTCATATTTCTCTTACACCAGACTGTATGAGATTCTGTGTGTCTACTATAAGCTACCTTAGAAAATATTTTTAGCCATCATCCTGACATGCACACAGATGCTCTCAGTCTTACCTTTGAGCTTTAGAAAGAGATTGGTACTTACATCCTAGGAATGAGAGAATACCAAAAATACACTTCAGTATTCTTGCAGGTCCTTGAGTTCCCTTTACAGATCTCACATTCTCATATTGATGCCCTGCATTTATCTGATCTGCAGATTAATCTTCCTTCAGCCAACTTTATAAATGAATTATAATCTTCAAAGACACACAGAAGTTTGTATTCACAAATTTTCAGTGTGCATTGTGGTATTTTACTGACTCTGTCTTCTGAAGTACTCTTTATGTTCTAGCTCTTGTTTCTCATAACCTTGAGTTACATGGAACACTGCTTGAAAATCTGTACAGGTACTTAACCAGGTAATTTGTTTAGCTCTAGTGAATGACGAGAGGCTTGTGTCAATATAAAGGCTATTCCAGGCTCTGTCTACATTGGCTTTTTACTTTGGAGCAGGTGTGGTTCAGTCCACAGAGCAGTATGGTGAAGATCATTCATCAATCAAACTGATAGCCTTCTATGATGTCATGACTGGCTGGGGAGAGCAGTAGATGTTGTCTACCTTGACTTTAGCAAGGCTTTTGACATTGTCTCCCATAAAATCCTCATAGGAAAGCTTAGGAAGTGTGGGTTAGGTAAGTGGACAGTGAGGTTGATTGAAAACTATCCGAATAGCAGAGCTCAGAGGGTTGTGATCTGTGGTGCAGAGTCTAGTTGGAGGCCTGCAGTGTTCCCCAGGAGTAGGTACTAGGTGCAGTCTTGTTCAACAACTTTATCAGTGATGTGGATGAAGGGACAGAGTGTATCCTCAGCAAGTTTGCTGACGTTACGAAACTGGGAGGAGTGGCTGATACACCAGCCAGGTGTGTGACCATTCAACAAGACCTGGGCAGGCTGGAGGGCTGGGTGGAGTAGAACCTAATGAAGTTTAACAAAGGCAAGTGTGGGGTCCTGCATCTGCAGAATAAAAGCCCCATGCACCAGTACAGAGCAGGGGCTTGCCTGCTGGGAAGTAGCTCTGTGGAGAAGGACCAGGGAGTCCTGGTGGACAAGTTTACCATGAAACAAAAATGTGCCCTTGTGGCCAAGAAGGCCAATGGTATCCTGGGTTCCCTTAAGAGGAGTGTGGGCAGCAGGTTGAGGGAAGTGATCCTCCCCCTCTACTCTGCCCTTGTGACACTACATCTGGAGCACTTTGTCTAGTGAGATTCCCAGTTCAGGAAAGACAAAGAACTCTTGGAGACAGTACAGTGAAGGGCTACAAAGATAATCAGGAGACTGGAATATCTCTCTTTTGTAGAAAGACTGAGAGATCTGGGTCTGTTTAGCCTGGGAAGAGAAGACTGAGGGAGGATCTTACCAATGCTTATAAATGTGTCAAGGGTGGGTGTCAAGAGGGTGAGGCCAGGCTCTTTTCAGTGATGCCCAACAACAGGACGAGGGGCAATGGGCACAAATTTGATCACAGGAAGTTCCATCTGATCATGAGGAAAAACTTTTTTACTGTGAGAGTGACAGAGCACTGGAACAGGCTGCCCTGAGAGTTTTGGATATGTCCCTTCCAACCCATTCTGTGATTCTGTGACTCTGTGAAGATTAACTAGATTCCTCTGAAGGGAATGAAACTGTCTGCTCTGCTGTCAGTTCACCAAGCACTTTCCAAACCCTAACAAGGAAAAAGGGTTCAAACCAAACCAGAAGATGAAACAAAATCTGGTTTTAAGTCTGTATGTAATGTTTTGGGTCTTCAGGACTATCTGCTCTAATCTTTTCTCCCATTTCTATTGTGCAAATATATACATAACAAGGTAGCAAAAAGGAATTAAATTCATTAGTTGAGTGCTTTAGTCACAGTCCTCTAATAATGTAAAATGCAATTGCTATGTCTTTGAGAAATTTGCAGAAAATTTTTGCTTCTTTTGTACCATAGTGTACAAAAAGCATTTGCCATCATTTGTCTCCTGCAAACACTCAAGCTATTTCTGATCCTCACAGATTGGATTTCACAGTTCTACGTGTTCCTAACTTCCACAGCTTCAGAAAAGGACAATATTTGGACTTGCCAATATACAGGAACTCTAATTTTCTTGTGTTTTGCTTTGGGTTTTTTTATTGATTATATAGAGGGATGGATTGTACTGTCTAGCTCAAGATGATGTGGAGAGATCAGAGATTTGGACAATGAAGTGAATGACTTTGCAGTGGAGGTTTCGGGATCTCCATAGTATAGATGCGAAAAACTTGGATCTGTAGAATACTTTTCAGATGCTGATTGCATAACATGACCTAGCTCTGACAGACATTTTTGCAGGGGAAGGATGAATATGGCTAAGGGGAAAAGAGCTTCCCCAACAGCCTCACCAGTAGTGTAGCCAGCTGCACCATGACAGAGACATTCTCTACAGGAGATGAGTCCCTCCCATAGCTACATTGAGACTTAGGGTTATCTTTTTTTTTTACTTGACATGTAACTGGCCACCTGTCAATGATCAGAGCTTGTATTAAAGAAATGAACTAGGGGATTATAGAATCCTCACTTGTTTTGTGGGTTCCTTTTGTTCTAAAAAAAAATAAAAATAAAAAAAATCTTAGTGGAGGAAATTACTCTTCTGTAAGAAAGGATCCTTAGGAATTTATAATTAGTTCCAGCATACCAGAACAAGGGCATTTTTTACCTGACAAATAAAAATTTGATATTTTCTCGAAGGAAGAAGTTGAAAATATCTCTTAATACAGTCAGTGGTGGTAAGTCCTCATACTTTCAGTGGAAAATTATTCCTTCTTAACTGGTGGTATTAATGTTTTTGAGACATTTGTCTCTTGGCAAGGTCAGCATTACCAGCCTCTGTGCCTCTGCTAGAGGATTATTGGTCTATCTTTGAGTTAAATACAGCTACACCTTTCCTCCTTCTCTTTCTTCTTTCGTGTTTTGTTTGTCTTTTTTTTAATGTTGGCAAGATGCTGATGTAATTAAACTTTGGAAAGAAGAGAGGGTGTGGATGCGTGAAAATGTTAAAGACAGGTTAATTCTAGATGTAGCTTTGCATGTTGACATTTCCCAGTTAAAACACAGCTTCATAGCAGATTTCTCTTGAAACTTTGCCATGATATACTGCCAGCAAATGGGAGTGGTGAAAAATACTGGGAAGACCAGTGACTGCTAAAATAACACAAAATAGTGGTGCTGTCATCACCTGTTGCCACAACATAGAATTCAACAAAAAGTGCATGCAATGGAAGACCCTAGAATATTTGACAGGATTGTGTATACAGGTCACGTTCAAGAAAATATTTTATCCACAGATTCTTGATAATCAGTCATTGTGGTTTAATAGCCATGGCAGAGTCCAGTTCATTACTGGTATACATTAGCACACTTCTCTGAAATGCTAGGAAGCCACTTCCATATTAATAAGCAAAGAATTGGGTCGTGAATATCTTTTTATACAAAGCACTTATTTTCATCCTCTTCTTGTAATTGGGATTAGTATTGGTATTGTGACCCTACAGTAAGTGTTGTTAGTATTGACGGGACATTGGAGAAGAAAAGGAAAGATTCATACAGTTTTAGATCTATGCAGAACCATGCCTACCATGATACCACTTTGTTTTGATACACAAAGCTTGAATATATTATTCCTGAAATATCAATAGGAATTTGACCCTGTTTCCATTGTAGAAAAAAAAAAAAAAATATTTGAGAGGTTCAGTAGAAATTTTGGACAGCAACAAATCAGAGATGAGATTTTATTTTCTTTTTTTATACTGCAAAAGTATTCCGTTTCTAGTGACCTGTGTAAAGTACCATGGAATTAATGAGCTCTACCTGCAAATGGCGCTAGATCAACCTGATGATAACAGTAATGCATTCTTTTGTCATTGTGTAATGTTATAACTACTGGTAGAGGCACAAAACCCCAACAAACTATGTATTTGAAAATTTCAGAAATATTCAAACACAATGAATATTTAAACCTCTACAGCCATAATGTTTGGGATTTTTTTAATTAAGTGAAAAATTTACTACAAGGAGCCACATTTATAAAATAGCTCATTTTGGTTTATAAAAGATGAAGGTTTTCTATTGTAGTACTGGTTTTGGTAGATACTTGATACTTTTATCACTGTTTTTCCCAGTAAAGTGGAAAAATCTCATTAAATTTAATCCTTGATATTAAAGGTTAAGAAAAATGAAGAAAATATAATTGGAGTCTAAATTATAGTAACTAAAATGGGAAAAAAAACACATTGTTTTAAATATGCTTCTAAGTAGCAATCATAGGTACAAGGTAAAAAGAGACAGTTTTAAGAAAACTTTTCAGTAGCGATCTGGAATTGACTTACAACATTTGTACAACAGTTTATCTACACTTTTGGGCTGTATTATAAATATGTTTTCACTGGGCAGGGAACTAAAGATAGTTTAGGTTCTCATAAAAAATTTGTAAAGGCTTACTAGCCATAGAGTTGTTTAACAGCCAATGGAAAAATCAGGGACTGTTCTGTTTACATTGCAGCACTTAGTGGAGAAGCTGGAAAAAACAAACTATTCCAGCTATCTTGATGGGAACCACAACTCTTTCAGAAAAGTCGTTCAAATACAGGTTAGCAAAGACAGTGCTAGAGAGTCATTTTGCAAAACCAAAATGGACACAGTTTGATCTGATAGGGTACAACAATTGTTCAAACCTACATCTCATATGTTAATTCTGAAATTTTTGCTTTTATTTGTGGTCAGTTGTCTCACTCTCCAGGCAATGGCCATCCAACACTGAGCTTTACTGATGGCACATTAGCTATTATTTTTGCCAAATTTCATGTATTTTCATGTACTACATGTGGGGTAGCATCACTATTTGAAATATAAGTTTATAGTCATATATGCTTTATTCTTGGGTACATCTTGTATAAAATATTACAGGTTGTGACCAAAATATTCAAAGAGGAATTATTCTTCTGTGGTATCTCTGAAATGTTTCTGCTCATAAAAGAAGGAAATTAAAGCAATTGAAATTTAGTGAGGAAAATGAGGGAGAGGCTCACCCTAGGAGAGCTGGTCACTTTGTGACTGGATGGCTCACCCCCTAAGTAAGGGACTTCACAGTATGTTTGTTTCACTTCTGTTTTTTCACAGCACCTGTTCCAAAGCAGGCTGCTCTAAAGGTCTCAGACACTAGTTGTTCCATGTCTTGCATGGATATATTTGACAAACTTTAAATGTTTTAGGTTTGTCTTTGGGCAAGCTTTTCTTTGACCTTTTTAATACTTCTGATACGGAGTTCTAGCCTGAAATATTTGGGTCCCAGGAGTGTCCCAGTCAAAGATCATGTATTTTCAGTGTAGCATGGAGTAATGCATAGAAAATTACCCTTACATATATTACATATTCACCATTATTATGCCCATTTCTATTCACTTTCCTCACCTGAGCTGGAACTGGTACTGTAATTTCATTAGTCATACATCTAGATACTTCAATATATATTT
The DNA here is from genome assembly GCF_020740795.1 of Apus apus. Lineage (NCBI taxonomy): Eukaryota > Metazoa > Chordata > Aves > Apodiformes > Apodidae > Apus > Apus apus. The sequence continues at coordinate 40,468,045 of NC_067286.1, read as the reverse complement.
ATACCGATGGTACAAACGACAGAAAAAGAATCATCTCTTGTTAACAGCTATTCAATTATTCTTAACTTTAGGAAGTATGTGATGAAAGTAAGCATGTTGAATTGGTTTTCAAATTCCCTTAATTTTGTTCTGTTTATGCATGTTTCTGCTTTAGTTGTATATGAAGGTTGATTTGACTCCTCTTTTCAATCAAATCTTAAATGAAAGATGGAAGATACATGCCTCTTGAAAAAAGTTATTAAGAATTCTAGCTTCCAACTGTACAGTTTGTGTCAAATATTTTCTACAATATCATAGAATAACTTTATGAAGAATAAATTTGAGGTGTAACAATAATCCCTCAAGGTTCATAGTTGGAGAAAGTTATTTCTGCATACTACTTATAGTTTGGACTTTTCTTGAAGAATACATTTTGGTTTCCAGCCACACCTGCTTGCCAGCTACTATACGTATATTGAGGCAGGCTACTTGACTATTTATGTGCCTCACCACTACTGTCTTTGAAAGTGTGCTAACTTGTTTGGAAATGTGATTAATTAAAACTTTCTTACTGCAGTCCAGGCTGTAATGTACAAGAACTGCTTATTGATCCTGCAGCAAGGTCAGAAGTTTGTCCTTTGTCAAAATCCTATTGGAAATTGGTGTGCATTCTGTGCTAAGTAGAGAGGTCTTTAAGTACTGGAATCTTATGTAAAAAAGGGCACTGGGGAATGCAGGTATGTGACTTTATTTATAAAAAGAGTGGCACAGCTCCTGGAAGTGCAGTATACTGTACTAGCCAAAAGAGTGCTTGCTTGCCTTTCAGTTTCCTTTAGGATTCCCTGTTGCATGATATTTACTCATGGCAATGTTGAGTAGTACATCAAAGAACCCGAAATAAATAAAAGTAAACTCAGGAGCAATTCCATTATGGCTCTTCAAATACCAAGCAATTTTTAGCTTTTGCAGATAAATCCAGGCTAATATTGCCTCAGGTTGTATTTCCATAGCTAGATCAAGTCCCATATTTAATATTTTGAATTTGCATTTTTTTGAGACTCCTGTAATGGTGCAGTCCTTAAGGACAGGTCAGAAGGCTTATAGACTGTTGAATGTGTGACAAAGAGGCCATAAAGAATCTGGTCAGATGAAGCTAATTAAAGGTAAATGAAGGACAGCTGCTTTTTATGTTTCCAGCACATCTTTGATCTCCTCTACCCCTCAGACCTCTGTGGACAAGGTAGTTAAATACAAACTAGGAGGCCTGTTTTAAAGACATTAAAGCCCTCTGGGGCAATCGAGTGACAGTCCAAGCAGCCATAAGCTGTTTGCTTTATTCATTAGAGAACTTTAAATGTGTCAAGAAATAGAATAATGTCCATGGTCTTAGATCAGCATTAGCAATGAAGATTACAACAGCTCTGGGACATATGAATGGGCAAACTTCTTATGAAAACAAGTTTATTGAGAGTCATTTTACTATAATGGCAAAGAAAATATAGGCTGCACATTTTCATTGCAGGAATATTGATTCAGTATGCATTGAAATATCTAAAGCTGTAGTGACACCAACATCACGTAACCCAGGGCTGACCTCAGTGGTCCCTTCAGTCACGTTTTAAAAAACTTCCTTTTCAGACATACATGATGGAAATAATATGTCATATGTGAATTACATAGTAGCACGTGATACTTGCTGAAGAATTTATGGAGAATTTACACAATATATAGCCTTTCGCTTGTGTCTAGAGATTCGGATACTGAAATTTGTAAGTTGCAAGTGTTTATTTTGTAAGTCAAAGCTTTCATGTCAATACAACATCAGTAAAGGATGGAGAAAGACTAAATAAAGGAAATACATAATTTAACTATATAAACAACTTTTTTTGCTAGTAATTTTGGAAGAAGTGTCCTTGTCCAGAAATATTTCCAAGTCCAACACAGTAGAGTTTCTGAGAATTGTCTGAGATTTAATTGTATTATTATTGTTCTGTAAATAGTAATTGAAGTTGAAATTAAGATGAAGAAAATTCCTGTAACATTCTACATGGTAAATCCTGGAGATAAATGCCATATTACCTCAATAATAATTAAGAACTTAAAGAAAATAGTTGCTTTTTTAATGTTGTGTGCTGTGTTTTGCTCCATTGTCTTTTATTTCAGTACTTAAATGCTGCCTTGTTTGAATGCATAATCAGACTCTCCATGAGCATTGAGCAGTTTAAGTGAAGCACATTAAAAGATTCACTGAGCTGTGTTCTAGGCAACAATTAGTGTAAAGATGTGGTTAATGCTAGCAATTTCAGCATAATATACGGATTTGGCTGACACTGCCAAAAACATTGTGAAAAACAATGAATAAATTTGTGCTAAATTTAGAGTAGTTTGCATACATACTTGAAACATTAAAGCTAGATATTTTTTACTCAGAGACAGAAAATACAATGGTAAATTATTACAGAATTCTGCTAATTATAAAATAGGCATATATCGTGGATTGAGGACCGATGGTTTTGACTAGCATACTTATGCCTGTTCCACTCACATTGTATCTACATAATTCCTTTTCTCTTATATTTGCAACAAAACTGAACAGTTTACCATCTGATTATAATAATGCTTTTTTTAGCTAGGCAGGGAGTTGAGAATACATGCAGATACTAGGTAAGCATTGTCAGCACCAAAAATGAGCCATTTGAACTGTCTGATGTGAGTATTGGGCATGAGCACATTTCTGGGTCTGTGGATTGGAACCTGGGAAGCTGAAGGAGATTTGCAATTAGCACAGCTCATTTTCACCTCCTGTCTTCCACGCATCTAAGATGTAATTCTCCAGCACTTGAGCAACCTTTACTCAAAATCTTGAAGACTGAAATGCTAGTTTGCTATATAATCAAGGAGCCATTAGGATTTCGACATAGACGGAGTTGCTTTCATGGAGAACTCTCCAAGAACACTGACTACTTTCAGCAGAAATGCTACAAGCCAGACATCAGAAATTTCCATCTGCTGCTGAAGTCCTGGGATTTTTTTGAAAGCCAGATAATCACTGTTCTCAAGCCTGCTATTCATCAGTTCTCAGAAAGCAATGATAACACTGGCAGGTTGCATCTCTTAAGGAACACTGCTACCTAACAAGATGTTGACCATGACCCAGCTCCTCCTGTAGGCATGCAAAAGCCTTCTTCTAAAATGCATTAGGTAATGATGGTAAACCAAGAGCTACTCCTGGGATTAATTGTGATCAGCTAACACATTTTTAAACACAGACATCCTTGTCCACACCAAGGGAAAAATCATATTCAACATCTTGTTTAATTAACATGTTTTTTAGTATATTTTCTCAGTGTAGACAAGGTCTCTGAGGAAGAATGACTCATGAATGCAGCATTGCCATTATGGAGTACTTTTTGGAGTATCTTTCCATTTCTCCACGTTTTCTAAGGAAAGCACTGATTGTGCTTATTCCCTAAAACATGATTTAATGTTTGTGAGGATCTCCAGTGTACCATTAGTTAATCCCAGACCACATTGCTAAATAGAATCCTGGGTGAGCATTAAAATAAGTGTCACTTTCTGAAGTGAAGGCTAATATGTAGATCTTTTCCAGCATAGTCCATGCATAGCACTGTGTAGTTTTCCTTGGAGCCTACTTGACACATACTACAATTGAGACAGGCACAATACGAGACTGCCTCCCTAGGAAAGGAGACGGCAAGCTGAGTGTTTTGTGGACTTTTCTGAGGAAGAATCACCCTTACAGAACAGGTAAAAGCTTTATGTGTCTGTAAATATGGTGTGAGACAGCAGGCTAATAGAAATTAGTCTCTGTAGAACTGACTGCAGGGATACTTTTTTCCAGGCATTGATTATTCTTCAAATCATGCCATTACAATCAGAAAGAGGTTCCATGCTTTATCTTGTCAAATAAAGTGTTTTAGCCAACAGACAAGGAGATTTAGGAGTAATTTGTAAATGTTATTATTATTTTATAAAAGATCAACATAAGATTTTTTCTGTCAGACTTATATTCTCAGAAGGAAACGCATAGTACACAGAAAACATTTATGAGCATTTCTTACATTGTAACTGTACCTGTGTAAAAGCCAAAATAAATATCAACTGTTCCAGCTGTACAATATACAATGCCTGATGTGTTTATTGCCACATTTTCTATGACCAGTCTCCTTTCTGTTGTGTTTCTCCAGTGACTGTGTTATACCAGGGAAATGAGTAACACAGGGGGAGGAGAGTGCATAATGACTACTCTGCTGCAGGGGGTTGTCTGAACTAACACATGGATCATGCTCTGCATCTCATGAATCTCTGTTGGAATCTGTGTTCCGGGTGTATTATGCAGCAAACATAATAGAGGGTGAGCTACTCAGGTTTCTTTGAAAGACAAGTCAGTGTGTGTCACAGGCACTTCACACTTTTCAGTTCATAGCTTTGAAGGACAAAGAAGAGCTGAAGGCAACAATTTGTCTCCTAAGGAAGACCAAAGCCATAATGACTATTTTTATCAGTGCTATTTAGCAAGTACTGTTAGCTAGGTGTTATTCTTTTCCTCCCTCTTCAGTGAATAGATAAAGTATGGAAACATCTGGGGAGATGAGGAGATCTGTAATTCTGTTCTGCTGAAACATCAAACTTTTACTTTTTGCCAGATGGATAAGTAGAGCACATTTTAAACAGTGCCATAGTCTTCTCAGGCCATGTTGTGTGATTATTGATACAAGATTTGTGTATGTCATGGAATAAAAAATCAAAGAGCAAAGGAACTCAAAATACCCACTACTCACCTAAATGTTTGCACTGAAGAGGTATATATGAAGATTGTCAGTTTGAAATTTTATGTGTGAATCTTGTAGATGATGTGTAATGTGATCTATAATGGGAAGCAATTTAAAAAGAGAAGATATTAGCTGGAAAAGGGAAAACACTCTGCTGAGGAGGGTCAGTTTGAGGGTCAGTATATTCTGTCATTTTATTCCCTCCATGGGCTCAGTTAATGAGCAGAATGTTTTATATAATAGAATTCTGGATTCCCTTCACACTTGTTGATATTCCACTTGTGTACGCTCAGATGATGTCAAGGATGACAGCTGGTAATTTCTTCAACATACAAATTTTGATTATGTCTTGTTTTATGGTTAGTATCTAGTTTTCACAAGGAATGTTTTCCCACCCAGAAGACAACAAATGTTGGACTGACCTAGTAATTGTTCTTTCCTATACTTCCTTTGGGCTCTTGTTCAGCTAGTTGGATCTGAGTTGTTTTAAGCATAATTAGGCCATCATAAATCACTCTGGGTTAGTTCACATGACATCACCAAGGAGACCCAATGGGACAATTAGAATATGCTTTTGAACAGTCTATCTGTAACTATGTTAACTACTTTATCATGAAAATAAAGTTTGTAAACAGTAGTCTTTACACTGTGACAAGTGAAAATATATTGCGCCCTGAGATAGCTGTTCAGCAAATTAGATTTTTGTAGTGCTAATTGAATTTGTCACAAAGCTGAGGAACATTAGCTAAAGAAAGAGCAATATGTTTTATTTTATTGAGCACATCTCAGAGTGCTTATAACTTAGTAGGGCCACCACACTTTCTGGGCAGGCTATCAAGTAGGATGTTGTAATGATTTGCATGACTACCATAGTAGATGGAAAAATGTAGCTTGTGTTTGTAGCTGTTCCATTAGTGTCTTGCACAGTGTATGCTCCTTTGGTGCTCTTCAGAGAGCTGTGTCATAATCCCAGCATCTTTTGAAGAGTTCTGTCTGGTGAAACCAAGTAACTACACACCGTTTAAAGCCTAGTGCATAATTAAATGAGAGGAAAGACTGAGAAAGGCAGATAACCAATAGAATCCTGAAGTTATCAAAACAGAGCTCTTGCCAAGGACCTTGGAATTCATCTGATTCAGTTTTTGGATAAATGCCTGAATTAAAAATGATCCTTTGAGGACCTAGCATATAGAGACAAATTCTGGCACTGTACATTTTTCTCCCAAAATGGACATTAATGCTACAAAAACAGAATAGGGTGAACAACCCCTGGCCTCATGCTTGGCCCCCTACTGTAGGGTCTATCTGCCAAAAAAAGATGGAATAGAAGATAAAAAATGAAGAGGGGGGGAGTGGGGAGGAAAAGTTGGAAAAGGAGGTTGGCTGGAAAGGAAGAAACTCATAGGCTATGCCCCCTGCCAGTATTGAAACACTCGACTGCAGTTCTTGCAAAGCACCTGTTGGCAGCTGTTTCAAGTAGTTTATAGGTTTTGGGACAGAGTCAGGACAGAAAACTTATAGCCTATGTTCCGTGATTTGACACATGATTTGGCCTTATTTTAGTAAGATAGAAATAATTCTCAGACAGTAATTATAACAATAAATATACCTGTCCAGAAATAACAGCTTTCACTTTCCAGGAAAAAAAAAATAAAAAATGAAATTGCATTATTTTGAATTACTCTCCTTACTAGTAATAACAATATTCTCTGGCTGATACCACCTATCTTGTCTTTATTATAACCAGAACTTCAAAACAAAACAATGTTTTGTGGAGTAGAAAGAAAATAAAATAAAACAATGTTCAGGAATGCCAAATTGATACTCTCATTCAAATACAGTGACAAGAGGGTAGGCATATGGGGTTATCTGGCCTGTTCTATGTTTTGCAAGCTTTAGATATTAGAGTGGAATGACAGAAAAGTCAGAAAATTGTGTATGTTAAATTAGAACTCTCAGCAAGCACTTTATGTCAAGAATTCAGTTTAAACATTTTAACATCTTCGCAAAATTTCATGTAAACTGCTGTTCAGATACGTTTAGTGGAGAATGTTAGCATTACAGTTTATGCCCTCCTGTTAGTAACTCAAAATATTACTTGTGTTTGTGTAGAAAAATATTTACAGTCCTTTGTTGTTATATAAACAGATTGTTATTTCTTAAGAGAAATATATAACAGTGACGAACATAATATGTATTTGATATGTGTAACGTATCAAGCAGAAAGTAAATAGTAATTTTTCAATATAGGTATTTATTATAGGCTGAGCTAAAAACTCCAACCTTTTATTGGCTAACTCTTTGACTATAATGTGAATTTGCCCTCTGCTAATACTTTGGTTCATTTAAAAAGGCTTACTTAGATAAGTACCTGTATTACTCAGAGAATCTCAATAAAGTTAAAATAGAAAATAGATAACATTTCGGAATTTAATCCTTTCTTACATAAACTTCAAAACGATCCACAGTTTTCCTGTTCTACCTGAAACACTAAACTTATTCGTTCTGAAATAATTGAAATGTGAATCTTTAAGACTTCCTTAGATTTTATATTTCAAAATGAAAAAAAAGAGCTCAAGCTTCTGATGCTGCAGCATGTGCTACCCAGGCAGAACCTGGTTCCTGCATGAAGCCCACCAAGAGTCTTTCTCCACTGAGTCTGCCAAAGACTAGTGCCAAAATGTAAATTCCATTAGTTCAATAGTTTCTGTGTGGAACATTTCAAAATGAGATTTTCAGTGCATGTTACAGTAATTTCCTTGCCTTTCTTAGAAAGAAAAAGCTAGTAGCTTAGAATGTAATAAATTGTCTTAGAGACTGTTAACCTTAGTTACACCCAAGCTTGGCCATATTCTGTGTCATTAAAACAGGAGGACAGGATCTGGACTTCAAGGCATTGTGATATCTGAAAAGTGAGAGCATCTCGTGGAATGAAGCATGTGCTTAATTTCTGTGAGACTGCATAATATGCATAAAAGAAGGAATTTGCAGATACTTTAACTTGAATGAAAATGTTTTTTAGACACTTAGCCATGAATCACCAATAGACATGTTCTACATTGCAAAGGGTTTGTAAATATTCTGCTACAATAATACATAGAATAAAGAAATGCATTCAAACATTACAGTAAGTATAGTCTTCACAAGCTGTTTTTGCATATTGTAGCATTAAATTTATTACTCTGGATAAAAAGAGACCATGGATGCTTAAGAGTTTTAATAAATCAGGGCACAGAAGATTCAAAAATATGATAATCTAGTATTTTGGACTTACAGCCAAAATATTTTTTTAGCAATTAAAAATCCTTTTAGATTTGTGTAGTTGTTTTTATTAATTCTGCACATTGACAGATTGCAAAAATACTCTTTTACTGTGATCCTGAAAAATACATGTTTTTATTGTATGTTAGCTGTTTGGAATGAAAGTGATATATGTAACAGAGAGAGGAGTAGGCAAATGTGGAAAATTTAAGCAAATATTGAGGAGCTCTGAAAGTTCTCCCTCAGTGATTTATGCTGGGGAGCATTGGCAAAATGTTAGTGCTAAACCTCTGGGTTTTTCATGAGGTATAAAGTGTGTGGAAACAGTAAAGGAACCAACTTTGAATTTGGTGGTTGCAAGTGTGTTTGGTATCTTCCAGATCTCTTCTTTCTCAGTATTCCTTGCTTGCTACTTACACCCTTCATTCTTGGACATGGAAAGTCCTCAGCATGTAAATTTAAGTTCTTATGATGAGCAGTGGAGCAGAAAAGGGAGAAGGCAGCACTATACATCAGCACAGAGCAGGATGGAGAACTCCAAAAGCCAGCCTGGGAATCAGCTGTCATTTTAGCATCAAACTTGTCTGAGCCCCCAGTGCTAAGTCTTGCGTAATATCATTCTCTTTAGGGATTAGTCTTATATGACAAAGAAGCCAGTGCCAACCTGAACTCCCTTCACTACTTTCAGGAAGACGTTATTTCTTTACAATGCTGGTCGAATGTTCTCTCTGTTCTCAAGTCAGAAAACTGAGCAAAAACTGTAATTAAATTGATTAGATAGCCTAAGTCCTCACTTTTCCCACTATAATTAACAACTAGCACTGTTAACTGTCTAAAATCTGTCATGGTTCCAATATACAACAGAAGAGTATGTTTAATATACAAAGTATGTAAGTACTGTATCATCAATGATGCATTTAGGTTTCTACTTTACTTTTCAAACTTCAAAAACTATTGGAGTCAATGAAGATTAAACTACTATTTGTACAAATGTTTATTAGCCCTTTTTTATTTTTATTTCATAGGTCTCGTAGAAATCTGCCTGATGCATCCCCTTGATGTAGTGAAAACAAGGTAAGATTCTGCTTGAACAGGTTTTGTTGACACTGGAAGATATCCCAGTAAGGAGCTGTCAAAAAACACAATGCTAGAACTTCTCCAAGTAAGATAACTTGTGCCTTTAATGGCATTTCTATTTACTTATCTATATCTACAGAATTTGACAGATGGAATTTGAATAGCATGGCACATTTCTGATTAGAGTTCATCTAAAGGTGTTAAATGTGTTTCATGACATGTATTTTAAATCTTGTAACAAAATCCTATAACATGAAGAGGGCTATGGTTAAATTCGCTTAGTATATGTATCATCTGCAGTAATGCTTCTATATGTAATTGGGAAAAAGAACATATTGCCTCCAAAATAATTTTCACAAATTTTTCAGACCAAAAAAAAAAATAAAACTTTGTTCTCTCTGTAAGTTAAGTAACTTCATGTGTTGTTCTTTTTTTATCTTTTTATCCATCCCTATTTTCATTTCTGAATATTTGTGCTTGTGTGAATATAACTGATTAAGTGACCTGGAAAATTGTTAAAATTAGCTTTTTTAAATGTTGATTATTGAGATGGAAAAAGAATACCTGTGTTACTAGTTTCTTTAATATCTTTTTGCCTTTCCATGCTTTTTAGTTTTCATATAAATTCATAAATGTTACCATACATGAAAAGCAAACCAGAATGCAGAAGTATACAATAAGAAGGCGAAAACTTTTCATGCCACGTGGGTTACATGCAATGCCAGTAATTCCCATATACAACTCCTAGAGCTCTGGCTAGGTCTCAGTCATGTAGGCAGAAAAGCTTGAACGGGAGATGAATCAGCTCCAACCAAGTGATGAGGAGAGCTGTTGTCTCTGGAATATGCTTGCAGTCAATTATGACTTGAGATTCTAGTTCCAGTTAGCCATGTGAGCTCATTATGGGTGTATTTTTTGTTTCTGTTTAAATCACATTCTGGCCTTGAGGTACACTTCTCTGCAGCTTGTATTTTGCTGGAGGAGTCTATCTGTCTGTGGTGTCTGCCCAGCACCAGAGGATGATAATGCAGGCTCCATCTGCATTAACTGATGCTGAGGTGCTGTATGTACTGCTTGGGGCTTGGAGTTTGCTCAGGCAATTCTTCCATATGCCTTCAGAATATGGAATATGTTCATTCCTATAGAAACAATATACCTGGTAGTTTCAAGGGTCTTATCTGCCCCTCCAAGTACCACCAAGACCTTGCTAATAAAACAACATTTACATAAAGAGATTGAAATTAAAATCTCAGAAGTAACACGGTACAAGCAAAACAAATAGAGGAACAAATTTAAAAGAAAATATGTATCTTACTCTGCTGTCATGTGGTCCTCACAAGATGTGCTTTATTGACTTCATTTTGGCAGGTTGTGCTATACTCACCTATTACTCTCAAGCTTTTGGTTTTACTTCTTCCTGTTTTCCTCTTTGTACTATACCAGGAGTCATGCTCTTCTGTAGTATAAATGCAGCACCAGTGATTTACTTCTCATGTGCTTGGTGCCTTTAGGGCTGTCATCCTACACATCCTTGTGCCTCCAGTCTTGGTTGAAAGAACTTACTACATATTCTCAGAATCATTCAGGATTTAGGACACCCCATATATCATATATCATAAAAAAGCATTAATTGCACATCTGTTCTGATAAACCGGCAAACAACACATGTACTTTAAGCTTTCTGATAGAAGTTGCACATACAGTGGACTCTCAGAATACAAGAACAGATTTCCCTTTTTCAATTCCAAATTGTACTGCTTTTGTCATAATTTTAGTGTTCAAAACACTGATCAGATCTGAGATACAGGAATGGAAAGCATGAAAGAGTGTACGGGAATGTTTTTTGAAGCTGTATCAGTATTTTTTTAAAAATAGTAAATACTAGGAACCCTCTAAATGTGAAATCTGAGTCCATCAATAGTGGAATTAAAGAAGAAAGCAGGAAAAAATGAAAGAACAGTAGATGTGCAGAAGAAATTAAATTATGGATCATGGTGAAACCAAGGAGGTCAATATAGTAAAAAAGCCATTAAGGAAATTACTTCATTTGAATAAACTTAAGTAATGTTGAGTTAGCTCAACTCTTTCATTGCGTTACAAGCAACTCTTTGCAGAATTGAGCAGCGCTCATATGATAGTTTTCCTGTTTTGTTGATGCAGATGTATTCAAAGATATTACACAGATTTTGCAGTAGCTTTTCTGCTGATCTGAACAGTTTTTAGTACTTGAAAATACTTATATTTTGAAGCCAATTACAAAACCAAGAATAGAATGTCCTTTGATGTAATCCATTGTTCCATTCTGTGTTCCTAACATCATAGTACTTCCTTTCATTTTGTAAGGGTCCAAATTTACTATAGCAGATTAATTCTTTGATGACCTTGGAGAATTTAAAATGAAACCGTTTTTAATTCTGAACTTTGGATTTAGAATGTGTTCTAATACATTTTCATTTTCTTTATTCCTTTGTTGCACTGACTCCAAGTACTGCAGTACACTTACTCTTTTCCAATATGGTATTGATAATCTGTAATTTCCTAGTCACTTCCAGCTGCTACGGTTTTGGTAGTTTGTTTGTGGATATTTTTCCTTATGGTTAGGTGAAAGGATATACTAAAGCACAGTACTTCTTAATTTTTATGTGTTTTTTTAAAAATTTCCCGCCTTTTTTGTTTGATGGAAAGAATCCCATGGCCTCTTCAAACCAGTGGAATCTTATTTGATCTAAGTCAGCATTCTGAAGGAGTTTAGGGAAGATGCCAAAGGATCACATCTAGTGGACTGGTGGCATAGCAGCTTTACATAAATGATTTGTGTGTGTGTTTTTAATAAAAAATAGAAGAAAGTTCCTCTCAGGGATATTTTGAAACCCTGGAAAATGGTTTGGCTCTTTCATGACAACATTTTGCAATGTCCTTTTTGTGTATAGTAATTTTCTATTATTCTACGGTAACAATGATAGATTTGTTTATCTCTTCACATCAAGGGAGGAACAATATATACATAAAAACATGTTTATAAACTATAGACAAGCCAAATGCTTAGTGGAGAGGTTTTTGCTAAATGTGCACTAGAAAACATATTTTTTTTTGTAATCTATTAAAATGGGAAAGATCGTTAGTTCAAGAAATTCATGTGAGCATGCTAACTAGATGGAGATAACTATGATCAAGTGTTTTAGCTCTATGAATCCCACTTATTCTTTGAAATGAAAGTTTTTTTCTCAATGATGTGGGCCTATCTAGGAGCAGTAGCAAGTAAAGAGTTTTCTGGTACAGATACAGTCACAGAATCACAGAATCTTGGAATCATAATTGTTCTGGTTGGAAAAGACCTTCAAGATCATAGAGTCCAACCATTCACCTAACTCTGCTGAGTCCAGTGCCTAAACCATGTCCCTAAGCACCACATCCACACATCTTTTAAACACCTCCAGGGATGGTGATTCAACCACCTCCGTGGGCAGACTGTTCCAGGGTTTAATAACCCTTTCAGTGAAGAAGTTTTTTCTAATATCTAATCTAGACCTTCCCTTCATGCAATTCAAGACCATTTCTTCATTCTGTCATTTGTTACTTGGGAGCAGAGACCAAGTCCCACCTTCCTGCAGCCTTCTTTCAGGCAGTTGTAGAGAGCAATAAGGTCTCCTCAGCTTCCTTTTCTTCAGGCTAAACAACCCCAGTTCCCTCAGGTGCTTCTCACAAGAATCACCTTGTTCTCCAGACCCTTCACCAGCTTTGTTGCCCTTCGCTGGACTCACACCAACAGCTCCATGTCCTTCTTGTAGTGGGCGGCCCAAAACTGAACACAGAACTCAAGGTGTGGCCTCAGCAGTGCTGAATCAAGACGTAGAAGTTCTGCTTTTTAATTAAGATTCTTAGATGATCTTTCTCTGTTGCAAAGTAAGGAGAAAGGTGCCTTAGCCTGGATAAAGATTAGCTTTTGCTTATTTTTTTTTGGACCCTTTTTTGGGTCTTAGGTGTGATGCAGGCTGTAATGTCTTTTTCATCCACCAGACTTACCAAAGGATGACACAAGGGTATGCTAGATCATGATACATAAGACAAGACATTGTCATATGTATTACTTTCAAAATAGCAGTGTGCTTTTCCAGCAAGAATAAGTGAATTCTGTACTAGTGGCAGAATTTTTGGCTTAAGGAAATGTATGGAATTCAGAACTTAATAACATTTTATTATTGGAAAATTAATACCTGTGCAACAACTCACAGGTATAGTTTGTGAGTGAATTACAGGGAGTTGTCTGAAGTCACAGGACAGTTAATGCTGTTTGAGGGATCAGTCAAGGAAACCTGAAGACTGGAGGATGTTTCTCTGGTCTGTCTGATACCTCCAAGTTATGTTCTGGTGTTGTCCCTATAGCCCTGAACAGCTTGAATTTTCAGGAAAAAGAAATCTGTCCTTTATATATTCCCTACTACTCAATTGCTGCCATAAAATTTACATTTTCAGGAGCTTGGTAACTTCCAGACTACATGTGCTATCATATCATTTTCCCTGCTTTTATATTTTAACACCTCAAAAAATGCATGCAACCGAGAATGATATTGCAAAATTAGAACCATGATTCAAAATAATTTCTTAGCTGTTATTTCCTCAGGTTTATAAGTTGATTACCTTTACATGTGCTTTCTCCTTTTCATTGATTATCACCAATATGCATACAGCTGAATTTTAGTGACTCCACTGTTCTTGAAAACAAATTTCAAAGTTGTCTGTACAAGTATTCGTACAAACTGTGAAGCATATATTGAAGAAGAAATAGTAATATTAGATATGACTTGGTATTGTGTACTTAGGAAATGGAAACCATACTTTAACTTTTTTTAATAGTTGTCTACATGACAGAATTTAATAAAAAACATGTATTAAGAAATATATGATTAAGTGCTTTCAAATAATAGAGAAAAAATAGCAAGACATCACCAAAAACTTTCAAATGCATAACATGTCTGAAAAGATTTGTATCTGAAAGTCCTGTGAACAGGAAAAATGTTATGTGGATTAGTTGAATCATGTACTTATCTCTTTCATTTTGACAGTAATTTGACATGACTATATATTTTGAGACAAATATTTGAAAGAAGCATGATTTCTGGCATGTCAGAATAATATAAAATTGCAGTTCAGGTCTGTGATGACTTCAGTGGAGACACGTTAGTTCATAGCACTTGAGGAGTAAGGTTTTTTTTCACTTCCAGACAATGTATTCTAAAAGTGGTAATCTTGTCACAAGCCAGCTACTATCTAAAGGACTTGGAGAAAGTCTAGTTATATTATTTTATTTTATCAGGAGAATCATTAGGATAACTTCTGTCCTAACACATTAAAAATATATTAAACAGGCAATGCTTTAAGACTTCTCTGGTTAATTCATATAATGAGAGTTTCAGATTATATTTTTAATCCTTATTTAAACAATCCCTGCTATTTTCAGATATAATTATGTCTTCATAACACATCCTCACATTGGGATGGGTGTGCAATTTGGAAAACAATGCCTAAGAGAGACCCATGAGGCATTCTTTCAAGAGCATTTACTTTGATTTATCAAGAGAATAAGTTAATAAGTATAGCTTGCCTTCCTGATCAACCTTTAAACCTCCCTGGTGTTTTTTGTAAAGCTGTTTCTCACCTTTGGCAGAATCTGGGGAAGATGCAGTCCATGTTGCTTCTACTTTAACACCTTTTTACACCCTTCAGCATTAGATCAGAATCTTCATGTCGAACTGACTTTCCATTTTACGTGTGATTCAGAATATCAGCATTTTAAAAATGAGTCAAATAATTCACCTTAAAAACTTTGGAGAAAGTTTTCATCTAATGCTGACAGAGATTTTATTTCTTGCCACTCTTTCTGCAAAAATCTAGACCAACATCATTGATCTAAAGCCCCAAATTTAGAAAACAATTTAGGATCTAAGTCCAGACTTGGGGTCTGCATTACAGACCCATTTCTAGTTAGCAACTGTTCTACTCATTCGTGTGCGTGTTTATCCATTTTATTCCTTTGTTCCAATTCTGTCATTTTGGTCTTATTAAAAAAGTTCAGCTTACTACATGTGTTTCCGATCTCATTCCATCTGTTGTTTTGCAAGAGCTACTTCCTTTATATCATTAATTTCTCTTTGATTTCTGGTCTTTTTTGTTTGAGCGAGCAGTAGTGGAGCCTGTTTCTGAAAAACATTGCTTTAAGGAAGAGTTCATTGTCCTCATGCAATGTTACCATTTCTAAATGGCCATAGCTCACTTGGTTTGCATCAGGCCATGTTACACTCATGTTACTTGATGCAAACTGGTCTAGTTAGATTTGTAAGTGTGTTAAGCAAAAAATACTAGTCTTTCTGTCCTGGGAAAATTTTCAGGAAAGCAAACAGTTCTGCATTGGAATGAACAGTTGGAGTCTCAGAAGACTGTTAGAAAAACAATTCAATTTGGCCAATGAAACTCTTCATTTAGTTAATTTCAAATTTTGGAAGATGTCACTTATATTTCTTTATTGTTTGTTTGTTTTCAACTATTTTTAAGTTTTTTTGACCTAGGAAAACAGAAGGTTTTGTTTCAAAAATTGTAGAGAACAGCATCCATTATCATCTAAAAGAAGTGTATAAAAATGTATTGAAACTGACCGTTTCCTGAGAGATGTTTTGAGGAAAAAAATATCCTAGTAAAAATATCCCTGACCAACTCAGCTTAATGTCCTTATTTCAACCAAATGCCAAGACTTTTCTCTGGAGTTAATTTTACTTTGATTTATCAGTGGTCTTTGGCACAACTGTTCATAGGATTTGTGTGCATATCGTAGCTTATACTCTGTTTTTGGCATTTGAATTTCAGCATTGAAATACTTAGAATATTTCCTTACAGATCCAAGTTTTGTATAATAAGAACTTATCTCAATTTTACAATAATTTGGAAGTGGATGTGATCCAGGGCTCTGTAATTTGCCCTTTGTTTTCCTTCTACATACAATCTGTTAAGAACTAATAAGAGTACATGAGCTAATAATTCCTGCTAGATACACTATCCCAATTTAAATCCTTCCCTGAATTAAAGAACAATATTGATGCACACTGTTAAACAGATACTGTGATTTGCACTTCTGTTCAACAAGATTTCTATTCTTCCTTTTTTTTTTTTTAATTCATAGGCATGCCATAGGCATTTTATAAAGAGTGTCAAGATCCTTTGGGATAAATGAACTGTATAAATGCAGCTTCATCATCTTCTCATGTTATACTGTGTTATTTGTGATCAAATGGCAGAACTGCTCAGTAATATCCCTTTTTCAAACCAGTGTGCAATTTTGTAAAAACTGTAACATACAGTAACAAGAAAAAGTACAAGAGGAAATGGACTCAAGTTGTGCAGGGGAGGTTTGGATTAGATATTAGAAGAAACTTCTTCACTGAAAGGGTAATTAAACACTGGAACAGGCTGCCCGGGGATGTGGTTGAATCACCATCCCTGGAGCTATTTAAAAGATATGTGGATGTGGTTTAAGCACTGGAGGACTTGGTAGATTTCAGTTAATGGTTGGTAGAGTTAGATTATGGTTCCACTCAATGATCTGAAAGGTCTTTTCTAACCAGAACAATTCTATGATTCTGTGATATATTGTCTCGATTTCAGAATAAGCCTATCCCTTCTTTGATAGAAATTGAATTTGCACATCATCAAGTCAAATTGCCAGAGATCTCTTTTCTAAAGTTTTAATTTCAATTAAGCATTCTGCCATTTACTCTGTTGTGTTGTTTGTGTTTGGTTTTGTTGTTTGTTTTGTGTTGTGGTTTTTTTTTTAATTAATAGCAAGTGCTTTCTTAAAAATCTGAAATAAAAAATAATAATTTCAATTTGACAGCATGGCATGATGATACCTTGCTTTGGGTTACATGTTATCTGTGCAATTTCACTGGCCATATTCATTTTCTTGAGTCACTAGTGAGCTGTAACAACCTGGAATTTCTAACACTGACCAAATAAGCCGTGGCCATCTTCAGTGTGCTCGATAGAACAATAATCTCTGCTTCCCTTTTAAAGAATCCTTCCCTTGTTTCTGAGGTTTTTAGGTAAATAAAATTAAATAAATGAAAGCTCCAGATGCCTAATTAGCTACCTACATACTTCAGGGACACAGCTGTCCATTCCCTTACACTAGAAGAAAGAGAAATGGCTCTATGTGCAGAAAGCAAAGGTTGAGACCATCACAGGAGAGCTGAGGAGAGATGTAGTAGTAAAAGAGGGAATGAGTTTTTCAAGAGAGGAAATAAGTGGACAGTCTCCCATGGAGAGCAAAAGAGAGAGAATGCCTGAGGGCTGATGGGAGGAAGTGTATGATGGGGTTTTTGCCTATTTTCGTCTCAGTCCGGTAAATACAGAAGGTGAGTTTTGGTTTTCTGGAAGGAAGCTGGATCAGAGGTGACTTGGACTGGACTTAGACCTCTTCGGAATGTTGTAAATAATTTTTCTTGCGATTTTATGTTTTGGTGCATCTTCCATATGTCCTTTTACATACCCAAAGCACAACTCTGTCTATTAGAACTCTTACAGATCATTCCTTATGCACTTGATCTGAGGACTAAAAGGAAATCATGCTAAAAGACATACTGAATATTATTTGTCCTACTAGTGAAAATCCTTTCGACTATGGAGATTTGCAAAATGGAAACATGCATTTGTGCTTTTCAATCACAGAATCACAGAGTAGTAGGGGTTGGAAGGGACCTCTGAAGATCATCAAGTCCAACCCCTCTGCCAGAGCAGGACCAAAAAAACACACACAACTAGGGCAGATAACTCAGAAAGGCACCCAGACAGGTCTTGAAAGTCTCCAGAGAAGGAGACTCCACAACCTCTCTGGCAGCCTGTTCCAGTGCTCTGTAACCCTCACAGTAAAGAAGTTCTTCCTCATGTTAAGGTGGAACTTCCTATGCTCAAGTTTGAGTCCATTGCCCCTCGTCCTATCACAGGGCACAAGTGAAAACAGCTTGTCCCTGCCTTCTTGATGGCCAGCCCTCATGTATTTATAGACATTAATTTAGATTCCCCCTGTCTTCTCCTCTCTAGACTGAAAAACCCCAGGTCTCTCAGCCTTTCCTCGTAAAACAGCTGTTTCAGTCCCTTAATCATCCTCGTAGCCCTCTGTTGGACTCTCTCAAGTAGATCCCTGTCCATCTTAAACTGGGGAGCCCAGAAATGGACACAATACTCCAAGTGAGGTCTGACCAGGCCTGAGTAGAGGGGGAGGAGAACCTCCCTCGATCTGCTGGACACCCTCCTCTTAATGCACCCCAAGACTTCTTGGCCACAAGGGCACACTGTTGTCCCATGAATAACTTGTTGTCCACCAGGACCCCGAGGTCCTTCTACATGGAGCTGCTCTCTAGCAAATCACCTTCTAGCCTGTATTGGTGCATTTTGTTGTTCCTTCCCAGGTGCAGTACTCTACACTTGGTCTTGTGCTTGTTATTTTGCTTTTCCTGAAACTTAGACTACAATGAGCTACAATTATTCATTGCATGTCCCTTTAATTTACATTTTCCTTTCATTCTAATGCTATAGCACAATATTCTTTCCATGTTTGGATTTCCAGTCCTTACAAAGTTCAAGCAAACATCTCCTGGCAACTACCTGGGCAGAACTCGTAATATGACAAGAACCCTAAGGTTTCCCTTCTATAATCTGTGTCTATATTTACATGTTTTAAAAGTATATGTACACAGGCATATTTGGTTGCATTTGTACAACATCTTCCTTGGTAGAGAACGTGAAGTTTCTTCATGTTTAAGTTTTCTATCACTGGAAAAACCTGCAGTTAATTAGTTGTGTCCTCATGATGCAGTTGCAAGAGGGTGGTGTGGACTGTTTTATGATTTCATGGGCTGCACATTGTGCACTAGCCGTTTAAATCCAAGAAAGCTCCAAATTTCTTCCTTCCTTTGGTTTTTATCTTACTTTTATGAAAAATTTCCTTTCATAATATGAGACTACAAATAACCCCATTCTAGACAGAACAGGCAAACTGACAAAAGAACTCTGAAACTAATTATGGAGAAGAACCATGCCGTGGATTATAGATATGACAGAAAAATTCTTTTTTAATTGCACTGTCTGGTGAGCAAAGGAAGAAAACAGAATTAACCTAGGACTAAGTACCCTCTAGGATATGCTCCATTGCCTACTTCTCTAGTTAGAACCTACCAAAGAAATAAGAGACAGTGTAGAAACATTTGGATTCTCTTAGTAGTATCTGAAGATTTCTATGGATAATCAGGACATTTACATGATTCAGAAGCCATGACCAAATCTTCATGACAAAAATGAAACTTGGTTTCAAACATTTTGCATATGTGAGTCAACTGACAGATCTGGAAAAATTTAGCTATATTTGTACAGAGAATACCCTATAGTATTATAATGTGTATTTAGGCTTGCATTAAACACAATAGATGTGTTTAATTATTTTATTTGTTTAGATTCCTACAGCCTTAGGATATTGCATGGCTGTAAAAATAAATAAATAAATAAATAAATAAATAAAATAATCCTACAACTTCTGGTAATGTACCTTTTTTGATTTATGTAAATTGCTTCAGTGCCCATTATACTCTAATAATAAAGGAAATAATTAAAGAAATAGCATTTAGAATCTTAGTGCTCAATGCAGTGTGGACTGTCCTGTATGTCATTTATGAATCTGATTTATTTATTTTGGATATGGGAGATCTATTAGCCTATTCATCTGCTAGTTTTTGGCAATGAGGAATGACACCAGTAGTGCTAGTATTTTATCCAAGGTTGTACTGGAGGCAGTTTAGACCCCTTCAGTAGAAACAGTTTCCTTTGTTCATTGCTTTTAGACACTGCAGATGCATGGCATACCCTCTTTTTCCCAAGCCTAAATTAGTGTGAGATAATTAAAGAAGCTCTTTAAATAATCTTTTCTCAATATCAGTCCTGTATTTAATATATAATGAGTGAAGTGAAACCATGAGGGATAGAGTGGAATGAGAACAAGAGCGGAAAGCAGAAACTGGAAGGCTGGGAGGTGAGAAAGTACATGGGATTCTATTTACAAGAAAAATATATACTGAAAATAAGTATTTAAGATGGGAATTGGGGAGTGGAAAGGAACAGATGTTAGCACAGTTACAAATGTAGTCTGGAGACAAAGAAATTGGATCGTTTTAAGAATGTATGCATTTTAAAGTAATATTTTAGGTAAGGATTAAGCAGCTGGGAAAGGTTATGTAGGCTATGAGTTGGAGGCATCTATGGTGTACATAATATTTTTCTAAAACAATCTTAACAAAGCAGCTGGGTGAGTTATTAGCAGATGTGAGTACTTTGTCAGTGGTATAAAACATTAAGATCACATTCAGGGTAGACCATGGTCATGCCTGATTACTCCATGGCCAAAAATTTTGCATTAGATCACTGTCATGCCTGCTTTCTAACTATGGATGGAACATACCTAAAAAAAAAGCAAGGAGACACTTTGATGCTTCTTGTTTTGTTTTGCTTTCAAAAGAGAGAAAGAAAGAAAGAAACAAACACACCCCAATGTTTACTTTTATTAGTATTTCGTCATGTGGTAAAATGAGTGGGAGATAGTTTGGAAAATCACTAGTGAACACCTTCATTTGCAATAAATAGAAAATAAATTTTCTACCTCCTTACATTTCTTCTTTTTTTTTTTTTTAACATGTATTTGAGCTAGCTTTTAGAAGATATGGATACAGGAGAATAAAGCTGTATATGTTGGAAGAAAAATGTAAGCATAGCAATGCCAATAATTGTCTCAGAGAAGCTGGCCATTAATACTGTATTTAAGTATGTCCCTAAAATAACTGCAACATTAGGCCACTACGTGCCAAGTAAATCTATAAATAAATGAAAAGAGAGATAATATCTTTATGAACTATGCTTTTTGCATGTTTTTATGAGCAGATGCATCAGTGTGTATTCTAGGTCTAGAGGGGCTTTTGAGAAACATGACTCTTCATGTTGAGTAGGATGCAAGTAAAATACCATCTTGAAAATAATCTTGGCACTGTGGAGCTGTCTTTTGAATTTATTTCTCAAGAGAGTAAAAGAAAAAAAAAAAAAACAAAACTAAGGAAATATTTTTAAATTTTTAGCTGCTGCAGTGTTGTAGTAAGCTGATGACTCCCTGGTGAGAAGGCAGTGGGCTAGATTGTGGTGCTTCTACAGCCAGAGTTAAGCCAGTACCAGAGCTCAGCAGCACCAGCTGAAGAGCAGCACACAGAATGGATCGTGCCTCAGAGTTGCAGTGACCTTCCTGGTTTTCCCTTATCCCAGTAATGGATTGTTGATCTGTAGCAGTACTAGCTTCTTGTAGCTACAAAAGTACCACCATTTGTTACACCTTTTTATCCATTTTCCTCAATCTGGGGCAGGGGCAAATTAGTATTTGAGTATCTCCTATATGCTAGCAGCCACTGGCAGGTTGGAAAGTACTGCCCATAGTCCATATGTCCATGAGACAGTACAGGGTCTGTAATGAAGAGAGGGGAGATATGCTTTTGAGTGCTACCTGTGGTATTGTCCATCTAGCATCTGCCCAGATGTGGCAACTTAGATCGAGATGGTTTCTCCAGAAGATTCATTGGATACTTCTTTATTTAGCACTTTGGTGAGCTGAATCAACTCAATTCAAGTATGTGACAAGCATCAGAGACACTGCAAGGGAGGAAGAAGGACAAGGCAACTGGGAATTAGTTTGGGATAAGTGTCTGTAGACAGCAGTAGGTCCTTAGATTATCCTGCTGTCTCATGATACTTTTCTCCCTGAGTGAATCAGCTACAAACTGGAAGGATCAAATTAAATATTTCTGAGATTGCTAAACTGGAATACAAATTAGGAGAGGAGAAGCAAAAATGAAAAAAAAAAAATTTTTTTTTTTTTGTGTGTCTAAGAAAGAAGTGAGTGGAGACATATTTCATTTGAATATGTGGTTCCACAGCATTTTAAGCTCAATTCTTCTGGAATGATATTTGTTTCCTTGACACTTCTGCTGCCATACAGTGGAAGTTCAGGGAGCTGGCACAGTGGAAAACTGGTGAGTTAATAATTTTCTGGTCAGATTTATTTTTGACCAGCTTGGTCATATTAAGCATATATGCTGTATGTCTCATTAGATTTAGGAATATACTGAAATTTAGTTTTCATTTTTATGAGGCAGGAAATTCCAGTTTTGTAGTTCGGTGTTGGTAAAAGGGCAAGATGTCTATCTCCCTTACACAAGTTGTAGACCTTCTAGTTTCCCATGGGCCTATACAACATATTATCCTAGGAGAAGATTAATTAGTACAGTTTCTGATTAATTAATGTATTTAATCAGCTTATTAGTAGAGTTCAGAGAGCATCAGAACTATCACAAAGGAGCAGAACCACACAGTAAAAAGGGAGTAGTTACAGGTGTGAAGGAACTGAGGGTGAGACCTCCCTCTTTTGTTTGAGGTGAACTCTTACATCAGTTCAGCTGTTCAGAGAACAGCTTGAGTCAGAGGCATCAAACCATTTAAATAATGGGCAAATTAATTCCTGTTCTTCAGAGTACTCATTTATTAACTATGCAATACTTCATTCATGTGTCTAAATATTTTGCCAGATTTAGATGAAAAAAGTATTCCTGAAGCTGCCTGTTAATAAAATTGCACAATATTGCAAAAGCTACTTACTCTTATTACCCTTACAAATGATTGCACATTAGAAAAAGCTGTTGACTTTTCTGTGAAACATGTAATTAGGGTTGAAATTTCATATTACAAGTTCAGCAGATACAATAATTCATCACTACTAAAAAGAGCCTCACTCTCCCTCATGCCAGCCCTGTATTCAGCAGATTCAACTCTCTTGGCCAAAAACTAATTCTCCAACAACAAGAAAATTAAGAATACCTAAAAATAAAAAGAAAAAGAACAAACTGTCCCACAAAGAGTAATTGGAGGGGGAGGAATATGGAATGAAGTAAACTGAGACCTCTCTCTCCAGTAAGTGGTGTGAGTTTTTCAGTCAGTTCTGCTGAGCAGCATGAGAAAAATGTAACATGAACTGTTTTGCCCCAGCTAGGAAACCTGGATATATAAATAATGATGGGGCCATATGTAAAACTTGTTGCCATAGATACTCTGACATAGGAGAGAGCAGAGACACACTTAACAAGAAGCTTGAGCTCCAGAATCATGGAACCTGAACTTATAGGAGGTATATACTTGCCATCTTGCCATACACTGACCTAATCATCTTCTATTGCCCGTTGGCAAGGACTAGGTATAAGGATAGATGGCTTCCTGATTTTTTCTTCTTATACATAATATTAGGACAAGAATAATTTAGTCTAAATTCCTCTGAATATGTTTAAGATGAGGAATTAGGGTTTAGGTATCTCAACAAGGTTGTAGAGCACCCTTTCAGTAGGTGCTATGAAGGCAAACAGCCTCATCATTATCTTTACAATAGAATTCAGTGACTTTCTTGGGTCCAGTGACTTATAAAGGCATATGTGACATAATTGCCTGTGATAGGGGCTGAATTCACTGACCCAGCCAGCCCATTTCAGTCTACTGTTTTCTTTGCTTGAAAAGTAAGAAAAGAATGATGATGACTGCATTGTATTCATATGCATTCTGAGTAACATGAAAAGCTTCTCATCCAACAGAAACACTATAATCCCACAGAAAATCACACCTGTGGAACAAGGTTAATATCTGGTACTGTTCTACATGTCTTCAACTGGCTCTGCTACAGAAACTATTATACATTAAACCTTTTCCTCTTTGGCCAAACAATATTTTGAGATCAATCAGGTGCATTAATGAAGCCATTTTTACTTACTTTGCAGCCTTTGTAGAAATGTATACAGCAGAAGTATTTGGAGCTGTTGAGTAGGAAGGGCTAAGTCTTATTCTTGACATTTTATGCTGTTCTGACAGCTCAAGGGACCCTGAGGGAGATTTTGGCACTGGCAATTTTTCTTAATGGAACAGAAATCCTTAGGTGGTAGGTGGTATAGAGCTGGATTAATGACTTTGCTTCACCTGTTCCTCAGAAACTCTTATATGGGAATAGGTAATTCTGGAAAGAAGTCAGTGGTCAGAATGTCTTTTATACTCCAGCTTTTTGTGGCTGCCAGGACAGACCCTTGTGACTAACAGGAATTCAGCATCAATTAGAACAATTCCCAGAGTTGTGTTATGTGTGCTGGAGCTACAGCAGTTCCACTGTTCTTGGCTAGCCTGAGTGCAGTGGAGCTACACAAAATAGCTTTGAAAAGCTTGGCCCACAGTCCTTCCTCCCTCCTAGTCACATTGCTTAGGGATAATGTAAACTTCAGTCTTGAGTGACAAATCATAAAACTGGTACAGTACCAGGCCAATTCACAGGTGCTCTTGGAAGACATAATTTGTGCAGTTGCACCAAATTTCAATTGATGTGAATAAATAGCCTGCAGCCTTTGGAGAGATGTTATTTTGCCATCTGCAGACAAGTCAGCTTCTAAACAGGCAGGTCTTGAAATACTGATGTTTGAAAGCTTCTCTATTTGAAAAATAGGCCAGGATTTTTATCCAGACCATAATAAAACTCAGAATAAATGGAACTTTGGTCAGCTAAAGTTCTGATGAGTCATGTGTCAGAAATCAGAGAAAAATGCATTAGAAGAAAATGCCTTTGGAGATACACCAGTCATTAAAATTTTCAAATTTCAAAATGACAAAAATGCTGCTTTGGAAACTAGTGTGAATCTGCTTAAATGATACAGATGCTAAATGCTCCCTGTACTTCAGATATTCTGAATACTGTGCAAGCTATCTTTGCAGCAGTCCTAAGAACACTATGAAGGCTTTAATCCCCAGTGAACAGGATAAAAAATAAAAAATAAAAAAAAAAAAAAAAGAAAAAGAAAAGAATGAGAGAGAGGAAGAAAACTGGATCAACTTCCCTTGGTTAGTAGCAAAGCAAGGTCTGAAATTCTCTCAGCCCAACACCTTCATCAGAGGTTTCCTGAAGCATACTAGGATCACCAAAATTACCCTAAAGAACTGGGCTGTACCCTCTGTCCTTCTGCCATAGGTTACTGCCCCAGCAGCAGAAGTGTAGCAGAAGTGAAATGTGGTGGCTCTTCACGTACTACAGCTTACAGACCATCAAGCTTACTTGGCATAACTTCCATTAAAACTAAGACTGAGAGCAAAAATACCTGAGGGACAGTTCATTTTCCTTCTGCTATAGTGTGGTAACCTGGGGCAATGTGTCAGGACAGGTGGATTAATGTAATATACTCTTGATCACAATATTGTTATATCCATTAGACAAAGTCCTGTGGCTCAGAATAATCAGTTATGGACACTCAGGATTGAATAATATGACATGACGACATGAGGGTTTTTGGAAATTCAAGGTGGTATGTGTCCACGGCTTTAAATAGATGAGGAAACATGACACATTTTTAAGGGAGAGTTTAATTTTTATCTTTCACTAGGACACTGCCACAAGACTGTGCAGCACCCTTCATACTCCACTGAGCGTTGAAATAGAGCTAGAGTATTTTATATGCTCTGCTCTGACTGTCTGCTTAGGCTTAAGTTCATGACATGGAATATTTAACCCAGATTTTGCTGGAAATTCAGTTTTGATAAATGTAAATTTTTCAATTTGAAATTTTCTCTAAATTGCCAGATGTTTCTCAAAGTGAAATTTTGCCATAATGATCCACTTTGTCAAGTGGAAATTTGTGTTTCACTTCACTTTAAATGCCACTACATTGCATTAGTGATCTTAATAAAAAGGATCTGTAGAAACTGTTTGAAGGTGTATTATCATGTTCTGTTTCTCAGGTACGGTCCGTAATGTGGCTTCCCACTCAGAAGCTTGGGTCATGAACTAGACACATACATCTATGCTGGAGGGGTCAAATCAAAGAACGTTTCATTGATGTGCAAGTTATGTGGTGTCTGGGTACATGATCATAGGCAAAGGTTTGAATAAATAATTTCAGTGTGGTTGTATTCCTTATATCTGCAGTACTCACTTTACAATATGGGTCTATACATTTAGAATTGCTGGACTAGCTATAAAATAAACATATTAGTGCTTAATAAGTGCATAAAATTGGGCAGGGTGAGGTTAATCTAGATACAATTTTTGTTTCTGTCCATGTCTTTTGTATTTCTGTGTTTTGTAGCATTATAATCTTTGTTTTCAATAGTTTTCCCTTCTATGGCAGTGTACTTTAGTTTTTTTCTTGTATGTTAAGCAAGTCAAGAACAAGTACTTAGGAGAATTTAATTGCACTTTCTGTTGTTATAAATACTTCTTTAATGCAAAAGAATTGCTTTGACATTTTAACATGCTGTCACTGTAAGGTACTACATGAAGTGTGAACAGAGCACAGGCACTTTTAACAGGTGTCTCTAATTGTTAGTTTGTTTCTTAGAAATAGCCATAATGTAAAATTTGGTGAAACATGTAGATCCAAGGTGTTTGAATCCTGCAACATTCTATCCAGGTTTTCTTTTGGCTGCTGGTAAAAACAAATTGGGGTGTGTAATTCATTTTTTGTAAGTAAAGCTTTTATGCTTGCTATGAGTTCAAACTCCATCTTTTTCTTGTTATTTTTTTGTCCCTTAGGAGGGATTGCAACATGGGCTTTTAGAAAAAAAAGAAGAAAGAAAAAGTTAAGTGTGTTCGTTTATTTTAGCAAATAGGATGTTTCTGTTACTTTCAGATTTTGCCAGTCTTTAGCTGCAGAAACATTTGTGAAAAGGTTGAAAGCCAGATATACTACATTTTGTAGAAGTGCATTTTCATTAAATTTTACAAATGCCTCTTACATTCAAAGGGAGTTCGGGATAGTCTTGTTCACAGAATATTTGAAAAGCCCCTTAAAAGAAACAGAAACATCTAGAAAAATGTCTGGATTGTTAGATGAAGTGTGCTTACTTTAAAAAATTGCTAAGAAGACCATGAAGGTACATAGTCCTTTCAGATTTTCAGTGGGATTTCTACTAGATACAGAAGTTGATGCAAAAATATCTTTAAACAAAAGACCAGAATACAAACCTGGTAGAAGTTAATATAGAATTTTGAAAGAAAAAAAAAAAACAAAACAGTTTTGTTACACAGCAAATAAATTATGAACATGCATCTTCTACAAAGTTTGCTTAGTTAACAGGATTTCCTTATAAACAGTTATTCTTTTCCAATTTGGCAGAAAGATAAACTATGTAAGTTCTTCAAAGTTATATACTTAAGATTTAGTGAACATTTCAAGATCAAATGTTTCACTAATTTTGCAAATACATTTAGATTGATTGCAGAAAATTATAGAAGTCTATTTATTAGTTAAGCTGTAGCTAAAGTAAAGGAATTCTGATCAATTTGCTAAGAATTGCCTCCAGCTGTGCTGGTTTCCGTCATGTAGTTAAACAGAAGCTCACCATAGTTTGATCTATTTGTCCTCATTTTCATAGTCACTGAAGTAAAGTATGATGGCCTCAGAAGCAGTCGAGTTCCTTGAGTATTCAGGTGCTAATCCAGAGAGGCAATGAAAAACTTTAAAGCCATTAGGGAAATATATACTTTTAAAATACATACATTTCTGAAATTAATGTAAATTAATATGTGCATCAATCATATATTTTAACAGCTATGAAGAGGCCATGTAATAAATTCTCAATTTAAATATAGAATTGATGCAGTCAATTCTGACCTGAAGTACATGATAATATCATCATCTTAGCACAAACCTAAGAAGTGAGAGAACCAGTTAAAATCCCTCCTTTCCTGAATCAGAAGTCAGACTTGGACTTGACCTTCCCAAAAACTTACACAGGTGCCTTGACTTCTGAGTCTCTATGGCATAATTCTTTATTCACACATCGTTAACTGCTCTAGACAAGACTAAAAATATGAACTCTGGTTAAGACATTCCTCCAGCATGTTCTCTTGCACACGTGGTTCAACTATAGACTGTTGTAACAAAGTGCAAACTTTGATCTGCCTCTGCCGGCTCCTATCGCAAGTACTGTAGTCACTAATATCCTGCCTCTCATTTGTCCTACAACTACGACTCTACTTAATCAAATTACAAGATGGTAGGTCACATTTTTCTCTTTACAGGAATTAAAAACCTCCAACATTTCTGTGCCAGATCAATCCATTCCTGAAATGATTGGCACATGTACATCTATGCTGCAGGTGCAAATCATGCACACTCAAGATACAGAATATTTTTATGTCTTAGCACTGTCCATGATGTATTCCCTTCCGTGTGGCACATGCGTAATATGCCCAAGTGGCAGAAGTTCAGTTGCCATTTCAGCTGTTGCCCTGAAGAGACTCATTCCAAGCTAGTAATACCTTGAGGTTTTTTGCAGTATCTCTTTTTGTTGTTGTTGAACTGTAAGAAAAGAAATTCTGAACCAATCGTACTCTTTCAAAAGGTACTGTTACTCCCTGGGGTGCTGAATCTGGCCTGGTGATCACAGGCATTGACTACAGTATATGTTTGTTTCAGCATTACTTCTGCTTTTCACACCATTTCATGTCCCTGCTAATTTCCTGACAAGTTTCAAAAGAAGAATCTCCTTCCATACTTAGTCTGTTCAATCTTCACTGTCCCATCTGAGGATCAAGATCTTTTGAACTTTATAAAATGTATGGCTACTGCACTGGAGGTCTTTTCATCTCCTGTGGTAGATTCCCAAGCCTGTCTGACATTCTTCCATAGTGCTCAGGTCAGCAGCTCCCTGTGGGCTTTAATTTGGGGTACCTCATGGTAATCAGTGATGATCAGTGTTTATCCTAGTGACAGAATTTTTCCTTTTCTTAGATCATGGTAAAAAACATAATGATAAAGAGCAGCAAAGAGTCCATCTGCCTTACTAAACTGCATGTTAAACTTGCATATAGTGTTCAACTCTTGCAGTAATGGGTATTCTTCCCTGGCAATTTGGGATTATTTCTAGAATATTCTGTATTTTCCTTCCTGCTAGTAAGCATGTGTTCTTTGTAGAGGTGCAGAAAATATTGTCCTCAGAGAATGCGTGCAATATATTTTAGATAAATCAAACTAATCACAAGCACAAAATGGATGCAACATTGATATTTTAAAAACACATTAATCATAGACTTTTGGGAAAATTTGAGTGTGAGTAATGAATGTTGTTCCTCTCTCCTGCAGACTTTCTGCAAGTGTAGCCTAATGTGCTATTTACCACTTTTCACCATAGTTTTAGACAGGTTAATATTTTAATGATCCATTAACAGTCATCAATTCCAGCTGCTCAATCTATTTCCTGTTAAATGTTTTAAACTAAGGTCTACCATTTCTGATCTTTATCCTTGACGTTGTTGATAGACATATCTGTAGTATACTTTCAGTTTTTGTTAATAAGGTTTTATTCTGTGAGAAATTACTAGATAAATGTACTGAAAGAAGATAATTATTTTCTTCCTTCTCTAATTTTTGTGAAACATTGCTGGTTAATTTTATGGAGGAAACATTGAAAGAGTTTAAACTTCAAAGGATTAAAGTGCATTTAAAAAGCTAAGATCAGCTGTACTGAAAAAACATGTGCATGGCAGTTTTGGGTAAATGCCCTTTCTGGGATAAGTTTTTATTTTTGTCATTAAGATAAAAATACTTATTTTCTGAATCAGTCTTCCTTGTACAGCTAGCTAAACTTAACTAAAACCAGAAGAGCAAGCATCTTAAAACCAAATCGAATTATGGGCAATATTCCCACAGGGTTCTTAGCTAAGTCTAGGAACTTTTCCTTTGAAATCAGTCCATCCTTGGTATTTTATCAGAATCATCTTGTATGTAATGTAGCCAGAAATATTGCCAAAGAAGAAATCGTTCCACCCAGATTATAGGAATATATCTGAAAAATAAGTACTAGAGCTGTGCAGTGTACATGAAACATCATGTAGTGTAGAGGGCATGCTGTATTTATCATCACTGCAGGAACTTATGCACAGTAAATCCTCTCCTGCCTAGTTTAGAAAAGATTTTGTCTTTAGGGACCTACTGACTTGAGGTGTTTCTTTGATTTGAATACAAACCCAGTCTTCCTAAGGTCCCTGAGAGCAGAGTAGCAGAGTTTCTGTTCTAAAACAGTAGCTAGAAGTCTGAACATAGTTGCACTTACATAATTCAAGCCTGAGGGAGACAAGATTTGAAAAGATCCTTCTAACAGTCAATCTGATATATTCTTCTGCTCAAAGATGCTGGTGCTGACTCTATAATACATAGATAAAATAATGAAATTTGGAAACAGAGATAAGGCATAATCTAGATAAAACCTAATTTCCAGTAAGGTAAACTCATCCTTAAGTACTCTTTTTTATTCCTGTATTAAATCTGAGAACTTTTTGAAATCAAAGTTACTTTCAGATATGATTGTTATGTATCTTTGGAAAACCTAACAATTTAAATCCTGCCTTCTGTTTCACAGTCTTACAGTTTTACCATCCTCTGGTCTGATCTGCCAGCAAATAAAATCTTTCCATTCATGTAAAATCTAATATCACATTTGCCTGCAAGTGGCCTTCATTTTTCATCTGAGGAATCCTGTCTTAATCTAAGATTAAACAAAGAGCTACTAGAGCAAAAAATGTGATTTTTTTAAAAATTGTGTTTTACATATAGAACTAAATATTCTGACCTTTAAGCCAAACTATTGCAAAATTACACTCTCCTTGGATCAAGCACAAAGTAAGCAGTTATTGCACACTAAGTAGCAGGTTGCACTTGCTCCTGCAGTTACTTGGAAGTAATTTTCTTCTTACATTTTAACAAGTCTTCAGGCATTGCATATGTAAGCCACAGTACAATGTTACAACACCTGAGGATTTCAATCTGGATTTCAAATATAACGTTATTGATGCATATTATATTCTTTTGGACTTTGAAGGTTTTTTTAAGGAATGGCAGAGAAGGGACAAGTGAACCAGCATTGCAGAACTGGGCAAGTGATTTGTGAACCCAGCCTTTCACTGTATTGGTAAAGAAGTTGTACCACATAATACTATGAAATATTTTGTATGCAGGCTTCAGCATGTTTGGTGGGTCATGGGTAAGATCCTTTGTGCTCCTCTCTCCCTCCTCTTCTCACTCACCTCATTCTTCCAATCGGCTCCTGAATTTGCAAAGGCTAGAACTTAGCCTAGAGTGGTTAGAGTCCATGGTGGAGGCCACAGTGTGTTGCTGAGTGTGCAGAGTCCCTGTACTTTTCCTGGGCACAGATCTTCCTCCACAGCATAACCCCTTCTTCTCTACCATCCCAGGACTCCTGCCTCTTCTTTTACGGCTTGCATTCTCCCTTTATTTTAGCACAATCTCATTGCAGATTCCTTTTGCAGGACCTGTAGGCCTTCCTGAGCCAATTGAAGACAAAACTGCTCTACCCTGGCATTTTGTAGGAGAGAGGAGAGGCATCAGGAGTGTGGAGCAGTGAGGCTATGCCTGTGAAGCCCGCTCAGCTCTTAGCAGGGGAGTGGGGAGCAAAAAGGTGGTGGGGTGCTTAGAAGCAAAATACAAAGGGGCCAAGTAATCTGCAGAGTGAACCCACAGAATGCGAAAAAAAGTATTTTCTCCGGTTGGCAGCTGGGTGCTTCTAACATTAACTTTTAATAAAATGAGCATTCTAGTTTTTAGTGAACTAAATTTCAGTAATTTTATGTTTCATGGGTGCTCTTCTGGGATTAAGCAAAATGCACACTGGTGTCTCATTCTGTTGCATTTTCCAGTAAGCATTTTATCTCTTTTTCCTCAGTCTTTTAGATGGTGGGCAAGTCCGGTGTTTATATATCAAACATATGTTTTTTATTGTAACTGTCTGTTCATGTATATATTTCTGGGTGCTCAAGCCACTGAGGTACTGAGCGTGCCATCTTTTAACTTCCTCCTATGCCTGGCTCTTCTCCTAGACCTTCTGCCTCTTTCGTTGTCATCCTGCAGTTTCTGGATCACACCACACACACGAAGAGCACAGCCTACTGCAGGTGTTGCAGTCTTGTGGAGAAAGAGAGCGGACCAATCCAGATTTCACTGTTGCTGCTCCTGTGGTGACCTCCACAAAATATTGGACACTTGCAGCAGTGCTGTGCCCTGAGGATATGATTGTGGGAGTCTGGGGACACTTGGTAATAGTTTGCTGGCAAGTTTAAGTGACCTGCTCTCTACTATGAAAAGTTGGTTCTATTTTCATGTGAAATATCTCTGTTATCGATCAAAACCCCAACATCCACCTAATAAACAGACAGTTGGAAAATGTTTAAGCCTTCATCAAGAGCACTTGCTAGAGCCTTGGCATTTTATCAAAGGTACACAGCTCCATCTATAGTCAAGGGAAAGAGAAAAACAATTATGTGGGACAAGAAATTCTGTCTGTCCTTGATACCCATCTTCAGATAGGATGAACTTGACTTTGGAGATGCATGTCTCTGCAGTGGTTATGCAAGGAGTCTAGATGACTGATCTAAACTCAACACCTAAATCAAAGAAGACTGCAAGTAAATAATATTAATAATATTTAAGTGCTTAAAATGTATGCAAGTGTTCTGCTTTAGCATATATCTGGTTCTAAGGGGCTGTATGTCATAACAAGAGTTTTGGCCAGATTCTGACTCAGTCTTTCAGTGCCACTGAAGTGCTAGACTTGCTGGGCATGACTTAGTTCCCACATTCACAGTGGCAGAGATGCTCTGTGCCTGAAAGTTGGTGGTGCACGTCTGTGTGGGTGTTGCTGTGTCACACAACCACAAATGTATGATGAGGGAAATAGTGTTACTGGGGACTACAGCCCTCTTACATTCTTGATAAAACCCTATCTGCATCTATACTATAAACTAGTTAGTTGATACTTTCTATAGGCTTACCCTTAACCAGCGATTGGAAGTTGTGCCAATGCCATAGCAGAAATAACTAGCATTTTAGCTGTGGTGAGCACCATGAAAAGCCTCATTTGATTTGTGCTGTGTTTGTGACAGAGTTGCCTTGTTGCTCTCATGTGGCCAATGAGAAGAGTGGGCAGGAGCTGATAAGGTGCCTTTCTAGCAGATGCAATGCTTTGTGAACTGAATGGCTCAGTAACATGCTCATCCCTCCCTTGAGCAAGTAACTGAGATCATGGGCTCCTGGAAATACTCCTTTTGTGTTGTGATTGCCACCCTTTCCGCTTTTCAAACTGAAGAAAACACAATAATTTAATTTCTTCCATGCCAGTTACATTGAAAATCCATGTTTTTCTCACCCAAGGGATGCGTAACACATGATTTACAGAACTGCTGACTGCGGTAGTTGCAATTAAAACATACTGCCTTCATAGCTGAAACACTGAGAGCAAACAGGCTGATAGTTTAATCAATCAATTTTAAAATGTATTAACTAAACCAGCAGTTTACTGTTCTTGTCAAACTCTAAACAACTGTATATCTTGTTTTCACAAATCAACCAGGAAAAATGTAAGACATTAAAAATGAATTAGACATGGCACACCACCCATAGGCTGTATAATAAACAGATCACAGCCCTATAGTAATAGTTGTGATTTCTGGCACGTCAGTGGAGAAGAACTTACGGGTTTTCAGAATGACCTGTGTCATAAATCATTGCATTCCCATTTACACTAAGCACATGTATCTAATTTTTCAAGAACGGCTTCTGAAATCCTGATGAATGGCTTTGAAATTGATTACTAGATTGTATGAAAAGCTGTGTCACAAATGCCTAACTGAGGAAAGGAAAAAGGGACTAAAAACACAGTTCAGTGAAATCTGAACACAAAATTGTAATAAATAGAAAGTACAAAGGAGTAGCCACCCACGAGATAAGCCAAAAACATTACAAAAGTGAAATCTGTCTTCAAGAGATATAACTTAAATTAATATAAATTTTAATTAGAGTTAAAACAATGTAAATATACAAGCCAATACTAGATCATATATGTATTCTTTTTCCTAAGCAGGCATCAATATCTTGCTGTTCAATTTAGTGTGTTCTCCATCTGTTAGTATTCATATTTTCATAATATGGAATGCCTCATGTTAGAAAAAAAATCAGACTTCCCAAACCAGGAAATATATTCAGACTTACTAATGAAACGGCAGAGATGCACTGAGATATTCTGAAGTATATCTTATCCACTTCATTTATCTATGTGAACTTTTGTGAGCACGATTGAGCACCCCCTCCTTCACACTCAAAGCTGAACAAAAAGCTATCTATTAAGCCCAAATAAATACACCCTGTCTCTCCATACCTTTCTGTAGACACTGTAGACACACTATCCAACACAGTCTTGTCTTCCAAGTGACAGGTAGGAGTACAGCTGGTGAATCCAATTTTTATTTCCTTTGTATAAAAGACTGCAAGTTACACTACATGCTGAAAGATAATGGAGACTATTTTTATGTTTTGCCCACTTTTAAAGATTTATCTGTGTCAGCAGCTGAAGCACATGGACTGAAGCTGAATTTGTTACATTATTATAGCATGTAGATTCTGATTTGGTGTTGAAAGAAACTCCTTGGCAGATAAGTAATGAAATGAAACAGCAAACATGCCATCACCTAATAAAAACATCAGTTCATAAGAACCATTAACTACCTTTTCCCAAGACATTTTTTTTTAATTGATATATTTGAATTTGTCGTAAGAAAACAAATTAATGTTGTTTTATTAATATGTGCTGAGCAGTGGTTATACAATAAGGAATATTTTTAAGGAAACTATTTCCCTTTGTTCAGTCTCTGTTTGTGATGTTCAAAATCACCAACATTCGTTAAACTTTATGACTAAGGTTCATGAAAGTTTCTTTGGATTAGAAAAGCATAACCTTCTGTCCCGATTTAGAACGGTGTTGCAGCTTTTCATTAACCTGGAAACCTCCTATTTACATGGTTCACAGCCTGGTCTCAGCTCACTTGGAGGTAACAAAGGGTGTCGGGACAAGAGTGCAGCAGGGGGCTCATCCTTTAGGGCTGCCATCTGAATTTGATCAGGTCAACTGTTTTAACTCCTGCCTCATTAGGCAAAATAAAATGGAGATTATGGTGTGTGGAAGGATCACATTACAGACAGCAAGCTCTGCCTCCTGACACTCTCTGTTGATTTTGCATTTTGACAAGATCTTGCTTTCTGTGTTTTCCATTCTGTATTACAGAAGGCTTTAAATTATTTTGAAGACAAGATCATTTGTATCCCTTGGCATTTCAGAGCTTAGCCAAAGAGGAGTGAAGTAATAAGTGACGACACATTACTCTCAGAGGCAGTTTACCTACTGGAGAGATGTCACTGTGTAGTATGGTCTTAATGCTGATAGACACATTAATTCAGCTTGTCAAGCAATGCCTAGCTCCTCTCTTTTCAGAGTTTATGTCAGCTGTAAATTTGAAAAAAAAAATTAAAAAGCTGACACAAAAAATTTCACTGGGTAAATTATTATTACCACCTGGCACAGAGGATTAGATAATTCATTTTGATTACTTATAATTAACATGTTAAGTATGTGACATTTCTTTTTAGTTACTGGTTTTAGTGTTTGTATAGAATTGTAAAAATTCTTTAGAGTTAAATGTTTGCTGCATTACAGTGCCTCTATCACTGGATACCCACATCATAATGAGAATCTTTGCCACCTCGTTGTCCTCTAAAAAGTGTTTCCCCACTGACCTCACCTGTATGTGCCATATATTAATAGAAAGTTCTTGGTCTGTAAAAGGCAAAAGATGGTTCAAGACATCAGTTTGGCCAGCTGACAACTACTTGGCAGGCCTCTTTTGAGGAAGATAGTTCTTATCCATCAAATTCAATTACAGTTTTCTCTAGGGATGATAAAAACAGGTGGTGTTTAATGATTAGGTATATATCTTCTTTCTCTTGTTCCATTTGTTGGCAAGTTTTTCTTTAAATTCTTCCTCTATAAGCCAAAAGTAACAATTCATAGTTGATATAGAGGAAGTAGAAATATCAGGATTAGAAATGGGTTTACATAATTTTTGTAATTATTCCTTCATAAATCAAGAGTTAGCCAGAAGTACAGACACTAAAATGTTGTCAAAACAAGAAGCTCCCCTCAGGGAAGGGGGAAAAAAGCAACAAGTAATGTGCGACAGATGTGAACGTAAATTGTTCAATGCAAAGCAGAATGTGCACTATCCTATGGTTAGAAGTTCAGCATAAAATTGTTTTAAGTCGACTGAAGATTTTTGGTTCAAGTAATGACCAACTGAGAAATACACACTATTGTTACTTCCTAAATGAATTTAATATGTCTGAATTCAAAGCCATTAGCTTTCAGGAAACTATAGGTTGCACAAACCATAATAATGTGTCTCTTAGTAACATGGGCCCCTTGACCACATTTAACTTCTGCATATTATACACCAACTTCAACATCCTTGTTCCTGATGAAGCCTCATAAATTTGCAGACTATCATGTATCCTATAGACTTAAAGGGGAAGGGCTCTCAAAAAAATAAACTTCTTGTTGCACATATTTATTTCCATATATCTACCTTAAAAATTCTGTCTTGTGGGAATGTTTAATGTTGAAAGGTTTCTCTACGAAATTTCACAGGGGAAACCTGCCATGTCCTGAAAAAAAACACAGAAAGGCTCAGAAAATTATTTTCATAAAACAATTACACTCACTGAAATGTTGAAAAGGTTTTTGTTAAAGAATGTATTATGAAGTATGTGCACAAATCATTGTAGATCCTTCTGGCCAAGATAATTTCATTTACATCTGTTTCCAGTCTCCCATTTCTCACTGATCTTCACTTTCTAGCTCCAAAAATATCTTTTTTTTTTTTTTTTTTTCCTGTCCACCTTGCAGTAATGCATGTCCTTTTCTACCAAATCTGTGCTCTTTTTTGTCTACTTTTAACAACCTTTCTCAGGTTTCTCCTTTGATTAATTTTGACTTCACTTGACAGCAATCCTTTACTTCCTGTTTGGATTTGACCCCTTTAGACAAAGGCATCACTTTCTGCTGTAAGTTTAATACTTACTGATACAGAGAGACACATATCATGTGATGATATGTCTCTTAGATACCGTGCTGAATATAGTACCTATGAGATCCTATGGCATAAAACAAATAGGCTGTATCAGGAAAATGGAAGTAATGATTTAAAGGAAAGTTGTGTTAATTTTTGTGTGGATTCTATACATGCAAGAAGAGCATGCTTGGAACTAGGAAAAATAAAGCAATCTGGGTATATAACAGAAATTCAGGTGGCGAGTGTTTGGTTTTCCTCTACTGCATGGCCTCAGAAATATTTTCATCAGCAAAACAGAGAGTCTGGCAGCAAACAGCGATCTTCTTAAGTTGGCTTTGCCATCAAAGGAATCATTCCCCAAATTATATCCCAAGTGGAAAATGTAAACTGTTAATGACACTTGTTTGTCTTCCCAGTACTAAGGCCACCTGAATCCTGGTATTGTGCACATGCAGGCCTGGAAAAGTATGGAGGGCTCTGGCCATACAACTTGTTACACTGTCCAAGGATTCCTTTAGTATAAGGGAATGCTCAGTTGTCACCTTTATAGGTTTTGTCCTTCATTAAAAATAGTTTTAGCCAAAGGTCTGGTTCCACTGTTGGATGTGGAGCAGGCTCAGCTGTGTGAGTAGGTTAGGGGAGCAGCTGCCTAGTCATATATAGTGCCACGGAGTCAGACTGGCAAATTCTCAAAAGTGAGGCATTTATTAGAACAATTTTGTGATTTCCTGTCCAGTTAGAAAGTTAAGAGGGAAGTGCAGCAAATACTACTCTTGCCTATTGTAGACAGTAAAGAAAATAATACTGATGTATTGCAAGAGCACAAAGGCAAAATTCCTCTTTCTCTGTTTTGGTCATATGAGAACAATACCAGTCACACAGTAGATCCAAGTCATCTGGCATAGCTCAGTGTGACTCACGGTGGCTGGAAGAGCAGCAGTCTGAAACTGCAGCAACGGAGAGCACAGCTCACTGGCCTGAAGAAATAGGAGCAAAAAGACAAAACTGGCTACTTTTCCAACAACATAAGCTCACAATCTTAGGGTCCAGGACAACCAGTCAGGTTGGGTTCCCGCAGAGTGTCTAAGGGAGCATTAGCAAGGGCTCTTGTTCAGGCTGTTTGACAAGAGGAGAGAAAGAAAAAATTGCCCGTGCCTTTTACAATCCAGCACAAACAATAAATCTCTCAGTATTTTAACATGGATTATTAGTTTGTGGTAATTAGAAGTGATGTGTTGCCACACCCTGGAGATTGTCTCAAAGAAGCCTTTGGCCTCAAACAAGGTGGGAAAGCAATAGGGAACAAAAAATTTGCGTTCTGTAGTTGTGCTCAGTTGCTCTGAAAGATGCAGAAGGCCGAGTTATGTTACTAGAACATCATTTTTAGGAGTCTCTCTCACTACAGGAGACATTAGCAGTAATACTACTATCTCTGAAATTCAGGGAATACTGTCCTAAGCTGATTTGGGTCAGCAAAAGGAAGTTCAGGGCTTGAACTTCTTTCTTGCCTTTTAGTTTCTATGGTAGTGCGTAAATAAAGTATCCGGTTCATGATGTCAGATTTCTACTTTAACAATGTAATACTATGCAATTTCACTACAGTGCACACCAGCACAGTTCTGCATGGATTGTCCAGAAACTGAGCTGTTTTGTACAGGTAAAAAATAGAAGTGTGAAGCTTTTAATTCCTTTGTACACATTTCTCTATAAGCCATTTTAGACTGTATGAGCTGATATTCTTAAGACAGATTTTGCATACAAATGTTTCTCTGAGTCTTGGAGAGATCTGATGTAAAACGTCTTATGTTCTCACTTCAGGAGGTCTGGATCTTTCAACCAAATTTAATAGCTATTCATGCCTTGAGAAGATCTTATCTAATGTACTATTGGTTCAGGGTCAGTCACAGCCTCAACGTTATACTGAAACATGGACAGAGAGTGTAATTTGTTAATGTCATCAAGGATGAAGTTGGTTAGAAAGGGAAGTGTACACGATTTAAAATAACACAAGTGTTTCCTTGCTAATCCCTTGGCAGGTTCATTATCTGTAGAGCCCCAGGCAATAGCTGGCCTATCGTGAGAGTGAAATTTAACCCACAGCATGAAATTAATCCTCAAAGACTTTTGTCTACTCTTTCTAGAAATAATAAATTCAAAGTGATTTTATAATTCTCCTCCGTAACTCTATGCAGAGGTGTTAAATTGGTATCTAAACTCTATGGCATATGTCAATCTATTGATTTATGTTTATTTAACTAACATGCAAATGTATACCAAGCATAATAAGGAATTTGAAGTCATGAATTAGTGGTGTGTTCATTGTTTCTTCCTAAAGACCTTTTTTCTTTGACAGAATGGAAAATTCTATTCCTTGTAATCACAGGGAGGAAAAGGAAGGTGCATATGTATACATGTATATATAAAACTATTCAAATTATCATATTTGGATATGTGAAATAACCTGATGGGGTTTGTCACACACTGATTTTTTTTTTTTTTTTTTTTAATTATTGTAAGTCTACTGAGGGCTTGTGCTGGTAAACAGAATTATTTATGGTAGTTTTGAAAAGTAATTCTTTAATCAGCTGTGTAAATACTGGGTAATTCAGCAGTTGGGTTTTTTTCAGACAGTGGTTTCATTTTCTTATGTACACAAAAAAGTTTTGTCTACTAAGGAGAGAAGAGGTTAAAATTATTTGTTAGTGATTGATTCTGACTTTTCTCTGCATTTTTTAGACTGTGATGTATCACTCATAGTACAACCTAGTCTATAGAGTAGATGATAGGTTCTAGGTACTGTTATATCTAGGTAGATACTAGCTAGGTACAGGGCAAGGATTTCTCCCACTTTCAGCCAGTATTTGCCCAGTATATATCCATCGGCTGGACACTTTGTATATTTTGGTGCTCATCTTCTAGACAATTTTTCTGGAAAGCAGTAAGTAATATTTAATAGATATTTGCAATTGGCCATATCACCTATGTTGAAGAGCTTCCTCAAAATATTAATTGAAACTCCACATAGTCATGGCCCTTGGGATAGAAACCAAATGACAAGAAATCAAGCAAGTCAAGTTCTTCCTAGTACACAGTCCTGACCCTGGGCAGGAAGATTGCAGGCTACTTAGAGGGCATTGTATGAGCAGATCTGGAAATACAATACTCTTCTGATCACCTCTCCTATCTTCAGACATAATTTAGAACAGTGGTGTAGACATTGAATCATTCTCACTTCACATATTCCTTAAAAGAATATTAGCTTCTGAAGTCATACTGCATTTCCTCTGTGTATTTTAGGAATGTTGCTTTGTGCAAACATACTCTAGTGGTGAGGAGGAAAACAGCAGTTGCTGAAATATTAAACAGAATAGCAAGAAGTGTCTTTGATCCTAAAAAAAGACTTTGGGGTATGTTAAAGATGCCACTTGATATTAAGTAGAGATGAGATGTGATGTAGGTCAAGGAAACCTCTGAAAACAATGTACCTTTTTGTAATATTTATTGCAGAGGATAGAAAGTCCTAGAGTTAAAACACAGGTTTCTAATGTATTTTAAAGCTGCTTTTATTATTACTAGAAGCTTATGGATTTAAGCATTGTAATTTGTTACACTATGGTACAGTAAATCAATGCCATATAGTAATTCAGATATCATTTCTGTCTAAGTGATCACTATCCATTTTATGCAGTAGTAGAGAGATAAGGGAAATTGCAGAATTGCAGTGCTTGACTATAGGTATGAGACATGACCAGGAAGGAGCAGAAGCAATGATATATTGCTCATATTTTGACCAGTGACTGCCCCAAGGTTTTCCATCTGCTCAATATACAGTGTTCCTCCAGGACCAGACTCTTTTCTCTCCCTCCTATTTACCTAATTTTGTTGACTCCCTATACACCCATCAGTCATTCCCTGTGATTGACTTTCCCTATTTGCCCTTTTCTCAGACCACATGATCACAGTGAAAACTTCTTGCAACAAAAGCAGCAGTGTTTGTGGATTGTGAGACTGCGGTTTCTGCTGCCAGTTTCAGTGACAAGTTGGCATCTTATGACCTCTAATAAATGACCTCTAATAAAGTGGCAGGTGATAAGTCTCTTAGCTGGTGGGCAGGATGGCTGTTTAAATTTTCAAGAGAGTCTTGAAACAGAAAAAGGCTAAGAACTCTCTCCTGCATGTAATGAAACTGGAGTTTCCTTTTTGCAGACCTTTAAGGTCAGCTTTATTCTTAGGAGGGGTTCAGGCCACAAGTCAGACAAGATGTAGAGTTTTAGCAAGGATAGTGCCAATAACTCTACAACAATTAGGTATTATAAGGGCTTCTCATACCTTCATCTGGACACATTTCAGGCTTCATAGAAGGCAAAATTTGATCTTGGGGATCCTTGGATTCCCATTTATGTGCACAGACTATTGCACAAAGATGAGACCCGCAATGGAGCAGTCATTCTACTGCCAGAGTTATGCAAACCAGTAGCACACACTATATGGCTAACTCTTTGAAAGAATAGCATAACTTAGGAAGAAGATAAGTTATGGTATTCTTCTGAAGTCCTAGCCAAGTAGCTGTTTCTCCCATTTGCTACTGTATGTGCTAGGGAAAAGAGGGAGAAAGGTGGCATGTCTACATGTGGTACACTTGGGGTGTTACTGCACTCTTAACTCCATTTGGCATTGGACGACAAATAGCAATTTATGGACCAAGTGAGGCATAATCCCACTTATTATGTATAATATTTATTATAATTGCTATTAATTCAATATAAGCATGTAGAAGAACTTTTTCAAACTCATGTTTAACAAGCCCACTAGCATTCAATAATTCAATAATTCAGTTAGCTTGACCTCTGACTAGCACGACAAAGACTTGACTAAGTGGATGTATGGAAGGGGTGCTGAGTGTGATAAGGAAACAATGTAGTAGTCCCTGAGAAATACTGCATGGCAACATCAGACCTGCCTTTTCTAGCATCTGTTTTTCTGTCCTTGGGCTCAACAGCTGAGTCAGATCGGCCGTGTTAGCATAGTCTGTCAGTCTGCCTGGAGGAGAACATGAGCAAAATGCCTTTAAAACTTTTGTGAATATACAAAATGAAAATACTTTCTCTGGCTTCCAACTGGTGGCTAGTGAAACTTTTTGTTTTCTTAGATATCACTGTAACAGAACCTGAAGATACTTTCTTGATTCCAAAATTTTTAGGAAATCAAAAGGAATCATTTTACCTTTCTTTTTGGGAAAACAATCTTTAAAAAGCACAACGCTGCAAACAAGCAGTAAAATCTGCTAAGAAATACACCCTCAACAATTGTACTGCCTTCTACTCACAAATGCTTTGCTGAAGTCCTCTCCCTTTTTCAAAAGTTGCCTTGCTTTGTACCTTTAAAATTATCAGCACTTGGAGAAGTCTTGTTAAATCTGAAACAAGTCCTGTTTCTCTTTAGACTTAACAATGTTTCAGATACTGATTAAAAGGGGAATTCTCCCTTTATCCTGAAGTCAGTAAGAAATATTATGGAAAATTGCGTTAACTCTTGCAAATCCCTCTACAACTATAAAAGTACAAATGAGATCGTC
This sequence comes from Apus apus, assembly GCF_020740795.1. Taxonomy (NCBI): domain Eukaryota; kingdom Metazoa; phylum Chordata; class Aves; order Apodiformes; family Apodidae; genus Apus; species Apus apus. The sequence continues at coordinate 40,425,306 of NC_067286.1, read as the reverse complement.
CCTGCTGTTTCAGTCAGGCCTATGAACCTCAGAGCAATAGGATATTTATAAGAAAATTCCAGACATAGCAGTGGTGCCGTGATCCATATGACCCAAAGTTTCCAGTCTTTGTCTATCCTCCTGTCTTTAAGGAAAAACAGAGGGGCATAAAATGAAAACTTGGAAGATCACAAATCATTGTTATGACTCATTATAATGAATGATTTGTGCATTACTTTATGGAGTAGTTAGGTTGAGTTTGGGGAAAGAAAGAAGCCTTCCTTTTTCATTTTCACCACTTTATGCCAGTTTTCAAGCAACTCTCTTTCCTAAAATAACAATGTTCTTTTTTCCAGACTATCCTGGATAACTAGTGAGTTTTTTCAGCTGGGAGAGTGCGTTGTGATATAAAGGTGCAGCCTTGAATGGCTGTTGTCAAGAGCCTGTTAGTGTTTCCATTACAGCTTTAAGTCTTATTTTCTGGTAGTTAAAACTGGAGTGTAAAATATTTGAAGATGAACTTTGATAGCTTTCAAAGTGGATTTTCAAATAAGAAAAATAATCTCATTGGGTGGGACTTTTCAGTTTTGCAAAAAATAGTATCCTGACTAGCTTTGTAGCAATCGTGATTCACAGTTTCGGGTAAATAAAATTAGTCTTCTGACCACAGCATGCAACCTGGATTCTAGATTCTCCTGAGTTTTGTTTAGCATTCTTTTTTGTTGTTAACTATTAATAGTATCAGTTATTAGAAAAATAAAAATAAAACTACAGAAGTCTGAAAATAGCTGCTGTTCTTCCACTGCATTGAATTTAGGATAACTCATCATCTTTAGTTTTGTAATGTCTGTGTACAGTGAATTAATAAAGTATGCTCCCAATTGTCAAAGGCTTCTTTTGACTCCTAGGAATAATTTTGATGTAACACAAAAATTTATATCTGTGGACTCTGGACGACACTGGCAAGCTAGCATTTCAACACAAAGTGAACTTTCCTTAAGGTTATGGGATTACATTTTCATTTTGCTTTTTACAGAGGTAAGTACAGCTATATCTGATAAATCATATTACAGAAAGAAAAAGTTTTCCACTTTTTAATAGTGTAACTTTAAGTCCCCACAGCAGAGAAAGTCATGGTGCTTCAGAAGAAGTTTCATCTTTAATTTGACTTGTTATGCCCTACTGTATGTTGAGAATTGCTGAGATCACTCAGCACTGGCTCATAATAAATTCCATGTAAGATGTAATGTTGGGCCACAGGTGGGTGGGTAAGAGTTGAGTTTCAGACTTTAACTCAGAATTTCCTCATTTTACTAGTTTCATTTCAAAAGATAATGCTGCTTTAACGGTGTACATTTTCTGTCACACAGCCATAAAATTTAATAGAAAAAAAGTCATTTTTGCACAGAATCGGCATATGCATTGTAAGTAGTGTCAATGTTACATATACTAGCTATTAGTAATTTTAAATGTTTTGTCTGTTAATAAGAAAGAGCATGTGAGTTAAGATTTTCAAATGCAGGGTATTTAGCAGGGTATTTAGGGTACTTTTCAGTAGAGTCTGTTGTATCCCTTCCAGTATTTTAAAAATCTCAGCCGTGGTATCTTAATGAAATTGTTTCCCTTTTAAATATTTTCTAGCACAAGCATAAGAGGTTGGGTGAATAGTCAAAGCTAACACTTCTTTCAACAACTCACAGTTTGATTTTGGATATTTTCCACTGAAAATGAATTTGGATTTCTGTATTTGACCATTTCTTTCCTTTGGGAAAAAAAATATTTGTTGTTATCTTTCCTGCTTTGACCATGGGGAGGAAGCATAATGTGTATTTCATTCCAGTTTGCAAACTTTTGGTGCTAAATCATTTTAATACTAAAAAAAGAAAATTAGAATGCACTAAGCTATGATGTGATTGATCTCTTCAAAGAATTTCAAATGCTAATGAATGCTGAAAGGTATTGGACAACCCTCCAACAAATCTTCCCCCAAAATCTTCTTGCCAGAAAACCGCAATGAGTTTCCTGCCTTCTCAGAAGGAAAAGTGCTGTGTGATCACCATGGGGGACACTGAAATCAAAGTTTGTTGACAAAGTATGTAGAAGTACTTGGCTCTTTCCAGAGGAACTGTTGAAGAAAAAAGTTGCTTTTTCCTGTGGGATATAGTCTTAATTACATTTTCCTAAACTGGAAGAGATTTAGAACAATGCTCACTGTTTCTATTTCAGGTATTGTCCAGTAATGACCAGTAGTAATTATTCATTTTAAGCCTTGCTGAGGCTTATCATATAGTTGCTTTATTTTACAAATGGTATCAAGATTTGCCTTTGTAACTTTTTGAAGTAATAGATAAATCCCTTACTTTTTAAAGGCAGAACAATTATTCTTCTAATCTGGTATCATCAGTACCATAATGATCTTAACTGATAGATTAAATTTTCATACTTAGATTTTTCAAAGGCTCAAATTTGTTCAGTGATGGATTCATACATCACAGTAATGTCACAAGACACAAGAATGGCTCTATGGGATTACACTAAAGGTCCATCTAGCCCAGCAGAGAGAGGTCAGAAAAGGATATACATTTTTGTAATAGAAGTGAAAATGAGATAAGAAACTGGACTTTTTTTTCAACAGGCACATGTTACACACTGAAATCAGCCAAACCGCATTCTCATTTTTCCCTGAATTGAGACTTAATACTGGGCCTTTATGTAATATAATCTAATATCTGATTCCTTGCAAAATCTCTTCTAGTCATTAGTTCATACTCCTCATCACTTTGTCTGTTGTTTCTCTGTAAGCTGTCTTGAAGGAAAACATACAAGACTTTATCCAAAACTAATGAAAACCAGACCTCTGTTGATGTATTAGGCCACGAGTGACTACCTATTTTTAAAATCATAAAAATAACTCCATCATCTCTGACAACACAAGATTATTCCTTACGGTGCCATTTTAAATGATTTGTCCAGTTTATGTAAGGGGAAAAAAAATCCATAGGTTTTGGGGAGTTGTTTTTACTTAGGAAATAGAGATTACAGGAGGTTTCAGAAATGAACTATTGCTGCAAAAATCAAAATGATGGCTTTACCATTACTGATTTCTGCAGATTTTTTCACCAGCGTTACCAAGTACTTTATACACAAGAAGATGCAGACAAAACCGCAAGCAGTGCTTAAATATACCTATTACCTTTATGGTGGTCACTTCCGAGCCAATCTTAACCCTTGTAAGATTGTTAAGATCACACATACTACACAATCTATTACACAAAATATTGCATGATCTTTCAAATATAGCTGTCACTTTATGATCATTGCTGTCATCTTAAGTTTTGCTCAGAATTTGTATCCAGGCAGCCAAAGCAAAGTTTCAAGGATGAAGCTATACTTATCCACAACATTGGCAGAGGGGCCAGCAGAGCCGTTCCTGCTCTGGCAGGACTTGTAGGTAGGCTTGGCACAAAAACCAGCATTAGACCCATTTTTAAACAGTAATAAAAATGTTTGCTGTTTGCAGGTCCATAGCTGAGAGGAAAGGCTGATACTTTGCAAGGAGCTTGTAGAAACCCACAGTGGCCAGTTGTTTCTAGGACCCCAGAAACACAAGAGCACAGCAGGACTTTGAGGGTATGAACTGGAGATAGAAAACTTGCTGTGCAGGGAGGGAGGACACCGGCTTAGTACCTCATTCCATAGTTTCACCTAGAGTGAAATATGCGAGTGTTCTCAATATTTTCACTCTTGAAAATATTGGGAATTTGCACAACATCATAGCTATAAGCTTGCATGATGCTTCTCTGATCAGTTTAGTGTGGAATGAAAAAATGGTAGTTTTCACTACAATACCTTTGGTTTGTTTGCTTGTTTATTTTGAAATCATACACACAGACACTCACTGATGGAATTAGATTATTAAAAATACCTATGGTTTTAGTTAGTTTCTGCTGTTTTTTTTCTTGGGAAGGCATTCAATTATTTGTATGTAACTGCAATGACTAGTCATTTTTGTTATTTATTAGCAAAATTACCAGGGTAAATTTGCATGAAACAGTTACATGGGTCAATCTGACCTGCTTCTGGTCAAGTTTATTTTTTGCTAAATATTCTTTCTAAAAATACAAGTAAAGGATTTTTTTTTTTCTGCCAGTGTAACTACTTTATATTTTGTTCCATGCATATAATGGAAAAGTTACTGCAATATCAGAAGAAAAAAAAATGTGATAGCTCTTCATTAGGAGCTGACAAAATACAGCTTTTCTATCTAAAACACTTTATTACACTTTTTATATAAGTCATACTGCTTTCTTTTTCTCTGATACTTTTGATGGAATTATGTGCTGCTTAGCTTGAATATAAAATCAAGAGATGGAGAAAAGACATCTATAAAAGGAATGGGAAATACAAGAAAGGTTATTTTTCTGATTAGCACATTTTTGTCTCATCTAATATGACTCTTTCAGAGAACCCATCAAGAGTACCAGTAAAACACCTAAGCCATTTTGTCATGTTTGGGACTTTCCTGTTTCTCTATTCAATGATGCATTTGATGCAGGGAAAATATTTTTTAAAAACTGTAAGCTCAGAGTAAGCCACACATGGGAAGAAGTTCTTATCATCAAGGCTGAAAGTGAAACAGTGTGATGGAGGTGATCCTTAACTATCAGCAGCTGAATAGTCTGAGGAATAGAAACTACAATATTGTCATTTCCTCTGTCAAGCTGGTGTCTAACCACTTCCTTTTCCTAGTGCCTTGTCAAAAAGGAGGTAAAAATATCTTTTTGTTTCATGAATGCTGTTTTCGAAACATGGAGTATAGCTCCTAAGAATATAGCATGGAGGAAGTCCAGCCTTACAAACAAGTGGGAGTTTAGACCAAGTGTTTTATGAGGCTTTATATATATTGGGTTTAGGTAACATAAAGGGCAGTAGCAACTGATTATGATCTTGTTGCATTCAAATTTGGTGATAATAGCAAATCTGTTCCATCTAAATTCTGCTGAAAATTGCTAAATCTGTTGCTGATCTAGCTCTAACTTTTATTGTGTGTGTACTCATTCAGATGTAGCCAAGTACTTCTTTCTCATCTATGGGTAATATTTCTTCCTTTTGCCCTACTTATATGTCATAGCAGTTTCTGAGTTATTTTTTTTGTCAGAGGCAAAGTACGGATTGCTGGATAACCAATCAGACAGGAATAGGAAAGAAAAACCAATCCGGATTGCAGTAAGTCAGATGTCAAATGTGAAATGGACAAATTTATGACTTGCAGTTTTGATACATACTTTGGTAAATGTTAGAATTCATCAGTTTGTGTCTGGTAATTTTTTATTAGACCATCATACCTAGTAGTTGATGCTCTAACACACATAAAAATAATCTCTGCAGAGAATTTTTAGTTTCCAGGGTATCTTTAAAATTATTTTAATTATTACTCTTCCTTTATTTCTTCTTCTTGAAAAAAGTGCTCCTCCAAAACTCATAGAAGTAAATTAACAAGCATTATGAATTCCAACAAAGTGGAATTAATGTAGATTAATTTTGACATTATTTTTGGTAATACTTACCTACCCATTATTCTGGTTTATTAATTGTGAAGTAAATAGGAACTGGATGAAAAACTCTGTGAATAGATGGAGACAATCATAATGCTCATGAGAATGATTTGAATAAGTTATATTTTTGCTTGTTCTTTATGTTACTACTTTATTGTATTCTTACATGGTTTTTTGCAGTTAAATAAACATCATAGCAGTAAAATACACATAGGAGTATAATACTTAAAATATGACCTTTACACTAACAAAATTTATATCTTTGGCTTACAGTAATTAATTTTTTTGCTTTGCAATCTAATATTCAGTTCTTCAACAGCTCATATGATTTACTGTTAAAATAAGTGATAGAATTATACTGTCAATTTAATTATTATCCTATAAGTAACATATGCAACTCAAAGAACTTGGGCCAAAAGGTGAAATAAATTATATTATCAAGATCCATTTTGTGATGCGTGCAAATTTTTGCATGAAATCTATGTATCAGTAGATAGCACTAACTAGTAGTAGAACCTGAATAAATGTTTAAGTTAGCAAATAAAAATCTTTTTTAAATTATAATGTAGTTATGTTTGTCAATTTATGCTAGTAGGGGTAAGCACAGCTAGAAGTGGAATCACGGGAATTACTGAAAGTGCAAAGAAGTTATAAATGTTGTTTTCAGCTTTCCATAGGCTGTACATTTATTTAAAAGTTGTTTAAAATTTAGCATTTATTTGGTTTGTTGTTATGCCAGGTAACTCTCTCATTTTCTTGATAGCATCTAATGACCTCAGTACCTGAGATTATTTGCATTGATACTGCATAAGTCCTGGTCATGGAGAGAAATATTAGGAGCTTTATCCAGAGTCGAGTAGAACATACAATAAAATTCTAGTAAGTCGTGTGAAGAGAAAGAAAATACAGCTAAGACTGCCACTTATTGGCAAGCACTGCAACATGGTAAAAAGCCTGGCCTCCTGAGTCAGTGTTTTCTTTCCCTCTGAACTTTGTGGTTGAGGAACTAGTCAGCAGCATTGTATAAAAACAGCAAGAAATTCTGCAATTTATGCATGAATTCTTTGCAAACCCAGTGGCAAGAATTTGGTGAGTGGAGCCTGTTCCACATCACATCGTGCTTGTTATACATAGCTGGGATTTAACTGCTCACTATCTACTTGAATCTAGGTATGAAAATACTGGTTTCTTCCTTTTAGGTTTTAACATAACTAAAACAATTTCAGCATGAATTGGAAATCTTTCTCCAGCCCAGATCAATAAACAAAAGGGGGAAGATTGCTAGGTAACATTGCAGTAAACAGACTTTAAACATTAAACACCTGGATGCTGTAGTGGCAGACATCCACAAAACAACTTTGAGATGTTCAGCAAGCTTGGAAAAAAAAAATAGCAACTGTTAAAGAGAGAGATAATTTATTTTATTTTATTTTTCAGAAAGCACACACATATCTGCTTGTCCTCATGGAGATATTGACTATTTTAGAGAAGACTAGTTAGAGGCAGGAAAGTATCCTGTAAACTGAGGATTTTATAAAACTCAGAATAAAGCACTGACTATTATAAAACCAACAAGAACTGTAAGTTAGTCATTGGAAACAGATACGTGTGTTTATGTAGAGTCATTGCTCCACAACGTGGCATATCACTCGTTAGTCAGTGGTTCAGAGAACTGATGAAAGGACTCAAGCATCTTCTGTACTGTGGTATTTCAGGTAGAAACTGTTATTAATCAAGGGCTGTTTAAGCCATAAAAAAATGCTGTCTCTCATGCTATCAAAATAAGAATAATTTAGATTCACTAATTTCATAAGTTGTAGTGCTGATTAGTGTGGATAAGTTGAAATATTTCCACATTTTTAGATCATGCAGACTTTTCAATGACGGTGCTGCCTTTTGAACAGACCTCAAAACCTCACATGGTTTTGCATGATTTCTGCTTTTTGAGATCCCAACCATGTGTCTTCTGGGGTGAACAGGAAAGGACACTGATATTCTTTTCTTTCACACTATCAGGACACTTTTGCATGAAACCAAGCAATTTGCAGCCAGAGCCCTGTGGGCTGCTGCAATGAGCCATAATGGGAGATTGCGAGGTCCCGGGTGGCATGGGGGCTGGAGGTGGGAGCTGTGAGGAGGAGCTGAGACAGCAGGCAGGAGGTCCTGGATAGGAAGAAGTAACTTGGGAGCCAAAGTGCCTCCCAAGACTCTGTGAGCAGTCCCAGAGTGGGAGTGCTTGGCACCACAGCCTTTTGGCCAAAAAGCCAAGAAGTAGTAAAGTGAGAGGGGACACAAATTAGCCTGATGATCATTTTTAGAGTAAACACGGACCATGTGGAAGTGGCCAGTGACTTCTGATGCTTGTTGTGTGCTAGTAGAGAGGCTCATGTTCATCTCAGTCCTGGAAAAGCCTCTCTGCCTACATGGCTGTTTGGCACCTCTGAGAATGCTGCCTGCACATTCCTCTTCTCAGACTTCAGAATAATAAATTAGATGAGAAGTTATTGCTCACATTATATTTATAGTAGAATTTATCTTTTTTTTTGTTCTAGCAAAGCTAACAACATGCAAGGCAGGCATCCAGCTTTCAAAAAATGCATGAAATTCAGTGGGTTTTATAATTATTTAGAAAGGAATGGATTCAAAGCAGAGAAAGCCATTATATCTCCCCCAGTTGTGTTCATTCCTCTAAACAATCATTAAAAACAGGCCAGGTTGTTTTTTGAAGTGAATGCTTTCACTCTTCTGTATCATTAGGATTGCTAATGCAGGCTGCTGCTGCTGCCTCCAGAAAAATGAACAAACAATTTTTCAGCTCTTCCCTGAGCTTCTTATAACAACTACTGGTGATCAATTAGTTAGTTCATTAAAAAGTTACACATTATTTTATTGAGGCAAGCAATTCTGAATCAAAGGACCCAATTTGCAGATCTAGGTTGAAGCACATAATTGGCATGTATTTTAGGATCGCTGTTAAAGCTATAAAAAAGATTTACTAGGGAAGGAATGGATCCAAGAACCCTAAAGGAAAGAATATGTTACTTGTGTGACTCAGTGTTACAAATGGACTCATTTAATACTAAAGTCTTATCTATGTTAAAACAAAAAAAAATGAGACAAATATAAGCCTCCTTTGATTTAACTTCTGCAGCAAAAAGTTATCCTTCATCTGAAATACATGAATTACGTATGGTATTACTGCATTTCTTCTGCCATTTTTTTTTCATTATTGCCATCCAAGATGTCTTTTTATTAAATTATTTAATTTTTGTTGAGAATTCAACACTGTATAACTGTAAAACAAAATGATGTGAAGTGTGTTCACCATGTTGTTGAGATCAACGGTGAGTCTGGGATTAAAGCCCCAGTTCTACAAACAGTTGTGTGTGTGTGTGACTTAGTGGGAACATAGCATATGTGCTGGTAGAACATGCCTGAGCTTTTGCTGTGTGAAAGAGAGGGAAGGCACATTATTCAGAGGATGGTTTAGAAACAGTGATGCTTTGTTCTGAGTTTACAAGTGGGCCAAATCTTGAAACTTGAGGGAAAGAGTTTGCATTGAGGAAGCTACAATTTTTTTAAACTTCATCATTTACTGATAAGTTTTTGCATCATTTCTTTAAACAAAAACAAGCCTATTTTTTTCTGAGCTGAAGGGTGTGAAAAGTCAAGTCTTACATGTATTAAAATGTTCAGAGAATCTCCTTTCTGTTATGATTTTGATTGCTTGATGGCCACAACGTAAAAGCTTCTGTAGCTGGTGTTACTGTGGGGCTTCGTGTGATGGCATTGAGGCATTTACAGCTATTAGCCTTCCCATGGGCTCTTTTCAGACAAAATGTTATGCATCAGCTCTTATTTAAGTGTAAGCCTATTGAATAGCATTCTCCTCTCTGCCAAGTTGGCAGCAAGTTCGCATGCTAATAAAAGAGGTTACCCCAGATAGAGATCCCAGATGTGCCTGAACTACTTTTATTAGGACTATGGAGGGGTTCAGTGTTTCCTTCTAACTGTTTTCAAAAAAGGTGTGGGCTTGCCTTCGTAATTGCCTGAAGAATTGTATTACATCACTGGAAATTTTTTCCTCAGAGTGAATAAAATGTTAGATCTGTTAGCACAGAACACGGCTTAGGAAATACTGATGTTCAAAACAATGAATGCCTTTTGCCACAATACAAACCTCAATGTGACCCGACTGAATTATGTTGAGGAGGAGAACACTGCTGTTTAACAACGAGTTAAAAATACCTTTTTTTGTTACATATTAATGAGATGCAGGATAATCGTTAGAATAAGTAGCAACAGATGTTTCTCAGAACAGCAACATACCTGTGGCATATGATGTACTTGACTATGTCAGTTATTCCTTGAAATTCCTGAAATTATTATTATACTTAGTGATAATGCCAACTTGGTGATTGCAAGATACAGTGCTATTGCACAATGTAATTGCTAACATCAATATTCTGGGTTTGTGAATGCTATACAGAAATTAGCACTTTAAAAAGAAATGTTATTGCTAAAAACGTATTCAAAATTTCTCCATACTATTTAGTTGAATGTGTTGGCTGCAGTTTTAAAACCACAAGAAACAGGTAAATCTAACTGAGATACTTTGTAAAATAACATAGTTTGTTAAACTTATTGTTCCTATCCATAAATCATAAATAATAGGATGTTTACAATCTTAAAGCATAATCTTGATTTTCCTTTCAAGGCCACAAGCTTCCTGTTGAAATCTTTATTGTTGTCAAAATGTGAATAGAGAAAACAAGGTTTTAATTAAAATAATTCATTGCTTTCTTTTATTGTTCATCTTATAATTCAATTATGACAAATGAATGGTGCTCTAATTTCTGGTCATGTCTCTGGTTGATTTTCATTGTAATTGCATCAGATATAAAAAGAAAGAAACTGCATAGGGGATTCATTTCATTGTGAAACATGTGATAATATTCCATTTCAGATTTTCAAAAACAGGGTTTGACTCAGACTCCTATTAGTTTCAATGGACTTTGGATCAGGCAGAGGGTTAACAGTCTATTTTTCAAACAACTAGAAAGAGGTGTAAATGTCAAAGGTGATAGCTATACTGTGAGTTCCATAAACTACAAAAAGAGTTACTACTAAAGGTCTATTTTTCCTTAGTTTAACAGCTTCTGTGAAAACAGTGTTAATAAGTATATCAGGAACTGTATATAATAATGAATCAGATACATTAAAAAACCCTTTTAAAACTCCTTTTACATAATAATTGGAAAGTTTAAAGTGACCTAAAATCCCTAGCTTCTCATGCTGTGATGTAAATTGTATTTTTTTAGGTTCCAAATTCAAAGAGGGAAAACTGATCCTACCAGTTACAAGAGCCTGGGGGACTGTTTTAGGACTATTTTCCAGCGAGAAGGGTAAGAGTATATGTTTTTAAAATTGTCAATTGTATGTGACCTTTTTTAATCACCCATTTTCCAGACATTAGATCCTCTTTGTATTCCAGTCTTTTTGCAATTGCCATAATTTTGGCAACCATGTAGTCTTACATAACGAGCACAGTTTGAAAAGTCTTGGCATTACTTATACTCACAGTACCAAATTTTGCTATCAGGATGTGTTCAAAGACCAGGATGCACAGCTCTGTAGAGACACTGGGGCAAACAGCTTTGGTAGTGGGAGCAGGATGCCCACAGCAGCAGAGTGCAGTACCTAGGCTCTTCTATCTTCTTGCTCTGGTTGTTTGAACTAGCTCAACCTGAGCCATTACCAGTTCAGTGAAGTATTTGTTTCCAAGTAGCTGTGGTAGGCAAGGCATCCATGACCTAAGTGAGTAAATTCCACAGCTTTTGAGTTTGACAGAATATGGAAAAGGATTTATGGTTCTTAGTCACCTGAATCATACTGGCTTCAGCAGGTACCACTGCTTCAAGCCTGAGCTCCTCCAAGAGACTTGGCTTCTGATCCAGAAAGGCATTTAAATATACACTTACTGTCATGAGCAGTCCAGTTAAAACCAGTGAATGCAATGGATTGATCAGATACTTAAAGTTAAACCTGTTATCCACAGGAATTATTCCGGAACCAGCCTTTAATCGAGGTAACTCTGTCAGGCTAGAGCTAACAGAGAATTTACTTTCCTGTTGCAGAAGCAGTCAATACTGCTCTAAACAAAAAGTAAATTCTATACATAACTATTTTTTCTCCAGGAAGTTAGAGGCAGAAGGTTACATTTAGTAGTAAGACTAAGAACAAAGGAGATGAAGAATCTGATACAATATAATCTTAAATTTTGGCAAAAAAATAAAAATGTAATCAACTAATCCTCAAAAACCTATTTAAGTCCATGAGTCTTGCATTCCCATCTGCTTAAGTTGTTCAGTTTCTGGAGCATGGTGATTATGACACTTGTGAGGGAAGTGAAAGAGATGATTGTGAAGTATTTTAGTTAGTGGAAACCTTGAATCCTGATACCCCCTCCTTGAGTGACCACAAAAATATGCAGAAGAGAGCATCAAGAAAGGGCTTCCTACTTTGATACCAAACAAATAAAAACAATTTATGAGGTGTTCAGATTCAGGTGTGTAAATCTTGGAGAAGAGTATAAGAAATTAATTCATACACCATGTTTATTTCATATTAGCATTATGCAATACCTTGTTCAATTTTGGCATTTTCAGACTGATTGTCTGAAATATCTAATTAGGTGTACATTGACTGTAAAGATTCTAGGCATCTCTCTCCAGCACTCACAATTCCCTACTGGCATATGTGATTTTATGTTAAGTTGACTACAAACCAAACTAATTAAATAAAGGAACACAGTGGGAGAAGAAATGTTACAAATGGACTGCTCCAGAAAATGTTTACGTTTGGGAATATTGCTTATGCTCATTTATATTTTCAATAGTAGCAACTACAGTGAGCTAGAATGTTGAAGCTCAGTTCAGATAAGACACTTCCCAATGCCTTAATTTTCTGCCCTTGTTACACTGAGGTTAAATATGCAGAATCAGCCTAGGAAGTACTTACCACTTTTATGAATACATACACAAATTTTTCATTTGCTGCAATGCCTCTTACTGAAAATCAGACAGTATTATGTTGCCACAGGATCACTGTAGCAATCTGATGATTTCATAAAAAGTTGCTTCATTACAAATAATGTCCAGGATTTCTTTAAGAATCCATTGGATTTTCTCCTCAATATAAAGAAAAGAACAGAGGGAATATTTCCAGTCTAACAACTAATGGAATACTGTCCTTTTCACGAAATCTGAATACTCCTTGATCTTCACAAAATATCAGAAATTTCTTAACAAAACAAAAAAAAAGGAAAAAAAAAGGAAAAAGAAAAAAAAGGCAATCAAATAAAAAAAAAAAGCCCAAACAAAACCAACCAACCAGCCAAAAAAACAAACCGTCACAGAAAAAAAGTCCTGCAAAAGCTCCCTTCCCCTGAACTTTGAGTAACTCTTTAGATGGAAATAAATTTTCTCCACAGGAATTAAATTCTTCAAAGAAGGATCCATCCCTTGAACTCTTGTCTTGTCTTACAAGAAAATGGGAGCCACAAAACATAAAATTTAATTGAGACCCACTAAAGGAAGGCTCAGTCTAGCAGAGCATAAAAGGTCACATAGTTTTCTATAAAAGGGAGGCACAGTATTAACTTCAGGGCTTTTGTGAACTTGTGATGGTAGCATCCAGTTGCTGCCAGTTGTGCAGGGGCTGCAGTGGCACAGACCCTCTCAGGTGGTGAGCAACCTCTGCTCAGCTGGATCCACCAGGAGCCCTGCATCCTAGCCACTCTGGTTTTGCATAGGAGATGATGGAAAGATCTTTGACAGCAGAGATAAACCCACCAGGAGCATATCTGTTTATTGAGGAGTGACAGCTTTATAGCCAACATAAAAATAATCTGATGTTTATTAGGGAAAATATTTGGATACAGGATTACCTGAAGACATTAATAGAGAAAAATTTTGTTCTTTTTAGATCCTACACGTAAGAGGTTAGATTGTGTTAAATGATCAATTTTTGTATCATCCTCACCTTGACTGCATTTTTATTCATTCACTTTTTCTTTGGTTATGACTTAGGTTTAAATACAAAATGTAAGAATAAACCAACACTCTAGCTGAATGTATGTATACATTGCATATATTATATTAAAGACACATGGTGTTGTGTCTCATATTAAGAATGAAAAATTATGCCCATCTGCACTGTCTTAATTTGAAGTTAAAGCATTAAAATGATGAATGTTGTTATTTCAAGTCTGTAAATAACTTTGTTCTTATAAACTTGGATTTTCATGGGCTAATAATTTTAACAGTAAATGTTCTGATTTGCAGTTGGCTTTTTTGGTAAGCACTCAGTCAAGAAACCTGTTACTTTCTCATTTGTTGGTTAACTTGCCTGAAATAGAAAGGGTAGCAGTGTCCTGGTTTCCAGTTATATAACATTGAACAAGTTCCAGTTCAAAGTGCTGCTAGCCTTTCTTAGAAGCAGATGGTCCCAGGAAAGTGCAAAACACGGTTGTCCTTGACCATTTCAGATTTCATTATTTCTAGTGAGTTATTTGATTGTTTATGTTGAATTTTGCGTTTACACAGCCCAATAGCTTTATAGCTACTACTGTCTTAGTACCACCTTACCACGCATTCTGTAATTGTCTGTATGACCACACACCTTTTTTTTTTGTTTTAATAAGCGATACTCTGACTCATACATTACTGGGATTAGGTTATAAAACTGCAAAAAACTTGTCAGCTATGGGTGGAGTAGGTGGGAGAACGGCCAAAACTAAGTTGGAGCTGGTTGAGTGCTGAGTTACCAGCAAACATGCAGAAGCTGGAGGGTTCCTGTTTTATATGATAACAGCAATCGTTCATCAATTAAGGAATTTGCTAGCACTCTCCTTTGTCCTGCCTCTATCCATCAGCTCTCTGTCATGGTAACAAGTTCTCCAGAGACTACAGCAGTGGTCTTGAGGCCTGGCTTTTGCAGCTGGCTGCAGATGATACTCTGCTGCTTCTAATTGCCAACAGGTCAAGGAAGGATACTTGCAGGATTGGCAGCCCTGCAGGCAAGCACTGGCCTCTGGCACTCACCAGCAATCATCACTGTCCAATCCAGGGGCCCAACTGGATATGTGCTCTTCCAGCTGGGTTGAGGATCCCTATCAAAAGGCTGCCAAATAACTGTTATACAAGATACAAATACTTGGCTATTCTTTGCATGAATCCTTCAATGAAATTGCCTACCAGGGAAATGTGACATGGTCAGTCATGCCAGAAATCCCTTTTCCCAGTGAGCAGTTATGAGGCAGAGATTCATTTCCACTTACTGGAGGCAGAAATTCCTGTGGTATCGAAACACCAGACTTTAGGCTCTGCTTTAAGTGCTCTGAAGCAAGCAGAAGTGGTAGATTAAGACATTATTTCCCCCCTGCAGCTCTCTGCCTCACACTTAGGTTTCTTGTTAGCACTTCATCCCAAGAGCAGCAGAAGTGAACTTGCTTGCTTGCTTGCTTTCTACCTTCAAGATCTGGTGTCCCAGTAGAGACGCACCTCCACTGCCCATTTCAAGGACTGCGATCTTGCAAACTGCAGTACAGGCACCTTTTCTCTTCTGCCCCTACTACAGGAGCAGTAACTTCCACCTGAACCCTGAGGAAGGTCTACTGGCACTTGTACTTCAGGAATATCTACACATGGATCCATCTCTTTTCTAATACTACTGGCCTGTCTCACACTTAGGAATTCATAATGCTTGTATAAGCCTTGCTAAAATGAGGCTGAAAATGCAAAAAAGGGTGCCAAAATATCTATCTGTATCTGTCCTGATGCATCACTATGGTCCATAGTATATTGCTAGTTTTTCTTTTTATCCTACATAGTGTAGAGTTATTCTGCGAGTCACATTATGTTACATTGGTATCTTCCTGCCATACTGTTTTACCCATTGAAGAATCCACTAGAAGCCTGTGATTTCAAGTATAAAAAATAATTATCACATTCCTTTGTGAAATATAATCTGAAATGTGAAGTGTCAATTAAGCTCTACAACACTTTGCTGAATTGAGGACTGTAATTGAAATTGCAGAGGACAGTGTGTTGGCTTGAACTGTGAACCTGTGTGAAATCTGTTGGCTTTTGTGAGTAAAAATTGAAGTCTTAGGGCTTTTCTGAACCCTTCTGTTTGCTTTGCACATCTTCAAATAAATGCCCTGTGTTAGAAAAGTTAGTATTTGCATATGTTTGAGAAGCATGAGCTTGCAAAATTTTGGTAGAAATGTGACAAGTTCTTCTGGTATGTAATTAAAATTACCAACCATTTAATCTGTCCATTTACTTTTGGAAGTGATTCGTTTTGCTTTGCCACTTTTTCTGCTGGCTGAGACTTGGCTCTTATAGTCCCTCTGCAGGTAAACTGTGACACTCCTCAGCAGCCACCCTTATGCCTGTGCAGTTTGGATGACAGGATTCACGTGGCCCTGTGGGGAATGATGCTTACAGGTCTTCAGTGAAAGGAAAAAAGATGTTTTAACATACACATTAGCCTCCAGGTGCCCCATGATAAAAGAATTTCAGAATTTCTTCTTGGTAATTAGCAGGAGTTTTTTCTTCATAATCCATTACATATATAGACAGACAAATAGATCTGCTTTACCTGTAACTGCTCTTGGTACCCCCTACTCTCGCTATACCCTGTGTCTTACACATAGACCTATGTGTAATATCTGGTCTTTATGTTTCATTTGGTCATCTGTAGTTTGTTTGGACTTGTTTCTTAAAAACATAATTTCATCATTTGTGTTCTTACTCTGAATGGATGTTGAGCCATAAAATTTAAATGACGGTAGTCTTGAGTAAAATCATCATTAAGACTGCTTTCAAAATCAGAGAAGGGGAAGGCAGAAAATTTGACTGACAGAATTTTCCTGCTAGCTCACTTTTAAGATAGCGATTCATATTATGCTCACAAAGTTTTAGATCAAATATAGCCACAAAGGAGACATCTTTTGTGTATCTATATGAAGGTGATGTGCATTCTGCTTTTTTTTTTTTTTTTTTTTAAATAACATTCACATTTGATAATTCAGTTTTGTCTAATATCCCAATAAATACAGCAAAATTCTCAGGAAATTCTGATGCCTCATTATGTTTTAAAATCTGTGCACATCTGTCTGCGCATTCCTATTTATGAAATATTAATGCATTTTCAGTCTCTAAGTAGATAAACATTAACCAGTTCATAATCCAGTGGAGTTTGGCCAACAATCCCAAGTGACTGGATGCTTTTGCAACACTAGTCAATCATGAAACAAAGATAATACTTGTTCTTTTCACCTATGGGTCTCAAAACACTTCACAGAAGACATCATTATTATCTCAAATTTACTGATAGGGATACTGAAGTGTAAAGCCCTAGGGGACCGAGTAGATTAGGACTAGAAAATGTATAGAGGTAGTTCTCATGGAGCAGCCCAATACAAAATCATAGAATCACAGAATTGTTCTAGTTGGAAAAGACCTTTAAGATCATCAAGTCGTACCATAACCTAACTCTACCAACCATTAACTTAGCTCTACCAAGTCCAGTGCTTAAACCATGTTCCTAAGCACTACATCCACACGTCTTTTAACCACCTCCAGGGATGGTGTTTCAACCTGTTCCACTGTTCAATTACCCTTTCAGTGAAGAAGTTTCTTCTAAAATCTAATCTAAACCTCCTCTAGTGAAACTTGAGACCTTTTACTCTTGTCCTATTGCTTGTTACTAGGGAGAAGAGACCAACTTTCAGGCAGTTGTAGAGAGTGATAAGGTTTCCCCTCAGCCTCCTTTTCTCCAAGCCAAACAACCCTGGTTTCTTCAGACAGACTTCATGAGCCTTGTTGTCCAGACCCAACATCAGCTTTGCTGCCCTTCTGTGGACATGCTCAATTACTTCCATGTCTTTCTTGCAGTGAGTGGCCCAAAACTGAAACGGTATTTCAGGTGCAGCCTCACCAGTGCCGAGTACAAGGGTACGATCATTTCCCTAGTCCTGCTGGCCACACTATTTGTGATACAAGCCAGGATGCCATTGGCCTTCTTGTCCACCTGGGCACACTGCTGGCTCATACTCAGCCAGCTGTCAATTAACACCCCCAGGTCCTTTACCGCTGGGCAGCTTTCCAGCCACTCTTTCCCAAGCCTGTAGCATTGCATGGGGTTGTTGTGACCCAAGTGCATGCACTCAGTCCCCCTCACCCAGATTATTGATAAAGGTATTAAGGAGAATTGGACCCTGTGCTGACAGCTGGATTTAATCCCAGTCACCATGACTCTCTGAGCCTGGCCATCCAGACAGTTTTTTACCCATGTTGTTTTTTTGCCCATGATAGCTTGTTAATACCAGCACTCTGAGAAATGTGTGCATTAGACATAAAATTACATTATTTGATACAGGCTCCTAATTCAGAAGACGTCTGAAGACTTATTTAGCAATCCATTTTATAAAGTAGTTTGTCTGAGGGCCTACATGGAGGTACTGGCATTTTTAAGCCTGAAGCTGGGTGTCTCGACTGCAAGGCTAGTGCCCTGTTCAGTGGACTGTGTTGTCTCCAGACAGTTAGCAGTATTTACAGTGATATTACTGTCATGAGGTTTTCATCATCCCCTTCAGGCAGGAATTCTCTGTTCCTAACTGGAGGTTCCCTACCCCCATCTTCATATGTTAACACTTGAAAACATAAGAAATGGCTCTGGAATGTGAAAAACTTCTATTCCCAGTTTTATGTGTGTAGCCCTCTGAAATACGAGGTTGCAGCAGTGCAACTAAGGGCAGCATTTGGCTAACCATGTTTTTCTAACTAATGGACAGACATTTTACCTGAAGTCTTTTATCTGGTATATATGGCAACAGAGTAAACAAGCACACTCTTCTAGAGAATCACTTCTGAGAATCAGATGCTTTAAAGATGAAACATATGCTCATTTATTTCCTATAGGAAGAGAATGCCAAAAAATAATGTAAATCTATAAGCACCTTAGAAGTAAACAGGCCAGACCTTTCTTGGTGTCAGTAATTATCATTTGTGAAGGTTGCTGAAGGTACACCCGTTCACCTGTTTACATTGGGTGTCAGTTCAGTGTTTTTAAAGGTCTAAGGTTTGATTTATTTTTTAAATTTCAGATATTTTCATAATCAGATTCTTTTAGTCTTAAAGCTGTGATTTCTTGAGTAGCTCTATTTTCTACTAATATAACATTAATAGAACTCTTTATATTACTAGTATTTATAGCAATAGCTCCTACAAGACAGCTTGGAAACAGATAACTGCATTATAAGATGCCAAATCTGGTAGCCTGAGATAATGGCCACAAATTTCTCCCACTTCAGTAGCTGGTTCAGCATCAGGGACTGCACTACTTCACTGCGGTGATGGCAGCATTCCCTGGTACTCTAAGCAGAGGTTTGCACCTGGGGCACTGAAAGGAACATTCCTGCCCAGCACCATTCAGCAGGTAGCTGAACGGTAGCTATGCAGGCAGCGCCACGATGCTGCAGCTGAGCCCCGAAACCTCCTGTGCTTCCAGGTGCATTCCCGCTCCGGGGGCAGCTGAGCTGCTGAGCTGAGAGCCATCTAGAGTTGGAAAGCTGGGAAGAGCTCACACACGGTGTGCTGTTCATGCTGCCTTTCTCCAGGGTTTATTCTGCTCACCCAGGGATGTACAGACATTTTCAGCTAGTGAGAAGGTTTCAGGTCAGGAGCCAAGAGCCCTCTGAGATTAGTCACAGCCAGGGCTGCGTATCCTCTGAGCAAGGATTTAACGAGTTACTGTTTTAAGATGAAGTGGGTAAATTAGGCTGAAGTCATACTTTTGGATCATGCTGGTTTTTGGGGATTTGTCCCTTCACAGCTTGCTTGTTCTGAATTGCTATATATAAAGTGTCATCAGAGTCTATGGAACTTAAACCTGTCTTTAAAAAGAGGAGAAACACTCTAGCCCAGATGGAGGGGCAGGGGGATCACCCAAATCTGACCTGGTGCAAGGCTGTCATGCCCAGCTGCAGACAGATAAAAGAATCTAAAATCTATCTGAAACCTCTTTCTTAGCAGAGGTAATAGCTTTGAAACCTGATTATAACATTGTCAGCAGTCAGCTGTCAGAATTAACTATTTATCTGTTATGCAAACCCCGCCATTAATGTTTGCCATTTCATAAACAATAGTCATATATCACGAGATGCAAGGTTAATTGCAATTATGTATTGTGGTTCTTTAATAGGCAAATTGCTATTTACTTCTGTGTTATTTGGGCTTCTAGTAGCCATTAATTGTTAACCTGTTCTTTAACAGGCAAATTCCACTGTATCAAGGGAAAAAAACCAATAACCAAAGAACAGATAAATCACTTTTATGTCCTTAGAACAGCTGACTTTACACTTTTATTACATTGTTTGAAAAAGCATCTTTTCATCTGGAAGAAATCAGTTTAAAATGTGATTGTCAACACAACGAAACCAGCTTTCTGTTTAAAATGGCTGCTCGTGAAGCTTAGAATTACCGTTTTGCCAGGGTTTTTACAGACATCCGTAACTAGAACCAAGAGATTTTAGATGGGATGTTCACAGGAAATACCTGGCAGACGGCGTAAAATGCAAACTAAAGCATTTTTATTTAAGTAGTAGGAACCATGCGTGTGAAAATGAGCAGTAGTGTTTTAGGTCATAAGCTTTCTTTTTAAAGTAGAATTGGGCAAAAGAAAAAATTCTTGTTCATTTTTTACATGTCTTGCCCTAACTAACCAGACAGCATATATTTAGCATATTTCTTAGACTGTATTTTATGCTTATTTATAATGACACTATTATAACTCTTTCTAATCTGCATGTCTTTACCTCATCTAATTTAATCTTCTTCATTGGTTACATCTGAAAACACAGCTTTGTCTCTTTTATGCCAATCCTTTTAATTACTAAAGTCCTTGGTTAATTATTTATATGTAATTTGCTTGATTTGAACTCCTAAAAATGCAGATGCAAAATAAAACATTTTGACTTCAGAAATAATTGAGCTTTACATTATATACATTATATATTGTATATAATATATATACATAATGTGTATATATATATATTAATTGTATATAATTGTATGTAATATATACATAGTGTATATTGTATATATATTATATATATACACATATACATTTATACATTATATACATATTATTACATTATATACTTTTGCTCATTAAATTACAAAGATGTAGAAAGACTGTCTATCTATTAGAATAGGTAGAAATTTTTCAATACTGGTAATTTTCCTGTTTTCAGAATAGGTCAACTATATGTTATTTATAATAGTTTTAATAACAACTTTGTATGATGCCATACTCTGAAAATACAGGTATCCTCATTTTTTTTTTCCTAATAAATTGCTTTGTTGTTGTTGTTGTTGTTTTTAATGTTGGAAGATTAACAGCATTATAAAACTTGTAAAATTAATCTTAGTTAGAAAGACAGTCTTCCTCTGAGAGGCTTTTTGTTGAGTTGTACAGCTGCCATTGCAGCAGTAACTGCCAGCTTTGCTGATCATTCATCTCTAACACCATTACCAACGCCTCTTCCCTTTGTAATGTTCTTTACCCAAGTTGAAGTCTTCCTGTATATCATGCTTCATATTCTGAAAGAAATTTAGTAAGCTAGATGTTGAGAATAACTATGGTTGACCATGGAGGAGAAACTATTTATCTAAAGCAATGCCCCAACTCAAAATAAAAAACCCAATGTCAATAGCTATGAATATTTGACAGTTATGTAAATTTTCTACAGAATGTACCTTAAATAAAACAAGGTAAAATGAGGAATTAGCATCAAGTATGGAAATATTTTAGAAGAGAGTATTCTGTACAATGCTAACTTATATTTCAGGGTCCATTGCATTCTGTATGATTCTGAATCAAACTATAAAAAACAGTTTCTTTTGCCTGCTATGCTATTTGCCTCTTCAAAGGAAATACAATTCTAAATACATCTGAGGTTGGTTTTATAGTTTTCATGTTCTTTGCTTATGCAACTATACTTGCAGTCTGCTATGGTTCTTTATCCTGTAAGTAACATTATTAACTTTAATACAATAAAAATGGTTTTATTTCATTATAAAAACATCTGTAACAAGTGTAGTGCATGCACAACACACTGCATCTCCGTACAGGAATGCATGCATAGAAGCAGAGATGCACGTCCCATTGCATTCCGTCTCTCCAGCGTAGGAAGTGTCTGTACCACTCAACTGACAGACACTTCACAGCACATTTCTGGAGTTTTTGTGTAGCACACAGGACAGTGTCTCTAGCTGAAGCATTGGCTCCAATTATGAATACAAGATCAATTCCCATGTGTTATATTTTCTTTTTGCAGCTTGTCTTCTGTCTGTATTTTGCGTATTTTGGGTTTGCCTGGACTTGCATATATGTTGTTTTGCAGCTGGCCATCATGCACTGAGTGTCTCAAGAAGAGAGTTATTTTTTTTAGGGGTTATTTTAATCTGATAAATAAAATTTTCCAAAGTAAGCATATGCCTCTGCATCACAGGAATTTGGTAGCCAAACCCAATACATGTATTCATATTTTTGGTACCAGTTGAACTCTATGGCAGGGACAAATACTTCTACACCCCTGGTGCCTCCTAATCTAGGTAGGGGCTCAGATTACTTACTGTTCAAACATTTCTTAATGCAACTCATTTTTCTAGCCCACATATCCTGACTTAGCACAAGTTTTTATCAATGTACCTTCTTTTATTTGCAAAACCCATTTTAAAACAAATTAAATATTTTACTTATGTCTTCCAGTAAAAATATAAATTAAAATCGTTTCCTGTATAAAATAATTTATAATATAAAAAATGTCTTCACCATTTTAAGAGCACATTTTTAAACCACTTTTATTTGGAAATATTGTCTGTCTTTGGTATGAATTACTACTTAGTATATAAGTAATATTTATTCTTTTGGTTGCCAGTCTGATTTAAAATAATCCATTTTGTGGCTTAAAAAAAAAAAAAAAAAAGCACTAACTAATTAGCATTTAAGGCTTTGTTTTAATATATTCTGAAATACTATGTCTCTACCATTGAAAGCATGTAATAGTATACTTGCATAATATTCAGGCTTTAGTGTTTTATGTATCACAACAGATTAAAGTTTTTAATCTCCATTTTTTCATCTTTTCTTAATAAATGGGTACTTCAATTAAAATGTCAAAACTTACTTAGATTTTCCTTAGGAAGAATGTAAAAAGCAAACCAAAACCTTCCATTACATTTCTTTAAATCCTGTGCAAATGAAATATATTGTCACAATTTTGAGAATAAGAAAATGTCTCCTTCAGTATTTCAACAGTTCATGTTGCAAACAATAATTTTTCAAAGCTGCAATATTACTAGGAAAAGAACTGTATGGTTTTGTACAAATAGAAATTTTCATAGACTTTCTCCACAATTTTATACTACAAATTGTACCTAGTTTTACATAAAGGGGAGAAGACAAAGTTATTTAAGGTATTCCTGAGAACAATTATATTGGTGTAAAAGGTGAAAAATTCACTAGTGAATAGTTTAATATAGGGTTAGCTAGCTGTCATTGCAAAATCCTAGGAATCAGGGACAAGAAAGTTTTCCTCAGCATCCTGTCTGGGAAAATGCAGTTTTAGAAGTAGGTCTTTCTAAGTTACCGTGAGGGAATGCTTGGAATCTTGTCTTTCTACCAAAAAGGATTGGTTTTCCCTTGATTGTCATCAGTTTGCTAGGTTGTCCTGCTATTTAAGCTATTAAAGACTGGTGTGCTGCTTGGTCTCAGGTGATCCATAAAAAGGAATGAAGCCTTGGGAAGGTAAACCATCACCAGACTGGCTCGGTGTCTCAGCCTTCCATGACGGAAGCTCTTTGTTGAGAATTGTTGGCAATCGTAGCAGTTTCCAACCGAAGATAAGAGCCAGCGTTCTCAGATAATGCCCTCGATCACACACCTGATGACAGACTCCTGCATGCAAGTTTTTTCAGGTGCTATGTTTGCTCAGTAATCCTTCAGTGCCAATCTTTTCTAAATGGTGAGCAGGTCTCGTCAGTAATGGACATCAGCCATTAAGCTTGTAATATTTGTCATATATCAGGTTACAGCTTTGTTACTGCAGTGTGATGAATGGATGCTGTTATGCTTAGAGAAAATAAAGAAGTGCTATAAATTTAGCAGTCAGTACTAAAGGGGTTGCTACTTTAAGGGCATGATCTACATCCTTCTGAAGTCAATTGAAAATATTCTGTTCCTTTCTATCAGGCCTTTAATTTTCTTTCTCTTTTAAGAAACAGAATCCATGGCTCTCATTAAAATGCAGTTCCCCGTTTCTCACTATATATGATTATACACCTAAATAGCAATTTTAAGTTAACTCTTACTTCATGTCTTAATATAGATGTTCTGCACAAATGCTTATGCTTATGGTATAGGGCTTGGGTTTGTTTGTTTGTTTTCTGGTTTTTTTTCATGATCCTGGTAATTTCTATACTAGATTTTTAAGACTGTGCTCTGATTTTGTGCTTTTTTTGCTTTACACACTTGGCATTATTCTGGAAGTTAGAGGTAAAATTATTCTGGTGATAGAGTTAAAAAAGTATCAAGGACATTAAATCTGTCTATGACCAACAGCTGAATTATGTTTCATGTTTGCAAATTTTTGAGGAAGTTCAGACAGTGCCTGAAGAATTTATAATTCATTATAATCCTTTCTAGTGACATAAAGATAATGAATTTCCTATTTATATTCCAGGATAAAATAAGCCTAGCACAAAGGAAAAATAAGGCCCTATTTTAAGATATAAGCCATGCAAGTGTTACTCTTTGTTTGTTACTAGCCTTATATACACAACCATTAAAGTCTAGGAGGGGCTACTAAAATGCTATTTCTAAACACATCCATAACAATTCTGTATAACTGTTGACCAACTAGTTAATATATTTGCTGTAGCAACTCCAATTTCAAATGACATACGAGATATCCTACTTTTGGGAGATAGACTACCGTCTTACTATAATATAGAGGTAATATGTGGTGCTTACATTTATATGCTTGTTTTGAAATTATAATTAATCCCCTCAAGTTCAACCTGTAACTGCTGTGCAACCTTCATTTTCATACTCAAGCTAGAAGTAATATTATAGAAAGATAATTGTTTCTTCCTATTGTTTTCTAAATGTTAGGGTTCTCCTTAGTGCTACCAGTGACCTAAATCAGATATAAAAAGGAAAATGAGCATAAATGTTGGGGAAGAAAAAAAGAAAAAGAAAAAAAAAAAAGAAAGAAAAAGAAAAAAAAAAGAAGAAAAAAAAGAGAGAGAGAGAGGGAAAGGGTCAGTCAGGAGAAATACATGGAAACTTTTATCGTTTGCTGTGTTAGTGCTGAGAGACTTCCTATACAAAATGCAGATATTTGACATAAAAAGGGTCTGAAGAGCTGTGGTAGAGAAGCAAACAGAGTAGGAAAGTTCTCAATAACAGAAGACATAAAGAGAGGAGGGAAAAATACAAAAAATTCCCAAAACTAGGTGTGAAAGGGTAAGACATAAGAAAGTCTATAAACAGGAATGTATTTTTTGTTTGCTTATGTAAGCAATAGTATTTGGTTTTCAGTACAGGAAATGAGCAAATTTGAATGCAAACTACTCTAACCATGCAGATCCTGGTTCCCACTGTTTATATTATGGAAATGCTTTAAAACTCTATTTCTTAAAGAAAAAAAGATCAGTATCTTTGACTAGTATAAACTCTTGCTGCTTATCTACTCCTTAGGACCTTCCCTGATTCTTTCTGTGCCAGGTAAGTAATTTCATTCAAAATGAAGTTCATTTGCCTTCAAGAGCATAGCACATAAATTTGCTTCTGAACTGCTGTGTGATCATTATAGTCTACAGTGCCATAGGCCCTAAAGAAACAGTGCACTCTTTCCAACTTCATTAGTGACCTGCAAAATTATAGATTATTTACCAAGTTCTTCTGCACTACCTTTCTAAGTCTTTTCTGGCATACTACCTAAACCTGAGTTTAAGATAACATATTAAATTACACACTTCTTAATTTTACAATTGCCTTAGGTTTTAGGATACCTAGCATGGAAAGCAGGATTTAGACACCTATAATTCTTTGATTGAAGTAGTGTTGTGCCAACAGGTGCCTAATAGGCATTTCTGCAGTGTCTATCTGGGAATTGCATAAAGTCTGAATTCAGATGGAATTGTGTAGACATTACCTGAAATGTATGTGCTAATCGTCATCTATTATACTATTTTTCCTTATTTCTTTTTTTAAAAATTGCGATTATTTGCATTTGTGAAAGGTCTTGTTCATACTCTTAGATAGAGTTTTCATTGTCATAGAAGATGGTGTAGATAGCAAAGATGAAATGTGGGGATGCCTGACAGCATTCCAGCTAGCCTTGGACATCTACATTTCCTGTCTTAGCTGATGCATGACCAAAACTTTTGCATATGCAGTTCAGCTGAGACCACTTTATAAATGGTGTGAACAAAAATTCACTCCCAGGAAGAAGTTAATTATAAAGCACTTATATATGTGTAAGTATAACAAAAATATCTAAATTGCGCTCTTTGCCCATCACTAAAAAACAGCTGAACTAAGAATTCTGTTAGCCCTCAGGGTTTGCTGCTAACTTCTTATGTGTGCCTGACAATCATTAGAAAATAAACTAAATCAAGCACCTATCTGTGTGATTATTTCAAAGCAGAAATTTGAAATAATCCCTAAACAAAATCTGCTTTGTCTTTGGAGCCAACTACAAAAGTTGCTTATCAGCCTACCAAAGGTGATCCTACACAAAGGCAACTTAAATGATAATGCTGACCAAAACAGTGCAGGGAGCAAGACGTGGTCAAAGCACCACTATGCATGCCCACATATCTAGGAAGTTCTACCAGGATAGACCCTGGGACAAAAGGCAACGTGGTGCAGACAAGGCCCCAGGACTTGGAAAACTGCAAAAAGAACAGCTACTGTAAAGCTATGGTATGGATCGCTTAGGAATAAAGCTACTTATACAAATATATTTTACATAAACCAGAAAATCTGTACCAAAAATTAGAGTGTAATGAAAACTGATGCACCATTGCATCAACAAACTACCATCTGCTGTTTTCCAAATTATGATTATTCTTCTTTTCTTTTAGGAAATAAGAATTTAGCCAAGTTAAACTACTCTTTCTGGACCATACTAAAAATTTTGGATTTGATACTGATGGAACAAATTAAAAAAGCTATGTCCAGCAAAAGATATTATCATCTAAGTCTAAAACTCTTCTAAGAAAGCTCACACAGTTGCCACATGGAGGCATCTGGTAGGCTTAATCCACTTCTAGGCCTTTCCAGACTGTGCCTAAAACACACCCATATGATTGGGCCTCTTGTAATTAACAAGGAACAATAGATATTTTTCTTTAGACAATGTCTTAAAGGGCTTGCCTGGGATCTGGAGATTCCTGCTCCTTCTGTACCCACAGGAATCCAAGACCCTTAGGTCTCACTTGCTGGAGCGTGCTCTAAGCGCCATTGTGCAGCCTCTTTTGGTAGTCATAGAGGAGGGAGAATAAAGATGGGAATACTCATTCTAAGTTTCTGTTGCAACTGTGTGCTTCAAAATGCATCAATGCAGAGTGCACAACCTAATGGCTTCTTATTCTTTTCCCTCAACTCTTTATGACAATGAGTTTATTAATTTTCTGGTTAAGAGAGGAACCCATTTCTCCTACAATTTCCCCTGCAAAATAATAGGTGTTTATCTTCTTGACTGTAACTGAAGTACGTATCTGTTTTTGAGGGGTGACTGTGAAACATAAATCATAAATGAAGGAAAGAGGTTTCCACTAGGCCACTTATACAGCAATAAGAGTTGGGATATTCAAGCTTCTACAGTTGCAGTCTAGGGGCTGCTCTGCAGAGTAAATTTCAGTTTTACAGTACCACATGTTGGGAATCATATTCTTTGCAGCACCAGCTCTGGTCATGAAACTCAGTTGTCTGCTTCTGTGAAACAGCAGTCTTTTAACTTGAGTCTGTGGAGTTTTCTCAACCTGTTTCTCACCCAGCATAGCAACACATCAGGTGCCTAGGGTTATACCACCCTTAGCAGTTACCGCATCCTAGACATTCAGTCCTCACTTTTCTTTCTAACATCACCAACCTTCCCTGAGAGACTGGTCACTATCAAAGCTCAAGCATGTAATTAAGCATGTCTCCCCAAGGCTGTCTAGAGTAGATGTCGTGATCAGAAAGCAGACAGGATGCCTTGCCACAGGCTGCCGGCTTTTAGAGGCTATGTTGTGTTATGATACATTTTCCTATTAAAAGTTTCAGCTTCGAAATCGGGTTCCCTGTAACTGACTACTGAAGCACATGAAATCTGTGGGACAGCACTGTGCATCGAGTCTGTAAGTGCTGAGATTTGGGGTGCTGAACTGGGTGCCCCAGAGTAGCAGGACTTGAGAGAAGAGAGTCCTGGAAACCAATACTGTGAGACTGCAGGAGCAGATGGTGGGGACTGCAGCTCTGGGGTGGAAAGTTTACAGCCCCTGAAGAGGAATTTCTGATTTTGCTGGGAAAGAAAACATGCTGTGAAAGCAGATCCATACTGCAGGGATAGCACTGACTGCAGAAGTAAAGAGTGGTGCCTCTTGCCAAGTTTTTATAGATGTTGCTGAGGCAGGGCAGCAGTTGCTTATTTTGCCAGCACGTGCATGCAGCCTGGCATGGTTTTAGAAGGATACTCATGGAGCTTTAGTTCTCCCATTGGCATCCCTTTGGACCACGCTGGCTCTTGTGCAGCATGACGCCACATTCCATTGCTGCACAACTTGACCTGATTTCATCAGGGCTGCATCTGCCACTGCACCTTTGCTGAGATAGACAATATGCATCTACAAAACCTGATATTTTATTTTTCTGAAGTAGAGAATCAGTCAGTACCTCAGACTTCACTGAGGTCAGGCTCAGAGGCATCTGTTTTGGAGTCTTGTAGGCACCGAGTAGTAAATTGGAATAAAATAAAGTTATTCTAGTTAATTTCTGTTTCCTGTTTTGTCATGTTTGACCTGACTTATGGAGAACAATTAAATTTAAAACAGACATTTATGATGGATCTGATCTAGTTGTAACTACTTTTTGGAACAGTTTGGTCTTTCTTTTACCGTAACTTGCTTACATTTATATTTGTGTTTCATTACTGGAAAAAGGACTTCAGGCATATCTGATAAGAGCATGATCATTAGTGTCTTGAGTACTCACTGGAAAAGCATTCAATTAATGGGAAAAAAGGGTATAAGAAACACTGAATGTTTATTTAATTGATTATTTATGCATTTTTCACTGGAAGCTAACCACAGTTTTTTTCAAAGCTATTTTGTTCTGAGTTTTATTTATTTAGCTATTGGATTTCCTTAGGCATCTAGATTTTGAACCAGATATTTAAATTAGACCATGTATTGGCAGGGATGACTACATCAGTTACTGAGGAAGAACTGAAATTTTAAATCAAAACTACTGAAAAAATAAATAAAGAGACACACAGAGAGAGCTGATTCCTGGCCAAATAAGAGTTGTACACAAAAGACAAATACTCAAAGCTGATAACAAAAGAGGGCTGAGTACTCACCAGCTTCTGGGCTCACAGTAGAAGTATTTCATCTAGAAGCCAATATAGTATTTATAGAAGTTTAATTATATGGCTAACTACAGTAAAACACTATTTTAATTTATATTTGAATATATAACTTTTGTTTAATAGTGTTCTTCCTGATTTTGTACTGTAATGTCATTACATTCCCACAGTTCTATTCCTCCATTTTATAGTAAAGAGATCAGTTATTATTGATTACAGAATTGCGAACTGCAAGTTCTTCTTATTAGTCGTTTTTAAAACAGGATGCTCTGAACAGACACCAGAAGACACCAGATACAATTTCTCACTTACAGTACAAACATTTCTTCTGGAATCCCAGAAGATTCCTTTAATTATTCCCAGTGGTCTAGGAGTAAATCACAGCAAATCTCACAGACTTCAACAACTGGACTAGAAAGAATCCTGAAGTCACACCTGAAAGAGAGCTTTGAGGAATAACATATTGCATTACTAAATGAATCACTAGGCCAGCTGTGTTTATATATATTGTGCAATTAAAAGTTGGTAATCTTTCTCCTGATAACAATGGGCTATGCTCTTTGGCCATTATCCAAAAATGACAATGACAAGTACATGAGCAAGTGGTGATTTGTCTTGCTCAGTCTCTGGAAGACTCCTCCTTTTTTTTTCTTTTCTTTTTTCTTTTCTCTTCTTTTCTTTTCTCTTCTTTTCTTTTTTTTTTTTTTTCTTTTTGAGTTCTCTTATTTACAAAGTAACAGAAATATTGGGCAATAACTAAGCGTAGAGAGTTGACAGTATTAATATGGCATTGATGGACTGGAAACCAGATGGTCTGTCAGATAATGAAGTATTATCTGGCAACAGATTGTTCCTGAAAGCCAACATCCTCACCTATTTTAGCACTCTGGAATGTCGACATATCAGTTACCACATTCACGAGGTGGCATGTGTTGTACTTTAGGAGCCATCCCTAGAAAAGGCTTTTTAATGCAAAATTACTGCCTGATGAGAGGGTAAAAGTACCATTATCATAGCTCAGCTGGATGAGTATAATATACAGCAAGATGTGAACCATACATCAAAAATTAAGTTAAAGAGGAAAACATAATAACCTACATCCTGATTTCTGTCTGACAAAAGCTGTTTTAAACCAGCACTGCCGTCAGAAGATGCAATGGTGTGCGCTGTGTGCCCAGAACTATTATGTTCCTGCCTTTGTGTCACTCTTCCTTGTGCCATCACATGCACTTCTGCACTTGATCAGGGGTCATGGATGTTGGAAAAATGTTTGGGCTAATATTAACCTGGCGATTAAAATAGAAAACTGATGGTTATCCAGAAATGTTCCCTCTGTCTGGCTCATCATGTAGGCACACAGACCTTTTGCAAGCAGAAAGGAAGGCATAGTATAGAGGCAGGACAGAAGGACAGGGAAAGAAAGGTTTAGAGATAGCCCCTGGACATCAAAATGTCTCACTGTGGCTGTGATTATACCATAGAGTGGAAGGCAAAATGAAGAAATGCAAAATTAAGTAGATGGGACGGTTTATTAAAATTACAACAGGCAGTTGGTAAGCCTGTTGGCAGTAAGACTGCACCATTCAAATTTAGGTTTAATTCAACAAGCCATTTTCACTGCCTTTGTGATTACTGGATTGAAAACTAGCTGGCCACATACTATTTCTAACTCCTATATATTCTAGGTAGTTAATATTTTCTTAATGCATTTTCTGTAAGCACAAATAGGAAGTCCTTTCCTCACACGAAGGAGGAAAAGTAGCAGATGTTACTATTGGATGGATATAAAATAGTGAATATATAATCTATTGAGAAAAGCAATGAATAACTGATAACTACTGTTTAAGGATAGAAACATTTTCCAATCATTGTTGGCACTATTAATTTACAACATCCAGAAGACAATTTACCTAGATAACATAATCTCATGTTTTCAGTGCTATAATATCTAATACTGATTTTATAGATATTTTTCTCAAAAGTCTGTCCTGCTCAACAAACCAATATACAGAGTGGAGCTTCAAATGGGCCAAAGTGGATTTGTGGTGTCACGGGGCCCAGTTATCTTGGCAGGGTGAATATTCTGTCTGCCAAGCAGATGACAGAATTTAGAATTTCCCTGATGTTAAACTAATACTCTCACACACTTAAATATGTACACTGAAATACTATCAGTTAAAGTCTTTTTTCTCAGGCTTGGTTTGGGAATGCTTCAAAGCCATCGTTATCTCTAGAATCAAATGTATAATTCAGCCCAGCCCTTAATATTTTTGAATTGAGTAGAGAACAAAAATTAGGAGTGGGAAGAGTTTCCATTAAATAAAAGCCTAAGAAGCCACATACAGAAACCAGGAATTAAAATAAGCAAAATAAGTATTGTGTTCTCTTCCAGTGAACATGTAATGAAGTTGGTAAAAGTTTAAATTGACAAAAAAAACTGGTGGGGCAGTAAATGAGAACAGATTATTGTTCTAGAATTACACCCAATTTCATGGTCACTGTGCAACTAAAAGAGTTTTCATATGGCCAAATACAAAGTAATTCAAGGGGGAATCAAAATTCAGATTATACTTGCTGTATCAACAATGCAGAGAACATTGTCTTGGAAAGAAGTAACACTGAAAGAATTAGTTGTTGAAGATAATTGTGTCAACATGAGCTCACAGGACTATTCCACAGCAAAAAGGATCATGCAATCCTTAAGCATACAAAAGTGCTATGTGTAACTAAGGAATAGTGAGGAAGTATAGAATTTTGCCTCTGTACATAACTTTGGTAACACAACTGCTAAAATACTGAATTAAATCAACACTTCAAAGAAAATATAGAGATACTGAAGAAATTTGAGAGCACTGTGAAAGTATCTTGGGAAGAAAATAAGCCTTGTGTCATAAAATTCAAGGGGTTAAGGTTTTCTGGTTGTGAAAGAGAACATTGAAAAATTACTTAATTGCCATGTCTAGATATTCTTTTCACCTGTGGAAAAAGTTTTCTGGCACTTGTGAGTTCAAGAGTTTTCAAGCTTGCTCACCTTACTCACTACGACCAGTATCTGGAATCTGAAGTTAAGCAAATGAAGCCTTCAAACACAGCTTTCTCTGTAGAAAAACACTGGAACAATCATCTGGAAGGCTTTTCCTGGAGGGCCATTACTTAAGTCTTTCCAAATATTATTTAATGCAGTTTCTAGATGAAAGCTTATATCAGTAAAGTGATGCATCCTAAAGGGTCTCTTCTGAGTTTGTAGTCTAGTCTCACAACTCATCCCCTGTCTTGTATTATTAAGCTTTGAGAACAGGAAATCTTGCACTGCCCTGAACCTACCATAACACTTGGAGGTTTGCATTATAGTAATTACTGTACTTACATCATGCTTCAGAGCTTCAGCAAGTAACTGTCAGGATCAAGAAGGATTATTTTTTCTTAATGCACAATTGACTAGTTTCTTGATAGAGAAGGGGTTTTTCCGTCCTTTTAAGCATGATTAGATACAGATGAAGATGTGATAGCATGAAATAGTCCTTTGAGGTAAAAAGGAAATCCATTTGAGGGGAGTGGTTTATTTTTGGAGGCTCAGAGTCTTCCCTATTTACAGTTTGGGGGTAAGGAAGGAATTTCTGCCTCAGTCTGACAGGGAATATAATAAAATTCCTCTTCCAGGCACTGTCTCTAGTGCTTTCTTGCCGTTCTCTGCATTCCACCTAGCCTGCTGCTCAGATTCCCTGCCTTCTTTAATCTGTATGAGAACAAATACAGCAAAGTGGAAGGTCTTTTCATCCGTATTGAGCATCCCTTCAGTCAGCCTGAACAGACTTTCAAGCCATAAACACTCTGGTTATGCATCCATCGTGGCTTTAACATTTTAGCTTCTTTTGCCCTCATCCTGTCATCTCCACATACATCTTTTTCTTTCTTTCAAAAGGAGAAGATTTCCATTTCCAGAAGGCTTTCAATGTTCCCAGCATTTCCTTTTTTTAATTCCTTTCTCCACTCTTCAGTGATCCGGTGTACAATGCGGTTTTACTGATAACTGCATTAGCACAAATGAGTGTGGAAGACGGATGCATGGAGATGGTATGAGCAACTGGGAAAAGCTTTGTTAGGAAAGTGTAGACATTCCTCAAACCAGGTACATCACTGAAGAATGCTTCCATATAACATGCAGTTACTAAATGTAGCTCTTTGTGAACTTACTAGATGTGTTTTAAATCTCTCCTGCAGTAGATCAATGCTGTGTCACACTGCTGGAAAGAAACCTGGTGCTAGGGTTTTCTATTTTTTGTTGTTGTTGTTGTTTTGGGTTTTATTCAAAGCAAAGTTTTAGATTGAATCCAGGGAATTGTAGCATATTGATTTAACCCTAACTAGTTGGCACAAATACTTGAGAATCTGGGGACTAAGAGACTATTTTTTCCACACCATTCATTCCTCCAGGCCTTTGTTTTCATATATGCAAGTAGTAGTTTTATTCTAACATTCCAAAACAAATAACTGAAACTTAGATTATACTACAATTTCATTAAAAGAATTTTAATACAAAAATTGATTACCCACAAATGGTAGATGTATGATAATGCTCTACTCTTTTAATCTTTATTTTTACCTTAGAAGATAAGAATTATTGATTACTGTGCCTAGTCCTTTGTTGGGAGGCTGTTGCTAAATTTCTCTACTTATTCTCTTCAGGTCTTGTAGCCTAGGTTGTGTTTGCAGTTCTCAAAATTTTCAGTGACAGTCAGCCAGTTTTGCATCACATCAGTCCATCCACTTCCAAGAAAATGTTTCCAAAGCCTGTGTATACTTCTGAAAACATGAAGACTGAGGCACCAGTGTTTTCTTTAATAACTGATGAAAATAAAATGTTAGTGATTAGAATCTGTGTGGTTTTACTCGATTTGGGCCTATCCCACAGAAGATTTAAAAAATAAAGATCATCCATTACCAGTGGGTAATTTCCTGGACACTGAAATGCAAAAGATCCAAGAACATTCTGCAGCTCCTCACAATTCTGTGTGTGTGTAACTTTGCGCAGCTACAGATGTTTCCACTGCCGCAGAATTCACTAAAAACTGCCAGGGAATTTGGCCCAGATGTGCTATAGAATTACAATGACCCTGGTAATAGTGAAACTTCAAGCAGCAAACACCAGATGTCCAGTAAAATGGTTAAAACTGAGATCCAAAGCATTTTTTTTACCACATCATCACAAACAAATATGGAGTGAATAAGCTGAAAATCTCAAGTAATAGTTCATTATTCGTCATCTCTGAGCTGGTTCTATGTGCTTGACTTGTGATGTAGTGCTGCTTGAGTATAACGTCTCGCAGGAAGGCTGCGTTCCCAGAGGCTTCAATGATTTTGAAAAATGAATTAATTAGACAGGTATATACATTAAACTTAATACAAGGTTGTATTTTTCTCCTTACCTCTGTGCTCTACTCATTTTGCTTGAGAAGTGATTCTGGCTGTGCGTGTGCTGTGTTGCTGCCCTGTGATAGCTTACCCACAGGCAGGATAAATGGGCTGCTGTTGGTGCCAGCTCATGTAGTTCTGCTTTAGCTCAAATGGTAGCAGACTCGAGCTGCGGGTAGCAGGGCTCCCTGCACTGCTACGTTCTGTGTCTTTATGCATGGCAAATGTACTTTTCCTACAAAGTACAGGTATTCATTACACTATGAGGCACTGCTTTATACTTTGTGGTTTCCAAGGGGTCCATGTGTAGGGCAGACCCCGGGGACGATGGAAAGTATTACATTTCTCTTTCCACTCTCTATGGATTATTTATGATTTTTTATATCCTCAAGTGTAAGTTTTATACATTCATTATCAGAATGCACATTTAGCCACTTCTTAAGTGTTTCTAAACCAGAACATAATTTCAGTTATAAATCCTGACTCAAAATGGACAATATTGTTCATGGAAGCCCAGTTGTAGTCGTTAGTGGTATCAACCTGTACAGTGCAATAGACATACATCAGTATTCACCACTTAGGATTCACTGGTTTTGCTTAAAGTTGTTTGTTTTTTTTTTAAATTTGAATGTAGCAGTAGTCTGTACTGTTTTATCTCTGAATAACTAGTAGTACCAAGTTTTTTTTACTTGGAACTGGGATTGTAGGCTTCATAGATAAAAACTGAAGAAAAATAAAAAGAAAGAACCAAAGCTGCATGGGTTTTGAGTGCTCAGAGAAAAGAGAAAGGAACATACAGTCTTAGAAAGAAAAGGGGTAGTCATGTTCTCTAAAGTCTATTGAAGCTTCTTTGCAAAAGATGTGGCATAAACTCTATTAAAATAAAGAAGTCTACTTTAATTTTCGTAGGAGTTGAATAAGTGAAGAAAAGTCCATAGTTCTATTACTGTTACTCTCTTTTACATGAGGAAGTATAAAATGCATTTACTAAGAAGTATGCTCGACCCTGGAAGAAAAACTCGTTGTAGACTGATCAGCGCATCATAGCAGAAAGTTAAATTAAACTTCTGCTTTCAAAAATACTACTGCTCAAGAATTTATTATTTCTTTTATTTTTGAGTTATGCAGCTCTCTAGAAAATTTCCTGCTGGCTTCGTGTGATACCCTTGTCTGAATTTTTCTAACCCAAAAGGAGAACACAGTGTTGACAACACTGCTGCGTTTCTCTTCTTTTTACTGTATTGCCATTTTTACACTGTTTCAGTACAAAATCATAAATTGTGTACTTCTTTCTTTAACTGCAGACATATTTTATTAAAAGCTCACTGACTCTTGTGGGCTTTTCAGCGTTTTTAACTCACAGCAAAACACAATCTGTAGAATCTACTGTGTTGAGTACCAATGCTGAAAGCATTGGATGCCTTTTTGCCAGGCATTGCTTTGGGGTGCCCAATGTTCTGAATGACTTTACCACCTGTTCCTTCATGACCAGTTACAATTACAGCAGAAACCATTGCCCTTGGAGCTCTCTGCCCATGCTTGACTTGCAAACCAGCTTGTAGCACAGACTTTCTTGCCTTCAACTGCAGTTTGCCCAGCACAGGTTTGCAATGGAACTGCGGTTCTGACTGCTTGTTACCCCAGTTAAAAGAATGTGAACATATTCTTATGTCCTTCCTGGTTTTACTGTCTGTAGAGAAGATTTTCACATGGTTCTAAACCATCTCTGTAGCATAGCAGGTAATAATTTAGTCATACCTAGTGAAATGTTGTTTACATTGACTTTGTGATGCTCACTGGTGATGGCAAACAAGGAAGTAGCACGGTTGCAAATCAGTTACACTTCGAGATTGTGAGATCATGGCAAATCATACTGCTGCAGAGGTGCAATGATAATCTCCAGCTAAGCTGGCTGAGTTCTGGGTGCTCAGAGCTGGTTGCTGAGCAAGCCTCATGGCAGGTTTTTGAGCCGCACAAGAAAAAATATTTCTCTTTCACAAGTTCAGAGAAAATTTGAGATCTAGAAGAAAGGCAAATTTGACCCAAATTGACTTTCTTTTTGACATATTGATTGTTATAAAGGTCTTATTATTACTTAAAGTCATAAAATGCAGGAAGGTTTGACACACAAAATCATGCTGTCTGCAGTAGAATAGCTTTTGTTGCATTTACATCAGTTGCTACATGAAATGCTGTGATCATCTGCAAAGTAAAAGATTCTGCATGCTTTTAAAAGTAACTAGGGAGAGAGAGTTAATTTGTTTTGTTTATTCAGTGCCGAAGGGGCAACATTTCTTTTCTGCAGAAGAATTCAATTTTAGAAGGGTGCTGGATCAGAAGAATATATTGAGAAGAAGAAAACATTTCAAAAGAAATGTTCAAGTTAAACCTGCTGAGGCAGGTTTGCTGCTCAAAGAACACATTGCAAGTTTGTGGTTTTTTTTCTAATAATCCAGTAGAAACTGCCACATCACTGAGACACAGACTCTTTTTAAAAAATATCTCTCAGGTTTCTTTACAGATGTGTGTATGATGAGAAGACTATTGGCTGGTGGGGCATGGCTACATAAAAAGAAAGAGTAGATCACTGAACAGTAATTAGTGATAATAATAATTAGGACAGCTACTTCTATGTGATTTTTCCCTTCACACATTTGTTTTGCCTCTTTATCTAGTCTGATATTTACAAATCTCTGCATGAGAATCTTGTAGCAGGTTTTGCATCAGTAACTATACTAAAGTATATCAATTCTGTAAACCTTTGCAAAATCCATTTCTAATTGCTTAACAGTCAAATTTGTTTGGAATCTTTGGTAAATCTTTGCTAAATCATCTTGATTTCTCAGTCATTGAAACCTACTTTGCCTCTCCTTTTTCTCTTTGAGAAACTGAGAGTGAAGGTTAGTCACCTCTCCAGACAACATGACATCATGGTGCTTTATCTTATAAATTGTGTCATAAGGATGGAAGGATTGTTATCATAGTGTAGGTGTTTCATAGTATGGAAGGTGGAATCAGTTTTTTGTAATTAAAATTTAAAAAAAAAAAGTTTCTATCAACTGTCAACTCTGTTTGTTCTTAGATTGGAATAACATTGAAGAAAGTGTATTAATCTATATGGTGTTTCTAGGGCGTTAGTGCATGGCACATGAAGAACACGAGGTATCATTTTGGGGCATCAATCCAGCATCCAGGAGCTGGACACAGCTCAGTGTATACACTCAGCGTACCATGCAAATCTTCGTCTGACAGAGTTTTCTTAAGCAGAGGAACCTGGGCTGGGGTGAGCTGGCTGGAGCAAAGGGCTGGAGTATGATTTCACAGCTGTGCCCTCACTGTATCATGCTGGCACTGTGTGATGGCACTCCAGAGATGGGGGACAGGATCTGTGTCCCTGTACCTAGGGACACTACCTGTAACCGTAAGAAATGTCTCCCTTTTTGAGGAATAATTTTCTAACTCCCAAGTACATAAAACTTATATAAAATCATTGCTAGTA
The DNA here is from genome assembly GCF_020740795.1 of Apus apus. Classification (NCBI taxonomy): domain Eukaryota; kingdom Metazoa; phylum Chordata; class Aves; order Apodiformes; family Apodidae; genus Apus; species Apus apus. Next base: position 40,387,154 of record NC_067286.1, on the reverse strand, counting down.
AAAATTTCTATTAATAATTTCCCTTACAATGATTAGCACTTTCTGAGTGAAAAGAAACTGGGGAGAAAATCCAGTTTCAGCAACACATAAAGGAATTTTGTCTGTCTTTAGGCAGGTAGTTGCCATTTGTACGAGTTTCCTCATACATCTGTGTAATAATACCTTTCACTGCCATGATACATTTAGGTACCACAACTGTCTGCCAGATGGAAATTCAAGTGCCAGTATGTGCACGTATTCATGATGCCATTCACTACCTAAGTAGTGCTACAAATTCTGCACACTTTGATCTCTGTGAATATAAGACTGCTGCGACTATCAACAGTACTACTGTTACAAAATCATGAATCTTTTATGATTTCCTGCTAGAGGTACTGTAAAGGAAGTAAGAAAAATACCCCAAAGGTCAAGGTGCTAAAAGATGGAATGAAATTAATTACTAGTGCATGCTTGTGTATCTTTAATTATAACCCTTTCTCTTTAATGTTAAAAACTGCTGTCTTAAGTTTTTTTTTTAATGGGAAAAATATGTAAGTTGAGTAAGAACACTATAGAACCACCACTGGCCCACTTTTACTTTACAGGTCGATGTGTTTATGAACTCAAAACATTACAGACAAAATTTTACACCTGCAGTTATGGTTGCCTGCAGTTCAGTTAAGTATCTACATTACTGATTGCATCTGCAAATTAAAAACATCTAAGTAACCTAAATTACAAGCACAAATAATTGCAGGTGCAAAACTCATACAAACACAAAATTATCTCTGAAAGCTGGTCTTCTAAATCTCATTGTAAGTTATTCACTGTATCATGAACCTAGAGTCCTCTTGGGAGAGTCACTAATCTGTATAATGATGCTGAAAGCCTCTTGAATCTCATATTTAGCTAGCAGATGGGAAAGAATACATGTCATCATATAATTCCCTAAGGATTATGCATGTGGATATGGAAGAGTATAACTAATTCCAGTGAAGGCTAACATTAACTTGCAATCAAAAATTTCCTTCCTGAGCCACATTCTGATGGAATTAAAGCAGCTTAATGTTGTATTTTTATGAAGTCACAACCAATCTGAAATAGGACACACTCCCAAGATGAGCACAGAAATTTTACTTATCTCATTATTTTTCATTTGATGGACCACAGCATCAGTTTAACACAAAGAAATTCTGTCAGTCTTTTCCAGAAAACACAGCTAGAGATTCTCTCTGTCATTTTTATTTTTTTTATTGTCAGAAACAGATTTCTAAGCACATAGGTACAGAAGTCTATTTTTCTCTGGTACCAAAACTAAAAATGAAATATTTTCTTGCATTCTTTAGCTTCAATAAATGTAGGTGTGGAGTTACTTTAAAACTGTGACTGTTTCCTGTCGTACCAGTTGTGGCAGTACTGTTAGCAAAAGGGGGGGAAAAAAGCCCTCAAATTCTCTTCTACTGTTTGAACAACTAAAACTCCTACTGAACAAATGAAGCATTCTGCCAGTTCTGACAAACCAAAATGCAATGAAGAATTTTTCTGTTTCAGAAGCTCTAGGCAAAGCTGTTTTGGCATGTCTGTAGCTTGTTCCTATTGCAAACAAAGGGGCAGCTAGAGGGAAAGTCTTTGGGGGAAGAAAATGTTGTCAGTTGTAAGAAATGAGACATGTAGACCCATTCTACAGCCCAGCTAGTGTTTACATGCAGGTAATTGTGTAAGAGCCTAGATTAACTGCCAGTGGTAATAACGCTGCCATTTGCACACATTTGAACAGGAGTTACATCAAACTGACCAGGCTAAGGCTTCTCAGAAGCGTGGGCAAAGCTGTACTTCATTCCTTGGCCTTGGGGGCCAAGTGACAAGAGCAATGTTTGGAAATGGCATGCAGAGGCAGCAGGGAGCCCTGCAGTGAGTGCTGCTGCTGGTGCTGCCGGGCTGGCAGGAGAGGAGCCAGCCAGGCGTGCAGAGCCCTGCCCTCACCCCCTGCAACCACCATCCCCCTGTGGTGCAGCCCGAGTCCTCCCTCAGCCCAGCTCCACAGGCCTCTGCCACCCATCAGTGGAAGAGGTGTGAGAAGAGCTACATTTTTAAATATCCAATTTAATTTAATACACACAGATCTATTACTTAAGCAGGACATGGTAATGAGGTACCACTTAACTAATGACTTTATAATCATCCTTAGGAAAAAAAAAAGCAGAACAAGATGCTCTTTTTTTTTAAGAGGAGGAACTGTTTAGGTTATTCTGTCCACTACAATGCAATGCTACAACTTCACCTTTTTTAGGTGCTGGAGTATAGCAAAATATAGAAATCATAAGAGAAATATGTAGCATAATGGAGAGCTAAACCATCATTGAATAGAAAGATATGTAAACAATTATTCCTTTTTTCCACTCTTACTTTTTGCTGCACAAAAGACACAAGAAAGGAAGGAGAAGGTTTCATCTTTCCCTCTTTTGAGGGGTTTATATTTAGATGTGTCCTGTGAGTTATATAAATTCAGAGTATAGACTAGAAAGCCAAAAATTAGCAAGGATTTTGACCAAGAAATTGAGAAGTCATTAAAAGTCATGGAAGAAAGACTCATTTCTCAGTAAAAATAACAAATTCACATGGATGATGGATCATAATAACTTCATAATCTGACCCACATGCAGTAAATACAGTGATGACTGTCATTTTGAATAAGTGAGGTAGACTGATGTTGATTATTAATCCATTTCTTGGCCTGTCTGATTGTTTCTGAGCCAGACCCTCCACTGTTCATTATTTTTCTGAAGTATCTGAAGAGTACCTTTCACTGACAGTCCTTTTCTTTTTAAATAGTTACTTTTCATACTCTGTGTTGCCTTAATTTACTTGCAGGATTTCTTTCATGGGTTGCTCTGCTTCTAGTATTCTTAGAGCTGGACACTTGGTCTTCTTTCAGCATATAGTGTAAAATCAGTGTTACTACAGATACATGTTAATGTATAATTCTGTATTACATCTACCTGCTGTGAGAAAAAAATCTGTTTTTCCTTAATTCCCATGTGTTGCAACTGCTGATGATTTACATGAATGCAAGCTCAGTGAAAAAAGATTAAATATGCTGTGAAAATAAGTACTTAGCATTTACTACCGGTGTCTAAAATTACAGGTATCTGTATAGTAGACACAGAATACATTTTTAATTTGCATAATAGAAATTTGTATTTATTTGCATAATAGAAATTCAGAAGCCAGCTTGGCTAAGTGTGTCATTGAGAGCTTTATATGAGCTTCCTGCAGGGACATGTGTTTAACATTTGCAGTCAGATTATATACATAACATACCTTGCAGGAAAAAATGCTTTTTTGAGAGCAATGGAGTGTCCATGACTGATTTTCTATTAATGTGTCCAGCCTTTAATATCTTTTCAACTCTGTACCTGTTGCCCGTGAATGACACTCAACTTTCCCTACAGCATACCTCCTCAGCTGGGCAAATGGTTATAGACACTGAGATTGAGGGTGCACTACGTGTGTGAATTGGCTAGTGGCTTGTTGCTCTCAAAATAAAAGGATAAATTGTAAGTCCCTTTTTCTCAGCAGTAGGTACTAATTTGTGCCTGCCTTCACTAAGCATTACCTAGTTTTTCTGAAACTTCTGGGAATTTAAAATCTTTTAAATCTCCAGCTAGGTCAACATAAAAATTACTGCACACTAATATTAAAGTATTATTACACTGTTTTACTTTCTGTTAGTAATAAATTCATAACATGCTGCATACTATGAAATAAAAAAGACACCATTTTTCCTGGTAGAAATGAAACCCTAAGCAAATTTTATTAAATTTACATATACTTTCTTCCTCTTTTTGAACCCCTATCCGTGTGTCAAGCAAGTTTTCAAAATTACTTCCCTTTTTTTAAATGAAAAATTTTGTAAAATCAAAAAGTCACTCCTCGGTTTAATGTAACTGACATGGCCATGAAACCCAGGTCTTTTATTTATACTTGGGATAATGCAGAGGTAATGAAAGCAGAATTGAACCTAAGAGGTTTTTTGTTTCAATTATAAAACAATGTGGATAAGAGACTTGGATTTGACAGCAACAGAAGAAAGGGAATATTGTCTTCATGCCTTCAATCAGCTTTATTAGATCCTTAAAAGGAAAATTATGTGAAAGACAGAGGAAGAAAACAAAAAACTAAGCAAGATCCCAATTTTGGTATAATTTGGAGAAAAAAACTAATTTACGTGGGTTGTCTTGCCAGGGTGAATGACTCAAGGCTTCCAAACAAGAAATGGAAACCAGAGGGATAGTGAAAGCCTGAAAGAACAAATTGAGAAGATATGATTGACTGTAATATTTCAAAATCAACTGCTGCGAAGATGAGTTTGGGCTGTTGCCCGGAATACAATTGAATGGTGATGTTCATTTAGACTCTTAATGCTGAAACAAAATAAGATGTAGCTGTGTTTCTGTTAGAGATTTACTTGTTCTTTCCAGTGTCTAGCTAGGAATAGGATGTCACGTCCTCTCTCTTCTATACATGCTGCGGTGATTGCTGCTGCTGTTCCATACTTTTTCTGAACACCAGTTTTCTGAAGAAAGGCCTGAAACCAGAGGATAATATCTTTCAAATGTGAAATGTCATCACCGTTCATTAGTTGACTTTAAAAAATTTTATGCACTGTGTGCAAGTAGGCTAACTCAGTGTTATTGACCAAGGAAAAGAAAAATACAAGATCGTTTTGTGTGTATGTACTTTCTGTCTGATAAAGCCACTCAAGTTTTTTGTTATTATCATGTTACTTTTTAAAATTAAGTAAATAGCTCATATCGCAAAGATTTCAAATAATTGTATTTGTAATGGGCGTGACTTGTAAAGCATTATCTGGAAAAATCCAGGGGCAACTACTTGCCCTCCATCTCAGGCAGAGAGAGTTCTAAAAGAGACTATGCTTTATGCAGAAAATTAATCAGTTGTCAGTAGGCAGTAATGAGTTGGGATTGTCTTCTACTTCCTCCTTTCCTTTATTCCTTTCATCTCATGGGCTGTGCTTACTAACCTTTTTTCTGTTTCTGTTTCAAAGAGGAAGGAAAAAAAACAACCCTAAACCACAGTTCATAATTAAATACTGAGCTAGTTCTTACCATGTTTACTGAATTACATATCACATATATGGATGCTTATCCTCAAAGTCTTCATGTGTTTTGAGATTTCTAAATTTAATGTGTTCCATAGGAATAGACCTTAACTCCTTCCTGTCTGTTTTACATGATGAGATTTGCATCTACAGAGGAAAGGAGGAGTAAACCAATGAAACCCAATGACATGAAACCTCTCAAAATTTTACGGATTTGTAGACTCATGAATATAGCTGCTGAGCTCTGCAGATTCTCCTGGTTCACAGTAGAGATTCCTCCAGCAAAAAATCTTCAGTGTTGACCTTACAGGTGCAATAACCAGATCAGCTTGACATGACATGCACAGAGGTATCCTTGCACAGGTATCTTTACCGCAGGGTGGGTGACCTAGTAAAGAGGGCTTTAAACCAGTAACCTCAAGGGAGGAAGAGAGTTACCCAGCTCTGAGGGAGCAAAGGACAGGCTGACAAGCAAAGTGCCTGGGGTGATGTGAGCAACCAGGAACACAAAATGAACAAAACAGGGCTCAAGTGGTGTCCCCTCAAGCATTGGCATGTAAGCAAGGAAGTCTCTCCGAAGTGCCTGCACCATAAGGCACACAGCATGGGATGTAAACATAAGGAATGAGAGATCTGTGTGAAGCTGCAGGGCTGGGATCTTTCTGGAATCTCAGAGCTGTGATGGATGGCTCACATGACTGGAGTGCTGCAATGTAGGGTATAAACTCTTTAGGAAGGACTGGGTTGAAATACAAGGGAGAGGAGTTCCCCTCCACATTATCTCTGAAAAGTTTTCCATGAGATCCTCAGAGACCTTGGGAATGTTACAAGGTTTTTATATTCAATAACTGCATACATTTGAGTATACAAGAGGGCAACCTGGAAGAGAACCTGTACTGCTGTGAAAGGCTAGGTAATGCTACTGTCTGCTTTTAGAACTGAGCTGTTGCTTTACACTGCATACTTCTCTGCTTATGCATCTCTTGCTAATGAGAAAGTCTGAACCAAGCCTGGGTCTCCCTTTTTGTAGTCAGAGCTACACCTGTGAGCAGAGCAGTGGAGCACTTTTCATTTTTCAACTCCAGTCATGTCAGAGTACTAGAAATTCCAAATGGGATGACTGTTGTAGACAAGCTTACAGTTTTTTAGAAAAAGCTGAAAGGAAGAAAGTATTTATAGGGATCCGTGTCCTTGAAGCTGATCCTACTTGGACCTCAGTTACAGTTTGAACTCACATTAAACTATGAATCACATGCTTAAATGTATTCAACATTCCAATATTTGCTGAATCAGCCAGAATATACTCTGAAAATGTGTGAACTGTTGCAGACTGGTGGAATCCAGTGTATCTATACTGTTACATCCAAATCTATGTGAATAGATAATAGATATACAGATATGTTTATTTATTTGTTTGTTTGTGTTTGGAAATTGAGACTTCAGGGAAATTCAAACATCTGACAACTCAACTGAGTTTCTGAAATCTCCTACCTGAGGACTTTCAGTGTTTTGTCATTAAACCATTGGATAAATCAATATACAATGCAACTGTATAAAACACTCAAGATTTACAGTTATCATGGACTGGAATTCATAATTTGGTTACTTCAGAGGAAGAAAAAGTGATATACCCACTCTGGAACATCTCACAAAGCCTTAATTATTTTATTCATATTGGAGCAGATTAAGAAGAGAACTCCAGAGAAGCATTAGAAGAAGGGTGGGAAAAATAGTATAGCATTTGTGGTATTGTACATTCATGTGGGGAATATGAATTTATTTTCCTTTGATGTGCACAGGATAACTGTAGGACAATCTGTTGATGTGATGACTCTTACACACCCTACAAAAATATTCCAAGTAATAGGCTGATTTAGAAAGGTGAATCACCACCTTTCAACATCACTACCTTTCAGTATTTTAATAAGACACTAATAGTTTGCTTTAAGAAGTGGTTTCTTCTGTAGACAGAATCCTCTTAGAATCTGAAAGAAGTATATAAACTCTGAAGATGGGTAAGTTATAAGACATACCCTTGTTGGCTGGCAAGATAGCTTCTTGCTGATTCTGTTAGATGCTTTTGTGAACGCTCCCCATGCACTACCTACGTTAAAGTGGAGACCTAGCAAAAAATAACTATGTCTATTTTTACTTCGCCTGGGGATTTTGAGAGTTACCCATCATTTAAAGCATTCCCAAGGCCAGTGTATGCATGTATATTGGCCTTGTAAGCAGAGCTCTGGCTGCCTGCAAATGTCATGTGTGCTTGTAGTAAGATATATATATAGATATATATATATAAAAATATATACATATGCACATACACACATGTATGTGTATACACACACACATATATATATATAAAATGTAGACGGTGCAAAACAAAGCATTGCAACAAGTGGATCTTTGGCTTTCGGGCCAGCTTCAAAACCAACAGCTATTGCAAAGTCCGTAGGAGTTTATGGAGCCAGGCAAGAGAAGGGCAAAGACCTTAAGGAGTACAGTAGCAAGATATTGCCCAAATGTTTTTTCTAAGATGAAATTCATACATTCTGTTATGGCTCTGTGAATAGCTAACGTGTTAAAACTAAGCTGTCAAAAAAACCCCTTCCATCTATTTTGAGGGATATTTGCAACTAAATTTTAAAAGATGCCTTCACCTAGCATCTGAAGATGAGCATGCAGGTTTTTTGTATGCAAATTTCTGAAGTCTCATCTTTTCCTAATCTGTATTTTGTGACTTCAGGTTTTAATATGATTATTGCTATGTCAAGAAAATTAATACAATGAAATAATACTTCCTCTTCTTTGGTAAAACTGTTCCTCCTCTTTTATATACATTTTCTTGTCTACTTGGGAAAAAAAATGATCTTACTTATTCATTGCTGAATTTTTAATATCATCTCACCAGCACATAATAGAAACTGTAGCACATTAGTTACTCAGCAACTCAGCAGAGAATCTGTCTGTCTTTATGCTTGGAAATGCTGGAGGGTTAGTTGCTTTACTCAAAAGTGAAAATAGAATTGGCAGTATGGTAATTCTATGTTGTTCATACATATATAGATAATTATTTTTTTTTCTTCAATAGATTGCTTGGCTTCTACAAAGGAATATTTCCTCCCATCTTGGCTGAGACACCCAAAAGGGCAGTGAAGGTAAAAATGCCATACTTCCTCCTTTAAAAACAAGAATAAGGAGAGTGGCAGCTGTAAAGCATTTGCTTTCTCCCCCACTGATTGACATTAAAATCTTCAACTTATGTGTCATATTAATCCCCTTCTTTTTACTAGGAGCGCTTTTCTATTGACAGCACAATAAAAACCATGCTTGTTTAAGAAGCATAGAATAAGGCTCTAAATGATAGGCTATTTTTGACCCATGTAGATAATGCTACTGAAAAACAAATTTCAATTAGATTATACAATCAAAGTTAATAAAATGTTTTAAGTTATGTTTTAGCCTCATAATAACATCTGGTTTAGACATTTTGTTTTACTGAAAATACCTAACAACTTGCAAAACAAGAACAGCTTAATAAATTATCACAAGCCATTAAAGAAACCACTCCTAGTAAGTTTTTACTCAGTAACTTGAAGTGGTGTATCTGTAGATTTGAAGTGCTGTACAGAGTTTTTGTACTCCAAAGAGCACTCTACTCCATAATCTCACTTTTTTACAGATTGGAAGTAGCAATGGGTGAAAATCGTCATCATTCAAAGATTCAAAGAACATTTTGCTTCAGCTGCCTTACTGTCAAAATAGATGCTAGCCTATCAAAGTGTATTAGCTGTCAAATGTTGATCTGATTTTCTTTTATTAGCTTTACATTCGTTTGTAGAGCATTATTTTAGTAACATTCCTAAGAAAAATACATCAATACATATTTTTTTTCAGTTGTCATGCAACATTTTAATTAAAACCTAGTGATTAAGCACCTCATCTTAAAGTTTTCTACATGTATCAAAGCATCCATTGTGTTACGAGCAAAGGTTTATTTGTCTTCAGAACTTTGAAGTTTCCTGTAGTTGCACCAAATGTTTCTAAAAAACTTATTAGACAAAATGTCTTGATTTTCCATTCTTTCTCTTTTTGTTTCTTTCTAGAAATCTTGTGTATGATTCTGGTCCTTGGTCTGCAATTAATCATTCACATTCAAATTCCTTTACAGAGGAATAATATTTATATAAAGGGACAGGATGTGACCTTGTAACAGAATCCTGAAGCAGTTCTGGAAATGTCATCTTCTTGTTTGCATTGGCATTTTAGATGCAAACAACATATGTCACCTATCTCAAAATTATTTACTTCAACTAAGAACACTAAAATTCTGTCTATTAGCAAAGTGGTAGTGAAGAATAGATGGATAATATTTAGAAGAATCCTAATAGCTCATTTTCTTTGGACTGTGATATTGCCTCTGTCTCTCCATTTCATTTTGTTTGAAACAAGGCAGGGTCAATCTGATCAGGCTTTTTAGATTCCAGCATATATTTAGTTAAAATACAAACCCAGGCTTGATTTGTCTTCTACCAACCTGAATGATTCAAAAATCATGAAGCACTTTCTCTTACTCAAATGGATTAAATTGGCTTAAACCACATAATATTCAATACAATTATAGAACCATGTGTTTAAGTTGGGAGGGATCTCTGGAGGTCATCTGGTGAGCCTCCTGCTCAAAACAAGCTGACTTCACAGTTAGGTCAGGTTGCTTGGAAGCTTTGTCTAGTCGAGTTCTGAAAATCTTCAAGGATGGGAACTGCAGCCTCTATGTGCTCCTGCTCCAGTGCTAAATTGCTTTCACTGTAAAGCATTTTGCCTTATATCCGATTTGAATTCCCCTCTTCCCCTGCCTGACAAGCCTTTGACACTGTTTCCCTCAGCATTCTCCTGTGGAAACTGGCTGCTTGTGGCTTGGATGGCATATGCTTTGCTGGGTAAAACTGTGGATTGACAGACAGGAATTAAATCCAATTGTAGCCCATCACAAGTGGTGTTCCCCAGGGTTCAGTATTTGGGCCAGTTCTATTTAATGTCTTTGTCAATTATATGGACAAGGGGATTGCATGCATCCTCAGCAAATTTGCAGATGACACCAAGTTGGGTGGGAGTGTTGATCTGCTTGAGGATAGGAAGGCTCTACAGAGAGACCTGGACAGGCTGGATCAATGGGCTGGGGCCAACTGTGTGAGGTTCAACAAGGTCAGGTGCCAGGTCTTGCACTTGGGTCACAAAATCCCCATGCAACACTCCAGTCTTGGGGAAGAGTGGCTGGGAAGCTGCCCAGAGGAAAAGGACCTGGAGGTGTTGGTCAACAGCTGGCTGAATATGAGCTAGCAGTGTGGCCAGGAGACCAAGGCAGCCAACAGTATCCTGGCTTATTGTGACCTTAGAAATAGTGCAGCCAGCAGGACTAGGAAGTGATAGTCCTTCTGTACTCAGCACTGGTGAGGCTGCACCTCGAATACTGTGTTCAGTTTTGGGCACCTCACTACAAGAAGGACATTGAGGTGTTGGAGAGTGTCCAAAGAATGTCAACAAAGTTGATGAAAGGTCTAGAGCACAAGCCTTATGAGGAGCATCTGAGGGAACTGGGGTTGTTTAACTTGGAGAACAGCAGGCTGAGGGGAGACCTTGTTGCTCTCTCACGACTACCTGATAGGAGGTTGTAGCGAGGTTAGTGTCAAAATCTTCTCCCTAGTAACAAGCAACAGGGCAAGAGGAAAAGTTCTCAAGTTGTGCCAGGGGAGGTTTACATTTGATGTTAGGAAAAATTTATTTATTGAAAGAGTTGTCAGGCACTGTAACAGACTGCCAAGGGAAATGGTTGAGTCACTATCCCTGGAGATACTTAAAAGCTGTGCAGATGTGGCACTTAGGAATGTGATTTAGTGTTGGACTAGGCAGTGTTGGGTTAACTGTTGGACCTGATGATCTTAAAGGTCTTTTCTGGCCTAAACAATTCTATGGTTCTATGATTCTATTATTCTAATTTCTAACATCCAAAGTGGAGTTTGTACCCATGCTTTGACCTGAAGAGAATCCAGCTTGGCTCAGATTTCCATTAACCTTATTTGGGTAGCAACCCAATGAAAACATCACTGTTTCCTTTGGCTCTTTCTCCACCTTTTATTCTTCTAATAGTTTGCTTAATTTTAACAGTCCCCAGGATATCTTGTCTACTGCCAAACTGACTAGTGAGATTTAGATGAAGACTGTGTTCATGCCTATGGTTTTGAGATCTGAGAAAGCACAAAAGGTAGAGAGGCAATTTCTAGGTTCCAGAAACTTTGTTTGGTGTTTGTAATGAACTTTTTTGAAAACTTCTAGTTATAGTGTCTTTTATATTTCATAAAAGTGTATAGAGAATGGACAAGGGAGATTTCTTACTGTGAAGAAATGTACTTGGGCTACTAGAATATTGTCTATATGTGGCGTAGATATTTGCAACTAAAAATAAAGCTACTAAAATGAAGTTATTTAGCCAGTTATTCAGCTAAGTGTTGAAGATACTGTTTCACTTTTAGTCAACTATATTCGTATGTCTGTCTTGCTGTTTCTTGTTTTCTCTCTCTCTTTATTTCCCTTCTAAAAAGAAATCTGGTATTTCTGGAAGACGAAAAATCAAAGTTTATAACTTTATGTTAGATTGAACTCGGAGGAAAGAAGTGATTATGCCAATACAATGGTTAACAGATGAACTTTTGGGGCATTGTTCATGTGTTCCCAGACATCTTGTTTCAAGCATATATTTTTACCTTAGTTATTGAGCCATCTGGTAAGTACTTTGGCTATTTTCTGTGTAACTTGAATTAAAGTGTATCTTTGCCAGATGGACAATATTAGTTATTTTATACACAAAAACATGTTTTAAATACATTTATTCTGAGACTTTTTTTTTGGTGCAAAGATATTAACTTAATACAACTGTACAGAAAATGACAAATTATGCTGTGTCTTTAAAAGCATTTTGGGTAGACGTACATCATATAAATCCATATGATATAGCTAGTACTTTTTTGGCAAAATTGTATGTATACTGGCCACTCTAGTACACTCAGCAACATTTATATTGAATTTTATTGCTGCTGATTTGTTTTATTATTTTTTTTTTAATATAAAACATAGTTACTGTTAAGTAGTTATGTTATTTATGACTCTAGGAAGCTATTGATTTTTAAGGTAGCTTTTTTAAGACAAAAAATTCCTAGGTACTGTATTTCTGCCGTTATTACAATAATCTTACAGATCTGGAACACTTTGGAAAACATTAAGGAATACCAGAAATTCCATTAAGGGTTAGGAAGGTAACAATGAGTAGAAAGATGCTGGAGAGAGAATAAAGCAAACTTGAACACAGTAAGAAACAAATTTAGTTCTGTAAAGTAACTTACTCAACCCAGAGCTGACACTTTTCTCAGATACTTAATTATATCTATAAAATATCTTCAGATCCAAAAAGATGGATAACTTTTTGTCTAAATAACACTTCTATTTTGTTTGATTGTTGACAAGACCAGAACAATAATTTTAAGCATGTTTGCAGGAAGTTTGCAAGATTAGTGTTCAATCTGTACATGATTTAGAGGGCAGATAAAATCTGGGGCCCAATTCTCAGAGCTTTACTGCAAAATGATATAATAATACCTGCTGAGGATTTTTAAAAGTATCTATCCACTGACTAGAGTATAAGTCCTTCAGTTTTCAGAATTTAACATCCTGATTTTGCATTATGTTTGAAATTTCCCTCCTGCTTCAAATGTGGCAGCATTATTAATGCATTAACAACCAGTTCTCTGTTGGGTTTGGTGTGATTCTAGTGACTTTTCATTTGAAGCAGGTCTTCATTGAATAATGTTATTGACTTTGCCATGCAACAGAGTTCTGAACAAGTTAAAATGACAATGTAATGCTTATTATTCATGTTCCTGTACATACAGTTTAGGGAAAAGCTGGTTTGTTCTGATACATCTGTGGTAGCTAAGCCCCGAAGGACTGAGCTTGTCTTCTTTGGAGGTGAAAGGCATCTGCATATGTCAACAGGAAGCTTCTTACTGACTTCAACAGTGTCATTCTCAACAAAGCTGTTAATTTATTCCACTTTGATGTTTATAAGATTGCACAAAAATTAGTTTGAAAATTTGGGTGGTAAGAAGCTTTGGGTTGCAAAGTGAACCAGTTATAGATGGTTGCCTTTCTCCTTGTTGGTGCAGGTGAAGCTGAGCTTCTCATTTCTTCTTTGACGTTCAAACAGAAACAAGTGCAGCTTTCAAAACCCACCCTTTAAGGAACTTCATATGCTCAGAACTACTAAGCACTGCTGACTGAAAGCAGACAATTGGGTAAATTATTTATTTGTACAGAGCAAAAACTAGAAGAAATGTGTCTGGGTACAGCAATATATTATAAAAATCTACAGACTTTCCATCTTCAAAATCTGCAATTACATCTCTCTGATGAGAAGTATACTAATATCTGAGAAATATGGAAGTGATTGCACTATATTGTATTAAAGATGTGAAGGTGATTTCTTGGGAGAAATTATAGTCTCTGCTACTGCATTTATACCAGTATATGTAAGTTAGATGCTAGAGGAAATGTGTAGAAATTAAAACCATGAACTATGTGTCATAGCAAACTCTTACATAAAACATTAGTTTATTTGCACTTATACTGCAGTTATGCATGAGAAGCTAATAAAATCAGTTCTGAAGTCTAATTTTTGCACATCTAACACTGCTACAGATCATGTGAAAGAAAATTTGCTCATGTTTATTTTGCAGAACCCCACACAGCTATTCAGAATACAAGCTCCACTGTAGTTTGGTTTTGCTCATTTGCATAAGTAACTTGTAATTTTTTTCAATGCCATTTCAGTCTAACTTTTATTTACAGTTTTTCACCTTTGAACAATACAAGAAGCTACTAGGATATGCATCATTACCACCAGGACTGGTATGTATGGATACAGACCTTGATGCTCTCAGTTAAGATGTGTATACTGAACAGTCCCACCCATTCCCTCCCTTAGAAGAAGCTCAAAATTAAAGGGACCAATTCAAGCAACAGTTTTTCAGAGCAAACTCGTACCTTGGAAAAACTGAATTTACCAAAATTATAGTTAATGTTAATTTTTATATCAAATGTCTTCAAAATAATTCTCTACAATATCAAGGGAGAAATATAATGAAATACAATAAGGGCAAGGGCTGAGTCTTGAATCTGCAAAAGAACAACCCTGTGTACCAGTACAGCTTGGGGACTGACCTGTTGGAGAGCAGCACAGGGGAAAGAGACCTGGGGGTCATGGTGGACAGGAGGATGACCATGAGCCAGCAATGTGCCCTTGTAGCCAAAAAAGCCAATGGCATCCTGAGGTGTATTAGAAAGGGTGTGGTTAGTAGGTCAAGAGAGGTTCTCATCCCCCTCTATTCTGCCTTGGTGAGGCCACATCTGGAGTATTGTGTCCAGTTCTGGGCCCCTCAGTTCAAGAAGAACACAGAACTGCTTGAAAGAGTCCAGTGCAGAGCCACAGAGATGATTAAGGGAGTGGAACATCTCCCTTATGAGGAAAGGCTGAGGGAGCTGGGTCTCTTTTGCCCGGAGAAGAGGAGACTGAGGGGTGACCTTATCAGTGTTTACAAATATGTAAAAGGTGAGTGTAAGGAGGATGGAACCAGGCTCTTCTCAGTGATGTCCATTGATAGTACAAGGGGCAATGGATACAAGCTGAGCATAAGAGGTTCCATATAAACATGAGGAAAACTTTTTTCACGGTGAGAGTGACAGAGCACTGAAACAGGCTGCCCAGAAAGGTTGTGGAGTCTCCTTCACTGGAGACATTCAAAACCCGCCTGGATCAGTTCCTGTGTGATGTGCTCTAGGTGATCCTGCTCTGGCAGGGGGGTTGGACTAAATGATCTTTTCAGGTCCCTTCCAACCTCTAACATTTTGTGATTCTGTGATTCTGTAATTCTGCTATCATGCCATTTTGAATAAAAAAATAAACAAAACAAAACAAAACAAAACACTTCTTATAAATTTTTTGTTTATAAGAATTTTTTTATAAGAATTGCTTTCTGTGGTGTAAGAGTGTGAGTAATAATAAAGACATGTTTTCACAATCATGAGATCACAACTCAAGAAGCAATTGATGTCTTCCTTGTTACACTATAAATGTTTTCGTAATTAATGTTTCCCGGTGCTGACCATGATAATAGTTTCAGAAGAATATTAAAAAAGGATGCACATAACTTCTATGTAAGGACAGTTTTGCTGAAAATCATGTTTAATTTAAAGGTAATTTTTAACTAGCTAGTTGTTTCATTCTTGAACATTTTAAAGAAGTTTTAATTCAATATTTCTACTCTGTTGCTTCCTTTCAGTTTACTTCCTTGGCATTTGTTAAACATTTTTTTTCTCTGTAGAGACTCCTATGTTTTTCTTATAATCAGTATATCGATGTACTGGAACACTAAACAAGGCTAAAAATGTTAATTATCTGGAGGGTGGTAAATACCCTCTAACAAACAATAAAATCCTGAACACCTGTATTACAGCCTTTTTGGTCAAATGACATTTGAATTTGAATTTGTTATATAGTTTTAGCTGTAAAGAGAGAAGTTTGTGATAACTGAAGGAAATATGTAAACTCTTGTCTTATAAGAAGAAATAAGTCTCCACACCATGTGAACTAAAATGACATTGAAAAAAAGGGAGACATTTCCTTTATCATTAATTCAGGTCTCTTCCAAACAGTATTACTGCCATTTACATTTGCCTTCCAGTGCAACAACTGAATGATCATGGAAGCATATTTACTAGTTTAAAGCAAGTTTCCTCTTCCTCTTAGTTATTCCCCTGACTCTATAGTTGTTTAGAGTATCTCCTCTTTTATCTCGTTAGGTGTTTTTTTTTGTAGGCTCTTCTCTTCCTTAAATGCAAATAAGTAATATTTGTTCTCTAGCAAGAGGAAAGAACAGAGTTTAAGGTTACATCATCACTTTTTTGTTGGTTTGTTGTTTGTTTTTTTTAGGAAAATATGCTGCAAACTTATGCAATAGCTGACCAAAAGCTGCTTGGGTTCATGTAGTAGATGCAGCAACCATTAGACACCTCTGACAATTCTGCTACCATAGAGGCATTTTTTCCCCTAAAATAACGATGGTAGCAAGGCAAAAAAAAGAAGACTGAGAGGGTCTAAGCTATGCAGAATGCCTCTCAGTCCCTCAAGAGACCATATATCAAAACAATATTAATTGTTAAAAGAGAAATGCGTATGAATGTTACTAATGTGTGCATTAGCAACATCTTCCTGCAGGCTTCAGTCTCATGGTTGATAGTGAAGGGGATAGGTTGTGTTCCCATCTCATAGTGGAAAAATAGATTTGTTGGTAACACAGTGTTCTCCAAAGGTGGTAAGGCTGGAGCTTGCCACTGCCCTCCTAACTTACTATTCTTCTCTTTCTTTAGCTCTCAAGAGTCCCAACTCAAATTCCTCTGTACTGAAAAAGTTCCTTTTCTCACTATTGTTTTTTTCCTTACCATTGGTTTCCTTGAATTTCAGCAAATATGCTCAATATATTGTATTTTGAATGTTGGGTCTCTTTTCAGCCAGTAGAAAGTTTGGAGATGCTAAGTGGAGGCAATAAGGCAATAAATGTGTAAAAATAACAAAAAAATTGCCCCCTCTGAATTTTCTCAATTGATCTAAATATTTAAATATTATTATTCTGTTGCAAACCAATTCACATGTTTTAAAATGCTGTGTGATGATGGAAAGCAAAGAAGTTAATATCTCCATTTCTATGGCTGTGATGTATCACCACCTTCTAAGTAAATTGTATTAATTCATTCTTGCAGAGGATGACATTTCTGTGTGTACTACTCATTCCCTTATAAACCTTTTAAAGATTGATATTTTCTTAGGAGAACTTTTCTTCTACATGTGCAATTTGCTTAAGTACCACACTATTTGAATTTCTTATATTTCTTTAAATTTTAAATTAATGTATGAGTGTTATGTGCTTAATGCTCCATTTGTTTTTTCCAGGCATAACTGCCTTTCTATTTGTGCTTTTATTCAGACTCCACACAAAGATAACATGAGGGCATTGTTTTTCCATATTTTACTAATAAATCGGTACTACAATTTTTCTTCCAACTGAAAAGATAATTAATTGACAGTGCTATGACATTTTATTTTGGTTTTTTTGGGATTTGGTTTATGGCTATTGTCATATTGCTTTCCTGAACTGTCAGCATCTGATCAAGGACTAAATTTTAGTAATAGAGCATTGCTGCATTTCTGTAACCTTGCAGTTTGCATTGTACCATTTAGTTTCATAATCTGATGTATGGGAAACTTTACTGCTTAATTTTTAACTTCAATTTTAACTTTCCTAGGCATTTGCTGTTGCTGGCTTGGGATCTGGGTTGACAGAGGCAGTTGTGGTTAACCCTTTTGAAGTAGTAAAGGTTACCTTGCAGGCAAATCGGAATGCCTTCACAGAGGTATGAGAATTGCTCCATTCTTCTTTTTCTGGTTAATTAGGCACTTCAAGGTTCATATCTAGAGCAGAATGTCTACAATATATTGGGTTGATGCAGATTATTTTCCCACAAGTTTAACAGAAATGGAAAAAGAGATAAGAGACTTGGTAGACGATGCCTTCAGACATGAAGAGGTATAGACAGTATCGTCAGTGGTGTCAGCATCTCTATTGCAAATATTCTGTGTCTGAAGTGCACCTCCATACCTCTAGAGCAGCCAGCAGCCCAACATTGTGAGGAATTGTAATCCAAAAGTAGAAACCTGAGCCCCTTGTACATGGTGCATTTGCTCCAGCGTGTCCACACTTCAAGTGACCTCCAAAGGTTAGCTTAAAACACCACAGCTCCATGCCCTAGCCAGGGTCCATCTGGTGTATTTTTTGCTAAAATGTAGCTGGTATATTTCAGAGTACTGGGTGAAATTATTTTTATTACACATTTTCACATTAATAAGCACAAACTGGGAAACAGTCATATAATAAAGCACACTGATAATTTAAATGTATTTCACTTCATAGTTTTGTTATTCCAATATTGTTTCATTCAAATAAGTCAGTGAGCAAAACTGACTTTGTCCATGGTTCTGGCTACAGCTGAGAGGGGAAAAAGATTAAACTGGAGAACAGTGATTTATTCAGTTAATGCTTAGACATTTTTTAACTATGGGCAGCAAAGCCACTTTAACAGAGAGCTAATACAGTACAGAAGTAAAAAGGTTAGGATATGGAAAGGAGAGAGACTGAAAGTGGGATAAAGCAGTGCATCAAAGGATTTCTTTCTCAGAAAGGTGATACGAAAAAATTATGGTCTACTACTGGTCCAGCAGTAGTAAACTAAGCAGATACTCTGGATCTTTCTGCCTCCCAGTTGTGAAGATACAATTAGCTTATCTGAATAAAACCTCTGGTTTTGAGTGTAAATACACCAGTATTATATTTTGAGCAGACTAGTTCTTGTGAAGTTGCAGGAGACCCATATATTCTTTCACTTCACACATTTTGGTTTTTTTTATCTATTATAAAATTTATAACAAAGTTTGGAGTGTTTTAGTAAATTTTGTGCAAATACTTACTTTAATTACAGCATCCCTTAAATCACAGACATACCATTTTTAAATATATCTTTAAAAGGTGTTAGAATTTCACATTTTGCAGTAAATCAGGAAAATTCCAGTAACTTCATTACTGTGATCTCAAGTTGTCATTAATAATTTGTTAGAATTCCACACTAAGATTCCAAACTAAAGTATGTAAAAGCAAGCCTATTGTATGTTATCTCATACAGCATAAGGCTGTACACTCATTTCAATCCCATGCACTGTTTTTCTGAAAGGTTTAAGTAAAGTATGTGCCTATCCCATTGTGTAGCTTTCATACTATCTGTTGAAACCTAATGCAGTTCACATATTTCCTTGACTATTGTATTGAAATAATAAATATATCTTGTTTGAAAGGAACAAGGAAGAGCATGAACACGTACACCCACACCCAGACTCTTGCACACCCCCAAAGCAAATATTCACACACTACGGTGACAACTGAATTATTCTCTGGTACCAGATCATCTTTCTAGGTCTGACAGGTTTAAAGAGGAAAGCCACTATAAATCACCTACAGACACTTTTGTAATGTGGTTTGCCACGGGTAAAAATAACGGTGACTGTTTTTAAAGTAAACTGCTAGAAAGCCTAACACGTTTTTTTGGGTGGATTTTTTGTTTGTTTGTTTGTTTTGTACATTTAGCCATGGATAACTCACTGGCTATGGAAGCTAGTGTGGTAAAAAAATCTCACCTTCCTTAAGAGTTGTGATTAATTAAACAAATACAAGTTTCTGCTTTATAATGAGAAGAATCTGACTCTGGATTCTACTGACTAGTTCTCTATTTAGTATAAGTCAACAGCTGTGTGAATTGAATTGAATAAATTCCTCCATCTGAATTAGTCACCCTAAGGTCCTTCCATCAACAGTGGCAAAGCAGACCTTCTATGGCTTAATCAGGTGTTATTTTATATGCTAACTGTGGATGAAGTGAAGTGCTGTCTAGCAAAGCCCTCTTTATTGCTAAAGGACTGGAAAAGGGAGTCTTTTTGAGTACCTCAGATGTATATGTAGATACAGCAGGTATCTATATTTGGACTGATGAATCCCATCACAGGTGTTCAGCAAGTGATAGGCTTCTTCTCCAAGTCATGAGTAAATGTGTATATAAGATGAGACTAAGCGATACTACTGAAAGTTGCTGCATTCAGCTTAAATTGCTTTGTTCAGCACACCAGTTATTTTTTTAAGATCCAATCCTCATGCTTTGTGTATGAGAAATGATGTTATTGCTAGTGTCTGGACCATAGTCCATACTGGATATCTACATTCTAGGACAGATTCTGATTTGAATCCCTGGTGGTAGTTAGAAAAGCAAACTATAGTAAAATGTATGCAGAGCATTAACAGGATAATATTAGTTACCAAATATAAAAAAAAAAAAAACAGAATGAAACTTAGTATTAAAGACTAAACTTGTCAGTCACCTAAATAAACAGTCATACACTGTGTCAGATAAAAGAGGCATCATTTGCTGATGCTGTTGATCTACCACAAGTGATATTTTGAAATGGAAAGCTAGTAAACAAATAAGTGTATTGAAATTAGCAGTGCTCACAGCGTTCTAGTCAAAATTTCTCTGTATTTTCATGTTTGAGACTCCTAGTGGAAGTTGTGTTTTGCCTTTCTAATTAAATATTTGGTTACCTAGAGCTGGCTTTATGCTTTGGAGAAAGCCATACTTGAGGCAACAACATTTTGAAAGAAACTTTTTTATCATACTGCTAGGAATAAATCTGAAATATTCCAAAGGGGAACACTTGATTTTAAGTACAATAGTATATTAGAAAATAGATCAAATGTGTATGTAGTCAGAGATCCTGTCTGGGGAACTGATTATTCTATAAGTGGATTCTGAGGAAGTTTCTTCCTTTCTGCTTTTTGTTAAATGGAAGTTGGCTGACTAAAATTATTTCCAGACCTCTTGGGAATTATTTTCTAAACAGAATACCTAAAGTCAATTTCTTAAATCTGTTCATTGGGATTTAAATGAGTGTTTTGATTTTCAAAATCTAGCTACACTTTTTAAGACATATAATTAATTTGGAGTGCAAAACAGGATTTCCAGTTGGAAGCTTAAGAAAAATTAATTAATTAATAGAAAAACCCTCACCTTTTTTCAAGATTTTCAACACTAGAAGAAGGTTTCACATGTGATTTGGTTTAAAACATATTGTGTACCTAATAACTCCCTCAAAAGCCGGTGTCTTACATCAGTGTTTTGCCTTCTTAGCAGCATGAAGAGCCACAGAGCATCTATTAGAGTTCCCAGATCATATATATATGCCTTTTGTCACCCTTCAACCATATTCCTAACATTGAATCTGGAAACTGCAAAATTATCTTCAACATAAATCTTTACAGCTTCTCTTACTACTCTCATTTGTGGTTCCCAAGGACTTCCTCCCCTAGCCATAATGGCTCAAAAATTTTGTGTTGCAATTTTGTCCCTTTTATCCCTGGAGCACGAGGAAAGGCTGAAAGACCTGGAGCTGTTTAGTCTAGAGAAGAGAAGACCGAGAGGGGATCTTATTAACTTATATAAATATAACTTATATAACTTATATAAATATCTGAAGGGTGGGTATAAAGAAGGAAGGGCCAATCTCTTTTCAGCCATGCCCTGTGATAGGACAAGGGGCAAGGGATGCAAACAAGAGCACAGGAAGTTCCATCTCAACATGAGGAAAAGCTTCTTTACTGTAAGGGTTACAGAGCACTGGAACAGGCTGCCCAGAGAGCTTGTGTAGTCTCCTTCCTGGAGACTTTCAAGACCCATCTGATGTGTTTCTGTGTGACCTGCCCTAGGTTCGGTGGTGGTCCTGCTCTGGCAGGGGGACTGGACTTGGCAATCTCCAGAGGTCCCTCCTAGCCCCTAAAATTCTGTGATTCTGTGATCACTCCCTCACTATGCATGTTCCTATGCTGTTGGTTTTACTAGAGAAGCTGGTTTTAGCTTTTTATTGTCCAGAATAATTGTTATATAATCTCATTGTGTAAGGGTTTCATCTGTCATAATCTTAACAAAACATCAATGATAAAAAAATTACTGCTGAACTCACACACTGAAAGCCACATGTTGCTCTGTGAAATCTTTTATTAATTATTTTTTCATGACCTTTTCCTTTGCTTTAGGGATCCTTAGTCTTTTACAGTACTCAGGTCATACTTGAATTTTTTTTTCCTCCAAGCAGAAAAATGAAGTTTGGGGTTTTTTTATGAAAGTTGTGATTTTTACATAAAGGGAAAATAACTAATGTGAGGAGACTCAAGATAAAATGACAAGAATTGGCAACACTGTGTTTGTCAACAGGGTTGAAATGGTGCTATGGTTATTGTTTTCTTTTTGTAAAGATGATCTCTTCCTTCTTTTGCTTAACTTGTGTAGCAACCATCTAGCTTTGTTCAAGCTCGGCAGATCATTAAAACCGAGGGTCTGGGCTTCCAAGGACTCAACAAAGGTCTTACTGCAACACTGGGTCGTCACGGAGTTTTTAACATGGTTTACTTTGGATTCTACTTCAATGTGAAAAACATTCTTCCAGTCAATAAAGTAAGTTCTTCATGCAGTGCAACAGACAAATGGATGAGAGGTTTGGCAATTTAATTAACACTGTATTTTTCTGTGCAAGCTGTAGCATTTAGCAATAAATAGTGATTAACCTAACTCTCTGTTGTTGCAGAAATTTATAGCATTTTAGTGGAAGCAAACCAAGAATTTGTACTTCTCACTTTTTAAGCAAAGCTGGGTATAAATAAAGTAGTAATGTTTGAATTCTCATTTTTATAAATTTTGCTTTATACCATGGTAGCTATGTAAAAAGGCAGGAATCAAGATACAAGCATATTATGTTTATGCTAATTATGTATGCACTTTTTTTGTGGTAAACTGGCTTAGAAGAGAAAAATAGGTTCATAGATCTTCTTTCAGTATTCATAAAGCAAGGGGTGAAGCTTGAGGTGATGGCAGAGCTGCAGTAGGCAGGGTGTTCTGGCCATGCACCAGGCCTATCTACTCAAAGAGAGTTCAACCTAGTGTTGAAGGATTACAGAGCAGATTTAGCCATATGGGAGAGAGCCAGCCCAAAACAAGTCCTGCACAGGGGCTTATGTAGTTTGTATGTTTAAAAAAAAAAAAAAATCTTTATGGCTGTAATTTCACTTGAAGTTACTTTATTTTATGGTCTTATATTCTTTCACATAACAAAGGAAACATTTCCCTTTACAACAGAGATAAGTTGTACTAATGAGAACATGGTAATATTGGCAACCTCCTAAATGACTGTGTGAGCAACAGCTAATGGTTTATTAATGACTCCAGTGTGTTACTTACTGAACTGTTTTTTCACTAATGTGATTTTTAGATGATGACAGTTAAACAGTCACAGGTGTAATATGTAGTGATATTAATATAAGAAGCTTCAATTTACATCAAAATGGATCAGTTTCTATTCCCAGATGAAGTAACACTTATTTTTTTCTGCACTTCGGAGAAGCTTGTTATTTTTGTTGGCAACTTTGTGTAAATGGAGAAAAGCTCCATTTCTTATATGCAGATCATTACAGTAAATTGAATTGTCCAAGAGTAGGTAATCCACAAGTTTCTACAAGTTTCTTTTAGTGTATTTAAGCATACTTTACCATGTACTTTAATCGCACATTCTAAAAACTCAAGGCACAAGCATAACTTGATACTGAGATAGGAGTAATCATATTTATGTTGATCAAAAGATGAAAAAATTATAATTGCTATGCAGAATGCTCAGAATCATATGCAGGTAAGGACAGAGGCATGTGTGCAGCTTCTGTGGAAATCCTGATGTGCTCTTGCACAGCCATTGAAGAATAGTAACAGTATTTGGCACAACCATGCCTTCCCAGCCTTTCAGATTTATTTTTTTTTAATGGGAAAACATATTCACTTATTAGAAAGATTTAGAGATTTATGATCTGAGAGAAATTAGAACTTTGTACAAATTTTGTGTGATACAGAGAATTGTTTAACATCTACAACATAGATGTAAATACATTAGAAAATTAAAAAGAAATTACTTCAGTGGTGTCAGCCCAGTGGCCCAGCTGTCCTGTACATGCTATTAAAAGCAAAAGACAATTTATCAGTGCAGGATTAGATTGCATTAACTGCAAGCAAGCAGAGAGATTTGCCTTGTGCTTGACCAGTGCAAAGTAGCTTGCACAGTGGCTCTCTCAGTGACGACACCTGTGCTAGTAAATTGAGCAGCGTCACTGAAATTCAGTCATCTGTGCTGTTAAATGTTCCCTGGCACAGCTTTGGCCCACTGTTCCTGGGTACAGCTGAGGAGCTAGCAGAGAAACAGAATCATTCCTAATAGTCAGGTTTCATGCAGCCAGTCAGTTTTGAACAGTAATAGCATTTAATAACACAAATAAAGTTAATAGGATGCTCCACGCCAGCGGGCATCGATGTCATAGATAGGTGTGTACATATAGATATAGCCAATAATTCTGATCAAACTGCCACTGAAATCAATGCAATTCTTGCCCTGAATTCAACAGGACACAGATCAGATCTCATCTGGCTTGTTCTTACCTACACTATGTCTCAGGTGATGACATGCATTGAACCTCACTTCAGTGACTGGAAAACAGAAGATTCAAAAACTATGATATTTAACTCAAGCCTTTTCCATCAGTGGTCAGGTACTAGAGGCTGAGTTATCACACCTGTACAAGGAATTTGATAGAAGCTGTTTTTCAGTTAGTCTGAAAAACATGAGACAGTTGTAACTTTTCAAGATATCTCACATTCTTGATTTCATTACAAAATCTAATTTGTTCACTTTGTATATTTTGCCAGAAAATAAAATCTTGAGATCAGCCTTGGGATACTGACAAACATTAAAAATTGCAAAATAAGAATAGTATACTTTTGAAATAATTTTGGCTCTTGACTCCATATCTGCCATTCACCATCTGTAATGTAAGTGGAAATATGCATGGAAATGTCGGAGTGAGCCTTTTAGCTGTCAACAGTGCTAAACTGTGCATTAAATTTGCATCCCGATTAAGGATGTTTGCAGCTTATTTTGCCAAAAACAATAAACCTTTTATGTTGAGTGGTCAAATGATATAAATGACATGTGTGGGTTGTAAATGTTCATAATGAATAATTTTTCGTATGTTCAGCTTATTCCGCTAAACAGACCATTTACAGCCAACCTCGTGCTCTGTTTACTCAAAATACAGTAAACCAGACTTGATTCAATTGCCACTAATGTATCAACCATGGAGCATTAATAGCTATGCATCTGCATGAGCAATCAAATTAGTCTGCAAATTCGTATCGTCTCAGTTTTATGGCACCTGCTTTTATAGCACTTTTCATAGGCTTCCAGCAGCTCTCGCTTTTCAATGGCTTGTCATAGTTAGGTCTGATGGTAAACGTTAGTTTCATTAAAACCTTTGCTCACTACCACCTCCACGTGGCTGTCATATTTCTAGACTATATGGAATTTCCTAACTGTTAAAAAACCCCTTTGAAACGTGGCCAACTGCAAAACTCATTTGAAGTCAGGCACCACCTGCCCCAGCTACTGCAGATGTGTCAGTTGTTGCAAGGGCTGCTGCATCAGAAAGTGGGAGATGAGGGGTGCGTTGTTCTGTCAGAGAAAGGGCCTTAAACATCTATAGGCAAAAAGAAGAGACGGGAAACCAAAATGGGCTGTTCAGCTTGGCAAATAAGGAAAATAAGAGGCAATAATTTTATTTTTAGTCATTTTCAGATCTGTGCCAACAAAAAAAAGTGATATGGGTGAAAAGACAGTGAAAAGGACATGTGGTGGTACACAGTCAAAAAAAGAGTAAACCAAGATGATTTAGGAGAAGGCTGAATCAGAGTGGAAAATAGAATAACTTCAGAGCAACCATCCAAGCTCAGGCTTCAGGATGACTTGTGAATTGGGAAAAAAAAATGGCAGTGCTGTATCCAGTACAATGTTACAAGCCAACCATTGACCAGTAGTCTCCCATCTGAGGTGTCCTGTGGCTGTGGAAGCTAGAGCTTGTGCTGTTTAAAGACTTCAGCCTAGGCCATCATCATCGAAAGATGTTCCTGTATCAAAAGAGAGTCTTTTGCTAAATCAACTGGTCCTCTACTGCAGCATTCCTGTAGGCAAGACCGATAGGAATTTTCAGGAGAGGAATCTTTGGTCAAAATTAAAATGTGAAGAAGGAAAAACAAGTTTCTTCTGTTTTCCTACAGAAATTAGAATAATGCTGAAACTGATAACCAGGCTCAACCGTAGCTGACAGGGAGACAGACTAAAATAGCTAAATTCTTACAAAACATAGAAACAATCATTTAAAATGAAGAGAGATCCTACAAGTGCACCTTATGAGTGCCCCAGTGACAGAAATCTTCACTGGGAATCTCTCTCTTTTTTAGCACTGCATTCCATGGGAAAAAGCCCATGTCAGCCTTAGTCTGAGCTTGCACCTTTCCAGACATCAGTATCAAGCAGTCACAAGAACCTGTAAGGCTTCAAACTTCTTTAGTTCTGGTGTTCATGGGGCTATTCTTTTTTTCTTCTGTTTCATAAATTACTGTGTAACTGAGACTGAAGATGGATAGAGCAGACAAAGGTACTGGCTGGAAGGGTAAGCAGTAAGTGCCCTTATATGCATAGTTGCTGTCTAAAGGATGCCATGAAAAGGTGACCTGCTTGTAACCCCAACACTTTACGAACAGCCTGATCATCTGTGCAGACCAGCTCTGTGTGGGAGAGATGAGCCTGCAGAATCCTGTATGTTTTCTATTCTGTGACCACATTTTTTTTGTTGTCTCCTGGTTTTTTATTTGCATCAAAAGATCTTTGGCACAGATGTTTCATTTAGGACAAAGTGAAGTGAAGTCCTAGCCTTGTCCTATGGGACCAAAAGGTTATAGCAAAACAGTAAATAATAGATAATAATGCTATTCATAAATCTGGAGTAAGAGTAATAACTTTATCAGGAAATTGTATTTCAAGAAACCAAACCACTGAGAGGATTGCAAACTGTTTGAAAATATATACCTTGTACAGCAGACAGCCATGTCACTCAGGAGACTAGCCAGGACATTTATCCTACTGACTGTCATTCATCTTATTCTGTCAGACATCTGACAGGTGGATTTTAAAAACTTAAATAAATGTCTGCTGCAATGAGATTTCACTCAAGGGGAAATCTGAGATAATACCAGTGTGAAAAAGCACATTCAAAGCACATTCAATTCAAGCAAAGTGCAGCTGTGACTGCATTTTGGAACACCTTTCCTGTTTATCAGTATGTTTATTATAATTATAATTTCAGCATTTCCTATTCATCTTGACAAAGATCAGACCATCATTGTAATAATCAGACAGCAAGCTATAATTTACAATACGGAGTTTACTATGTAAATGCATGAGATGGACAGAAATTCAGGGTCAAGAAAACTATGAAGCTGTTCCTTCAGCTGTGGTCAGATCCTGACTAAGTCACTAACAACAACTGTGAAAATACTTTAAAAGAATCAAAGCATGTTTTTATCACAGCAGTGATGAGACTCACTTTTATCTTTTCATTTTCACCCTTTCTGGAGCCTTGTAGTGAATCTACATAATTTTCTCCTCCTTACTGCCTATTTCTGCCAGGAGTTTACAGTCCTCCGAACCAACAGATCATGTCTGTACCAGCCTCTCCCTCTCTAAGAGTTTGACCACCTTTCTTCCCAGCTGTCCTCTAGGACTCAGCAGGAAAACACAGACACTGTCTTTCCTCTGGATTCTGGCTCAGTGTGTGTGTTTAGAGCAACTCATTTGAATTTTCAGTCTGTTCCTTGTTTCTTTCCTGAGGTATCTTCCACCTTGCCTCTCTCTAAACATACCTTTTCTCCTGTCTTGGAAGCTCCCCTTCCTCAAACCCACATGTTCCTTTCTTCCCAGCCTCTCTTGCCAAAGGAAGCTCCTTTTAGTGGTTAAACCCAATTATCAGGATGACTAAAGCAGTTTCTTACAGCTTGTTTTGTTTCCAAACACTTGATTATAGTCAATGTAACTTAGGTCAGGTCTTTGTGGCACCTCTTAGCTTGCCATAAGAGTTCCTGTACTTGGCTCTTTACCTTAGCCAAAACAGCCAAGAAGCAGCTCTACTCCTTATTCCTGACCTATGTCCCTTTTCAGTCCTGTAATTCCTAGGTACACAAGAAAGAACCAGAGTTGACTAAACCAAAGCCTTGCCTTTTAAAGTCTCCATTGTCACACACACTGGGGTGGAACATGTGGCATACAGTGAAAAGCCTCTCCTCTCCATTCCTGACTTCTCTGCCAATACCTTATGTGACCTTGAGCAGAGATATTTAAATCTAGTGGTCATTTCATATCACTTTTGCCACTTTTGTGCCAGGTGTAACTCATCTATAAGACTAGTACTATAGCTAACATTTTCAAAGGAGTTTAAGAAACTTAATGCAAATACTCCACTCTTAAGTACTAGTACTAGTTTCATTCTAACTTCAGTACACTGCTTTGCAATTACCAACTTCAAATATAATTCTATTATTATAATTTATTCTTCATGCAGATAGTCAGGAAATGGCATTCTCTTTATCCAGTAAGCATTAGTCTTTCACAGTGAACTTTTCTACAAGGTGTTCAGAATTAGTAAAACATATATCTCATAGAATCGTAGAAATATAGAATGCATTGGGTTGGAAAAGACCTACAAAGGTCATCTAGTCCAGCCCCACTACAATAAGCGGGGACATCTCCAAATAGACCAGATTTCTCAGAGCTCCATCAAGTCAAAAGCATTCTTTGTCATATGTACCTTCAGCAACTGGGGGGGAAAAAAGGAAAAAAAAAAAAGCTAAAAGATTTCAAGATCTCAAGACAAACATCCAAATACTGAAGAAAACAGACTTCTAAAAAAGCTTCAGTTACACAAATTAATATTAATTTATCTACTTATATTATTTATGAATTTAAAAATAGGGTTAGAGTGTATGTTTCTTTGCAACATACTCTGCCACTTTTTCTCAGGCTGTACAAGGCCTGAAGTACTCCTGAGTGTCTCTGTTAGGTTTCCACACACTGTTATTCATGTTGTTGGACTGCCCACATTGTCTGTTTCTGCTTACCTCAAGCAACCTACCTTAAGGACTTAGAGCTGTTCCTTTGAAGGTATCCCCTTCTCTCCACTGCATATGCAACCATGGTGTCCCACCTTTGAACCCTTGAATTGTACCTTAAAGGAGTACAATGAGTACAAAATAAGTAAATGAGCACAAAAATATCTACTATGATGAGTCTTTATTGATTCTAACATGATTTTTCAGTTATTCTGAAAAAATTAAATTAACTGAGTTCCAGGCATACATCCTTTACCAAAGGGTTGTTTCATTGCTGGATTGATATCTATGCTACTTATTGAATTAGGTGACTTTCCTTCAGTGTGAATTAAAATAGTCTGGAAGTTTTGACTGAGATCAAAGATTTAATCAGAGGTTTTGCCAAAGTGCCCAGCAAATAAACAAGTGAACAAAGTGGCAAAGAAAGGAAAATCTGGGGCTTTGGAGCCTGGAGCTAATAAGTTAAAACTGTCTCCAGTGGATGACACTCTTGTACATGGGTGGTGCTAGGCAGGAGTAGAATTTTCTGTTGCTAGAAATTATGGAACGTAATGGAAGGAATTAAGAAGCATACGGTTCAGGAGGAAGTTACAGAGTCTCCACTAAAAAATGTTATGATAGGAGTAATGAAGTATAAAAAGCAGAAAGATAACATCTCAAATTTTTTTCTCCCAAAGAAAGCAGAGAAATCCAGCAGAACATGCATAGATAGGGCATTTATTAGTGATGCCTACTTCTCTCTTTATTTTTAATGGCTGCTGGTGCCCACAGGGCAGGAACTCGGGTGTACAGGCAATGTGACTGTGAGGAGCATGGCAAAAGGTGAGATGATCACAGATTACATTATCCAACAATGGCAAAGTGGCATTGTGACTAAGCAAACTGATATTTCACTTCCTTGTGGTATACTCTACTGTTGTGTGGCACCATCTAAAATCAAGTTTTTGTTCTATGTTCTGATCATACTACTTTAAAATCACCTTTGCTTAAAAACAGAATTCCTGTATGTTTTTTCCTCCAGTTCCACCACTGAGGAAAACAAGAAAGGCTTGCCAGAATTTTGTTCTAATGTGCAGCATATGAAATACATAATATTTAGTCAGTGAACTGCATGATGCAGAAGTGATAACTGCCTCTGCTAGCCAGTTGCAGCATTAGCAGTAGACACATACCTTATCCTTACGTTTTCCTTCACAGGGTCCTAGACTGTTAGGAATATTTTTACATTGTCCATGGGGTGGAAAAGGGACAGATTTCACTGTAAAAAGAAAGGCTTTGCTTCCTGATAGCACCAACTTGCACCTACCTGGTAGACAGTCAATGTGTCTTTGTTCATGTAAGTGTTGTAGACAGGCATGAATTATGTTTGGAAATCTCATTCTTCAGTAAAATGCCACTAAGCTGTGCTTTCAGAAAAAACAATTTTTAACAGCTACATTTATTTTGAATCTGTTATATGAATGAGATGACTCAGATATTACAGTGATGAATGCCACAGAAAAACCTTTCCCATGAGATATCTAATAAAAAATCAAGTTACATACCAAAGCTAGTATATAGCATAGCACATTTGGTTTGAATCCAGTTTTGTGAATGAGCAAGATGCTGCCTTTCACCTTGTTTTATATCACAAATACTGTAGCTGAAATAAAGCAATTTGTTTTAATTCCCCTTTAGGTGTGCTAGTGCAGTGTTAGGTTTTAAGAGATGCTCCCTTGATCAGACATCCCCTGTATCCTATGCTCTGGGGCACTCTCCATCATAAAGCAAGCAACACTGGCATTGGGAATTCACCAAAATATGAAACTGTTCAATCATTCAAATATAAAGGACTTATCAGGAGCAGCAAGACTGGGAATTTAGTAAGTAAATATTTTTGACTGACATA
This sequence comes from Apus apus, assembly GCF_020740795.1. Classification (NCBI taxonomy): domain Eukaryota; kingdom Metazoa; phylum Chordata; class Aves; order Apodiformes; family Apodidae; genus Apus; species Apus apus. The sequence continues at coordinate 40,356,381 of NC_067286.1, read as the reverse complement.
TTGCCTAGTCCAGAGGGCAACCCACTGTGCTTGGTGCTATGGAAGAAAGCGTCCTTGCGCCAAGTTATGTGACAAAATTACTTCAGACTATTCTGGATTATGAAAAATCAACAGAGCAGTGGTAGCCTCCTTGCTGCAGCCCGGTTTGAGGAGTTTAGTACAATACCTGGAATAGCACTTAGCTCTGAGGTGTGGGTATAATCATATGCCTGGTGCCTGGAGCTGGGTAAGCACCATGCTGGAACAGGGCTGCCATGCTGCTGCCCCTCAACTTCAAAGGGGGTCATTTCTTCGTCTCTGGATACCAGAAGTATTTCCATTTAAACCCCTGTAAACATGCACAGAATAAACAGAAATTTGCTACTAAGGTTTTTGTAAATAAAGTCTTGCTATTTGTTATGTAGCACAGGCCATTCTAATTTTAAAAGGTATTAACAGTATGTTTCACATTATCTGAAATCAAGGTGTGGAGTTTTTCTGCAAGCAATAGAAAGCTCTGTTGATTTTGACATTTCTCTCTAAACACTGTACGGACTTTGTCCAATACATATTATGGAAGCTTTAATCTATGTTCCTTGTTGCTAATCTGGAAAGCAAAACTTCTTCATTGTTCCTCTTCTCAGTCACAAATGTATAGGTTTAGAAAACAAAGAAGTCACTCTTTCATTTTAATATTGTGATAGTATACATATCATATATATATATATATAAAATATTGATGTTATAACATGGCAAAGTCATCTTTTATTTTACTTGTGATTTTGCTTTTAAAGCCTCTTGATGAAAAAAATGGAACTGCATACAGAGAGTCTTCTATAATAAATAAGAAGTGTCCTTGCTGTTGAAGACAAATAGCAAAAAAATTATGTGCACATGACATGCACTGGAGCACACTTCCCTGTGACTTCCACTAAGAAAAATAAGATTAGACTTGCTTCAAGAGACTTTGACTCCCAGATAAATGCTGAGTTCTTTAATGTCATAGAAAATGCCAAGATAGGAGGTCTTTTTAAAAGATCAAATAAAACCCTGCTGGACTGTGAACTGTGAGTGAGCTAGCAGGGTTTTAGATGCACTTCTAACCTGCTTCTAACTCTTACCATGAATATATAGCAGGGTTCAGAAACAATCTGTTGTAAATTCTTCAGCCAATTAGCTGAGTGAGTTACCACCGTTTATAATGCGCAGAACGTGGAGGCTCTTTTGCAATTGCGCCAAGTTGGATTGTTAATAACAGGAAGCTAGCACTTCTCAGTACAGTGGATCAGCTACATGTGAAAATAAATGTAAAAAACCTGGAGAGGAATGGCAGCAGACTGAGATTAGCCTTTATTTAATTTAGCATTTGGGGGTCCAACACACAAATGAGCGTTTTAGTAGGCTTCATGGTGGAAGTTGCTGTCATTTGTAAAATATTCTGGCCAATTAGCTAATAGTGTGCTTGGATTTCTCCTGTTTTGATACAGTAATACTAAGTACATTGTGAAGCCCAATTATACAAATCATCCCCATATGCCATACCAGTCTTTCTTTATGAACTGTGTTTATAAATCCTGTGTGAGGAAATGTGTACTTCAGCAATTTAGACCATGTGTAAAAACATAGCCAATAGAATTGTCAAGAAAACAAGTTCCAGCGTAGGAAATCCTAATGTGTTCCGCTAAAATAACACGAGTGTGTTGTGTTGTGTGAGTTTTCTGATTAAACACATATTACTTTATAGTGTTTAACCTGTGTAGGTCGTTCCGTCTCCCTTTTAATTCTTTTTTTCTCTCTGTTTTTTTGTAGGATCCAAATTTGGAGTTTTTGAGGAAATTTGGAATTGGGCTAGTCTCAGGAACAATAGCCTCAATTATTAACATTCCTTTTGATGTTGCAAAAAGTAGGATTCAAGGACCACAGCCAGTTCCTGGAGAGATCAAGTATAGAACCTGTTTTAAAACTATGGCAACAGTCTACCAAGAGGAAGGGTAAAACATTCTTATTTTAATAAATGTCCAGGCTTCTGTTTTAGTTCATATGGGTCCATAAAACCATGATGTTATATTTCAGATTTGATGAGGGCCATTAAGCCACCCTGCACTCACATATCAAAAGAGCACAATGTAGCATTTTGAATGTATTTAAGAATTATAATATAGGAGATATCCTCCTACTCCATGTGAACTTTAACAAAAGACTTACCGGTTGATTGTTGGGTTGTCAAAATTGATGTTATGTTCCACAAAAAAATGCTTCGTATATCTCATGTAATTTTTTCAATGCTTCATTTTGTAAAAGGAAAACATCAACAGAAAACAGAGTATTTCCCAATTTAGACTAATAAAATTTTACAGACCTCTGTACCTTTAAAATTACTGTTGAAATCATTAAATTGGGGGCAGATCCTCATGACAATAACATTTTCCAACTTTTAAAAATATTTCCAAAGTGGAGACTGAGTTGTAGCTTTGATATTCAATTATAGCAGTCATTTTGTCCATGTATGCAGCTGTTGTTAACAGACTTTTCTTGAAAGTAAAACCATCTCACTGATTAAAGTCATACTTCTGATTGGCTAGGCTCACAACGTAGCTTTTGTGACTGAACATTGATTAACTTTTTCTCTTCATCTGATCTGCCTCTGTAAAATGTTAAAATCCAGATACAGCCTGCTATTGAACATGTGTAATTTCAAATAATTGCTTCTAAGTGCTCTGCCAGCATTTTAACAAACACATGCTAAAATTCCATTCTTCTCTTCGAGTAAGAATATTGTTTGAAATGTTTTGTTTGTTTTTCTTCTGCTACAGATTTCTGGCTCTGTACAAAGGCTTGGTTCCCAAGATCATGAGGCTTGGTCCAGGTAATTTTCCTTCTGTCAGTACTATATTGCTTTTGTTCTTGGTTTCTCTTCCTGTTTTTCAGTTTCTTGACAAAATGTAGCAGGCATCAGTCAAATAAATGAAACAGTGTACCAGAAACCATCAAAATCTCTTTAATGTTTGAATGATTGCTTTTGATAGTAGCATCATCTAATAGTATCATAGATGGATTTGGCTAAGTGTGTGTCTAAAAAAAATCGTTTACATGTACACAGGAGATGATTGCATATCCAAGTAACTGCTGGTTTGTACAATTACTCCAAGTGTTTCTTTAAGCTTGTCCTGTTCCCTCTAATGTGATTCTTTGTTTTCACTATGAATATTCTGTACCAATGTAAAATGACCTGAAAATGCAGGTTAGAGTCTCTCCAGTATAAATTCTCTCAGCTAGTCAAGGCATAGCCCAAGCATATAAAATTCCAGTTACTTTGTTCTCCTGTGCTCTGCAGGGTCTGTGAAGAACTGACCCAAAAAAACTGATAGCATGAGCCGGGAAGAGACTTGCATGACCCTAGCAGACTAAAAGGATAAGGATATCTTAAAACTGGGTTTGTTGATTGACTCCTTCTCACTAGCTTCTATTCCAAATGTGGGAGCAGAGTGGTTGAGAGCTAGTTTGTCTTTGACTTTTAGACTACTTTTCCCTGACTGGTTTTGGTGAATCGTGAAAGCACAGTACTGAGCCTTTAGATTTTGCCAGCCTGCAGAGGCAGTCTGTGTCAAAAAGAGCAGAAGCCCTACTTTGAACAGTATCCCATTCCCATAAAATCCTATTTCCAATTGTGCAAGGTGGTTTAATAGGCAAGAACACACATGGTTAAAAGCAAGTAGGTAGAGTCTGTTTTGAAGTATAAAGGAGACATTAGGTTTGTCTGTAAATGTTTGTCTTTCAAATCTGTCTGTGTAAGTGCTAGACCATGCCTGGTTATTGTGTGGGTTAAAGGAAGAAGGTGGGAACGGGAAACAGGGCAGCTAGCATAACTCTAGAGCTAAAAGCTGTTTCCCTCGTACTCCAAAGGCAGTAGATACATACAGGACAAAGAGAAGGCAGGGTTTTTCTTCCCCAGTATTCATTAGCACAGCAGATTTTGGAATAAAATTTTCTGTCTTACAAATGAGTATGCGTCCTGGCCCAGATCCAGCAAGTCAGTTAGGCTTCTAGCTTGTTATAAACACTTTTGTAGTCCCATTGACTAATATATAGATTTGGCTTTCCAATGAAACAATAATGCAATCTTTATTGTGACTGGAAAGGTAACTCTTTTAAACATGTGAATGCTTTCAGGAAAAGAGATACCCAGACAGATCACACAGTATGAGAACTGGAGTTGGCCTTGATTTGAGCTAACAACACATATGAGACATTGTGTCTATAATTTGTTTGTCGATCCAAGTGTTTTGCAAACTTTTGCTCTGTCCAGCTGTCTGTGAGTTGCTATCCATAGAGGATTTCAAGTCTGATGATGATTCAGTAGGATAAATAACATGAGAAAACTCATTTGGTAGTTCTGAGTGCCTGGCTGGCTGAGCCTATCCCATCTACCTAGAAATGTCAGCTCGGTTCAGCAGAAGACTTGTTTGTTGGAGATGCCACTCTAACCAGGTACCTGAGCCAACAGGCAAAGGCAAAGAAAAGAAAAGATTTATGCCCCAGCGGTGGCACCCACAAGTAGCACTTTGTACCACACTTTTATTCCTGCAGCCTGGAATTTGATTCTCATTCCTTATCTTCACCAGCTAGAAGCTTCTCTATATACTATATATGCTCTATAGGTACAGACACACACCTTAGGACTTCTTCAACCAAGAAAAAAAGGAGGGTAATTGCAGTAGGTGATCCCCTTCTGAGGGGAAAAGAGGGCCCCATTTGTTAACCTTAGCCATCCTACAGTGAAGTCCGCTGCCTCCCAGGGGCTCAGGTTTGAGATGTTAAAAGGAAGATCTCTGGTCAGGTGCAGCCCTCTGATTATCACCCTCTGTTGGTTATCCATGTTGGCAATTACAAAGTTGCAGAGAGAAGTCCAAGGGCAATTAAAAAGGACTTCAAGGCATTGGGGCAACTGGTTGAAGGCTTGGGTGTGCAGGTGGTGTTTTCATCAATCCCTCAAGTGGTAGGAAAAAATACTGAAAGAGGGAGGAAAACACACCTGAGTAACGCATGGCTCAGAGGCTGGTGTCACCATTGGAATTTTGGGTTCTTTGATCATGGGGAAGTTTATAGGGCACCAGGTCTGCTGGCGACAGATGGAGTACATCTGTCTCAAAGGGGGAAAAGGATCCTTGCCCATTATTTGGTGGAGCTCATTGAGAGGGCTTTAAACTAGGCTTGAAGGGGGAAGGGGATAAAACCAGGCTCACTAGAGATGAACCTAAGGACAGTCAATCTGCCATCTCAATTGAGGTGGGAGATGGTGATACATGTGGCAACAAAAACACAGGGATCACTAATAGGCTAGTAACCATGAAAGTGGCTGGGAATGATCAGACAGCAATTAGGACTTTTCTCCCCAGAATGGCAGCAGGATTGTTAGCCCAGCTGAAGTGCCATCTACACCAATGCACACAGCATAAGCAATAAATAGGAGCAGCTGGAGGCCATTGTGCAGCAAGAAAACTATGGTATAGCTGCCGTCACGGAAACCTGGGCATATAGCTTAGTGCTGGACTTGGTAGAGTAGGGTAATTGGTTAGACTATGTGATCTTAAAGGTCTTTTCCAACCTAAGTGATTCTATGACACCTTCTAAATTGTTCCCTTCTTTAGCTCACTCAGTAGTTACAGCCTGGTTATAGAAGGGCTTTAGTCCGGTGTCCCAAACAGTAAAGATACTTTATGGCATTCAGGCTAGGGTTTTATAGTGTATCAGTTCTAGCAGACAATGCACCTTCATCAGATCAAAACTTTGCCTGTGTATTCATAGCCAGGAACAGACACAGGAAGGTTATACTCATTTCCATACTGTGATCTTCTGCAATAGACATGGTGAACAACCAGCTGAAAACCTTTCTTGAATCTTACCTGGGAGCATTTTAATCACTCTGATGATGAATTTTTGTCATTCTACCAGTCAAGTTGCTCTTTCATGGCCAAATCTAAGCCTAAACAAGCAAAAAAACAAAAAGCACATATTCAGATTAGAAACTTCACTTCTAAAAGAAAAAAGGAAAAAAGAAAAATATTAATCTTGAAAAAATGTTAGGAAAAATCACACTGAGGGGGGTCTAAATTTCATATACAAGCTTTCCACATCAACTTTATGGTCTTGTATTAAGTAAAATTTGTATTTAATTATTGGTGAATTTTTAAGGAATTGGTGAATTAGTAGAATTATACATTTTGCAAATAAGGCTTTTTCATATCCTAGTTTAGATTGCACACTGCAAATGCTCTACAAAATCTTGGAAACAGTGAATTTTGCACGTAGTAAAATAGTATCTTTTCTTCCAGGTGGTGCAGTGATGCTTTTGGTTTACGAATACGTTTATGCATGGCTTCAGGACACAGTTGATCACAAATAGTGCTTCTGTAATAATAAAGTGATTCTCACCCTTTATGGTGTTGAATGCCCTCAGATTACACTGATGTTAATACAGTTCAATACAAATTAGGTCTCCCCGTCCTGATCCAAGAAAACATTTCATCACATGCTTTTATGTAAGTGCATAAATATTCTGTAAGTGCAATAAATAAAAAGTGCACAGTTGATATTTGTATTGGTTTACTGGATCAAGAAAAAATATAAAGGAGACATAGGAAAAAGTCAGTTTTTCAAGGACAAACTGAAAGTTCTGGACACTGAATTATACTAGGTACTCAATACACTTTAAAAAAAAAAAACAGATGAAATGCTAAGATAATGAAGTACAGGGATTTTTGAAGAAAAAAAAAAAAAAGTATAATCCTGTGGGGCCAGATCCTAAGCTAGTGTCAACTGACAGCACCATTGACTCCAGGTTAAGAACATGATCCCTGCTCTGCAAACTCTTGAGTCAATCTTGGGTCCAGTTTCAATTCAGTCCAGTACAATTTCACAACTGACAGAATAAGTTGTTGCTGTTTTAAGTTAGGATAGGAAAAGGACAGTAAAACAAGCTGCAACCTTAAAAACACACATACTGTTAAATGTCCTGCGTGTTCTTAGCCATATTTACAGAATGAATCTTGCTCAGATCACAGAAGATTCTGAAAATAGTTAGCCTGAACCATTACATAAAAGTGCAAAACAACTGTGGGAATCAGAGAAGAAATGAGTAAATAAATGAACAAAAAATATACTTTGGGGCATATGAGATTTTACTGTGGATTTTTTTATCCACCCTCGTATACTATTACTTAAAGACCTGTCCTGTGTTAAAAATGCTCAATGCACTTTGACTGCTCCTTTAGCTTTCCATTACCACCAGGGGATTGGAAAAACAATGTTCTAGACTGAGAGCACATATGCAGTCATAATTAGCTAGCTAGACATGAGAAATGTACCTTTCGGTAGACTAAAAAATGTTGCTGTAAAGCTAATACTGTTGCAATTCCCAGCTATTTATATTGTAAATATAAATATTTCGGTGATGTACTCATGCCTTTACTAGCCATTCTAACTAGCTCTGTGAAATATGATAATTTCTGCTATGCTAATTGAAGACATAGTTTCAGTTAATTCAGTTGTGCCACTCCACAGTTTTTTTCAGGAACTCTTTAAATTACACATTATGCTGTTATTAAAATGTTCCCATTAACTAAACTTGTTTTGTTGTTAAATGAATGCATATCTTGCAATTGCTGAAAGTTTCTGCATCACCCCATACTACATTCATGCTGTTAATTTTAAATGCTCCTCCTCTTAAGGAGGATTTCCCAGTAATCCTAAAGAAATATCTTTCCAGAGCATTACTTGAAAATGACACTTCACATGTGAAGTCTCATCTCACAAGTGTTTTTAGTGCATTAGAAAAGCAACCAAAAGCAACAGAAAGCTAAAAATAGAAATGCATTCTCAGCGCTTTCAAGGATGTCTGTACTGACATGATCAATAAACTTCTGTCTAAATTTGACAACAGTGACTTCTCATACCTATGCTACTTCATAGCTAAAATCAATAAATTAGATCTGTTTCAGTTTATAGTTTTTATGCAAATGTTCCTTGTTGTTGCATCTTATTATCAGTACTTGGCCAAAGAGAAGACACTACTAAGATAATTTTTAAAATTAAAAGCAAAATGCTTTATAATTAGTCTTTTATTAATTTAGAGCATTCAAAATATATAAATAAAAGGCTTTAAATATACTGTATATACATATATAGCCTTTGGTTTTACATCCTTTCCAACATTATTTTTTTTCAGTTAGTAGCTCATCCTGATCTTTGATAACAAGAGAACCATTAGAAAGCAGAAAATACAGCATTGTTTTAGAAAACAAACCTATGAACATACTTGCCCAATACCCCATCACTCCTGGTGTAAGATGGGATCTGAATCAATCTTATGCTGGAGGTCATCTGTGCCAGGGCCATGCAAACACAGTCATAGAACAGAATATTAAGCTTCTCGGATTCCTTTGAAAGCACTTGATGCTCTGGGGATGAAGTGTAGGGATTTCATATTAAAAACTGAAATTTTGCAACCACATATACTGTACATTTCCCAAATTCATCCATTCACCTCAGTCGGTTCACTCTGGATTTATATGTCTGTACTTGTCACCAGCAGCTAATGCTTGCTTTTTTTTTTTTAATTTTTTTTTTTTTAATTCCCTTTTTCTCCTTTGTTTGTTGTAAAGTGGCCTAAAGTTGTGTAGCTAGTAAGCTAACGTGTTTTTCAGTATACTCATGAGTATAGGCAGGGGAAGAAGTCTTTCATCAAGGGAGTATAGAATCATGGAATCATCGTAGGCTTACATTTAAAAAAATAAGTTGTTATGAAAATTTACACAAAAAAAATCCATCCCAGGCAGTTCACCAAGGGCCAAGGTCAGGTACCTTTGCTCGCTCTGAGCTACACTTCCTGCACACAGCCCCACTGCCTCTTCGCTCGGGGACAGAGCACTATGTACAGCAGGCAGGTGCACAAAGAGCTGGACCTAAACAAACACAAAGCAAAAATAGTTTGTGATGGTGTGTTCCCACCTGAGGAATAGTTAACATCATGTCTTGTCCTTGTGTTATAAATTATCCTGATTTCGCTGAAGACAAGATAATGCAAACAACTGATACAAGCTCAGGATCCATCTCTCCAAGCATATCCCAAAACACAGTAAGGCCACATGGGAATGTCAGAAAAGATTACTTTTATTCCAGAAATAACCTTCAGTTGTTTGGAAAAATTTTGAAAACTTTTAACAGGCACACTTTGTTAAAGACTTGTGTATTCTTGGAGCTCAAAAAGCTATGCTACAGAAGGCTCCTCTTCTTTTTTTTCAGGGTTGTTGGTTTTTTTCCTTTGGTCTACCTCACTTGTGCTCTATGGGTAACAACAGGTAGACTTAATAATTCCCTAATCCGGTAAAACAGCTAGGATGAAAGATAAAATTCTGTTGCCAACTTAATCATTTATTGACTCATGATCTTTTTCTCAACTTTTTTTTTTTCCCCTCCATTTTATGTTTAGTGAAAATCTTGTCTAAAATTAAGCCAATTTCTTTTTCATGGCGATGAGGCTCATCTTATTTCAGCTACAGTTGCATAAAGGCAGGATAACATCACTCATGTCACTACCAGTGTGGAAATGCACTTATGTGCATTTAGTACCTTTAGTGCTTTCAAAGAAACATTATTTTAAAAGTCTTCTATGGAATAAGGGTTTCAGCATCTCGTTAAAGCTAAACAGCTGTTGAATGCCTTTGAGGCTGAAGGATATGGGATCACATCCGATATCAGGTCTTTCTTTCCTTAGGGCCATAATACAATACCTGGATTATTTATAGAAATACAGTTGTGTCAACTGGTTTTTAATGCAAAAAGCAAAGGTTGCAGCAGCCAGTTGAGTCCATTTATATTTCAGTGGATATGCTGTACATAACATATGTACCGGCTACTTAGATTATTACGAACATTTACCCACAGCTGTCTTGGTGACGAAAGCTGGAAATCCACAAAGAGAGAACTTTATTTTAAGAGGGGACTGTATTTGACCTTCCCACCAAATGAATGTTTATTACAGTATGCAGCTAGAGCAATACTTGAAGAATGAAGTTTTCTCCTCTGCTTTAACCGTCTGTAGTGTAATTTAAGTTATTGCACAACATTTCTAAAAATACACAATATATTAATATTTTATGAAGGATATCAAATGTCACACCAAGCTTAATTTTTTTTTTCCACTTTCATGTTCTGAACATACCTACAGCATGTGGAAAGCATTCTAGAATAACAGTCAGAACTTTATTATTGCCCAAGGAAAACAGGTAAATTTTCAAAGATCAGAATGTCAGCTCTCTTGGGATTAAAGTTTAAAGCAAAATAACTGGCATGGAGCACTTGCCACTGGATACAGAAATGCAGAAAGGGATTTTGTTAATATTAAATAATATCTGTGTTTGTAGCACCACCACCAGTATACCTATAAGGGAAAAAAATGCTTCAGAACAACAATGTAAACTTTACCGAGAGCCATATTTTACATTCATTAAAGCAGAAACTAAAGACAACTTCTTAAAAAAATTACAACATAATCTTGGGGCCAAAAATGCTGGACACAAGTGAGCTGACAATTATGGTACAATTGTTTCTCAGTGAGTTTGTTGACTGACATATCTTTGTAAGCATCTCTGCACAGGTTGCACACTCATGGCATTTTCCTCTACCTGTTCAGGTATTTTCCACCCATTTCTGTTTGTGCACTTAACACAAATGTGGTGTTTCATGAATCCAGGAGGCTGGATATAGCTGGAGAGAGCTATTCATGCGATGTTGATGCCTCCAGTGTAGGCACAAAAACAGATGAAAAAAAACCTTACCTAAACCTCATCACCTGAGGCTATCACCCCAGCACACAAAGACACAGAAAATAGCTAGAAAGTCACCTTTTTAACTCCAAAGAAAAAAAAAAAGAAAATAAATGTATGAGAAGGTGAAAACAAATGTTGTCAAAAGCCTATATTTACAAATGGATCAAAACGCAAAGGTATTACTACTGCCTGACAAAGGCGACATGCCAGAAGAATCTGAGACCTGCCTATTGCCTTGGTTCTATATTTGATTACCAAAACCCAACAAAACAACCAAAAGATCTCTTAATAGCAGTGGATTGTATAACCTCGTTGATGACAGAATTGTTCTCTAGGCAACCGACAAACACCTCCCATTTAGCCGCCTTTGCTGATTTGAGTCATAGCAGAATTTTCTGTGGTGATTTTTATTGATTTTTACACAAGTGATAATAAAAATTGCACATTTAGGAAGTCTGTGATGATTAAGAATAAATATGTGCGGTTTGACCAGGAGTGGGACAAGGCTCCACAAGCCCTTTGAGGGATGTAAGGTCTTTAAGAGTGCAACACCACACTTCTCTCAGTTTCTGATGTTGTCTTCAGCTCTTTCAATCTCAAAAGCCTTACAGGAGACAAGTCACGAGAAGTGCCAGGTATCGCCAGCACAAAGGGAGCAGTCTGTGAGTCAGGCTCAGGAGACAACCAGCCAGTGGGGTCATGTTGGTCCTGGACCGGCTCCTGCATCAGAGAGCGGAGGCTGTGACCGAGTGGCTGCCCTCTCTGGATGTCTGCATGCCCTTGAATGCCAGCGAGGCAGGGATGTCACAGCTGTGAGGGGACAGCGGGGTGCCTCCAGCATGCTGCCAGCCATGGCTGGCCATGTAGCTGGATGAAGCAGCACTGTACGTCATGTAAGGTGACACTTGGGATGGTGTGGCATAGGGAGGCATGGCTGGTGCTGACACGAAACTGCTGACGGCTGGAAGGCCATTGGGTGCCTGAAAGGAAAAAACATTTATAAGAGAGTAAGGCCCAGTGGATCTGTGATAAAAGAAGCTGCCCTCAGATGTTTTGTACAAGAGCCAGGGCCAGTGGAGACACCCAGAGAGCCACCCATAATCACTTCCCTGTATTGCAGAGGCACAGTGGACCCCTTGTGTTTTGCTCTTAAGACCAGCTAGCCCACATCAGGCCTGCACACCTCTCCCAGGAGTCTGTCCTAGACAGGAACCAACAGCAGATGTTTACAGAACCCATATGGAGAGCAGGGCAGGATTCACCAAGCCCCCCACACACATCCACACTCCTTCCTACAAGCTGTGGATCAGGGACTCCCTACGCACCTAATAATTACATTTGAGGGCCGCATCAGGAGGTGTGTGTGATTGGTTTGTCCCACCTATTTCACTGAGCACCTTCATCTTCTTGGCAATGAGTCCCATGAGTTGGAGCGGGTAGGCTGTAACATTTACCTTCTAATTAAGCATGGAGTTTTGGCCAGTGTTTGCTGAGCCCTGGCAAGTTTAAGCTGGGTGTGCAGTGGCACGACCCTACCAGTGGCAGGATAGATGGACCCAACCCAGCACTTCACATCCCCCAGCCCCAAAGAAGGGTGGGCTCAGCCCTGAGCTGCAGCGGGCAGGCGCAGGCACGGATCTCGACACAACACTCCCCGGAGCAGAGAGTTAACAAGCAGCGTGTGGGGTGGGAACATCTTAAACTCTTTTGTAACTGTTTGCTCAGAGCATGAGTCAGAACTATAGGAGCATTATTGATGATGATGTCTTTTAGAAATCTGTTTTCTAGCTACTTGGGATATAACCTTGCAAATATTCTTTGCTCACAGCTTCTCCTGGTTTCAATAGAGCTTCTGTGCACGAAACAATTGCAGGGCTGGGTCCTCTCCTGCAAGCTATTTTCCTAGGTCCTTCCATAGGCTGGGGAGAAGGGTTTCTATTTAAATAGAGAAGGGAGAGTCCTTCAGTCTGCCACGGTAGGATTTCACAATTAATGACTCCTTATTTAAATAAAAAATGTTTGGTGGTTTATTTCACACCCTGTAAAGGCTTCTTCAGCAGAACAGGTACAAACCAAGATCATTTACCTTAAGTTTCAATTTGTGTAGTGTTTATGTCTTAGGATTTGGGATAGTATTTTTTTCCCAGAATCATTTCCTATCTGAGTATAAAACAACAGGTATCAATTCAGCAAATCATGTAGCATCTGCCATTTTTAATCAGCTGGTAGAGCTGGACCTAACTTGGATAACGTAGAGTTAAGAAATGAAACAGACTTTTGTTTCTGCTAAAACTTCACATGCTATTAAGATTTCATTTGTTCAGTTCCTATCTGGATTGCACCTGCCTCAATTTCCAGTATTTGCTTCCATAAAGGGCACTGGTCTGGTTTCAGGCTCATGAGTTTCTTAGCAATTTAACTCATAGTTCCACTGGCTGGACTATCCTCTCATTGCCACTTGGGAAACCAAGCAGCAATCCTGCTGGAGTCAATATAAACGTGTACAGCAATCTAAAACAGCAGGAGACAGTTACAGGATCCTAGCCACAAACCTCCAATAGGCATATTAATTAGTACAAAACATACAGCTGCAGCAGCAACGTAATTGTCATTCCAAATCCATAAACACTTTGTTGAAGCTGAACTTGCCTTATTCTTTTGAAAATCCAAATATATGACCTGACCTTCAACTCCAATTACATGTCCCCTACTGTGTCTCAGAATTACACTTTAGCCTCAGTTTTGCAACAATGCTAATTAATACAAACCTTCAAATAATTGCACTGTAAATTAGTACACTTCTTAAATCACATGGAAAATTATTTCACTGAATTTACTGGAAAGTAAAAAGTGTGATAGGCCCTAAAAAGCTGCTGTTCTCCAAGCTCCCTGCCTCTTCCAGTATTTAAAGTTTTTTTTCAGAAGAATGTGAAACAAGAAAAGAGCGCCTCTCTGTTTTTTCCTGACAAACAGCAACAAAAAGCTTTTCACAGAGGCAGCAGAGCTGTTAGAGCCATTTTGTAACACTGGGACACCAAGAGTCACAACCCAAAGGGATCCTGCAGAGACAACTATATAAACCCCAAAGGGGTTCTGGAAGGAGAAAAGAGCTGGGGCAAGTCCTGAAGAGTCTCATAGTCACTGAGAGAGCACAGACTTCCAGCCTCAGAAGCTCTGAAGTTTTTTTGGACTGTGAGGCCAACCTGCTCCTCCAGGCTTGTCCAGTCCCAAGGAGGCTGGAACTCAGCAGTGGACTCAATGCTGTGCCTGGAAGCACCATTTTAAATGGGGCTTCTCACTGTGAGTGGTCATGTCCCATGGAACCCTTGGCTGTGCTTTTGAAAGGATTCCTCCAAGGTTGTAGAGGAAGCCCATGTGCCTCCTGCCTCCTGTGTTGTCACTGCACCCTTCTGCTCTGTCTGGCTTTGGGAAAAACCAGAGTCCTCATTTGCCACAGAGAAGAAGAGAAAAAGCTTCCCATATGCTGTACAGACTGCCACGCTGTAGGATGCTCTCCAACTGTTGGCACTTCCACTTAGAGCTCTCTAGAAAAGGCAGATGCTCCAATGACATCTCATTTGAGGAAGAGTAACAGTGCAAATGCATCCTTGAAAGCTGTGCATAGTGCTGCATCATGCCAAGGCTTGATGTAATCACTTTGCATTTCTTCTCACACCACTATCACAGGCCAGAAGAACGTGTGTACTGCTGTTTATGAGAAAGTCAACTTTTGGTCCTCAAAAAATTACTTCCTGCTATGTCCAAATACAGTGTCCAAGCACAAAAATCCTTGGAGCTGATGACTGTCTGTACATGTAAATAAAACAGACAAGGACTAATTCTTTGGTCCTGAGGGTCAGCAGTACCATGCAATGCCCTGCCCCACAGCTCACCTCTCTTTTGGCAGAAACAGGGTGTCCTCATCCACACAGCCTGTAGGGCAGGGTCTTTGGACTGTGCCCTCTCCAGCCCCATGCTGGGGCAGTGTCTGGCCATGTGCTACTGGGCACAGACTAGGTATGTGCCAGACAATGTGCCAATGAGCCACCTCTTTTCTGGTTCATTGATGTCTGAGCTCATGTCCTGGGCCTCCTAAGCTCCTACAGGCAAGGCTGCCAGGGGCTTCTCAGCAACCAGAAACTGATCTCTTTGCATGATTTGAGGCAAACCTAAGCTTCTGAACAGACTGCATTAACTCAGGCATTTTTAATGAATGCCTGAGCCAATCACACATATGTTCCTCTATTTATAACTGTGTGGCATTTTTTAGAATGGTCTTATGACACAAAGTAAAATTAAGGTCTCTGAACTGTAATTATTGGAGAACCCATAGTCTGTTACCGAATTACACTGGAAGTGCTACTTGGGTTGTTATTGATAAAACAAATAGAACTTTACTAAATATTCACTAGATTTTGTAAAACTTCAAAAAATACCTATCCTGATTTCTCACAGACAAGAGC
This sequence comes from Apus apus, assembly GCF_020740795.1. Classification (NCBI taxonomy): domain Eukaryota; kingdom Metazoa; phylum Chordata; class Aves; order Apodiformes; family Apodidae; genus Apus; species Apus apus. The sequence goes on along the minus strand of NC_067286.1, from coordinate 40,341,113 downwards.
AACATTTTCACCCATCCCTCCTTTACTTAAAGTACAGCTGTGGTAACTGTTGCTTGTCTGTTTTGAATACAAGAAAGATTTTGCCCTAACTATAGAGGCAGTTGTGTAGGGACCACCAGCTGTGACCTGTCAGACACCGCCAATGCTGGAAGCTGTTGTCTCTGTCTCACTGATTTAATTAATCCTTCTTATTTTAGTTCCAATGCTGCAAAGCTTTACCACTCAAAAACATGATGATGTGGACATCAGCAGGTGCCTTCAGCCAAGCAGGTGGCACTGAGCTGGGTAAGGACTGGCCCAGCACAGACCATGGCACAGCTTCAGGGGAAGTTCAAGCCATTCCCACAAAGCAGCCAGAGGCCTTCTCTGGTCGGAATGTAAAGCTGCAGGGATAGAGAAAACCTCATGTTATGTGATTTAAAACTACACTATGCAAAAAAAGCCCCTGATTCTCATCTCCAACTTTCATCAGTGAAGGACTTGACCCAATAATTTTAACCACAAGAGTTTTTACTTCTAAACAGCTTTAGATACAAAGTGTAGGTTATCAGAGGGGTTGAATCTTGTCTGTCAATCTGGCACTTTTTACAAACATGACATTCACTTAAAATAAATGGAGGGGATTAAGTTCCATGACCCATGTATACTGGATGAATTATTCATCCTGCAGTATTTCAATCAGAGGAAATGAGTACCAAAATCTAAACATTCATAATTAGAAGTGCAAGAGCCCCATGCTGTTTATGGATTTTTAAAACCCTTAGAACTTGTTTTAAGTGCAGAGCTTCTTGAAAGTGGTTTTTAGGTTTTATCATTTGTTTGGGTTTTTTTAAAACCATTGCTTTTCAAGGGAAATCTAATTTTTTTAAGCAAACAAACAAACATGTCATTCTAATTGAAAAAGAACCTCTGCTGTTTAAGTGGTAAGCATTCCTGGTTGAAAGCACTTACTGTCCGGCTTCTACAAAGAGCAGAGGGAAACATTTTCTCTCAGTTGCTGCTTCTATCAGTGTTTTCAGACAACTGATGGAATGAGTATTTCCAAATCTTAGAGCTATACACATGACCTCCCACCAATTCACAAATTCAGTTAGACATGTTCTTGCAAAGATGTCTGCAAAACAACAAGAGTAGGGTCAGGATCACAAGCTGGGTCTCATGTCTTTCTGCTGAGTTACTGCTGATCTGCATAGTGCCAGCAAAAGGAAGCTCCAGACCAGAATTTGTAGCCAAGGTGAACACAAAATCTTGCTTTAGGTCATGAAAAATGATGCTGCTGAAACAAATGCACTGCCTGTATTTTCAACAGTGACAGAGTTGGTTCAGTAGTTTTAATTGAGGGATTTTTAGACCTGGGCACTTTGGATACAATACTAGCTAAAGATTACTTTTGTTGTCATTGGTTTTAGTCTGTTTGGGATTTAGGATGCAGAGGGGGTGGGTGCATGAAAAGCAAGTCTAGAACCAAGCTTCAGTGGGATTGTCTTTGGAACAAGTAATTTCCATTAGCTGTTCAGTCTTCTAAAAGTCAAAACAGTTCCTCTTCAAACCAGAGGTAACCCACACACACATCTTGACAGCTGTTAGGAGAGTTTTGCTGGTATAATGCATCATACAGCTTCAGCCTCCTCTCTGCTGCATGGTGAGCAAAAGACAGGGCACCAGCTTTCCAGACAAACTTCCCAATCAATCCATGTCATAAAAAATACCTAACCTTTTTTTTTTTTTTTTTCCCCTGCCTTGGTCTTGTTAGTAGTAGCAAAACAAAGAAGCTAGATTCCACTTTCAGACATTGTTATATAAATTAATGCTCTATATTGTAATTAATTTATATTCTTTTATTTTGTTTCATCCACTTCTCTACATTTCCTTCTCTGCCTTTTGCTTGCTAGGTATGTGTTCTCTAAGTATTAAAATCAGACCATCTACTGTGATCCCGTCCCATGTGGCTTCTAAACATTTCAGAAAATGACCCAGAATCATAGCATGCAAAATCACAGACCTGCATTTATGTTACTTATCACTAATAGCCATAATGCAAATTATCTCATTTGGGGTTTACACAAATACCATGAGAACAGATTTGATACCACAGGTGGATGACACCTCAAGTTTTAGAGTCTAACTCTAAACTAAGTGTCCAAAAGAACATAAATAGTTCTTCTTAAAGTTATTATTTCCAATCATTTGAATCACTTCCCTGTTGTAATATAATTGTTACAATATTTTATTAAGTAGATAATTTATTCCATAGACTAAGAGCGTATGTTTTGTAGAAGGATTCTAAATCTCAATTAAAAAATATATGTCTGGAGGAACAAAATAGGCTTCTAGCTCAAGTTACCTAATTCACCAGCCCTAATGAGTTTGGACAGTGACTCAGCCCAACTCCCCTGCTGGAATCAGCAGAAGTTCAGCCTGTGTCAAGACTTGGGAACACACCTCTGGTGAACAAGGTTGCTGTTTCATCAGTGTTTCTCAATTCTAACACTAACTTGGATGGAACAAATCCTTCCTGCCCTTGGATCAGCAAGCTCAGCGTGTTGCCTTGATCCTCCAGCATGGAGCCTTTCCCCACGAGCACATGCGAGCAAATCTGCAGGGGTACCACAACAGTCTCACTGAAACCAGCAGCTTCCCAGCAAAATGGGGTGCTAGCAGGAGCTTTACCTTCCAGGACTCTACCATAGCTCCACAGACAGACATCCTCTCACTGCTCAGTTTTCAAAATTAAAAACTTAAAACAATTGCTGGAAAATAAAATCTTTTATGAATGTTCTGAAAACACAAAGAAGCTACTGGAGAAGTAATTTTTTTCACTGCAAGTGAAAAACATAGCAGGGAGCAGAGCTGAATATCTAGTCCTTCAGTCAGAAGAGCAAATTACTTTAAAAACCCAGAGGACATGTCATGTTCTTAGTGATGTGCACATAATAAGCCAAAAAGGTTATGGCAACAAGAGTAGGAGCAATCAAACACAAACTGCAAACATAAAAGAAGCAAACATGGTAGATCTCCCTTTTTAATTCTCCAATTAAAATATGATTTATAAATCAAACCAACATATGGGTTCCCAAGAGAAGAGTAAACAAATTTTCCAAGTAAAGCATCAGCAGCAGGCCTGTAATGGAAATCTCATATAGAAAAGTGGCATTACCTACAGATGTAAGTAACACACCTATGTTTCTTTTAAAGTTTTAAAATTAGTAGCCTTAAATAACATTTTGGTAGAAATTGTAGTTAACTGAATTAGAGCTAAATCCTGAAACTGCTTTTCAGTGCTACAGCATCAACTGGAAAAATTACATGATCCTACACTCATTCAGATCAGCGTCCCATTAAAATAAACATGCCTAAACAGGTAAGTCGGAGACACCTAAAGAAAGACTAAAAAAGTGAGTGCTGAGTAAACTTCTCCAGTTTATGACAACTTTTATTAAAAATCTTTTTAAGAAAAATGTAGTAAAAGTGCTCAGCTGTATGTGAATAACCTAGTTGGAGGTGACCCTGTACATCAGGGTTTGCTGTCTTTTAATAATGCTGGAAAATATCTAATGCAAAATGTTTTCATATAGACTTTATATATCCACATTCTTAGTTGAATGAATTTATTTTACTGCGCATATTCCCCCTTTGATCTGCTATTAATTCAACTGCAAGCAGAAGAGAATAAAACAGACTCTGAAAAATTAGGACATTGTCATTAAATAATTTTTATATCCAAGAAATCTCGAACAGCAGGAGAAACATTTTGTAGGTAGGATATTACTTTGAAACATACACCTCTTTTTTAAAAAAGACTGAACAGCAGTAGTACAGTGGAAATGAGGAGCTTTTAAAATAACACATGGTCAAGGGGTTTACAGTCAGTCTGTTGCTCAGCTGAGCTGTGCTGTTTCCCAGAAGACTGAGCTTTGAAAAATTGAAAGAGACCTTTCAAGAATAGGGAATTACAGTATTTCACTATAAGTTGTTCGAAGCAGTGCTTGTATTCTAGTTGAAGTCACAATTAAAACTGAGCTATATGCATGCCTGAGTCTTCAAAATTCAAAATGTAATTAGTTACCCAATCCTATACAGTGTCTCTTACAAAGATTCCATTTTCTTTGCAGCCACTTCTCCTGTTACCAAGTTCGATGCATTATAATGTACTGCATGAGAAAATCCCACTACTTCCTTCTGAAATAATGTTCATTCCCTTAATAATGAGCAGATCCCATTCCATGTGTTTAATGTGCTTTTTTATTAACTTGTTTCCTTTACTTATAGGCATCCCCAGCTGCACTGAATAACACAGAAATCAGATAATATCAATTGACTGTTTTAACTGTGATATGTATCAAGATCATTCCTAATTATATATTCTTATCAAATTTTAAATCTCGGCCGCTTCAGAGAAATAAAACCCCAGTTTTTAAAATAGTAATAGTAACTTGAATTTACACACCATCACCAATCCTTTCCTAAAGGAGCCAGGGGCATTTTTAGGTCTTTTCCAAAACAAGCTACAGCAGAAGCAAAAGAGAAGAAAAATAAACAAAAAAAAAAGGGGGGGGGGGGGGGAAACAGAAAGAAAAAAATAACCCCACCACAAAAAAAAAACTATTTCTCAGAGACTGAGGAATCCACTATAAAAACAACAGAGTATAAAAAGAGGTAGGAGAAAAAGGCACAATGGACACAAGGCAGACTGAGGTTGTTGTAAAACCCAAGCACACTCTGAGGGAAAAGATGGGAGTACGGGTTTCCAGTGCTTCTTTAGGAGAGGGATGGGTTTAGACAGTTTTCACAGTGAAGTGAGAGCTACCACATACGGCACATCAAACACGCACTAATACGTCCACCTAAAATGTCTCCCAAATGTAGATTATTGTGCAAGGTATGTTCACTGAATGGTTGCTTTCCGCTCATACTCCAATTTAGGAAGGATGATATAAATGGAAGTTACTGCCTTCACAGTGAAGGTGCTGGATCTTGGGATATATTATATTATTATTTAACAAACCTCCCAACCAGACTACCTCAAAGTGGAGTAAAAACAAATTCTGTTTGCTGGGAGCACAAAGCTTGATTTTTATGACAAAAGACACAACTTGAGTCTTCCTTAAATAGATAAACTGTGCTTATGAAGACAAAAGAAAAGCTCAGAGAAAAAATCACGCCATCTAAGCAAACTCCCTTGAGTGGGAACTAACAACAGATTCCCATAGTTTTGGAACAGATTTGCACAATAGTTCCCCCCTGGTATTTTGGCAAAATCTGAAGTCAGGCAGGGGACACATGGACATCAAATGAGCAAACACACTGAAAGGAAGAAACATTTGTTTGCCTTCTTAGTATAATATATTTAACAATACGGTGTTATCTGAATGAAACCGAAATTGGAATGAGACTTATGGACACAGTGACACCAAAGGGATTTTTGATGGCTAGAAGCTAGGCAAATATGGAGTCAAACTGGTAAAGTCTCCACTTCTTATTCTTCAGGGAGAGCTGAAACAGCGATCCCCTTTGCCTAACAAATCTCTGATGCTACAGAGGCAATTACTGGGAAGCTGGTAAGTAAAGGAGGATGAAATCACAGCCCATCGATTATTGAATGCCTATGATCCCTATGACTAGATATGTAGGCAATTCCTAAGAGCTGACCATTTGTCACAACAGACAAATTCAAACACAACAGACAGTCTTTATCTATTCCCACTCTACTGCAAATAGTAGCAGACTGATCAAGTCCTATCTAACCCCCCTGCCCCTGGCACTCTGCTCCTCAGCTGTGATAGGTATCTCCCACCACTCGCTTGTCAGTCACTGGTGGGTTGGGGGCCTTTGAGCAGAGGGTGTTCAGAGTGCAGTCTGAGTGTCATTATACCATTCACTCACCTCTCTGACTTTCTTTATTAGTTTCATCCGGGTGGAGTGCCCTGAAGCCATGTGGGTTGGTGGGCAGGGCACTGTGTTTTGGCCGTGGAAGCAGGTGGCCAGTAAGAGGCACGTCTCACAAATGGGGTTCGAATGGGGTGCCATCCAGATCACCTGGGAAGGAATCGGGTGCATGTAGTGGGATCAGCTCATGCCCCTCACCCACAACATGCAATGACATGGATGCCTAGACCTCGAGCAAGCCATCTTAGTGACAGTGTTTTAGTAACAGGCACTGGTCTGGAGATCCTAAAGAGAGTGACACAAAATCACAGTCTCCAAGCCAAGGTCTGAACTCCTTCACCAGACAGGAACTCTGCTGACAGTTCTGCTAAGTACTATGGCGGGAAAGCAAATAAGCACCTCAACACCTTCTCCCACCCCTGGGTATGAGTGAGGAGCAGGACGTCTGGGCCTTTATCGCTTACGGATTTTGCACAGACCCATAGCAAGAAAACCCTGCCTAACTCCTGAGTTAGAAGATAAGATGCCAAATAAGTAAACTGCTAATTAATTTTTTCAACAAATAATCTGTGTCACATAATTGGCCGTAACATCTGAGTTCACAGTTTCATCTTGTTCCCAAAGAAGTTGCCGTATGTTGTGGGTCCTAAGCACTGCAGATAAAAACAATTACAGATGCTTTGGCCACTGCATATGTAGTTCATTGTTCACTTACAATCAAAGATCAGGAACTAAATATTTACATTGCCCACATTTTCTGTGCAAATAATTGTCCAGAATTGCACCCACAATTATTTGTAAACACTTGCCCTAAAATGGAGCCTTCCCTTGATGTGCTTACAGCACACAGAGCTCATGACCACTAATCAGAATGCAACCAGAGGACACCCCAGCAAAGCCAAAAGCTCAAGCCAGTAAGAGCTGCTGAAGTTCAGCTGACAGAGAGGTTGCTACTTTGGGGTCTGCCCAGTAAACCAGAGGAAGACTTCGCTCAAGCCATGTTTACAAGCCCCTCTGAATTTGAAGGACTGTTGTCAGCAACTCTAATAGATTTGAGATCAAGCCTCTGAATAGGATACCCTTTCCACAAGCAAGCTTGTGATCACCACTTGCTCTTAGACCCCCCAGTTACAAGCTTGTTCCATGTTGATGAGTACCAGCTCCCTTTGGCAAAGTGCACATCTGCTTCCTGCAATGCTAACAGAAAATAATTCTGAAAAAAAACTATTTCCAAAGCTATCTGCCTCCCAACAAATTGTACGGACATATGTCAGATCTTCTGTGTTTTCATATATTTTTCATATTTTCCAGTTTGCACATCCATAAGATTAGTCCATAAAATCACAAGCACCAGACGTCTGAATACTGCATTTAAAATATTATACATATTTATTAAATATTTTCATTGGAAATGCAGGGTACAAATGGGTTTGCATTTCAGTGATTTCAGGGGGGGGGTTCCTAATGCAACTGTTAAGGTAAGCTGTGTAACGCATAAAATTCTCAGAATATTCACCCTTTGTATTAATAATAAAATTATCCTTAGAAGCCTTTCCCCCAACACCACACTGAATGTGCCTCACTCTCTGTATGAAATATGTATGACTCAAAACTGTCAAGCTCTGAGAAAAATCTGTTTTCCTTTTCAGTTTCTCTGATTCAGAAGTCTCTCTGTTTGCAAAGCTGTATGACAAATTTGTGAATATGATGCATCAGGTAAATACAGTGCAATTGCTTACGTATAAACAGGAACTTGGGACATTAGGTAATTAAAAAGGAACAGAAACTTGGCAAGACATCTCTGTGATTTCCTGGGGAACGTTTGGTACAGAATCACAGCCTGCCAGGCAGAGCTTTCAGCTCCCCAAACTCAAACTGAACGTCAGAAAAAAATGACCCCAAAGACATCAGGAAATTTGCAATACTTAAAATGAAAAAAGGTTCTAAATCCAGAGGTCCCATCTCATGTTGAATGAGTGTGACTGTGTATTGCTGAGGCAAAAAATGAAGTTTTCCTGCCTCTTTTGTGGAGTCTTTTCCTGGGCCAAATTCTCACTGATGTGTCAGACAACGGGTTCAAACCCTTTGAAGAGATAAGCTTTGGCTGCCAGCTGACAAGTCTGGGTGGTCAATAAAGATTTTAACCTGCAAAAAGCCTGCAAGATCCTGTGTGTTAAAACCAATGTGCATCGTTTAAAAGGAGAGATGGAATAAATATTTGTTAAAAGAACAGAACACTGTGTTCTTTGGGTTAAATTTTTCTAGTCTTTCTCATGGAGATGGAGTTTCCAGGGGATTTCTTGAGAACTAAAATATTATTGTGCATGACTAAGGCTGAGGGAAGAAGTCCCTCACTCGCCTAGTAGCTATGGAGGTATTTGCCAGATGTGGACAGGAGAACCTGTCTTAAATGTTGCCAGTGCTTAAAATGTGTAGCTGATATTTTTTGGAAACTTAAGAATTCCCTATTGCTCACACAAAATCCTTTACTAATGTGCTTTAGAGCACATTCCCTCTGTTCCTGTTGTCTAATTAGAATGCCTAAGTGGAACACAAGTGCTTGATGCCCTGCTGCTCTACTCCTCTTGTAGGCACCGCTGGCTCTGGTAATGCAGACATAAAACTGGAATATCACAGAACAGTCACTGCACTTCTCTGGGGGAAATCTGCTGTAAGACCCAACTTTTGTAATAAGCTTTGCACAAAGGAGATGAGGACAATAGCATTTAACCCTGAAGTTCAAAAACAGAGTCCATTTCAGCATAGTACTTCTGGCACATAAATTATGACTGTGGTTTCCCCATTTTCCACCATTCCAGATACCTCTTTGCTGGAGCCATACAAATGAACCAGTGTTCTGTCTCCTGCTCATCTATTTATACCCAAAGCAGTACACATTACAAGAGACTACATAAAGATCTAAGAACATCAGAGCCTTTTGTTGAGACTTTACTGTCACAGACCATCACTCCAGACTCACTGCACTGCAGCAAACAGACAGACAGTACATCAGTGCTACCTCAGCAAGAATTCGGTTCACAAATATCACTGTGCACCTGGCTGGAACAAATCTTTTGGCAAAAATAATGTTGTAAAAACTGCAAAAAATCGCATTTTCACATCCTTATTTGACATTAATTTTCTCTGAATACATTCTGAATTTGCAAGCAGTCAACTTGTGACAGACAAAGCAATTAAAGCACACGTGAACGGAATATCTGGTATGCAAGGCTGAATACTACATTAATAGACTGGCCCATGCGTTTGAGCATTCCAAAGTCAAATTCTATTTGCCCATATTGTTTTATAATGCTTTTTGGCTTTTCTGCTCTTTTAAACTCTCTGGACAATGTATTTTGATAAATGCATTCCATTTTATTAATAGCAATTTGCTCCATTTTTAAATAGCAAATATGTTGAAATTACATTTGTCAGGTCATCTTTCATGTTGAACAAAAGTTTAAAGTATGACTGGAATTGACAGTAGAACAGTGATGATGTTATGAAGACGAAAGCATAAATATTGAAAGGGTGAAATAAAGATAAAGGATAGTTTGCAACACCAGCACTGAAAATAATCTGATGTACATAACATTGTTCTTCAACACATCTGTTGAGGTAAATGAGATTCCAACAGAGGCAATGGTTTACAGCCTAAGAGCCAGATCTTCTGAATATTTCAGCAGAATCAAGTGCAGAAGGCCCAGCCTGGAATCTATGACAACACAGCCACAGTACAGCTGTTCTTAACAGAATAATGACAAGCTTTTTTCACAAGTTTCAGTAAGACTGCTAACACTGTATTTGTTTCATGTTTAAAGAAAATTGTGGAAGGAAGTAGTAACTCTAGATCTACTCTAACTGTACCTTAAACCTTACAGTCATGGCCATACTATACTGCACATTATTTGTAATATGAAATCAACAGAAAAATAATGGAATAGAAAAATGTAACAGGAAACTAATAGGATAGCATTGAGGGTAGTATACTGTTTGTAAGGTAATATATGGAATAAAGTAATCGTTCACTTCTGGGACCTATGATGCTTCCCGCTCTGCCTCATTCCCCTCCTTTCAAGCATTCCCAAGTTCGCACTCCACAGCTTGAATTGGAAAGGGTCTGATTCAGCTACTCTCAGCACCAAATACAAGCTACAAAAGTCTCCTCGACATGGGATCCAAAACCAGACACAGAACTCGAAAAATATTTCCCAAACCTCAGTATTTGAATGGCAACACGCTAAACAGAGATCGTGGGTTTTCCTCTGCTTCGTTAGAAGCGTAACAAACGGAGGGCGGGAAGTCAATGTATCTGAGCAACCCCTGATACGTTTTGAAATGTCTCCATCGCACGAAAAAAAAGTTTTCAAAACCTGCGCTTTCCCAACCAGCAACAGTTGTGCCTTTTATAGCTTTTCTCCTGGCATGGGATTCGATTAACAAGTACAAAAATTTAGACGGAGATTTATTAAGTAACAGTTATATTGTGTTGTAATTAAAACGTAGGAAATTCGTCGTCTACTTAAGCGTTTAAAAATGCTTAATGTAGGAAGCAATTACACCTAATTTTCAAATTATTCCCCTGCCTACAGAGCACGCTGCGGACAGGGTACAACGCGGCGCTAAGGGCGGCGGCGGGACATGCCCGCTCACTCAGCCTTGCCCGGCGCGGCCCGAGGCGAGGGCTCTGGTCCTGGCCGAGCCGGGGCAGAGCCCCGGTGGGCGGCTCGGTGGGATCCGGTCGGCGGGCGGGCAGCCGGCAGGGCCAGTGCGCGGCGATTCTCGGATGTCTCCTTGGCGGGCTGTGCCGCGAAGGCGGGGGCAGCGCCGGGAGCCCGGGGCGGCCGGGATGCGGGCGCTGCGCGGGAGTCCCGCCAGCCCTCCCTCCCGCCGGGAGACTCTGGGCCGGTAGAAAGGCGGGCTGGGAGCTACCGGGGGGCTGCGGCGACTGTGGCAGGGGAGGGAGCGGAGAGAGGAGGGAAGGAGGGGCCAGGATCTTTCCCGACGTTGCCCGTCTTGGCGGACTCGTTTGCAAACCAGAATCGAAGGAAGGCCAGCACCGGCTCCAGAGAGCGGCAGCCCAGGGCAAGAGCCGCAAGCCCGAGGCCGAGCTTACAGGCCCTGCGCATCACCGCCCTTCCCCCCTTCTCTCTTTACCTGGCTGTATTTGGCCTCCTGCTCCAGGGAGCTCTTCTCCAGCCCGTTCACGGCGTGCTGGCCCGGGGCGGGGAAGGTGTTTCGGCCCAGACTGGTCCATTCCTCCACCTTGGGGCTGGGGTAAGGCGAGGTGTCGCTCACTGCTGGAAAACACGGGGGAAAGAGGGATTAGAAGCAGGGGCCGGGATGCGGAACACTTTGCTCCGGCTGGACTCGGCTCGTCTTCCCAGGGGGACGCAGTTTATGGGCCAGAGCCTGTCCCTCTCCCTCTACACCTCGCTCCCGGGAGCCCCTGGAGAGATCATAGGGAGCGAAGGGGAAGGGAGTCGGTTCCCTCCGTGCAGCTGATGGCAACTATCTCCGGCCGAGCCCGGAGCTGGTTGAGTGGCTCGTCCCCGCGTCCCTGCACTGGCGGGACGGGGCTGCGCCCCTTCACTTGTTTCCCGGGGTCTTCTAAGTGAGATTTACTGGAATCGCCTTTTGTGCCGAAAGGTGCGCGCGCGAGTCTGAGGACAAATGATACCCCGTTAGAATTAACCTTGACATGGCTCCAGATGAACTAGGCTTCAAACAAGTTTGGGACGAAAACAAAACAAAGAAAGAAAAAAAAAAACAAACCCCAGAATTTTTAAAAAATAAATTTAAAAGGGAAGAAGAAAAAGGGGAAAAGTTTTATATAACTCCTGTTATTCGTACACTCATCAGCCGCGGCACGGGAATACCAGGCTGTGTTGCAGGCGACCCTGCGGGAGACCCGGGGGACACGGGGGGTGTGCACGACTTCCCCGAGCCCCGCGCCCGCATCGGAGCCTGCGGAGCTGCCGACCCGCCAGAGCGGCCGCGGGAGCGGGCTTCCCCGCCACACCACCTCACTCGGCCCCTCGCCGAGGCTGGGCAAAGGCACAAATCTGAAGTTGTCTTAAGAAATTGAGCTCTCTCGGTGAGCGCCCTTTTCTGCTGATCTCACACTTTCCCATGAATAGGGGCTTCCTTTCCGTGTCAGCAAGGTCAGTTTATCCTATAAATCAAGGGCGAGCAGCCCCCATCTGCTGCATCGGCCGCTCAGCAGTCCTTGCTCTCTGCTGGGAAGGGGAGGGGGGAGATTTTACACTGCAGAAAGATGTGTGCTACTCGAGGTCTGAGGGAGACGGAGCAGATACCGAGGCACCCGGCAGTACCGTCAGAGGCCTGCCTGCCAATGTGGTGTTAATAAAAGAGGCACTCACTTTAAAAAAAAAAAAAAAAAAAAAAGAAAGAAAGAAAGGAAAAAAAAAACACACACAACAACCTCCATTTCTCATGTGATTGTAGTGTTCTCATTCCTTTTAATGTTCATTGCCAACATTACCTCTCCCCAGCTCAGAGCAAAGATTGCCAGGCGCGTATTTGTCAAAGTCGACGCAGAACACATTTGCTTGTGCCACTGTGGTCTGAGCATAAAGTTTATCTAGTGAAGTAGAGGACGAAGAAGAACAAAACGTACAGATTTTTGTATGTATGAATACAAGTAATGCGTGTTTCTGCCTATTCCTTGGGAAAAAAAAAAACAAACACCAACAAACAAAAAAACCACCACAAAAAAATAGACTTTTTGAGAAAAGAAACATAAAATTATTCTTCGGTGCCTAAAGGATCAATTTGCACATGAAGTGCTGCTGGAACCGTATTGTTGCCTTTAAAAACGCAATGAAAACAAAAATCACAGCTCCCCCCCTCCCTCCCCTCTGCTAATTGGGAGGGAAGAGTGGGACACAGATCGCTGTAGGCGAAGGTTATTTTAGACTGTTGTTTTAACCACATTCACAGTTAGTTCCCTGGCAGAGACCGAAATGGAAAAAATGTCCCTTTCTTTGCGGCAAAGCTTAGCGAGCGGCCGGGAGACGCGACGCAGTTTCCAGGCGGAGAAACAGAAAGAAGGTGGAAAGGATAAAAGAAGCAAATCTTGGGGGTTTGGTTTTCCTGGACCACTGCTTCGGAGGAAAATACAGCATTAGAATGAAAGCAATTAGGTGACATTTGAACTTCCTGCCGGAGCAAATTTGGCCTGATTGCGAAAACTAGAGAAAATTGATTTCTCGGTAATGCCAAGGCGGCGCCTGGGACTGGAGAAAGGCAGCTAGACCCGACCGGGACTGGAACCGGGACTGAGCGCGCCCCGAGCCCTGGGCCGCCGCAGCCCCTGCCGTTCCCTCTAGACAAAGTTTCCCCTTCTGGGATCACAACGGCAGCGGTGACAGCCGATATTGTACGGTTTGCTGATCTGCCTACAGCCCGCCCCGGGATCTCCGATCACATTCCCGAGGCACATCCTCCGGTAAGCTTAGTGTCCGGCTCGGGCTGGGGAAACACGAGATTTCCCGGGGCAAATCACGAAACCTCCTTCCGACTCCGGGAGAGGAAGGAGCCCAGGAGCAGAGACCGAAACGCTCCGGCCCTGCCCGGTTGCCGCTGAGGCCCCGGGTCCCCCCTCCTCACCTTGGTCTGTGATGGAGCGAATCCCCAGGATGTCCGTCACCGAGTGGGAGGATGGCCACGTCCTGGGCATGGCCATGGTGCTGGGGATCGCTGGTACCCCTGGAGGGGTGGGCACCTTAGCTCCTGCAGCAGCGATGGGACTGGGATAAGAGTATATGTGGTTGTAGGGTAGAGCAGGCTGTGGGGGCGGCTGGTGCTGCTTGTAGGACTCGTAGTGGCTCTGCTGAGACAGGTTCCCGATTTTGTTCCGGAGGATGCGGCTGATGGAGCTGACCGACGGCACGTTGTACTTGTCACACACGCCATCGGCCAGCAGGCGATCCCGGATCTCCCAGGCGAAGATGCCCGGATCTCTTTGTTTGTAGGTCCGGATATGTTTCACCACGGTGGGGGTGGTGACCCGAGGCTTGCTGCCTCCGATAGCCCCCGGTAGGATGGAGCCGGTCTCGTTGTAGCGAGCCAGGATTTTACTGACGCAGCCGTGGGAAACGCGGAGCTGTCGGCTGATGTCACACGGCCTGATACCCAGTTGCGCCAGTTCCACAATCCGCAGCCTGATGGCATTGGGCAGGGGTCTCCCGTTGACAAACACCCCCCCGAGCTGGTTCACTTCTCCGAAGGCAGGTTCTGCAAGCAAACACACAAACACACCCATCGGACACGGGAAATGGCTCAGAAGGGGCGTCTGAACTGCTTCTCATCACAATGCAGATGTCATGGCTCGGGACCACCCTGTCGGTCGTTCCACTTACGCTTCTTTCTAATAGAGGGATGTCCCCAAAAACTGAAGAAAACTGGGGGGAGGGAAAGGGCAAGGAAAAAAAAAAAAAAAGACAACGAATAAAGAAAATAAACGAAAGAGAGAGTGAAGGAGAGAGAAAGAAAGAAAAAAAACCTGTGGCAACAAATGTCGGAGCTCTCCGGGTTGTGTATCAACCATATTCCAAAAAAACGCATTCCAGAGATTAAAAACGAGATCGCCCCAACAGACAACTCAGCTTTATTGCCACAGGAAAAAGGAACACGAAGGAAAGAGAAAGAAAAGAAAAACATTTTCGAAAACGTGGGGGAGGGGGAGGAAGGAAAAGTAGTTTAGGAAATTCTTTTAGATGTTGGGAGAGGCAAGGGCAGCGCGGTGCTTCTGAGTAGCAACTAACTTTTTAAAGACCGTTTCTGGTGCTGTTAGCCCCTCTCGCTTAACAGCACAATTACACCAGGCTGTAAAACAAACGTGCTAAAATGTTAAGTGCTAAGATCGGTGTCAGGAATAATACACAACGTGCCACAGGCTCCAGCCATCCACTTGGCTGGAATCCTGTCTCGCACTCGCCTAATAACGTTAATAATAAACCGAGCAGTCACTAGCTTTCTCTCTTCCCTGCTCCTGACCCTTAACGTGTTCTTACAACTTGTATGAACACGAGCAAAGTCAATAAGGGAGCCGCGGCAGCGGCACATGACGGCACACGGGTGCTCCCCCTCTCTTGACAGCACTTGAACCCTCCTGCAGCTCCCAGCCACTTACCCATTCCTCTGAGCAGGACACCTCTGGGGCTTCCCTAAATCCCAAACGGAGACCTAAGCCCAGAGACAGGCTCCCAGCCTCCTGCGCTCCCGGCTGCACTAATCCCAGAGGCTTTTTGATCTCCACCGAGGAGGCAGCAGGGGCTTGAGGGGAAAAGGGCTACAAGGAAATCTGCTTCCAGACGAGAGAGCCTTGACTTCTGCATTTCAACCTCAGGGCAACGTGGGCAGGGCTGGGCTGGGCCGAGCGCCGCAGCCCACCGCTCCCTCGAGCCCGCCCCCGGGGGCGGCCCCGCCGCTCAACCGCCCGCCTAATGGCCGGGAAAGATGACGGACAGCGCGGTGCTAGCTGCCCTTCCGCTTTGCCTTGCAGGCGTGCTCAGCACCTGGGTCCCCGCCACAGCAGAAATGGCCATTTCATACCTGCCCGGCGGTGAGTTGCGCGGAAAGCGCCGTCAGGGCTGGGGCGGTGCTGACCGGGACAGGCACGGCGGTAGAGCCAGGAGGAGCGGGGGTGCCGGGTGGGAGCCGAGGCGAACATGGCAGAACAGGGAGCAGCCCCGGACACCTCCAGAGCACCCCCGAGCTTCTGCGCCGCGCTTCCCGGCTCTTCCCCTAGAGTAAAGCGGCCGGTGAGGGGGTGTCAGGGCTTGCAGCTTCTTCCCTGACAGAAGCTGTGCGACGTCTTGCCACACGCGCCGTTTCCCCGAGCTGACTTTGCAGACGCGGGAGAAAAGTTCTGCCTTGTTTACAGTCGCCTTGTTATAATAAAGCACTTTTTCATTAACGAATATTTCACGGGTGATGTACGAGAAGACTATGAGCGATGAGCGTTGAGTCATTTTTAGTGGAAGTCACAAACGGGTCAGGAAATCAGCTGCAGCTCCGCTTGCCCAGGGAGGAGCAGGGGCTTGCAGCACCCGGGCATCGGGATGCTGGTCTGCCCTGGTCATCAAAGACCGGCTCCGGTTTTGTTTTAATCCCCACACTAAATATTACACCGCGCTTTACTGTAAAGTGTCAACGCCTCGCAGCTGATTTTAACTTTATCAAAGACCCTGCTACATATTAACAGTTAAAAGAAAAACAGACAAAGCTGGTAGGAATTAAAGTATGTGTGGGTCAAGGCGTGTTTGTGTATGTGGAAGAAGTGTTTGGTTTGGCATTAGGCGTATGGATCCTGATCTGTGAGCCTCTGTGTGTGTCTCTTGCATACATCCCGCGTACATCAATTTGCACACAGAGACCATGGGCTTCCCAGCTCCAACCACGAATTTGTCGTACTTTTCATTATGGGTTTTTTTTGCTCTTTTTTTTTTTTTTTTTTTGCTTGTTTTGTTTGATTTTTTTTCTTTTAAATAGAGCCTTCAAGGCTCATGATCTGTAAATAAAACGTGAAAAGATATAATGTGGTGGCCGTCGTGCACGAAATATCAGCGACTAAAATAGGAAATAGACGTCTTTGGTGTGTATGAACACTGTATACATATTATAATTGTAATGTTTGTAAGATTATTTTTAAAATCAAATTAATTGAGCTAGATTTCAGAGCCTGCAGATATCGGAATGAATGTGCATAATTAGGAGTAAGTAGAATGTTGCTGGTGATCTCCCAGAAATTAATTGCAGGTTGAAGACGTTTTGTGGTGGAAAGAAAACGACCGTGGTTCTTTCCCAAGTATCTCCTAATTTGATCGAAATATCGGCCGATAGTTCTGTTGCCTCCACAGAGATTTAAAACAAAGAAAACAAACAAAAAACCCTAAGAACAAAAACCAATAAACAAACATCAAACAACCGAACAACAACAAATTTTCTATGGCGGTTTTGTGGTTATTTCAGAAATGTGAGCTGCCCATTCAGGGTATCACACTTGTAAATTGCGGTGCTTCCTCAACCTAGATAAAATTACCTCTGGTACTGGAGATTCATCTACTCCCCTCCCCCGCAAATGCCATCGTCCGAAAGCGATGGCGTGCTGCGCAGGCAATACTCTCGGACAGTTGCTGAAGCCAGAATCCTTTTCGGTGTTGTTAGCTGACCTCCTTTGGGTATTTTGCAAGGCAGGAGGCATTGAACTAGTGGGACCCGGACCCAGCCTTTCGTTAATTACATAATTTTAAAAATGGAAGGGGGTGCGGGTCCGTAAAACTTCCCATCCGCATCAACAGCGTACTTCGAAGCAAAGTCTCCAGAGGGATCTCTGCCAAGGCTGCCCTCCCGGCAGGCTGCCTCCCTGCCCGCAAAGCCTGGGCTGCCCCCCGGCCAGACTCTGCCCGCCGCCCTTCACCCGCTACCGCCGGGCCCGGCCGCTTCGCACAGGCGTCCCCTCCCTCCCGTAGCTTCAGCACAGCTCGGCGGCGTGTGGCCGAGGACCATCGCCGGGAGCACGGCTTCTGTAAGCCTGGCCCCGCGACTCCTGGCAGGGCCTGGCGCCCCTGAAGCTCCCCCAGGGTTGCTGGGATGCTCGGGCGTGACCCTGAGCTGCTCTCCCACGCTGCCCGGGCAGTTTCTCTCCCCATCTGTGCCTATTGTGCTCACAATTGTATCTTTTTCTTCCTCCCCGCCGTGTCCTCCAACCTGTCTGTTCCCCCTCCTTCCCTCTCCCACCCCTCCACCCCGAGCCCGCCTCTGATCTCCTGGATATTTGGTTTCTTTCCCTTTCTCAATGTGTGTTCCTTATGTGGTCCTGTCGGAAAAGCTCGTTTACTCTGCTCGGGTCTCCAGTGGTTTAAGGATAATGTTTATCAGAAGTGAACGTGCTCAACTTGTTTCCATTCAACTGCTGAGTGTGGGCTGAAATACCAAAGGTCACATCTACAGTGAGTCGGTAGAGGGCAGGGGGAGCCGAGAGGAATATGAAAACATCATAATATACGACAGCCTGATGATCGCTTCAGACCTGCCTGGCAAAAAGATTCATTTTTTTTTTCAGGTAGGAAATCATTGAAGAATCGGAGGGGAAAGGTGTCAGGGAGAAGAGGGCAGGGGACCCCGCGGGGTCGGAGTGTCTGCACAGTGGAAGGTCACGCGTGGCCGGGCAGGGGGCTCGCCCCGAGGCCTCTCCGCCGGCGGCGCCCCGGACCGCACCCGCTCCCCCACCGCGGGGTCCCCCCCGGCTGGGCAAAGCAAATGGAGGGTGGGGAAGGCTGAAAGAGTGTGTGGCAAGGGCCAGAGAATAGCCGGGTTTCCCCTCTCGCTCCTTCCAGTCTGTGCCGAAGACTGGGAGTGAGATGTGCCATCCCTCACGATGCTGCCGGAACCCCGGGTGCCGTCAGCCGATGTCCCTCCAGGGTCACAGCCGCTGTCTGTCTCGCAGAGTTGAGCTGGAGGCTGCTTCCCTTCTCTCCAGTCCCTCAGACACCGTTCTCTTGCCCTCTCTCCACGAAACGGACTTGGCGTGAGCTGTCTGCAGCAAACAGCCTGTACGGCTGCAGCCCCGGTGCGCGGCCAGTACCGGCGGGGCGGTGGCTGGCAGCCCCGGGCTCCCCTCGCCCATGGGGCCTTCTGTGGGGCAGGGGGCCCCCAGACAGTTCTCAGTCCCCGGGCTCCCTCGAACCTCTCCCGTAGCTGGGAGCGTGGTCCCGGCGCGGCAATATCCCAGACCATCCGGCCGGGCTTCGGTCTGGGAGTCGGCCGAGATTCCCGGTGCCTCCGTGCTGACCTCGGCGTGCTCGACTCCTGCCTCCCGTCCTCCATTTCGGTAGGGGCTCGGCCGGATAGAGAGCAAGCTGATTCTCAGCTTGCTCTGCTCTCCCACTCTAGAAAGAAATCAGCCCAATAAAATGCAGGACACACCTCGATTTGAAGCTGCGGAAATGTAATTATTTCTCTTTTTTTGAAGGAAGCCAAAGCCTTCTTCCCCGAGGGGAGGTGGCTACTGAGGAGCTATCAATGCAGAAAGATGCTCATATAGCACCGTATTTTGTAAGCAGACGTCCTCTCTAACCTTCCAGAAGGACAAAGCTAATCGGGTGGCCGAATTTTTCGAGTTGGTGTGGGGAAGGTGTGTGTCTGGGGTGGCAGAGGTTAGAGACACAAAGACATGCTGCGGCTGTCGCCGGGACTTAGCGCAGATGGTCACTGCTGACCTATCTTCCCCACCAGCTCCTGCCGTGCGGCGCAGAGCGGCGAAATCTTTCCCACCCCGGAAAGCGATGGGACAATTTGGAAGGCAAAGAGCATCCTGGAGCTGGGGTGGGGGGCGGACAAAGCAGTGGGAGTGTCGGAGAAGCCTTTGGACATCTCTGAAAGAAAGACTGGGAAAAGCGGGGCAGAGGCAGGTGGAAGGGCACAACCTTAGGCTGTGGCCCGGAGCTACGGTGCTGCGTGTTGCAGAAAGAGATGAGACCCGAGGGGCTTTCGTTTTGCACAGAGCTATTCCTACACACGGGTGTATAAAATCCCACGGGATCTCTCGGAATCGCTCCTGTTTTTTGCGAGACATGTAAAGAAGCAAATGCAGGATGAAGGGGCCTTCTCGTATCACTGGCTGCCATGTGCATTTTGTTATGTGGTAAAATAGTTAAGCCCAGCAGGTTAGCGAGGGCACGGTGCAGGTACGACTGACCCCGCGCTCCCCCGGGGAGGGAAGGGAGGTGGATTCGCCGTTGCCGCTCCCCCTCCGAGCCTGCAAGCTCAAAAATGCCCGGCTTGACCCCCAGGTCTCAGGTGTGCTGACCCTCCCGAGCAGCTTGGGACAAGCGCACTTCACACACGCCCCGGCAGACGCTTCCTTGGAAGCGACTGCTGAGAGAGGATTTTCACGGAGAGATGCCTCTTTCAGCCAGTATGCGGCTGCAGGCAGGGACCGTCTCCTCTCCACAGCCCCTGAGCCCTCTCCCTTCTGCAGGGGCAGGCCTTGCTTTCCACTTGTTCCCCTCTTTTCGGAGGAAAAGGCTTTGTGAGAATGACACAGGGGCACGTTGCCGATCCTTCGTTGGTAGATGTGGTGTCTGTAATTGCTGCCCGCTGCCTTGTTTTAGCTCTCTAAAAAACACGCGCTTATACGTTTGTGTACGAAAGTGCATGCGATTCCAAGAGGAGATATTTTTTTATTAATTTAATTAATATAAAATCCAAACGTGCGGTGAAATACTCACAACAACTCCGAAACTCCCACAAATTTTTTTTTTTTTTTTTTTTTTTTTTTTTTTTTTTTTTTTTTGTCGCGTCCTCAAACGAAGTGGGGGATGGAGAGGAGGCCCGTGCCATATGTGAGTGTGTGATTTCAATTTTAAGAAATCGATTTGACAGCAGGGACAGGACGGAGAATGAAAGTGTAAAAGGATGAAGTTTTGTTTTAAAAAGTTTAATCGGAGACAAACAAGCCATGTCTGAACATTTCCTGCATACTTATGATGCGATGGCGGGCAAATACATCAGGTCTCGAAGTCACTTTGGCGGCGACAGACCTCAAAATCTGAAACGGAATGGAAGATAGCAAGAAATCAAGGCACAAGGTTTTCAAGTGTCACGCTTTTAGGATAAGGACGCAACTTCCTTCAAACCGCCTTCCTGGCGTGCAGGAGCAGGGAAGCTCCTTTTCAGAGGTTAGAAAATGCCCACGCTGTGTCGGGTTATCTCGGTGCCTTGGCCGGAGCCCAAACATTTCTCCAGTGCTCGAGCAGTGTCTCGGCCTGGCTGGTTCCCAGCGCCCGTCCCGGCCGGGGCTCTCAACCCCGGTGGGAGAAGAAGCTGGAAAGGTCTGTAAAAGCTCAGGCGATCCGTGGCGAGTGCCTCCGGGCGTTTAGTTCCTTCCCAGTAGAGAGAAGGGCACAGACAGACCCGGCTGTCTTGTCCAGGTTGATCCCCCATCTCAGGTCCGTAGCAGATCCCCTCCAGTGGAGGCAAAAACAGGCATCTGCATTTTACCGGAAGGGGCCGCAAACAGGTGAAATAAAGGCACAGTTGTGCGAAAACGAGCGAAGAGCAGACTGAGCTTCGCCCGCCGAACCCCGCCGAGCCTCTCCTCACGGCCGAGCCCCGGGGGCTGTCCCAGCCCAGCTCCTCGGGGCGGCGGGTATCCCAGCCGGCCAGCGGCTGTGATGCCACAGTCCTACTCCTTCCACCTCGCTTGAATATTCAGATCGAGGTTGGGCTTGGGGTGGCGGTGGTGATATCTTAATGATGTGCTAGTTGCTTGGACAGATTTAATAACTGCCGTCACTTGTTCCTATCAGCCCCTCTGGAGACCAAGCAGTATCTCATTAGAGCTTTCCCGATGCAAACACTTGATTTGAATGAGTGATGCTGACTTATTGTCTCTTCGCACTACCAATTGTTTAATGACGTATAGGGAAAATAAATAGACAATTGTCATGGACCAGGCCATAAAGGTACAGAGGGCCAGTATTTGAAAGCATATTTTGTTCTAATAAAGCAATCGGGTTTTCATTTGTCACATGTTACATTAATTTAGAGTAAATGAAAAAAAAAAAACACCTCTATTGTTCTGCATTAAATTATAGGAACCAATTGACAATATAGGAACCAAATAGGCAATTTTCTCCATCTCTGTCTGTGCTTCTGCAACACCTAGTACCAGTGCCACCTACAGGAATAATTGTATTTTTGAAGCTGCTTTCAATCGCCAGAAGCGTTTGAGACAGTCCTGGTAGCTCGGTCGTCTTGAGTCCGAAAGACTTTGTTTTTCTCCACAGCTTTCGGTCGAGAGCACACACACAGGCGCACGCACCCCGGTGTGCACATATGTACAAACGCAGGCAGGCTCCTCTGTGCCACGGGAGCTGGGGGGACTGAGCCCTTCCCCCGGGGCAGCAAAGGCGAGGGATAGCACTGTTTGGTT
The DNA here is from genome assembly GCF_020740795.1 of Apus apus. Lineage (NCBI taxonomy): Eukaryota > Metazoa > Chordata > Aves > Apodiformes > Apodidae > Apus > Apus apus. Next base: position 40,319,263 of record NC_067286.1, on the reverse strand, counting down.
AAACCAAACAGCATTTCTGGGTGCCGCTGCCGGTGCCCCGCTCCGTGGTGGGGGAGCGGGGTGGCCACCCGCCCCCTCTCGCTTGTCCCGGCGGAGCCCAGCACAAATAAGGCACGGGGAATTTAGGAGCTCGCCTGCACAGGATCCCAAATCAATACTGGTTTATCTGCTAGCTGTATTTTTAAGAGGGGCAGCTACAAGCCAAGTGCGGCTCTGCCTTGCTTTCCTGCACATCTCGGAGCTTTGCCTTCGCCGGCTGATTTATAACGAATGACTCCGGAATTCCAGAGGAAGAATAATTATCCCCTCCTTCTCTTCTGTGGTGGGGGATGCCTTGGCTGTCAGCGGGGTTCCTCCTTGCCTGCAGCCATGCAGTCCCGGCTCTGGGGAGAGGGCCGCCGGGGGTAACGGCGCGGGCTGCACTCCCGCAGGTGGCTCCGTCGGGGAGGAAGTTTCCTCACTTGACTTTTTGTCCTCTAATCCTGTCCCACCGTTGAACAGACCCTCTAAATATTTGTCTCCGGGACTGAAGGCGGTGGCAACCCTTCCTTGTCAGGTTTGAAAGAGCGCCCTTTTTCTCTCGATCCTTTCTCTTCAAGGGTTTCCAGTTCCTATGGCTTCAACGCGTGCATAAACGCCTCATCCAAAAATGTGTATACGGATACCTCCACACTATGCATAATACTCGTTGATGCCCTGTTCCTCTGAGAAGGAGGTACCTCCGAGATGACCTGAGGTTTGTCTACAGGGAGGGACATCCGTGCCTGCGGCTCACGGACCGTGGCAGTCAGCCAGGTGAAAAGCAGAGGGAAAGGTGGGACATGCAGGGCCCGAGAGCGCTAGGACGCGGTCTGGTCAGGAGGAGCTTGTAAAGGAAAGGGGCTTGTTAGCGTTTTCCTCCCAAATCTCCTTTACCCTCGCATTTCATAGTCACAAAACTCGAAGGTGGTGTTTTGTTGTTGTTGTTGTTGGGTTTTTTTCTCCCCGATAGAGTAGGAAATGTGGTCACTTTTTGGCCTACAAAGAAGACTTTGTAGAGATTTTAATGTTTTACAGCCTGGACAAAACTCGATCGTTCCCACTCTGAGGGTTTAACTTCGTTGTGAGAATAAAACGAGGGAGAGAGGGGAACGAGACGCGGAAAGAGCGCCGAGCTGCCCTTTCTCTTGCCCCATCCCTTCCTGCCTTGCGCAGATAGGCAGCTGCGATCGGCATCGGTCCTGGGGAGGACCCCAGCGTCGCGTCTCTCACGCCACTCCCCGAAGGCCCGGTGACATTAGTGATGCAGGTGAAGACGTAATCGGGCCCGGAGTTCACTCTCGGTTGCTGTTTTTTTCATAAAGTAAACTAAAGTTTCTCCAGTGAAAGGCAGTGTTGTTTACAAGGCGAACGCGGGGTCCAGCCCTGCCCGCTTACACCACATATGGAAATGACAGTGTCCTTCCGGCCACGCTGCGCACCAGCCGAGCTCCAGATTGCCATCAACCCAAGCAGCCTGCGTGGCCGCTCCTCTGGCAAAAGCCCTGGGGTTTGCAGCCGGTGCCACCGGGGCAAGGCAGCCCGCTCCCGCCCGGGAGCCGCTGGCCCCGGGTGTGCAGAGCGTGGGGGCCGCGTCTCGCATCGAGCCGTCTCCATTGCGTTTGCAAAATATTTCTGTCTGCAACTGCTGCAAAATAACTGAGAGGATAAAGACGTCCCAGCTCATTTACAACGTTGACACACTGCAACATTTAATGCAGAACAGTTCTGTAAATATACTTTTAAAAAGTTATTTTTCCTTCAGAGAAGAACGGCTATTTCGAAGAAAGAAGACCACTGTCCCTCGCCGCTGCCCACCTATTGTGACTCCTCTCCCGGGAGAGGCAAACTCCCCGCGTCGCGGAGGGTTTTTTCCCTCGGGCATCTGGCGGCTTCAGAAAACATCATTTAAGAGTTGCTTCTCCATTTAAAAGTCGCTTCTCCACTTAAGAGTCAAATTCAGCAATAAGGGGTAAAGCAGGGACGATGCGGGATCACCCGCGACGCTGAAGAAGTATTTTGGCTTCCTCCGTCGTGCTGTGATTTTGCAAAACCCCCACACACACACTTTTCCAGGGACTGCCAGTGCCGATGCCAGAGCCCTAGAGCCTGCAGCTGCCTGCCAAAAGGGTACCCGCCCCCTGCCCTGTCGGCACTTCATCCAGCCCCGAAGGAAGCGTGCAGCCCGGGGGCTGCGGGAGAGGGACTGCCTGCAGCCATCAGTTGGACACATCGAGGAGATCCCTTGCCCCTTTCGGCAGCTGCCCACCTGCAGCTCCATATCCCGGGTCACCCCCTCCCGCCCCCCCCCCCGTCCCCCAAGAAAGAGAGGGCAGTAGGACCAGCACCTGGGCTGCAGAAGCACCCCAGTCCTGGCAAGGGAACCCTGGAGCATCCCCGACGGGGAGAGTTTCCAGGCTAGAGAGCCGGATTTGGCCTTTGCAGTCCATGCACTGCCCTAGCACTACTCCCAGTGGCGAAGCTGAAGGGAGGAAGGTGAGGGAATTTTGCTGTGCAAAACCCTGTGCTGAGAGCACCGAGGCTTTGTCTCAAGTGGCTGTGGGCTGCCGCACAGCTACAGGCAGTGGGGGCTTCTCGCTGCCTGGCCCTGGCTCAAACTCACTGAGGACATCCCAGTGCCACCGACTTGGCCCTGAAGGCAGGGCCCCGTGTCACAGCAGGCTGCTTGCTGCTCACCTCCTGCCCCCTCCACTGCGCCGGCACTGATATGTGCTCCATCTGCCCCACCTTATCAGTATTTCCCTTCACAGTTTTCATCTTCCCCAAGGATGAGTTCTGAGATACCCCGTTTAGGACGTTGTCCCTTGGAGCATGGTCAGTGATAGGGCAGGGGACCGAGAAGGGCCTTGGAAGGTGTGGGCTTTTCCTGCTGCTCATGGGAAACTAGGAACTGTATGATGGGAAGAAAGGTGAAGCCAAGGCCTCCAGAGAAAGTTTGCTGGCAAGTCCTCCAGGTATAGCTGCTGCGAAGGTCACCAGGCAGCCCTGCTGGAGATGCTGGTACTGGCAATTCCCTCCCCCCCTACTCCCGTACTAGGGCTTCTCAGTATGGCAAAGGTCGATGTTTATTTCAAATCAGGCAAACGACGGGTGCCCTCGGAGGGAGGCCCAGTCAAAAGCTTCCTACGGTGTAATGCGAAGTTTACTGGGTCTCTGCGACTTCCAGGATTGAGACCTGGAACTGAGACCTAAGCCGGGCGAGTGACCTTTGAGCTGAAAGACCCTGAAAGACCTGCTGCTGGTCTCTGGGCAGAGGAAGGGTGAAGTGGCCGAGGCGAGGCCTTGGCACAAGTTCATAGACTGGTGCCCATATCTGGGCATTCTGAAGGGAAATTAATTTAGAATAATCAAATAATCATAGATGAATTATTAATGTATTGCTATTGTAAATTAACAATCGGTTTACAGTTGGACAGTTGCAGCACAATAGAAGAAACAAAACACTACCAGAACCAACTTTCTGTATTAATATTCATGCAATCTTATAAAATTCTGCACGGTTATTGTGGAACACAAATGGTGTAAAACTTCTGAACCTATTATTTTCCATAGTTCTGTGGTTATACACATGAAATAGTTTCTCATTCAGAAACAAATCTGAGCATACTGTTCCCAGAAACAATGGAGAAGAGGTAAGTTTACACTGGAAATGAGGTGAAGATTTAGACAATAAAGATGAACCTTACCCTGGCTTTCAGAAATGCTTTTATTAAAAGTGAACTAAATTTTTTTTGTGTTCGTATTTCCCGGTTATCATTTTCTCTGAATGTACAGGTATGCATTAAAATTGGTCTCCTCTATATCTATGTATACGGCTACCCGCTTACCAGTGCTCTCTCGATGGACTAAGCATTTTTTTGGGTTGTTGGGCAGGGGAAAAGGACTTTACAGGCTCGGACATCTCCATTAGTGCATCGGCTTGGAAAGGCCAGCCACAGGTAGTGTCCCAAGCGCGTAAGTCGGGGGGGACCCCGACCTCCGCGGCTCTCCCTCCCGAGAGAATCTCTTTCCGAACCTCCCGGGCGACCCCCGCCCGGTGCCAGCTCAAGGCGAAGGCAGAAAACAGCAGAAAGCAACCGGGTGAGCATGTCCCCGGTCACGGCACCCACATTCAGACCCTCGCAGCCCCTTTGCTCCGCTTTCGACAGCGGCTCTTACCCATCTCCCAGCCCTGGCGGGAGTTTGGGGGGGGGGGGTGTGGGGGGGTGCAGGATACGTGGCCGTCGGAGCAGCTCCCGGACCGCAGCTTGTGCTTTCGGTGTCGCCTTTGTGGCATCAGGAGACACTGTCAGGCGACGTTGACAAGGAACGGCGTAGAATTCGCGGTAACCCCTGTTTAATAATTTCCGATGCCCCTGCTTTTTTACACCAGGTAGTCCCAAGTTGCTCATCCCATCTCTCCCCGTCAGCTGGGGCACCCGTCGGAAAGAGAGGAGCGGGGATATTCGGCACCAGGACCCCCCTGGCAGCGCACTCCGGGGAGCAAGGAGCGGGGACGCCGGCGGATACTTCGCGCAGTGTCTCGCCCGAGCTCAGAGGCTCCGCGGACAGCCCTGGCTCCGGCTGCCGGGGGAGCAAGGAGAGTCCCCGGGACGGAGAATGTTCCCTCTTCTTCTCACTGTGGAAAAGACAGCGGTAAGCGGCAGTCCTTTCCCACAGCACGATCCACATTAGTTGTGTGTATATATGTATCTGTTTTCAGCGTATTTGTGTCTTACACGACGCGGGACGTTTGCTGGGAGCGAGAAACAGTTCCTTCCCCGGCAGCTTTGACGGAATAACCAGAGCAACGTTCGACCCCGGCTCCTGCACTGGCGCTCCCCGACTGCGTGCCTAAACCTAGCGCGTCTGGTCCTGCTCGTTTATTTTTCTCTTGGTGTGCTTTGGGACTCTCTAAATGAGCTGCCGGTAATATATCTAAATCCCTTCTGGCGTCAGAAGCAAATGCACCAAATGCAGACGCTTCTGCCTCTCTTTTTTTCCAGCTCCATGAGTATTTGAGCCGAATGGGAAAGGGGTGGGGGGAGCAGACACCGCAGCGGTCTGGACAGAGCGCGAGAGAGAGACGTATTTTTTTGAGTCTCCCAGTAGAAGCCCGAAATCAGCGCCGGGGAGTGGTGGGGGGTGCTGGTGGGTGCCGGGCCAGGCTGCGAGGAGCCCTCCCTCCCCGCCGGGACTGACGGAGGGGCAGCTCCGCTCCGCCGCTTTGACGAGGTGTTGTTTGCTTGGTGAGGCTGATGTACTGTTACTCCCGTATTTCTACGCGTTGTACGGAAGAAAAAAGGGATCCACGTTGCATGAGCACCGTGAGGTAGCCGGCAAGAGAAAGAGCTCTGCCCGCCACCCACGGTCTTCGGGGCTGCCTGAATTTGCCGGGAGCGGAGGCCGGCGCTGTGGGTACATCGCGTCTTTGTTTCGTACGGAAACCTATTTTTATTCTCCTGCCACGTTGATACTAAGATTGATTAGTTATTTGCAGCAACAGTTGCCTGCCTCGTCTTGCTTACCAGAGATCCGTCTGGGAGCAGCCGCCCCCATCCAAAATGCTCTGTGTGTAAGTCAGACACTGGGGAGCCTAGAAGGTCTCGGGGTCGGACATTGGTATTGGGGGAACTCGGAAGCTGCGGGTTTGTTTTGGTTTTGTTTGGTTGGTTTTGGTTTTTTGTTCTGTTTTGGTTTTCCTCAGGTCTTGAGAAAGCACCTCCATTGGAGAAGGAAAGAGTCGGATAATGAAAGGTCGTTGTCCCGGGGTTGAATTACATAGTCAGTGTGCCTGCCCCATCAAAACCATCATGCTGCAGCCTTTGCCCCACCAGCTAGGCTCTGGGGCCAGGCGCAGAGCTGGGAGGGGAGGGTGACCTCGTCATCTAGTGATGACTGCATTGTGGCCTGATCTCTACCGCCCCTTCAGCCACACCTGTTGGTCTGCAAGCTATCCTCTTAAAGTGTGATTCTTTTCATTTAATATGGAGAAGCAGCTCAATAGCCTTCATCAAGTCAGTGGGATGTGTGGTTTGATAAACCCTCACTTGCTGAACAGTCAGGGTGGAGGAAAGTCTCTAACTGTGCTGGGAATTTTCCACTTTCGTTTCAGTCACAGAAACTTATTGTTTCCAACATGGAAAGTGCTCCAGGCCTCTGCGTGATTAAATTCATCTGTAGCATTTGGGATGGGACATTGTAGTGACAGAGACTGAGACTAGGACTTTCTGTTGGGTCATGACAAGGCTGCAGGATTTGTAATTCAGAGAATATTAATGTACCAAACAGTTGTCTCTCCCTCTTGCTTCTTCCCCATCTTCCCTCTGAACGTGAAGATAATCCTGGGCTAAGTGTAGCAGTGTTTATAGCTAATGCTTCTCTACATGTTTGCGTCAGTTACACATTTTTAAGAATACCTAATCAGTTGTGGAGTACAAATTCAAGCATTATAATATATTCAGTTTATGGTGGCATCTGCCTGAAAGAGAGTGAATCCCACGTTGATAGCGGTGATGATGATTGCCTGATTTGCTCTAAAACCATAGCACAGGAATCAAGATCAACTCACTTTAAAGTAACAGGGTACTTCTCACTGATGGCTACTTCCTTTTTCATCCTTTCCTCTGCCAGTCCCAGGTTTACAGCTTAAATTATATGCTTTCCCTCCTTCTCTGGTATCAGTATTACACTTGAGTGAGATTATTCACAACCAAACAAGGACTTCTCTCCTAATGGTCTCTGTCCTTAAAGCCCTTTTTTACCTTACCTTCAATACTACAGAAGTCTTGTAGTCCATCCTGTGATTCAGTCAGCCATCTGACACCTCTTGAAGCATTTAAGAAATCTTCTTTGATTTCTTTCCTTTTCCTTCAGATTGTTATGTTTGTCCTCCTGTGAGAATACAAAACTAAAGCCTTTCCACTAATCTATGGAGCAACAGTTCCTTCCAGCTGATTATAGTGTATGGAAAGAAGAAGTCTTTTCTGACAAACTAGTGTGTTAAAGCCACCCAGATTGTTTGCTGTACCCAGCTGTGAGCAGAGCGCAGCCTTCCCCAGGCTGCCAGCGGGTGTGGAAGCTGCCTGGTAGTGGCATGCCTGGAATTTCACATACAGTGCCCAACACTTGTACAGGCAAGCCCAGGTTTCTAGGTATTTTCTTTCTGGGATTAATTCCACTATCATGCACCAGAGCAAGTAATATCTTATTCAGCAGTGAGTTCTACTCAGTCTTAGTCATGAAGATGGAATTGGTCCCACAACAACAACAATAATAGCTCTTTACCTGCATCCTTTCCAACACTCCCTACACGGCCTCACCAATGCAAAAGCAAACAGAAGCTCCCAGAATGTAGCAGCAAGTTCAGAGAGATCTGGCTCCTCACCAGTTTGAATTTTGGCAGGTGTTGCTTCCTCCAAGAGCTTGAGCTATAGCTGGAGCTATAGCACATCCTTTCTAGTATCGAACTCCTGGGAAGACACAACTCTTATACAATGGAGAACTGAACAGTTTTTGAATGAAGTTATCTAGTGCTTAACAGTACTGATTTTGGTGTATGCTGCTTCTAACACAAATCCACCTAGCATTAGCTTTCAGGGACCAAAAAAAAAAATTACTTCATCTTCTAGACCAAAAGTCTGTATTTGATAACAGAGTGGATTACAGCCTGTGGCTCAGTATCTTGCTCTCCCTCCCTCCTACCCTTCCTGCCTTTCCTGACTGAAGTCTGTGACAGCTATATGTAGACACCATGGAAGATGTCTTGTGCCTATTAGCAGCTACAATTACTTGAGTATCTCAGCCTGGTGCAAGGTGAGCCAAGTCAGGCCATGTGTAAGAGCTGAATAACTTGTTGTAGCACCTCAGTAGCAGCTTGCTTTCTGCACCATTATTAATCTCAGGTATTTCTGGACTACTTTTCAGATATATTTTTTTGTCCTCCATTTTGGTCATATCCAGCTCCATATTACAAGGTGCTGAGTAACAGCTTATGAACCCTATGAAGTAATGGCTCCAGGGTATGTTTGCCAACATCCACTAGAGACTCCAGCTTTTCTGCTCAGTTCAGAAACTTAGCCCAAGCTTATCCAGGTATCAAGCTGTCACATTCCTTGGGGCCTGCAGAGCAAACTGGCCTTTGTGAAGAATGTTTACCATGACTGTAAGGCAGCTGTGTTTAGAGAGTCATTTCAGGAAAGTCTAGAAATAACCAGCTGTATTTCCATAACAGATTTGTGCCTAATTGTAAGGGAAGAACCGTTCATCAATTGGAGCTTTGCATCCATCACAGAGAACACAATGAAATGGCAGTGACAAGACTCAGAGTCAAACAAGGATGCAGGGTATTCTTTGGGGTCTAAATGTGACTCAACTCTAAATCAAGCTTTATTTTATCAGTTATTTTGAGAGCTGTTTCTGAAATATCAATAGAGGAGCCAACTGGTATAATCCCAATCTCTATGTCAGTCGTAAGTATTCCCACTCAGTGGGACTGTCATTATCCTTAGAGCCTTGCTGTGTGAGCATTGTACCTACAGCCCACTTTTCCAGCTTCCATTTTAGTAACTGTAGAAAGATAAGCTGTGAGATATAGGATACAGGAGAGAGCTGGTCACAGAGGGTTTTTCCTGGCTTTAGGACAAGAGTGAGTTTTTACTGTAAACAATATGCCCTGTGTAAGGAATTCGGTCCATTTTTTCTAACTGCAGCACCTCTCCATCCCAAACACCTCCTTTTCCATGCACCCTTGGCACCAGAGGCAGCCAAGCATAGTGCGTGGAAGAGGACTGAGCAAATCATGAGGGAGCTTATTAGGGATGTGCAATATACTTTGGGAGATTTTTTTTTTGCCACAGATTCTGTAGCAGACCATTTTTTTGGGTTTTGTTGTGGGGTTTTTGTTTTGTTGTTTTGTTGGGGGTTTTTTTGGGTTTTTTTGATACTTTGCTTTGTTTTTTTTTCACAGTGGAATATTGTAAAGCTTATTTTGATCTTAAGCTTATTTAAAGCCTATTTAAATGATCTCCTTTCAAAGATGAAACTCTTAACTTCTAAAATTTTCCAGACAAGAAAGTTGCAGAAATGTCTAAGTTATTAATTCTTCATAATTCTATAAAATCTTTGCTTGTTCACTTGCATTTTTAGCCTTACTGACAATGAAGTTTCGTGTTACCCTGTGACCTTTTCTGCTTTTGCTGCTGGCATTTATTTAGGACTAAAACATTAAGTTATATTTACCACAAAACTAGTTAAACCAACTGCAAAAAGATTATTTACTAACTGAATGAAATGTTCAGCTATGGTGATAAACAGATGAAGCAACTCAAATAAAATATTTATTTTCTCTGTATGACTGCGAAGTCCAATATTTTAGAAGCCATAGGGCCAAATTCTGCCTTATGATCCACCTGCTCTGTTTCTAGTGAGGGTAGGAGCTAGAAGAAGGTATGAAAGAGGCTTTGTACTATATAGCATATGACAATTGTCTTGTTAGCTCAAACTCTAGCAGCCTGTGCTTTCACTCTGGAGTTACTTGAGACAGTTCTTTGATTGATGATGGCCCAAATAGTAACTGGCAAACACGCACATGCAGAGGAGCCACAAAAGCCACAAGCAGCCAAATACAGACGTCTGAAGACAGAAGTTTGTTTATGAAGCAAAACAGCAAGTAATCCTTTTTTTGCCCCCATTCTCTTAAGTAACTGCAGTTCAAGAGGTGGTGGAAATACTGGGAGGGAGGAAAATTACGCCTCAGCTGTTTGTGCAGTGTTTCACTAGGAGGAGCCATACCATATGTAATGAAAGTATGGAGCTGTTTGCAATTAGTATACATCAGAACTGGTCCCAGGGTAGTTTTTTTGCTATTGCCATTTATCTTTTTAATAAAGAGTTTTCAAATATATCAGAAGGTAAAACTGACTCAAGTTACTGTGGTCCTTGGATTTCTCAGTGTGTTATTTTCATATATTTCATTCTGCAACCAAGAGGATAGTAACTATAACTATTATATTAGGTATAAATTATATGTAGGACTGTAGTCTTTTGTAAAATGTTTCTGTATCTCCCTGTATATTTTGTACAACAATGAGCACAACTGGACATGATCTTGCCTGGTGTTTCACCTCCAGTAAAAACAATAAGCAATAATATACTATGGGGACTCAGGAGTGGGAACATGGCTTACTACTTCAGTTCTGTAGTTGTTCATCCCTAGGGAAAACACAATTTTATCTTTGAGGTACTGAAAGTGGCATAGAACCACCCAACTCCAGTTTGGAAAACATGGGAAAAGAAAGGTGATTAATGAGGCAGACTGCCTCTGGGAAGGAGCTCTCTAGGGTTATTGTCACTGCCATGTTCCTTCAGGAAGCCCAAAAGTCCCTGTGGGCTTGTCCTTGGAGAAGACAGCTACAGCTCAGCCTCCTGATTTATCTCTTGGACTGCTGTGTGCCTCTGAGGTGAGTAATGCTGCATGCCTGCTTCTAGGTGCAGAAATAAGGATCCCAAGCTCCCTCACATTTCTTTTTAGAAGTTTTTGTCAGGCAAGAGTAGTAATTCTTTTCCAGCCAGTAAAATCCTGAAGGCTTATGACAGATGGGTGGCAATACTGTATGCTGGAAGTACAGCTGACAGTATTTCTAACCTTGGAAGCCACACACCAACATCTCCCAATGGCTGAGAGCCTCAGGGCATGTGCTATACTCTTCAGAAAGCAAAGGAAAAAGTCTATGGTTGGAGTTGTTCACAGCGATGATAAAGGGTCATTTACTTGTATCAGCTAGGAGTTGAACCTGTGTGGGCAGCTAAACCTACAGAGGATCAATAGGTAGCGACTTCAGGAGCTCTTGCTGGGTTACCTCCACTCACCATAACTGACTTGGAAAGTTCAGTAAATTCTCCAGCAGCATCACTCTGCATTTCTTTGTCATAGGAACCACAGCTGAGCTGTTCAAAGACATTGAAGTATTTACTTTTTAATTTTGTACTGTATTAGAGGTCCAAGCTAGGCTAATAAACATGTAGGAGAACAAAAAACTAATACCCTATTTGCACATTTCTCATGTGCACAAAGGCATAGTTTCTTGCACAAGTAGAACATACCATGTATTCATCTCTCTGAGTCTATTTTTAAGGAAAAAAAGAATTGCAGTTCTTTTTTTAAAAGCAGCATTTAAACATTCTCCTTACAGTGTGCTCCTTGCAAATGCAGGCTGTAGTCTCAGATGTTGTCCTGCTTAAACCTGCTATATTGATTCTGTTTGGAGACTGACTCTATTGATATATGTAAAATGAGGGTGACCCAACCTACCAGCATCAAAGCAGCTATTGCAAGAATATTAGCAAGACACTGGAATATGGGAGGGACTGGAGACATTCCTGTGAAGGTTTTTGCACAGTGATGGAAAATACAATTGTATTATTATTTTAGCACAAGTGTGTTCTATAATGCTAAGGTTTGCTATCAAATATAACATGAATTGCACATCTGGTTGGAGGAAATAAATGCAATAATGCTTCAAAGACATCTGTCAGTCTTAAAAAGCAAAGAGATGATGAGAATTTATTGGTGTTTTTACTATTAACAGAAAATCCTTGGGAACTAAAAATAGATCAGGGTTAGAGGTAAAAGTGGGTTCTCTTTTCTTCTTTGTTCACCTTAAGAGGCAATTAACATAAAGTTAAAATAGGAATATCAGAATATTGACTGTGTATTTGGATAATGTTAACTTAATGCATACATAGATGAAAAAGGCTGTAGAGAAAGATAAGCATTACTCATCTTAAACATTTCAGTGTGCCATTCTGGAGATACAATTTGTTTAAGAAACCCCAGTCTTATCCTTTTCCAGTCTTGCAGGATCTTTGGGAACCAACAGTGTGGGCTTCTGTGCAAAGGCTTAGAATGAGAGTGTCTTTGCAACAGATGAAAGATGAAGGAAGTGGAACTTCTAAAATAGATATTTTATAAAATTATAATTTCAAAGAGTTGGGCTAAAAATAGGATTTCCAAATTAGTGAAATGAAGATGGCTTGAAGACATACATATAAGATTTCCTGCCTGAGATGCTCGTGACTTCAGCCTAATTTCCAGAATATTGTTCCATGCAATGCTGTTTAAAGCCCCGTAGGAGTCACTGTGAGGTGTTGGAGGGAGCTGTACAAATGCTGGCCCCCTCTTTCTCCATAAAATTGTCTGTGAGAACCTCAGTCAGTCCTGGGTTGAATCCTTCATGGAATTTAAATTAAATTCTTATGGCAACATCTTTATTGGTTTTATAACAAAATCTGACCCATGCTGTGTTAAAGTGAGGACATCCTTTGTTTTGTTGGGTTATTGCTTAATTAGTGAACAAAGAAATATTAAGTACAAATTTAATGACTCATATTATCTTTCAAAATGCCAAGTACTGTAAAGTCCCATTTACATCTACCACATTGGCGTTTAACCTACTTTCCATTATTCCTGAGGCTATTAAATTCAGTAATTACAGGAGGTAACCTGTCTAATATTGACTGTATTGTGGAATAAAGCAATGTTGAGCTGCTAGAGTGTGTTTTATATTAAGTACAAAAAGCTTCTGATACAGCTAATGTAACTATAAATCTCAACTCAAATGCTTATGTGTCTCTTTTATGACCTGAACAAACTCTGAGGTAGAAGCAGGGCAGCTGAACAGGCACTCACTGCCAAACCACATATTCGACTGAATATGCACTTACAATATCCTTTTCATATTGAATAATAACAGAAAGACAGAAAAGGGGCTGAACATTTCTCTCAATGAAGTCGTGTTTTTTTCCAGAACATTGAATTTAATAGTTAAAACATTCCCTGAATAAACATGAACTTTAGAATAACAAATATATAAATAAAGCATAAACCAATCAAAATAGTGTGGGTTGTTTTTTGTTTGTTTGTTGGTTGTTTATTTTTTTTTCCAGTGGAAATCTAGTGTGTGCTTATGACGAGACGTGCTCTACAGGTTTTGGTGTGTTAAATGTCAAACAGCCAGGCTCCCTGTGGCTTAGGGAATGTTCATTGCTCTGTCCCTTTGGAGAGGCTGCTGTGTTGGCTTGGGTGTAGAGGCCGCCAGAAGCCACGGTTGCTTCTGGAGAGGCTGGTGTTCATTGTCTGTGCCAGCTGCCAGAGGAAGGCCAGGATGTGAGGAGGAAGAACATTTTCAGAGGCTGTATTGGACACAGCTGATAAAGAGGTTTGACCTGGCTTTGTGCTTGCCTGCACGGGCTGATACCAACCTGAGAGCACAAAGCCCCAGCAGGAAAACGTGTACCGAGGACAAGATAAGGACCAGGTAAGGCCCTGACAGGGCTCAGACTTCCAACCTCACCCCGAGTGCCGTGACACCCATGTGTCCCCAAGACATCAGCACACATTTGGTGAGGCTTCAGGCCAGGTGCCTGCAGTGTGAGGGTGGCCGTGGCATGGGAGTCTGCAGAGTGAAACAGGAAGTGAGATAATTTGACCAACAAAAAAATAAGGTTTAGGTGCTAGTTGCAATGAAAAATCACAAAATTAAGCCCAGATCAACTACCAGAAAGAACAAGCCCTACTTCAATCAATTCCCACTGAAATAAACTTGTTTGAATGGCAAGTTCTCATTAAAGACCTTCAGTACAGTAAGACCCTTTAATATTAAGCATGTCAACATTTAAATTGATGGTGCTAACTTTTTTAGAACTATTTACAAGGGAAGTATTTCCTCCTGAATTTCTAATAAATCATGTAAGACATCTTTTCATTCCATTCCTCTTTAAAAAGAAATATTTGGTAGTTTAAAATGTTTAATGTAGTGGAAAATCTAAAGGGAAAAATAAAGCATCAATAGGCTGTTTCAGCAGCAGAAACCGTTTGGGACCTGCTTAAACTCCCAAGCTCTTCTCCAAATTTATTTGGAAAGGAGCATATAAAGAGCTCATCACTTTCCATCTCCATTTTCATGTGTGGAGCATATGAAATAGTTTAGCTTCATGCTCACACTCCAAGCTGATATTGACGGTGGGCTGAAGTAACTTGAGATCACTATTTCTTCCTCCTTATGACAGTTCTGGAACATTTGGTTGACTAATTTCCTTGTTACTAGTCAGCATTTTTTTTTATATTTGACTTTATTTATGAATGTACAAGTCTATAAGGGAAAGAGCCACACACATAGGTTAGCATTTTAAAACAGAGGATTATTACACCACCATGTCCCCAGGCTTTCCCTGTTCTTGTGGTAAGTAAACTACACAGGCAAGAGAAAATTTTACTCTTGTTCAGTACTTCACCTTGTCCATTTTTCAGTACAGATCAAACTGCAGGACTGACTTGGAGAAGTGATCAAGATCTTTCTCAGTTGAGTGCAAATCTTCACCTGACTTCAAGAACTGAGGGACAAAACTTGAAAGCACCACAGTTATGGAGCATCAGGCAGTGTGTGATACCCTCTCCTCCTCAGTTTAAACCATATTTGTAACCTAATCTGAAAGAAAAGGTTCTTCAGAACCTTTCCAAACGTAACAGCCAAATTTGGCTTATGCTGAGGGTCTTGACATAACGCTCCTTTTACAGACAATGTTCTCATTACTGTCAAAAACAATTAACCAGGCAAAACCTGCAAATTAGAAACATTAATTATAAGGACACGTGTCAGTGGTTGGCTGTGTCTGCATCTGTATGTATTTATTTATTTACTTACATGTCTCTTGTGTTGAAGATAAAAGCTTTTTCACATACCCAAACTTTAAAGCATTACTTTTAAAAGTTGAAGTCTGTAAACAGCAGCATGTGGTTTCCTCCCACCCCCATCTTTCTATTTCTTTTTTTCAGCAACGTCTGGCTTGGCAGACCTTTACAAGAGTATCTGTTCTGCATTCTTCAGAGGTAGCTCAAAAAGAAGTCCAGGCAGCAACCCCTCCTTCTCTCACCAACCCCTGCTGAAAGCCATGTAAAAAGCTACACAATGCCAGAACACAGCACCAGAATGAACACTACATTCATAAGCCTTTATCCAACCAGAGAAAATTATGTTCCCTAAAAAAACCAGTTGCTAGCTTCTATAGGGTTGAGTCACATCCATCTCACAGACTGCTTCCAGAAAGAACAGCATAGCTGTAAGGGTAAAAAATGTCTCATTTGTTTAGGGTAAAAATGTAAGCAGACCCTCCTGAAGGGATGGAGTAAAAAAAAAAGGAAAAAAAAGTAGCTGGGGTAAGGAGGAGATACATGCTGGGTGACAAGCAGTTTTATCCCAGTGGAATTTTTTTTACTTCAGCACTTTGTGGGAGGCTCTGTGGCTGCAGGACGAGAAAAGCAGAAGAGAATGAGGAGAGAGCAGCTGGGAAAGGAAACAGGGATAAGGCCTTGAAGCTAAGTATGTGAACAAAAACCCTGGACCTAATAGCCTGTTTTTCAGGAGGTGGAGAGCTGGGTCTAGGGACCCAGGAGATTGGAACTTGAAATCAGGAAGGGAGAGGCCCTGCACCTTCAGGTAAGAGGCTAGCAGGAAGAAAGGATGAGTGATTGGTACTGGCTGGGAAATGGGAACATAAACTGTCTGCAAAAGAAAGCAGTGTCTAGAAACAAGGGGCCAAACCTGAGGAAGGAACAGGACTGGAACAGAGATGGTTAGAGAGGAGTAAAACAGAACTAGAGGAGGCAAATGTTTGTTAGAGACTATGGCCCCTTCATTGGTCATTCCAAGGCAGGGATGGAGCATGAGGACCCTTGGTCATGGCACTGCTTGTGTCTCAGCCCCTAGCAAAAGTGTCCTCTGATCCACAGAAAAGTTGGCAACTTAGTATGACTACAAATCACCCTATTAACTCAGAGGGCAGAAGTCCATATGGAGAAGCTAAGAGCTAACCTCAACAGCCTGAAGCACAGAGGTGTTAATATGATGCCACATACTAGAATTTTTGTTTTTCCACTTTGCTTCATTAAGAACCTAGGAAATTACCTACAAACACTCTCTTAAAAGAGCTCAGTGAGCTGCCAAAGCAAACACACAGAAGTTGGAATGTGCCAGAGCTGAAGTTATCTGTGCAGTTTTTTCCCTTTTTACACTTGTGTATTTGGAATAGAGGAAGTCATACTCTTTTGCCACAGAAGATGTGTCAGCCTGTGCTCAGCCCTGGTCCTGCTCAAGATGAGTCAGGACTGTGTAATGAGAGATGCTCACCTCCCTATTCATTTGTTTCAGGTTGAATGGTGTGTTTTGAACACATTTGAGGGGTGGAAGAAAAAAATTATGACCACCTTGCTTAAAGCTATTGAACGCCAATCTGAAGAACTGGATGCATCCCTCCTTGTTTGTGCCATATAGATAGTCTTTATGTGACATCAGCAAGTTCTTATACCAAGTTTTGCACACATGGTCACCAATTGCATGTTCACAGTTGTACAGATACCTGACTGGAGACTCCAGAGTCTGACTGTTGAAGTGCTGAGCACTCACAGCTGCAGCAGGACTCAATGTGAGCTCTGCTCTGAATATCTGAATAATTACATAATGGTAAGTACCCTGACAAATCAGCTCATAGAGTCTTGAATTTTGGTTCCCCAAATCACTGCACTTCTCTGTTCTTCTGCTTTCCAGCTGTAAAATGGGGATTTTAATCATAGGGGAGATCTGAAAATAAATACACTAGCTTAGAGACTAGTTATTTGGACCATAGGAAACTTTCTAAATTAAATTTAGAAGTCTTTCTTCAGATCAAGTTCAACTAGTCTGTGGTAAAAAGGGGTTTAGACCACATGTTCAACACATGGATAGAACAAAATACAGTGTGGCTTTTCAATACATTAATGTCAACCATTCTGGGCAGTGAATGAGGCAGAGATCCTGTGGGAAAGGCATGAAATCGTCATGTGTTTAAAGGTGTCATCACAAACATACATATAGAGGGAATATATTTGAACTGTATGCTGCTAAGACTGACTGTTCAAATTGCTGCACACTTTATATCACAACAAAAATTGCTAATGTGTTTTCTATGTGTGGAAGGTTAGGGAGAACAGATGGCTTAGAATTGTCATTTCAGGAAGAGGTTTTTGGATTGAGATAGAGCTGAATATTGCATGTATGTGCTATTAGCTAACAATCATCCAGTTTAAAAAAAAAAAAAAATATATATATATATATATATATTATGTGTATATAGTGTTACAAAAACCTAATAGGAACTGGGTGACTGCCATATATTACCTGGCACACTGAAACTGTAAAGTCTGCTTTCACCATCAGAGTGTGACTTATCATCTGGAAGTGATTGTGTGGTTACCTTTGGACTGCTGTTCTTTTTGGTTCTTTACTAGCAAGCAAATAACAATGGAAAATAATACTTTAGTACTATCAAGTAAACAAATAATTGGACTCGAGATTTCAAAACCAGAGGTGAGAAGTGATTTTGAAGCTAGTCAAAACTCTGCAAGTTTTATCCTCCATAGTTGCTATTAAAAATAGTTATAAAATCCAAATCTCTGCCCCCCCTCGCTCCCCAGCCCCCTCTTCTCTCTACTGCAGCGTATGAGGTGACTTTTGTTTGAGATATACTGCTGCCCAGCTCTGCACAGAGCAGATCCATAAACTGTTTGTTTTCTGAAGTAATTTGCACAGTATAGATCTATGTTCTCCTCTAAGGGCACACACCTGTAATTTCCATCAGCATCACTAGGAGCTACTTGTATGTAATGAAGGGAAAATATGTGCTACACTGGGCACTTCACACAAGAATCACATGGGTTCACATTACCTCCCTCTGACTAAAAAAAAGCCATTAAAAACACTTCTGATAAATTTGTTATGACTGGTTCACATGGCAGGTGGCCTTCCAGTAGAAACAGAATAGTTATACCTGATGTCCACAGTATTTCTGAACTCAGGACAGGAATTTCAAGAACATATTAGCCCAAAGGTGTCATTTTGTGTGGGATCCCAGCTTTCATAATGCCTGCATCCCAAAATGCTTTTGCAGAGTAATCAGGCACTGTTCATTTAGCAAGAAAAAAATGCAGAACAGAGAAATTAAAAGGCCATGACAACTGAGAAGATATTTACTCTTATAATACAAGGTTATATTAGGTTGAAGAGGAGGAATGCTGGGAGTCAGTTTCAGGTGCAGGAGCCCCAGGGGGTTTTACACAGTACCTGCTGAGGTGAGAGAATAGGAAGGACTGAAGAGAATGTTTTGGCTACGTTAGCAAGAAGGAGGGAATTAAGCGAGAGAGTGTGATAAAGACAGACAGGTAAGGCTAGAGAGTTCAGCTTATTATTTTATATGTGACATATCCCATATTATTCCTTAAACACCCATTCCTTCATAAACCCTCATTCTCATGTACTCATTAGAAATACAGTGGGAGGAATACCTTAGACTATCCCAGGGGAAAAAAAAAATAATAAAAAAGCAACAGTAAAACTTGAAAAATGAGAACACATTTTCTGAAGTAATTTTCAATTATTCAGAAGAAGAAAAAATAAATCTTTTGTTCAGATAATATTTTAAGATACATTTCTTTTCTAGTAGGGTGGCACAGTGCTGGAACTCATTACTCAGAGTTGCTGCAGATTCTCCATCTGAGGAAGTTTTCAAGGCTGAGCTAGAGCCAGACACACTGACCTGGTCTGCTGCTGGGAATGGTGAGGAGCACTGTTATGGAGGGGCAGAGCCCTTGCCATTCCCTATTTCCCATAACCTGCAGTGACAATGGAAGAGAAGACCATGCTTTTTTCTTTGTGGAGGCCCCTGTCTGGCTTTAACATGAGCAATCAACAGAAAAAATGACTTTGAAATACACTCTGTGAGAAAGCATCACAGGTCACAGAAGAAGAGTTTGATACATTTTATCTAATAAGTTTCTCATCTGTTTTCAGAGCTATGGCTGATGAGTGTCATGAGAATAGCTTAAATACCATCAAACTGGTTCAGTTATGACAAGTCTTTAAAAGAAGTCCAGCATTAATGAAGAGTCCTTAGGATTAGCAGCACTAGGAACAGCAATGCTGCCTCAGGCTCTCCCCATGCCCCAAAGAGGTCAAGGATGCCAGGCAAGACAGGCAAAAGGATGCCCCGTCTGTGAATCCCATGGGGCTTACATTGGAGCTGTTTCCTTACAGAAAATATTTCAGCTGCTCCTCATGTGCCTGGCAGAAGTGTGGGCATGCAGGGGATTTTGGCAGCAAGTGCAGGGTCAGGTACCAGCTGAGTGGTTGTGGAGGGAGATGTTGTGAAAGCCAACATTAGGGGCTGCTGGACATGGGAGCTTAAATGAGCAAAAATGCAATAACAGCTTTTTATAAGTCCTACCCCATATAGCTAATATTCAATATGAATCTGTTCTGGGACAATTTTTCATAAATTA
The DNA here is from genome assembly GCF_020740795.1 of Apus apus. Taxonomy (NCBI): domain Eukaryota; kingdom Metazoa; phylum Chordata; class Aves; order Apodiformes; family Apodidae; genus Apus; species Apus apus. Next base: position 40,299,879 of record NC_067286.1, on the reverse strand, counting down.
CTCCTACCCTTTTATGTGCTTGGACATCTTGTGCTACACTTTTTTAACCAGCTGCATCACTTCCTGGAGGACAAATGGGTGTGGAGTAGAGCAGCATGTTGTGGTCAGCAATTCTGCAATTGCTATC